>NC_064408.1:21462500-22132500 GCF_023375975.1 Astyanax mexicanus | reverse complement strand
TGGAACGTGTAATTTTGTCTTTGAAGTGTATTTTTGTTATAACCTTATGGTCTGAAATATATTGAGATATACAACTTTGAAAAAAGTTTCTGAATCAGTTTCTCTGATTTTGCTGTTTATATATTCATGTTTGAGTACAATGAACATTAATGTTTTATTCTATAAACTACGGACAACATTTCTCCCAAATTTCAAATAAAAATATTGTCATTTAGAGCATTTATAGAGTTTTCAGACCTGAAATAATGTAAAGAAAACAAGTTCATAATCATAAAGTTTTAAGAGTTCAGAAATCAACATTTGATGGAATAACCCTGGTTTTTAATCACAGTTTTCATGCATCTTGGCATGTTCTCCTCCACCAGTCTTACACACTGCTTTTGAATAATTTTATGCCACTCCTGGTGCAGAAATTCAAGCAGATCAGCTTGGTGTGATGGCTTGTGATCATTTATCTTCCTCTTGATCATATTCCAGAGGTTTTTAAATTTGGTAAAATCAAAGAAACTCATACATTTTAAGTGGTCTCATTTTTTTTCTACAGCTGTATATTGTTTATCTAGATATTAGTTTTGATTTATATCTCCCATTCCTAACTTCATCCATCTGTCCTTGCTCAAACTCTAACAATTCATGCTGCCTTGCCATGAGCACGCTGGCTAGTGTTCCAACTCACAGCTTATACAGGTGTAGGCGTTTCCAAGTCATCTCCTGCATAAACTGCTATCCCATGCAACACTTTTGGCATGGCAGTGTATATTAAAAGTTTATAACACTGACTGAAATTATGTCTTCAAATGAAAACTTGGAAGCAGAAGCTTTTAACTTTTAAAAGCTGTTTTTTTTTTTTTTTGCAGAATTTGCCATAAGAAAATTATCATATATAATTTGGAAAAACTAATCCTGTTCAGTTCAGCAAGTCCCAAAAAGCTTAAAGCCTTCACATGCTGAGCCAGAGACACAATTAGACCCACTCTGGCTGGTAAGTTGAGTGTTTCACCCTGAAGCTTTTCCCCTTGTTACAGCAGAAGTGTTTCTAATAGCAGGGCATGACCTCACTGAGCCAGATGTGTTTAAAGTAGATCAGGCTAACTATACGATGAAGTCAGAGCCACATCAGCGGCACATTACCAACTCATTTACACACAGTATCAAGTCTGGTCGGCATGGACACTTACAGACAACATGGTCCTCACACTTTATAAACTAGTTTTAAAATCAGCAAACATTTTCCAAAGAGAAAGCAAACGGCAGTATCACTTTATTTTACACTACTGTTAACACCTTAACAGGCAAATATATGGTAATAAAACATCTATAACATAGTAACCTGCAATGTCATATACCTGGTTTTGAGTGTGATCTTTTGGGATTTAGAACAACAGTTTCTAGGCTTTATCCTGAGCAAATAAGAGGTTAACAGAACACGGTCAGACTGGCTAAAGCTGTCAAAAAAACCTACAGTAACTCAAATAACCAATCTGCACTGGGGACCCACAATTGTGGTAAGAAGAAAAGCAGTTCCGAAAGTACCAAACCTGGAGCCTTGAGGCTGATGGGCATCAATAGTAAAAGATAATGCCAGGTTTTACTTCTGATAACCAAGAACAGAAAGCTGAGACTCCAGGATGCACAGACTCACAAACACTGGACACCTTAAGACTGTAAAAATGGTAGGTTCACTCACTAACTTGTATAAAGACTCTTTTACTCCCTTCTAAGCAGACTCACTTGGGGATTGATTAACTCACTTGAAGCCTCACTCACTCACAGTCCCATTCATTTGCTCCCAGACTCACTCACTTGCTGGAAGACTCACTCACTTGCTCACTTCAAGACTCACTCCTTTGCTCCTAGACTTACTCACTCGTTTAAAGACTCACCCACTCACTGTAAGACTCACACATTCAGTTAAATACTAAATAATTTGCTTCTAGACTCACTTACTCACTAATAGAACCATTGAGTCTTCGAGTGAGTGAGTCAAGGAACTAATTATTTATTAGTTTCTAGACTCACTCACTCGAAGACTCACACATCTGATCTTATAGACTCATTGTTTTCCAGACACTCACTTGCAGACTCACTTGCTTGCTTCAAGACTCACTCGCTTGCTTCAAGACTCACTCGCTTGCTTCAAGACTCATTTGCTTGATTCCAGACTTACTCGCTTCTAAACTCACTCGCTCCCACACTCACCGGATTCAAGACTCCCTTCCTCATTCACTCAGTTATTCACCTGAAGACTCACTTGCACTCTTACTCACTCTTACTCTCAATCATTGCTTCCAGACTCACTCACTTAAAGACTAATAATTTGCTCCAAGACTCACTGACTCAAACAGACTTGCAGAATCACTTAAATACTCACTTACTTGCTCGCTTCAACTCACTTACTTCTAGACTCACTCATTTTAAGACTCAATCACTTGCTCCCAGACTTACGTGCTTGAAGACTCAGTCATTTCAAGACTCACATACTCCTAGACTCAATCATTTGCTCCCAGACTCACTCACTTAAAGACAAAAAATTTGCTCCAAGACTCACTGACTCAAACAGTCTTGTAGACTCACTCGCTTGCTTAAAGGCTCACCTATTGCTCGTTTCAACTTGCTTCCAGACTCACTTGCTTAAAGACTCACTCATTTCAAAACTTACTCGTTTCAAGTCTTATTTACTCCTAGACTCACTCACTTCAAGACTCACTGATTTGCTCCCAGACTCACTGACTCAAACAGACTTGTAGACTCACTTACTTGCTCGCTTTAACTCACTTGCTCCCAGACTTACTTGCTTGAAAACTTGCTTGAATCATTGCTTCCAGACTCACTCGTTTCAAGACTCACTCGTTTCAAGACTCACTTACTCCTAGACTCACTTGCTTCAAGACTCAATCATTTGCTCCCAGAATCACTCACTTGAAGACACACTCACGTAAAGATTCAATTATTTGCTATCCGATTCACTCGCTTGCATCGAAGACTTACTCACAATTAGAAGACTTACTTAAGTAATCACACACAGACTCACATACCCAAGGACTCAGTTAGTCACTCTCAGACCCTCAGACACACACAGACTTACTGACATGTAAACCCACTCACTCACTCACTCACTCACTCACTCACTCACTCACTCACTCACTCACTCACTCACTCACTCATTCGAAGGCTCACTCACTTCCATATTCACATACTCACTCACTTTCTCACTCGCAGAGTGAGAGATCTTTGTTTGGTGACCTCTGTTTGTGCGCTGGCGGGAATTACACTTACAGAAAAGCTGCAGATGTGTGTGTTGCATCTGTTTTGGTGTGTTTACTGAGTTTGTCAGTGAATGGGTCAGTTCAAGAGCATGACCTGGGTAGAGTGATGGCAGATGCAGACCACATTACAATGGAAAAACGAGTCGAAAGCCAGTCAAGAGCACTGGTTTCATCTTTTGCAATATTTTTTTGATATTGTATTATTATTTTTTTTCATTACATTTTGCGATGCTATTAAAGTATTCAGTTATGCAGTGGTGGGTTTGAAGAAAACAGAATTAAAACGTGTTTATAAAAGTCATTATTATTTAATTGTTCAGACCGCTGTGAATATAAATGACATGCACCTCAGGGAACTGAGCATTTAAGCATTTTACAGTATGGAACATGACCCTCATACACAACCAGGCTCCTGTGTGGGCTGTGTGTGAAAACCTGAAGTGTCTCTTTAAAACTCTGGGCCTTAGTTCTGACTTTCATGCGCCAACTCTTCATGTTCAGCTTAATGATGTCATAAAAATACAGACAGCAACAACTAAGTGCAGGGGAATTCTGCATATCGACATGAAAATCAATAGAGCAAGCAGAATTAGAGCTTCAGTGAAGAAGAAAAGGAAAAACTAAACGTGTGAGAGTCATTCCCTAAATGAAAATACAAACAAATCCTTCTGGTTTAGAACAGCACGGGGATGAGATATTTGCAGAGACATAAGTTAATACAATTTTGAAATGTTTAAACATGGAATATACACAGTTGAAGTTGAATAACCGTCCTTCGGTTAAAAACACATTTGCGTACAATTAAATCAGGAGAGATTCTACATTATTTTGGTCAAATGCCACGTTCCAAAACATTAATTTCACCGCTAGTCACTTCTCTTTCATCTGTGTATATTAACAATGCCACCAGCATCAGAATGAGAAACAGATTCACAGAGTTCAAGCCAAAATGTTCAGCAATTAAAAGCTCCCATGTGAAAACAAGATTTTTCCAATTCATCTACAGAATAGAGCTGCATTTAAATATGAGAACATATGAAGTTTCAGAGAGAGCTTTAAATCTGTACCTGCAGTAACAACCTGATTCAATAGCTAGACGTTTATTGGACCTTTGTTTAACATTATGAAAGGGTAGCTAAACCCTCTGATTTTAGCTGACTCAGCTGACTGGTTTAAAACCCCCATTTTCCCAGTCCCATTTCCACACCCCGGGTTGCCAGGTATAGACAACAGCATGCAAACAGTGTTCTGCACCCATGGAAACGGGTGAGCTGGCTATTTTTCGGCTGAACAGGTAATCCCTGAGCTTCAGTAAGGTTGCTAACCCTAGCTGGGTAATTTAGCACCACCACTAGCATAGTCAAGATGGGCATTTTTGCTGATTAACTATAGAGTAAAACTTGTCGCTTGCCACTGTGTGTGCATCTGGTAACCTGTGTAAGCAATTATTACTGACTGTTCCTTTATTAAAAAAAAACAACTCAAAAATAAGTCTAGTGCTCAAGCTGTTCTAGTACACTGATCAAATCAGTGGCTAATAAGATTGAGCAGAAAATAGTTCCTTCTACTCATAACTTTACACATACTGGTACAGTACTGTATGTTGCCAAATTACAAGCAGATAATGGCTCCATGGTACTTCCACTAACTTATAGCTTGTAGGGACCCCACAGGCCCACCAACACATGAGCCAGTGGCCCACCTCACTTCCAAAGCATGCCAGAAGAGTGAAGCAACAGGCAGGCATAAAGAGAACCGCTATTCTCTGTGGGGAGTCCCTCGCTGGAAAATGATGTATTTCAGTATCCAAACCTTCAGCAGAGGCTGGTAATGAGCGCTCGTTTACAGTTTCTCAGTTTCTCAGGTTCTTTGAGAAGGGTCAGGCTAAGAGTGGTTTAAATTATACCCAATGAAGTGAAAACAAGAGCGGGTCACGGAAGAAGTGTTCCATTACCAACAAGCTCTTACCCTTATCATCAGCTCCCCCTGAACGTGGAGCCTACGGCAATTAATTACTGTTTTCAATTTGCTGAGTATTTTAATGTGGGAGACGGTGGAATGAACAGAGTGGAAACGAGTTTTAGTTTTGAGGGTTAAAGAAATGCAGGTCACGTTTCAGCATCCTGGTTACTGACTGACAGCACAAAAACCATCAGGAAAGAAACGACTGAATTGACAGAGGTGGCTTTGTGGAAATGTTTGTGTAAACCCTCTTAAGGCACTTAAGTTTGTATGGGATCAATTTTTAAAGAATTCTGGCCTACCTGGTTAAACCTGCGTGTGAAGGCCACTACATTGGGTGCTAGAATGTGCTTCTTCTTCCTGTTCCAGCCACAGCTAGAGAGCTCCTGAGAAAGAAAGAAAAATCATTAGAAAACTTAAAATGAACATTGATGTTTTATGCTATAAACTACGGACAACATTTCTCCCAAGTTCCAAATAGAAATATTGTCATTTAGAGCATTTATTTGCAGAAAATCAGAAAAGGCTGAAATAACAAAAAGGGATGCAAAGCTTTCAGACCTCAAATAATGCAAAGAAAACAAGTTTATACTCATTAAGTTTTAAGAGTTCGGAAATTAATATTTAGTTCAATAACCCTGTTTTTTAAATCACACTTTTCATGCATCTTGGCATGCTCTCCTCCACCAGTCTTACACACTGCTTTTGGATAACTTTATGCCACTCCTGGTGCAAATTTGGAGGTTTTCTCCTGGAGGTTTTAAATTTGGTAAAATCCTCTCATTGGCTGATCATGCGACCTTTAGTATTTGGAGTTTTCTTATTGGTTGTTTTGTAATAATATGTGTTTTTTAAAAGCTGTAATGCTATTAACTAATGTCTTTTAACCCTGATGAACCCCTGAGTGCCGAAACGAGTTGGTTATTCTTGTATTGCTAATAAATCAGAAATTCTCCAGTCAACAAGTGCTGCTGGTTTTTACCATTTTTTGTAAAATCAAAGAAACTCATAATTTTTAAGTGGTCTCTTATTAATGGGTTCTAGAAAGACAAGGCCAAATTTAGCACAGTATAGTTGTCAAAAAAAGTCAAAAAAGCTGAGTGACGCCACATATCCACTTCAGCTTTGTCTAAGTCCACTCTGTCACTCAACAGGAATCCAAATCAAGTGGATTATTTTCACTGACACTCAAGCACTTTGGTCTTTTGAACTCAGCTGGAAATTTCAGGCATCGCATCAGCCAGGTTTATTTGATTTGCACTGCGCTCATTGAAGCAATAACACTAACAAATTGAAATTAAGCATCAGACCTCAAATCTGTCACAAAACATTAGTGTATCATTTCGTGGCATGTGGGGCCGAACCCGTCCCCGCACCCATTCCTCCTCACAGGGAACAAACAAATAACTTTTACCACCAAATAAATGTCAATATAGTGAAAATCCCACTGTGCAGAGCTTTATGATTCTCCTGCTGCCTGTGTCTCAATGGAAGAAGAAAAGAGAAAAGCAAAATAAAAGCCTCTCTCCAACTGGCAGCTCTGATCTCTCAGAGGCCCAATCAGACAGGCCTCTGTGAAGCTGCTTGTTATAAGCTACTATTTATCTTCTGTGGAACAGATCAGCACAGACATTTAGCCTCACACTGTGAGGGACGTTAAGTATCCAGTTTTGTCCCATTGGTGATAATAAAGTCAAATTCTCTGCGGCTGTTAAAGTACAGGAGGCCAGGTGTTGCATTTACAAAGCATGCGTTTCCAAAATAAATACATCTACAGTGCAAGTACAGTATTTATACACACACTTAAAAATAATAAGGTTCTTTAAAGGGTTAGATTGTGCTTTGTTGGTTCAGTGTTCAAAAAATATGTTCAATTTGTGGTTTGATATGGTATAATTGATTTTTATTAACAATAAAAGTTAATTTAGGCTATTAAATTAATCAAATGGTAAAAAGGGCAAATTATTCTTTTTTTAGGTTACATACTTACATTTTTATTTCAGTGCATTGCTAACAGTTTAATGAATGACAGTGTCAGGTTTGCAGCAATAAGAGTGCAACACAGTGGACAAAGTTGCGAGTAATATTTACTAACAAACAAAATAAACAAATAACCATAAAACAAAAACTTAAACAACAAAGAAACACTGAGTAAATAAAGAAAATTCACGCAATCTGAACAGACGCAACAACATACAAGAACCAACAAATAGGAAACACCTGGGGATAGGTAATGAGGGGGCAGAGTTACAAATGAACACAGGCGAAAACAACTAAGACGGAGACAAGGGAGGAACACAGGCCACATGTAGGGGAATGTAAAACAGACAGGAGAGACACAGAACAGAACAAGAATGTGAAGGACAGACACATACTTTTTCTGAAATGCTGTATTAACAAAATAAAAAAAGCATTTTAAAAAAAGTATTTACAGTAAATGAATGTGGACATTACATTTCTGCTTCTTTTTTTTTCTTTTTTTACTTTCCTTTGATCTCATATAGAGACACTGCCTGTACCATCTACCATCTACCATCATGGTTACATGACAGCATTGCACTCAACTGATTGAAAATAGGATGTCAGGAATCCCAGTCAAAAGTTTCTACAGCCAGTCCAGATAGAAATACATAAAATTCTCTCACTCATGTAGAATGCTCAAATTTTGCTAATCTCGCTATCCCAGTTTTGTAAAGGCTGTACTTTAGTCTGTCTGGTTCTGGCTGTGAGTTGTTCATGTGTCAATACACTGCTCTATTGTGGCTACAAAAGAAAGTTTAAACTAATATCAGTGTGAATTCTTACACAAGAGTTACACAAACAACTCTGAAGTTGAAAAACAATATGACTAATGTTTCATAAAGTTTCATGAAACATTTGTCTTTTGTCTTTAGGGGAGAATCTTGAGAAATATTGGTTTAATTACCGTGAAACATTGCAAATCACGCTGCTATGGGACTACAAGATGATGACCAACAGTATATTTTGCTTGAACTGTTTATCTACATAAAAAGGGTTCATGGTCTATTTAGATTACGTTTTCCAAATTGTAAAACAATTGTAAAACATTACAAAATTTAAAACAGATGTATTACACACAGAGTGATCTATTTTGAGGTTGGTGTGGTGCATTGGATAACACCACTACCTGCCAGCGAGCTACCATATAGGAGACTGGGGTTCAATTCCAGGTCTGGGTAACTATGCTGCGCTACATCTATAAGAGTCCTTGAGCAATACTTCAAACAATACATTGGCCCACCTCTGTAAAGGTCGCTCTGGATAAGAGCATCAGCTAAAAAAGCCATGAATGTAAATATAAATGTATTTTAATTTTTTTTAATTGTTGATTATTAAAAAAATATAGCCAATAAAAACCCAAAAATCAGTGTTTGAACACTGTGTTATATCAAGTCTAAAGTCAGTGAAGTGTTTTCTCGCAAAATCTTACAGCACTTCATGCTTCTCTCCGCTGATAACTTTTATGAAGATGTGGATTTCATTTGCCAGCAGGACTTGGCACACTGCCCACACTGCCAAAAGAACCATATGGTCTTATATAATATTCTAATTTTCTAAGATACTGACTTTTTGGTTTAATTAAAGAAATAAAGGTTTAAAATTGATCACTCTGTGTTTAATATATATAACATGAGTTTCACATTTTGAACTAAATTACTAAAATTAAGTACTTTTTTTATATTATTCAATTTTTATGAGATGCACCCGTAACTTGGAAATCCCAGATTGTTTTGGGTGCATAAACTGGTTGCTTCACTTTTTCAGAAATTAAGAAATAATACTGAAGCCCCACATTCTGTTTTACACAGCATACTTTATGAATACTGTCCCAGTTTTAAGTCAGAAAAGCAGCTTAAACCCAGTATCTGTTTACTTGGGTCACTATAAGATGCAGATAAACCTTGTGTGCAGCTGTTCTAAAAAGCAAAACTACAGAATTGTGCAATTCCAATGAACAAATTGATTTAAAATATTGAAGATGGTGAATTAACAGAAGGCCTTTCAGGCTGCGCAGGCTCTCCACAACTCAGAAAGCACAGAAACCCCAGCTGGAGTGCATTCAGCTAATTATACGAGAACATCGAGGTCTCGCAGGTTAAGATTTTAAACACATGGGCCGTGGTAGTAAACTGAACACAGCACTGCTACAGGTCACCCACAGAGCTTTAGGGTTTAATGGCTTCTCTACAAACACACACACACACACACACACTCTCATATACACACAAACACACCACCACACCTCCATCACCAACACCTGCACTTCACATCAGCAGGACAATGCACTCATGTTTTCCACTCGCAGTTTGCGGGACTTCTACGGTGACTCCTGCAGCTCTCAGACAGAGATCCAGACCAACCACAGCTCAGACATTTGAGTTTATTTCCCTAACGAGACTCTTAAGGAGAATAATGACTGGTAATTAATTCAGGCGTTAAACGAGTTTTGGGCACGTCTGGTCAAATTACATGTTTTACTGATTTCCTAAGTGCAAACCAGTAAATCCTTTACAGACAAAACAATTCTGCATATTTTAAAGCACAATTACAGTTTATTTACTTATATATTACCAGCTTACCATGAGACATGTGCTGCTGAAACCATGGAAACGACTGCACTCCTGTGACACTGTATTAGGGCTGGAGAATGTAGTATATCATAATAGAAAATACCATATTGAAACATACATTACCAGTTAAAAGTCTGGACAGACCTGGACAGATTTTTTTTCTCTCTACATTGTAAATGACTTCTGAATTCATCCAGACTATCGAAGAACACATAATGAATCATGTAATAATTAAAAGTGTTAAACATAAAAAGGAAAATACTCTGTGAAGAAGCATTTAGGTGGATCTTTAGAGGGTTAGCAGTTAAATTGTGGTTTTTGAGGCTGGTAATTCTGATTAACTTATGCCCGGATCAGACTACACGATTTTAGCCGATTTTGCCCCGATTTTGTCTGCGCCAACAAATTGCGTGAGTTGGATCCGAATTTCAGTGTCACGAGCAACAAGGGTCCGTGTAGTGTGACACAGTCAAAGCGACGCCATCGGAACATCCAACGAAAAGACTAGCATGTTAGAATTTTTGGTATTTTATCGCCTAGTTTGACATGCTCCGCGAGGCGCTCCCTGACGCTGACCAATAGGAAGACAGAGCGTTCTGTGGCACACAGACGTAAACATGGAAAAAGAAAGCGGCACAGGAACGAGCCCGCAGTCGCTTTTCCTCTTTCCTACCATCACACAAAGGGCTTCTGTAGCCATGATTGTCAATTTCTATGCTTCTCCCCCGTGATGACCTACGAACTCACGCCATTGGTCGGTGAGTAACGTGTAGTGTTGCCAGTCTCCCGAGAACGACACAAAACGAAGATAACTGCTTAATCTGACATAGTGACCATCGTGAGGGACAAAAATGTTGTGTAGTCTGAGCTTGGCATTATGCTGAGCAACAGCATCTTTTTGTTCCTTTCCTGGGGTGGTCCTGATGAGAGCCAGTTTCATCATATTGTTTTTAACCCAAGAATGGAAAATATTTAACTATTTTGAAGTGGCCTTCTATGAGCCCTGACCTTAATATCCTATTGAGCATCTTTGGAAGGAGCTGAAATTTGCCATCTGAGAAAGGCACCTTACAAAACTGAGACAACTAGAGCAGTTTTTGCTCATGAGGAGTGGGTTACTAATTTGATTGCATTGATTGCCTTAAAAGGTTGGGTAACCGAGGGGTACAAACAATTTTGTCCACGTATGTAACACAACAGACCTAATTATATTGATTTAATCATTTCATCAGATGTTAACAAATATATTGTGATAGACATTTTGCCCATACAGTCCAGCCCTAGACTTGATTAATGAAATGCCATTAACCAAACTACATTGGAAAGGAAATGTGAATATGCTTTTACAGCTTGAATATGCTTTTTCTGCTTCTGAAACCAGCATTTAAGCCTGTGCTCAGAACAAAGAGACAAACTAAAAATCCCATACATCCATCTAATTTTTTTACTGTTAATAAATACATTAAAAACTGTTACTGTGTTACCTCAAGGGATGGCTTGAAAATACCCACGCATGATTTATCAGTATTTGAGGCCTGAATAATAGAATGACATTAATGAGACACTCATTTTCTGAAGTTTTCTATCAGGAGTACTCTATAGAAGGCATTACCACCCACAGTGAACAGTGCAGTTCGTAACTGGTATCATCTGGCTTACAATGTCCATGTGAACAGACATGAAAAAAGTCATGGGACATAACGACACAATAACTTTTATCCTGTGACATCCAGCCTGTTGATGTAGGTATGCAACTGTGGTTCAGAGGAATGCCACTTTCAGATGTTTGCTAATGTTTTGCATTATTTAAAATACTGTGCTTTGCATATGATCAAAAACATATGTACACATATCAATCAGTGCTTTCTACATATGCATGCATGCATAGACATACAACTCCTGTCCTCAACATTTTCCTCAAGTTAAAGGACGGTCGTAACCTCCCTTTTCTCATGAATTTCCACGGCTTTCTCCTCTCACACTCCTCCTCACAAAGACATGATTTATATATGCACATTAATATTTACAGAATTTTCCAGTTTTTCTTTTTTTATTATTATACTTTTTATTATTATAATATCTTTAAGGAAAACATGGTGAGAGAAGTCCATGAATCCACAGCTGGAGGTGGTTAGACTACACCACTTTTCCTCACCATCAGCAGGTTCTCTCCATTTGGCCCATTCCTCCTATAGCAATTTTACCAACTCAAGCTGAGCTTAACTGCTACCTTGTTCGGTCTGGAGTCGGATTTTGGAAGCTTCCTGGAGAGAAACCCTGTCACTCCTGTTCAAAGTCTCATTTACTCTCAATTACTGTTCTGTAAGTGAACATTTACATAAGGTGATGCCATCAACCACTGTGGGATGGCATTTGACGCCATATGCTAGACTTTTCCATACGGGTGGCAGGTCGTTCTGTTCCAAAGTACCCATACTGAGTAAAAGGTTTTGGTGCTTTTTGTGTCTGTTCTTACACTGCATCTTTCAACCCCTACATTTTAAGATCCATTTTACAAATTATTAGTTCATTTATTGAATTTTTAATTTTTCCATTTCTATCATCATCATCATCAATGCTGGGCGACAGGGTCAAAAATGCATATCACAGTATTTTTCAAGATTCTGACGGTTTCACAGTATATCATGGTATTTTTATTGTATTATTATTTTTTGCATGACTGAGCTTTAATATAGTTTTGTGAGTTACTGTACTGTTAGTAGTACATATAATATAAAACACTAAGGCTTTTCATTAAGGCATTGATTAGTAAAGAGTTTACGTTGTCCTACAAAATTAAACAATATATAACAAAATCAGACTTCATTAGCAGGAAAACAGCTGAAGAATATAAACAATAGATCTTAAAAAAAGATACACCAACAACTTTAAAACACAACTTTTTTTTTTTTTTACAAAATATTAAAATATTATATTATACACTATAAATGAACCTAAAATACTTAATGTTTAAGTATTCAGAGATAGTTCTCAAAAGCTCTATTGCACAAGTTTAATATAAATGTACTATATGTTATTCCTGAAGCCATTAGAGGAGTTTTTAAATCAGATACAACTCCCCTTTCTCCAGTCAAAAAATACATTCAAATCATCCTTCAAGCTACAGTTTTAATATATTTAAAATGGCTGTAGTTACTGCTCTATTTTACTGGGATAAAACCACTCATACAGTGAGAAACAGGAGCTGTTCTGATTTCTCTCCAGGCAGGACGGAAATAGATCAGCGTTTGACTCCACACGGCTGTGTGTGTTTCTTTGTTGGTGCTGTTTGGCACGGCGCTCCACAGTGCCCTCTAGCGGTATGGCGGTATGAGAGAAACCTATACGGGTTCTAGTTCTCTCTGCAGTATACCGAATGAACCAGTGTACCACCCAGCACTAATCATTATCATCTTCTAATTCTAATTATTTCCTTTTTATATTCCATTTATATGAAAGTATTGGGTAAAACATCTCAGCCATCAAGGACAATGACACAAAGCGCTGTTTAAAGATGAAACAGACATTCTCTCTCTCACCCTTTACACAAACTGTTGATACGCCTCCCTATGTACTGTTTTTTTCACACTATATGGAGCACTTAAAATCCTTTAATTTTCCCAAAAATTGTCAGTCTGCATTTTAATCTGGTGCACCTTATATATGAATTGTACCAGTCAGGTAATAAGAAGCAGTAAAGTCACTCTGCCGAAGTACAGCTTTATACAGGAGTTTTAGTTCTCCAGCAGTATTAGCATTAGCTGCTAATCGCGCAAAGCGCTAGCTCTTTGGCCGTCCAGAGGTGAAAATTATCAGCCTGTACCCTACTGATAACCCCGGCTAGCACTTCTGGAGCAGCATTAGCATTAGCTGCTAACCACAGTGCTAGCTCTTTTGCTGTTCAGATGTGAGTATTACCAGACTGCAGCCTGCACGTTTATGGTGTCAAAACAAGGTACCTGGGGCAAACCGCTAGCTAATATCGCCATGGCTTTCCAGAACCCTGCCAGTGCACCTTCTGTATGAAAACAGACCAGACAATAGATGTTTTTTTTTGTAGTAAGCCTTATAATCTGGTGCGCCTAAAAGCATGAAAAATATGGAACCCTAAAATAAAAGCTTAATTTATTTTTTTTATGGTACTCTGACTTATACTATGGAGAAGAGCATCTTTATCATTACTTGTCTGCGCTCAGTACAATATTACCTGCACTATTTAACTCTGGTGAACTATCTAACTCGAGTCATATTAGTGTAAAATCCACATACCTATTTCACTTTCAGAGATAGCCAGTATTTTTTTGCTAGTCTAGAAATGCATGTGTAAAGCATGTCCTTCAGGAGTGGCTTAAAGGCTGAATTACGAGTTTCTGGCTGTAGGGGGAGCCCCCCAAAAAGTACATGCCAATCTTGCATAAAGTCACTTTAATTTTCCGCATCCAAAAATATTGCAAAGTACTCAACTATATATCCTAAACGTAGTTAGTTTAGTTTCTTTGAAAGAGTAGACTGTGTTTTATATAACAGTGTAATAACATATTAAGGCATTGACTGTTAGCCTTTAGTATGTATAAATCAATACACATTGCTTCTTGTAACTTGCTTCTTAATTTCTAATTCCGAGGATCCAATCAAAATCATGCATATGGCACAAATTATAAAACATCTTATGTCTGGAAAAACTTTTTTACCACAGACTACAAAAGCAAAAAGAAAAAAAAAACTTTAATTTCTCCCACAGACAAGCTGCAGCTTAGATTTCAAAGCTCCTGATACAGACATGATGCTGACTACAGGATGACGCTCGGTTTTTATAGAAAGCGAGACACAGCACACAATTTGAAAAACCTGGGACACAGACACACAAATGCACATACGCAGCACCAGCAAATATTAAGCCAATTCCACACTCCACTTCAAAAGAAGTGATTCACACATAGAATTTCCCCGAGCACTTACATCATCCAGCCCAAATCGCTTCCAGACCCCATAAAATGTAAAGTTAGTTTTTCTTACAGGCCCTGCTTTATTGTGGACGACTCTACAGTTAAACAGCAACACACAGAACGCAATCACTGTTTCCATCTTAAATGTTATTATATGGATGCTTAGTCCAAGTCTTCATTTTCTTCATTTGTTGGTTCACTCTTATTTATGCAGCTATATAGTTATAGGAAAAATGAATAATCATCAATAATGATGCTACAAAGATCACGCATAACATTTTGACCACCTCCTTGTTTTTACACCCATTATCCATTTTTCCACTGTGCATATATAGGAGTGCATTGTAGTTCCATAATTACAGATTTTTTCCTGCACAACATAGACACGGTGGTGGAGGTGTGTTAGTGTTAGTGTTTGTTGTGCTGTGCTGGTAAGAGTAGATCAGATGCAGCAGTGCTGCTGTAGTTTTTAAACACTGTGTTCACTCATTGTCCACCACTTTATTAGACACTCCTACCTATAGCTGCTTCACCTTGTAGATAAAGTAAAGTCAGAGACAGAAGCTCTAAATCTGTTGCTGCATGGTTTGTGTTGGTCATCCTGTAGTCCTTTATCAGTGGCTACAGGACGCTGCCCACAGGACTCTGCCCACAGGATGCTGCATACAGGACCAGTGGCACAAAAAGGGGGTATGCAGCCTTTGTGACACATAGGGGCGCTGCACTAGAGGGGGAGCGAAATCAAAGCGCCAAATAAATTTCCTCTCCGGAGAAACAGCCAATCAGCTTGCTGATTTTGCGAAGCGGGGTGGGCAAGTATCTCTCCACCCCCCCCCACACATAGTCCATAATATGCTGCTCAAAGGACGCTGCTCACAGGACACTGCACACAGGACACTGCACACAGGACACTGCACACAGGATGTTTTCAACAGGACGCTGCTCACAGGATGCTACCCACAGGACACTGCTCACAGGATGCTACCCACAGGACGATGTTGAACTATTCTAAGTTCAGCTCTGAGGTGTTTAAAAACTTCAGCAGCACTGCTGTATCTGAACCACTCATAAAGTGTAGAAACAATGAGGTATATTTACAATGTAATATTTTATGTTAATCCTTGTGCAATTCTGTCACCTAATAAGCTCTCAACTTTCTAAAAGTCCTTAAATGGAAAAACAGTATAAAGAATATCCATTACACCAGTAATGTCATACTGAATATAACTTAGTTTTATGATTTCGGTTTATGGTTGATAGGACCACAAGCAAGCACAGAGATATATCCAGAACCTCAACTTTTTCCATTTGTCAGCGGTCCAAGTGGGGGGAAAAAAAAAAAAAAAAAGAATACGAAATGTTGAAATGTACTTCTCTTTCAAAGGCCTGTAGGTTGAAGAATTTTTCCAACCAACACACTTCTTCAGACATAGCACTTCATTCTCTTACCTCAGCAGATGGATATAACAATGCTTTTACATTTTACTTTTTTGAGGGATTTATATAAAAAATGTACATTATGCACAGCTTGTTTTTTTCTCTGCTACTAAAGTTACTCTGCTACATATGTACATTTGTAACTATCATTTAACTGTAATTGTAATTCTTGAAAAAAACTTTTTCAGTCCCAGATCTTAGGAATGTGCTAAAACATTTATTTTATTTAAGTCTTTGTAATCTTTGTTTTTATAGTTTTTGTGTTGATGTATAATAAAGCTCAGGCTGAATTGCCTCTGTGTACTGTGGCTTAGTGGTTAGCACGTTCGTCTCCCAGTGAAAACATGGATTAGTTGTAAATAATATGTTTAGTTTAGGAGAACACTCACACAGTGAGGATCATGCAAATGCTTTAATACACTATTTGGACAAAAGTATTGAGACACCTACAAATTACACCTACAGGAGACTTTATGACAATCCATTTTAAATCCACTGGCATTAGTGAGGAGTTGGTCCCCCTTTGCAGCTCTACCAGAAGGTGTGAGTCTGCAGAGTGTTGGACAGTTTTATAAAGAGACCCTGTTCTGTAACTTTACATGGTCGGAAAATAGGGGTGCAAGAAAAAATCAATTCAAGCTCGAATCGCGTTTCTAACATTAAACGACTCAGAATAAATTCTCATAAAAAAAAAAGGATTTTTTTGCGGGTGCTGCTACTGTCACACGGAGCTTTTTAACTGTACCGCGGCGCTCACCTACTGTACCACAGAGCTTTTTAACTGTACCGCGGAGCTCAGCTACTGTCGCGCGGTGCTTTTTAACTGAACCGCGGAGCTCAGCTACTGTCGCGCGGAGCTTTTTAACTTTACCGCGGAGCTCAGCTACTGTCGCGCGGTGCTTTTTAACTGTACCACGGAGCTCAGCTACTGTCACGCGGTGCTTTTTAACTTTACCGCGGAGCTCAGCTACTGTCGCGCGGAGCTCAGCTGCTGTCGCGCGGTGCTTTTTAACTGAACCACGGAGCTCAGCTACTGTCGCACGGAGCTTTTTAACTTTACTGGGAGCTCAGCTGCTGTCGCGCGGTGCTTTTTAACTGTACCGCGGAGCTCAGCTACTGTCACGCGGTGCTTTTTAACTGTACCGCGGAGCTCAGCTACTGTCGTGCGGTGCTTTTTAACTTTTCCGCGGAGCTCAGCTACTGTCGCACGGTGCTTTTTAACTGAACCGCGGAGCTCAGCTACTGTCGCGCGTAGCTTTTTAACTGTACTGCGGGGCTCAGCTTGTCGCGCGGTGCTTTTTAACTGTACCGCGGAGCTCAGCTACTGTCGCGCGGTGCTTTTTAACTGTACCGCGGAGCTCAGCTACTGTTGTACTGCCGAGCTCATACTGTCTCGCGGAGCTGTAACTGTACAGTGGAGCTCTTTAACTGTCCTTCAGAGCTCAGCTACTCTCCTGCTGAACTCTTTAACTGTCCTGTGCAGCTATGCAACTGTTAAAAAGTTCTGCAGAACAGTACAGATGAACTTCGCGAGACAGTTAAAAAGCTCCGCATGACAGTAGCTGAGCTACGCAAGACAGTTAAAAAGCTCCGCAAGAATTAAGGATTAAGAAGTGTGTCCAAATACTTTTGTCCATATACACAAAAAGAAAAACTGGTTATTAGTTCATTTAATTGACATTTTTTCCCTGTTTTAAATGGAAGATGCAAACAGTGCAAGATCTTCAGCATGACTAGTATGACACACTTTCTAAGAGTTCTCTCCTATTTCCACAATATACCATCAATTTTTTTTTATATTGGCCACAAGCCACAAAAGCAACAAAACGTCTGCTATAAAACCAGCTAACTTTATTCTAATTTGTACTGTTGATGTTTTCCACTGAGTCATGCAGGCGATGTTGCAGCTCAGCCACAGTTTAAGTAAGTTAGTCCTCTAAAAATATACAGAACTATTCTTTTTTTAAAACAAAGAGATGTATACTCTATCCCTTCCCACCCACTTCTAATGGTGGTATCACATATCACAGTGCTAACCCACCCAAAACCATGATGCTGAAGATCCATCACCACCACTGCCCTACCCACCGCTGCTGCTGCGTCACGCAATTAAGAAGATCACAATTCAGAACATTCAGGCAATGGAACATGCATCTCCAAAACCAACTATGGTTTTAAATGGTGAGCATTATTTAAAATCCAGTACACACCAATGAGGAACACTGTAGCTTTTCCAGTTACAGAGCAGCAGCTGTTTATATCTTACTGCACATGATGGTTTGGAAGTCTTAATATAAACATATACAGTACAGCTCTGGAGAATTAAAATTAAATTAAGAGACCACTTCAGTTTCTGAATCAGGTTCTCTGATTTTTGCTATTTAAAGGCATATGTTTGAGTAAAATGAAAACTTTAGTTTTACTCTATAAACAACGGACAACATTTCTCCCAAATTCCAAAAGTAAATTATTGTTATTTGAAGCATTTATGTGAAAATGAGAAATGGCTAAAATAATAACAAACAAAAAAAAAGACACAGAGATTTCAGACCTCAAATAATGCAAAGAAAACAAGTTCATATTCATAAAGTTTTTAAGAGTTCAGATTTTGCTTTCTTGCTCCATCGTCACACAGCTCCAACCAATCAGAGAAGAAAACACGTACACATGGTTGGTTGGGGTGCATTTTGGTATATGTAGGTTTTTGCCTGTGTGAAAACAAACCAAACCAAAAAGGAAAATGCTCCAATTAAACAAATGTATCATCAGATTTGGACCAGAGAATCAAACTACAGGTGTGAAAACATCATATGGGTTGGTATCTCAATTATTTATTTCAGAATGTCAGTAAATCCTAAAGATCTGTGAATCACAACTGTAATACAAGACTCAAGACATTAGGGCTGCAAATAATGATTATTTTGGTCGTCAACTAGTCTGATGTTAATTTTTTCAATTAGTCGATTAGTCAACGATTATTTCTGCCATGTCCTTTATCTCTACAAATGATAGAAACAGCTGAACATGAGATTTACAAAGCATTTAATTGTCTAGATGTTGTTTAAATAAAGAGAGTACTAATATTTAGTAACTAAATATGTAATCTGTTGTGTTTGTGCTACAGTTACAAATGAACGATTAGTCGACAATGAAATTTGTAATCAACAAATTCAAATAATCGACATTGTCGATTATATAGACTAATCGTTGCAGCCCTACAGACGTATTGCTGGATTGCCTTGTGATGGAGGGCTGTCAGGCCTGTTCATCCTTCAGAATATTAAGGATATTAAGAATATTTACTGTATGTTTAGAGGGTGTATGTGTCTGATTTGTGTTTTCTATTATAAGCGTTTCTGAATGATTCACATTACACCTGTTTAGTATTATATATATATATATAAAACTTCAATAAATCACAATGTATTCCTAATAATCAGATAAATGATGTAAAATAACATGCTTCAAATCATTCAATTTCCAACAGATGTCCATTGATAACACTGTCTAGAGAAGACAAGATATGCATGAGGTAGATATTTCCTGGACTGGATATATCTCTGCTTTCAGAGCTTCGTGATGTTTCTCATGCCCAGAAAGATTAACCAAAGAGAGAATCCCAAAATGATCAAATAGCTATTCATCTTTCCATAATTCTTTCCACATTCCATATCGCATAATGGAAGAACTGCCAAGCACTTCAGCGGGCGAGGCATCCTGCTTTCCTTTCCCCAACAAATCTCACTCAGTTTATACGTGCTGAAGGGAAGTTCATGAATTTAAGGTCTGAAGGATGATAAAGAGTTTACTGAAGTTAACATGTACAGTAAAAGGATCTCAACATAAATAGAAACATGAATAGAAAACTATTTGAAAGGGGGGGAAAAAACTTACAAATGAATAAATGTAAATTCAATGTAAGTGTGTAAAATGGGATATGTTCAATGGGCTTATATACATAGGGAATATTATTAATTTATTTATTTTAATATATTAGGCAGAATCCAAAAAAAAAAACACTAACAGACAGAAAGGAACCACTAATCGACACAACCACCATATGTTAATCTTACTGCTGTACTGAAAATGGTTGGTTGGTTGGCTGTTGGGGTTTTACTGCCCCTTCAGCACATATTTGGCTATTTGTGGCATAAACTTGGTTTTATATGTCCAGACAGAGCAAAGTTGTTCAAAGGTTCTAGCATGATAAGGGAAATATATTTTGCCACATATGTATTAAATTAGATGTTTGAGATTAAGATGCGATAAGAACTTTAAGATATTCCCTGGTGTTTTTTTTTTTTTTTTTTTTTTTTTAATATATTTTATGTTTTTTTCTTGGTAGTAAGATTGTCTTATCTGGTTATAAGCAGGACAGTTGATGAAGATGTGTTTCATCATTAGCAGGATGTTGCACGGTTGACAAGATGGTATATCGTCATTCGCTATTAAATTTCATGCAGTTTATTGCTAATCTCGTGGTCCCACTCTTCCTGCCATTTGGATTTGATGAAGGACTTTAAAACGTAAAATGTGTCCAAAGGTGGGATTGAGAAACCCACAGAGCCTGGGATCCAGCAGAAAGCTATCTGGTATCTGTGTTTATGCAGAATGCTGACTTTTGCAAGTATTTCAGAAATAATGGGATGGTCTCTTTTAATGATTCCAAAGCTTGAAGGCAGGACTTTGAGTCTGAGCAGATTAGGTAGTTGGAGTGTGTGCAGTTTTTGCTTCAGCTGTGAAGTTAGTACTTTGGATTGGTAGGCGAATGCTGTGGTGAAAGTTTGTGGTCGAGAATCCCGCTGCTACATGAGTTTCCGTTTTTGATCCATTTGATCCATTTTATTTTTTGGGTAGGGTACATTTTTGAATGTCTAAGAACTGAGCTTGATAGTCTACTGAAAATGTTCAAATGGTCCAATAATATTTGGTTGGCATGGTACAATATTGGTCCCTTTTACATTGATTGACATTAAAATAGAGGAGAGATAATAAAATGTGAAGCAAATGATGGCCAACAGTCATCAACTGTACACCAACATGTCTTTCTTTACAAAAAATATACTTTATAAAATATTTTTTAGCTCCTTTATTTATAATAGTGGAATTTCAAAAGTATTTTGGTGAGACAAAACATCAAAATATATCAATAGTGTACATCAATATATGCGCATATATATTTTTAAAAAAGACTTCTCCATTTTCAGAGCACTTACCTCTGGCTGAATGGCTTTAAACACAGGTGCATCCATCAGTGTAATCTGACTCTGTAAAACAAAGGGAAGAACTCAGCTTTATCATTTAGTATCTGCAGGAATAATCATGACAACAGGTTTATTTTCAGAGGGTCTGAGATAGGAGTTCCAGCTGTGTAACTCAATTAATCTGCATGTTCTCTAACAGCCTTTGAGAGGTTATTTAGTCTTACTAGGCCAGACATGATGATGAGGTGTCTTAGATGTGAAATTTCTAAACCAATCAACCATCTCTAAATCCATCTAAATCCAACGTGAAGCTCAGCAGAGATTTTGTGGTGATGGTGTGCATTACATCACCCGTCCAATGAACAACAAGCTTGTAGGAAATATCATGAAACAGGTCTAAAAGATGCTGTGTTGGCTAATAAATGAATGAATTATAGCAAATTAATTCAATCATTCATTATTAACAAGTTATTAAAATAACTTTAAAATATATTTACTGTATATATCAAACTTTTTACAATTATTATGAGTGACTTAAATAAGGTCAATCGTTTTGTTAAAAAGAAAATTAAACTATTACTTAAAAAAGGCCTTTTTTGTAATCAGGTATAAAACACACTTTGGGCAACATAAAAAAAAAAACTAAAACTACTACTACTACTACTACTACTACTACAACAAAAAAATGAACATTTTTGTAATTGTGTATAAAACGTACACTTTGGGTAAAAAAAATAAAATAAAATAAAAACCTAGAGCTATTACTCAAAGAAAATCTAAAAAAAAAAAAAAACTTTTTTGTAATTGTGTACTAAACACTTATACACTTGGGTACAAAACAATAAATAAAACTATTACTCAAAGAAAAAAAATACATTTTATGTAATTTATGTGTACACACTTTTCTCAGCACAATTTAATACTAAAAGCATTGTCACCAAAAAATGATCACTAAAACACAAAAATGACCTGATTAGAGAGCTACTACCCACCTCTGTATATATTTAAATATTAAACTCCTTTACACCTTTTGCGACTTAAAAATCTTAGCTGAATGGAAGTTTTTCTAATTATTTTAATCACTTGCAGCTCCCATCCACTTCAGTAAACCTCCAAATATCACATGGTGTCATTAACACTGGAAGAGTTAAGCCTAGAACATGATTCCCTCACTTACACAATGAGAACAGATAAGCACACTGTCGGTTTTATTAGAGAGCCTTTTTCTCCAGTATCGTGTTTAATGATGTTCTAGAGAAATTGAGGCCAATTATGCAATAATCTAATTCTGGATATAAATGGCAAGTACCAAACTTTATAATCTCTTGATTATAAGGTCAGCACTCAGGCCCATTGGCCCCACCTGGTGGGTTGGTTATAAGCACACTTTGGGAGATGTTTCGCTTGACCTGGCAACCCAGATTAGCAACCAAAATAGCCAGAATTTCACTTTACCAGCCTTAAGCTTTTATTCCTCTATATTTTTCCACTAATGTTTATACGGGTTCTGTTTAAAATGGGACTGTCGTTCCCTCTTTAATCCCCCCATCACTATCGCACTATTGTCTTGTCTCTTGTCTCACGTATGTCTATATCTGTAACCATTTAGTGTCTCTCATTCATTTATATTTATATTTTTATCTTGCTCTACTTGTTGTAACTTTGGGAAGAAGAGTAACATAACTTCAAGTTGCTGTTTTGGAGATAAGTGTTTTTCATTGGACAGCAGCAATATGCAGTATTGATAATAAAACTGCTTGACTTGACTTAAAAACTAGAGAGAAAGCTGGGTTGTGAGCTAAACCGCAGACTGGAAAAATAGTGTGGGTTTCACAAAGCAAAATAAGTTTCTAACAAGATGTTGCTCTTGGTATACTTCATGCAGAGACGACGTTCGCGTGGCTTCAGCGAACAATGTGACGTAATTGCAGAGAAAACGAACAGCCGCGGACGTCGCGCAGGGGCTTCATTCGGCATGTCGTGCACATGGAAGCTGGGCGAACTCCACGGCCGAACACACAACGCGACAAAGCCTGTGATTGGTCGTTAAAAAAGAGGCGTGAAAACAAACATGGATGATTTCGATAAGAGGCTCGCTGAGCAGGTAAAGCGGTACAGTCACCTTTATGACTCTTCATTGAGAGATACATACCGGAGCTTGTCTAGACAGAGCGCGAAGGGTGAGAGTTTTCCGGTAGTCATGAAACTTAACTTTACTAATGTCACAGCACCACCTGCGGTTGTGTGGAGCATACGAGACAGGCAAAGCGAAGCCGCAGACAGTATGCCAGCTCAAAATCTCACGAAAGCATGCTTGACTTCAAGTAAAGCTCACGAAATTTGTTTTGCTGGAAGTATGCCGAGGCCTTTACTCACCGCAAACTCCTCTGGTGTCACCTTTAGCACATCAAACACAACCGCATCATAGCTTTTGGCACATTCGCCACTCGGCCCGTCCAGCGACAGCAAGCTGCTGCTACCCTACAAAAAGGAAAAGAGAGAAGAAAGCAAATCAAAATTTACAAAAGTCTCTTAAAAAGTCAAGAAACATTCTTTCAATGTTTAAATATGTGTCTTTATGTTCATCTTTATTTATTTAGTTTAGTAGGAACTTCATCAAAACATTGCAGAAAACACAAAGAATTAATAGAAAAAGAAGGATTTTAATCATCTTTTTAAATGACCATATTAATATTACATTGTCACCGTTGCATCGCATTTTGAACAAGACTGCTGTTGAAATGTACACAATATAACTGTTGTACTATTTACAGGGGAATAGAAAGCTATTAGAATTAAAAGCCCATCTTTAATCTCATTTGGACAGATAACCAGTAGCTTCACCACGCTTATTAGTTCAAATAAACATGTTTTGTGTTGTTCTGTTCAGCAAAAAAAAGTCACAAATGAACAGTGTCTAATTAGTTGCCCCTTACTGCAATAGCTCTTTTAATGGTGCATAAAGGATGCCAAAATAATAATAAAGATCTGAACTGGATCGGATCCTCCAAAGGTAAAGTACTCTTTAAAAATATTCATTAAAATTGCTTAGATTGGCCCCATTTCTAAGTCACTATATTGAAATTAAACTCTAAATTAAAACTCTAATTTCAGTGTAAAGTGAAGCAACTATATTTATATTATTCATATTACACATTAAATTTTTATCTATATATATATATATATTCATTTCACCAAATGAAAAAACCTATTAAATATAATCAAGAGGAAGATGGATGATCAAAAGCCATCAAACCAAGCTGAACTTCTTAATTTTTTGCACCAGCATTGGTATAAAGTTATTCAAAAGCAGTGTGTAAGACTGGTGGAGGAGAACATGCCAAGATGCATGTTTTACTGTGAACTTGTTTTCTTTGCATTATTTGAGGTCTGAAAGATCTGCATCTTTTTTTGTTATTTCAGCCATTTCTCATTTTCTGCAAATAAACGCTCTAAATGGCAATATGTTTATTTGGAATTTGGGAGAAATAGTGTCTGTAGTTTATAGAATAAAACAACAATTTTCATTTTACTCAATACATATATCTATAAATAGCAAAATCAGAGAAACTGATTCAGAAACTGAAGTTGTCTCTTAATTTTTTCCAGAGCTGTATTTTGACATGTTGGATCACTGATGAGAACTCATGAGAGAACTCCACGGTTGGCAAGATCTCTCCAAAAACTCCTAACTTTAAACCATTGATAAACCTCATGCCAGTAAAAGACAGCTTAATTGCAGTTGGACTAGTCTCTGGTGGAGCCACATCTAAATACAGGAATGTGACCCACAAGCCAGTGTTTGAGGGGTGCAGCACTCTGTCCAGTGTTAATTATGGTCACCGTGTTGTACTCGGGGAGAAAGGCACAATAAAGCCTTCAGCTGCTCGTGCACGCTTTTTAGGAGTCGTGTAATGAGAGGTAAATTGAGTGGAGGGGTTGGAAAGGTCGGGTGGATGCCAGAGTGACTACATCATCACCACCACTGCAGGTCTTTCAAGCTGAAGCCCTTGTTAGAGAGACTACGCTCTACTGCTAAACTATAAACTATACATCATAGTATGTGAGCAAAAACAGCCAGGTGTAGTCATGCACGAGACTGGTGGCACAGCAGCGGAAAGCGCTGTAAAGAAAGTCTGTTTGCATTTATGTTCTTGTAGTTTTTTACCTTCTGAGAGCCGTAAGACATATGTAAATGGTTTAGTTCTACATGTTTGAGTTAGTGTTTGTGGTAAGAGCTGGGGTTAGAGAATAGGTTCAGGTTCTGTTTGAGTCCCAGTTATACAGTATATGCTGTGAAATACAAAAGATGATGAATCTGATGGCTTAAAGATAATTTTGAAATATTAACGGGACAAGGAGTTTTTTTTTTCTTAACAAATAATAAAGTGAATAGATATGTGGATTAGAACTGGACAAAAACTGCAGATGAAAAGGTGGGAACCAATTAAAAATGAAAGAAGTGGAAAGGGAAGGAACCTGCTTGTTAGTGAGGAAAGCAGAAAGTGAAAACAACTACACCCACAAAGATACAGTAAGTGAAAAGGGAACATATGGCTTATAAATGCAATCCCATAATTTATGGGACACAAATACAGAGCTATCTGGCGGATCAATACACAAACAAAAGTTACACCCATAATATTTTGTTAAACCAATAATAGCTAACCTGAAACAATAAGGTAAATGATGAAAGGGTTTATGATCCTCTGATTTTTACTGTATAAAATATGTAATTATTCACTGCCTCAAGCAATGTATGTATATCTTATCCTTAACATAAAGAAGGAAACAGATTTTTTTTTGTCTCAGCATGCTATTGACTGAGACCTTTACTTTACTTCATATGTACTGTTTAACATTGTTGGGTTCTGTTTAAGTGATCAGTAGTTTCAACAGTTAAACCAGAGACTGTAAAAAAAGATGGACGCTGTGTCGCCGTTCCCATTCATTCAATTAAAAAATGAAGCCAAAAACTTTCGCCATGTTGGCGATCCTGATACCCGAGACTGCGTAGTAGAGACCAGAGGAGGAAGAAAGACTGTGGAGAGACAGTCTACTCATTTAAATAACCCCCCCCCTGAGGGCTGCCTCGAGGTCACAGGCTGCAGAGCAGAGCTGATGGTCGGTTACTGGCCCCTCCCATAACCAGCTCTTTTACAATTACCACACCTTTTTTGAATAGAGCTGAATAACATTTTAAAAAACAAATTCTGTGGTGATATAAAAATTTGACAATATAAGCAGAGGTTAAACTAGCTGCTGCATTTAAATAATGGAGGTAGATTTACAGTATATTGGAAAAAAACGTGATGGAAAGTTGTTCTGTTTTGCCATTGAAACCTAAGGGGATGGGTGGGGTTACACAACTTTCTGCAATCGAACAGCAGGGGGCGCCCGACCTGTGGTGGCTTTATTTTTGAGAGACTCTGGGACTCTGTCCAGCTATACACAGTCTATGAGTTAAACAGTTAAAAAAAGATAAAATATTGATGTATACACAAATAAAAAGTGTGTCTTTAACTTTTTTTTAAATTAAATTATGTATTTTGGAAGATATCAACAAGACATACATTTTGAAAAACTTTCCATACTAAAATTTGATTTGCTCAAATTGTCAAAAATGTTTTCTATGCATTTACATGGGACATAATGGCGCTGGGAACTATTTGCAGACAGTAGGTCAGATTGATTGTTTTTAATGGTTCATTGATCAGAATTGATCATTTAAAGTTATTTGAAGCAGAAATGTGAACAGTAAATAAACTTCTCTGCTCTCTTTTCACATTAATTTGTTGCTGTGCTGTGACTATGGAAAAAGAAAGCTTTTTAATTACACATTACAAACTTACAAAGGGAGAATCTCACAGAAAAGCACAGGGTTTTTATGTTTCTGTATTGCATTAATGACAAAGAAGACAGATACTTCTGTGGAGGCGGAGCTGATACTGGTACCATCCGACAGGCCGTTTCTGCGGTACATGCTGGTGGCTGAGCCAACGGGGGGCACACGCCAGGGCAACGGTGGCCCTTAGCCGGACCCCACACATAAACAATCATCCATTCCTGAAAAGAAACAGACAAGAAAGAAAAAGAAAGATTTTAGGCTATGTTTTAACTTCATGACATTTCTATGTATTGTTTCTATACTATAATAACATGCAAAATGGACACAAATCAAATAAAAACTCCATTCTGAACTGATGACAACAAGCTCATCATCATCCAAAGTGCTGAATGTTATGTAACTAGTGGAAAAAAATATCAAACACAATTATCAAACACAAAACTGT
This sequence comes from Astyanax mexicanus, assembly GCF_023375975.1. Classification (NCBI taxonomy): domain Eukaryota; kingdom Metazoa; phylum Chordata; class Actinopteri; order Characiformes; family Acestrorhamphidae; genus Astyanax; species Astyanax mexicanus. The sequence continues at coordinate 22,104,800 of NC_064408.1, read as the reverse complement.
AAGGAAAATGGCATGCTAAAACAGACGTACGTTTTTATTTACATGGGATTTATATACAAAAAGCCCATTATTTGTGTTCATCACTAGTGATGCCACAACACCAGGAGGGTGAAGACTTGCACATTCCCCGTCCAATACATGTGAAGTCAGACACCGTCTCTTTTCCAACTGCTGCTGATGCAGCATTACCGAGTAGCATCACAGCACACTTGGAGGAAAGCGCAGCGACTCAGTTCCGATACATCATAAATCATCTGGGATTTGAACCAGCGACCTTCAGATTCATAGTGGCAGTGCTTATACCGCTGGACTTCCCAGCGCCCCCTAAAATAGCTCCATTAAATAACACACTATGTTGTTTTTATATGATTCTAAATTAAACTTTACTACAGCTGCCCAAAAAAGAAAAGAAAATAGAAGAGGACAATCATTTGACTTTTGATATCAGAGATGTCATTGATAAAGACACCAGTTACTAAGCTTGCTGGTTATGTCACAGTTGGAGAAGGGTCATAGCTAGTATCTAATACAGGCTGGAAAATCGTTTATCGTTTATTATTAAACAAAACTCCTAAAAACGATTCATACTTTTTTTTTTTTTAATCAGACTGTATCTGTGTTTTATACATGGTTTTAATACGCCTGATCTTCAGTTTTGAATATTTTGTACTTTCTTCATTCACAGAGGTCAGAGATTTGCTTGTGTGACTGGTAAATTTTCAAAAGACAGATAAAACATGAACACCGCTGAGAAACGCCTAAGGGCTGAAATGTTTGTGTTTTATCTGTCAGTCAAATACCATGATTACAGTGGATAATACACAGGTGCTGTCCACTACTCTGAATTTTAATTTGTTCCTTGCAGATTCAGCATGTGAGAAGTGTTTAAGAGGGACGCCTGTTCTTTTTCTTTCCTTTTCTGACAGGAAAAAGCTGCCAGGCGGCATTGAGAAGATGATTTTATGCACAATTCTATATCAAAAGTTAGTTTTAAGGTAGAAAAGCAGAAAAAAACTTTTAAATCAAATTATACTTTGGTAAAAAAAAAAACAAGCTTCTCCATTTTTGCAGATTTCTTTTTTTTTTTTTTTTTACATAATTTGAACACACACACTGCCCCTTGGACTGTGTCAAAATGTCTTTATGAATGGACCAATATACATTTTCAAAATTACCTGAAATAAACTCTTTTTATATTGACTTTTATTAAAAGTTAAAGCTGATGTCCGCAAGTTTTGGGGAATGAGGGCCCTCTCTGGTGAGTTATGGGTAATTGCACCGAGCATGCGGAAGAATCTTTTTAAACTGGGCGGGCGTGATGCGGCCTCCTTTTAGAGCGGATGAATCTGATTCCAGGTTATGTTCAGTGAGAAACTTCACTTCAACTACGCACTTTGTTTCCCCTTCTGAAGTCTCCATTGCTCCACCAGCCGCTGGTGTTCAGTAAAACTGAGCAGGATCCTCTTTTAGAGGCTGTACATGTGGGGTAAGTACGTAAAGATGAATGACGTGGCCAGAAAAACTCCCACAAAAAGCGACCAGAGACCCCAGTTTTTAGAATAAATATATTAGGCTTAGCAGGGATGGTCGTTTCAGCACACTGGTACCATTAAACACAATATTATTTCCCTTCTCCACTCAGAAATGCTTCTGCTTTAGTTTAGAACCAAAATAATCTGGACTGCCAGTTTAAGAAGTTTTTTTTTTTATCTCTCTCCTGTAAAGTTGCTGTTTTAGAGATACTTGTTTCAGCATCTCACCTCCTCACACCCCAGCTAACACACTGTGAGCGCATAAGAAACCTCACTGATCTTCTCGTGGAGCAAAAGCACAAAAACATGCTGAATATCAGCCGGCCAGAGGAACTCTCGGCATGCGGCCTGTCCTTCTCATACAGGAAAGAGGACAACTCATAGGAAAGTATGTGATTTTTACAATGGAAATCCTCAAGCATTCCCACTCACACCACCTTCCTCTCGCTGTTGTAGGAAAGTTCACCAAGTCAAGCTGGAAATCTAAACCAGCAGACTGTCCTGCTTTGCTCTGACAGCGACCGCATAAATACTTGTTAATGAAACTTCATAAAGTGACATTACTCTCTATTACAGCATGCATTAATCACTATTTATTTCCATCACGCAAAGGAAAACTCCCCAGAACCAACCGGGAGTGGGAAGGATGAATCCAGCCAATAGGATTTATAGGATTTACAGAAAGTGTGCATTAACTCTTTAAGCTAGAAACAAATACAACATTCTGGAATGATCATCTCAGTGCCCAGACCTGAATATTATTGAAATATTATCTAAGTTGTGATTTAAAGCAGGCTGTTCATGCTCAGAAACCATCAAACCTGACTGAACTGGAGATGTTTTGTAAAGAAGAATGATCCAAAATACCTTCAACCAGAAGCCAGACTCTGATTGGAAGTTATAGGAAGCATTAAGAGGCTGTTCATTCTGCAAAAGGAGGATCTATATACAAAATATTGATGTACTATTTCTGTTAGGGTGCCCAAATTTATGCACCCACCTAATTTGGTTTAAAGAATTATTGCACACTCTGTAAATCCTACAAAATTAATTTTACTTCCCAAATATCACTGCGTTCATCTGCGATAATATATATTTAACTGAAGTTGTGCAAGTTGATACGAACAACCAATGATTTATAAAGGAAAATCATTTAAATAAATCAGGGGTGCCCAAACTTTTTTTAATACCACTGTATAGCAGAATACCAATTGAGAAACTATACTAAAAAGTTCTAATGTAAAAAAAAAGGGGAAATAATAATAAAAATTCAATATTAGCACAGGGACAACTAACTATTGGAATTACACACTGGAGATGGAAATACAGTTTAGAGGAGGATTTTTTTATTTGTCAATGAAACAGCAGGGGTTTTTCCAGCAGTGCCCTCCAGGTAGAAACACACAAACCATGAACATCTGAGAGAAGAACTCTGAGAGAATAAGAGCAACAGTGCAATGATATCCAATAGAAAACCTCAGCTGCAGCGACCTCTATTGGAGATCTTAATGCATTAAGTGGACAATTCTAAGGTGTTTTTTTTTCTCTGTAAGATGTGGATAACACTGTTACATTGCTGGTATATTAATTTTATTGTTGATCTGGAATTCTACAGATTTTACATTTTTTTTTATAAATAACCAACAGTATTTTACAAAATAATGTTGAAAAGAAGAAAGAATAAAAGTTTTAAAAATAAATATTACAAATATTTAATGTAATACATAAATATACAGTAAGTGAGAACAATGGGAGATACCAGCAGCACTACTGTAAGCATCAAAGAAATAGAACAGTTATAAATCTAATTACAATGTCATAATATTTTATTTGAAAATATCAATATCCTAATTGGTGGAAATACTTGTAAACCATCACAATTTATATATTTATTTATTTGCTCATTTTTTTGTTTGTTTATAGCAAGGGCATTAACTGATATTACAATTATAAGACTGGTAAATCTCTATCTATTAACTAAAGTCTCCTTTCACTTTCACAAACTGTCTCTCTTCAGTCAATCAGAACAGACACACAGCAGCACTGTGAAACCAGCAGAGGGCAGCACCTCCCTGCAAACTATGAGCTAAACTATAACTGTGCTTATCTCCTTAGAATCTCTACTATTTGCTGTTTTTTGCTTTTATAGATATCAATGCAAGAAAAAAAAAACACATCTAGAAAACCATCTAGACTACAAGCTTCTTAGTTATAACAGAGACCTGATCTAGCAGTACTGCACTGCAATGATGATAGGGCTGCCTAATTTATATTATTTCACCACTGTAACTGCAACATGTATGTATGGATACATTAATCACAGGATGTGTAATAATATCATGTGCAATGATAAATCATTTAACACATCATACTACACCTTGTACCTGCTTCATACTAAATTCAGAATTTTTTATTTTTTTTTTTAATAAATGAAAATGCTGTATAATTTATAGCAAACAATGGCATTTTCATTGACAATCCAGACTATACAGAATATTAATGCTATTTAATTTATCCAATGGTGAAAAATGTGGTAAAAGTAAAAACAGATTTATTTTAAGTTTTTTTACATAAAAACTAATAATATTAATATTGTGCATCCCTAACTCACATCCCTATGCACATATAAATAAAAACATACATACATACATACATACATACATATATATATATATACACACACACACACACAATGAATTAATGCAGAAACACCCCAAATAAAGGTTATATATATGTGTGTATATATATATATATATATATATATATATATATATATATATATATATATATATATATATATATATATATATATATATATATATATAAATATATATATAACTATATATATAACTTATATTAGGAATCTATTTCCATTTTTTCATGCATGAACCTTTATTTGGGGTGTTTCTGCATTAATTCATTTGTATATTTATTAATTTATGTATTTCTAAATGTTTTTATTTATTTATATATAATGTATTTATTTCTGTTTTTTTATGAGCATTTATTTATTTATTTACGTACTTACTTACATGTGCACATATACATATATATATATATATATATATATATATATATATATTATACATATGTAATTTTTCATCCTCCATAAATATATGGCTGGGCAGATATTGTAAAAAAAATAATAATTATCTCAATATTCTTCAAATATATGATACTTTTTAAAAAAATATATTTTATTTAGTTTTTTTTTTTTTTTTAAGGTTTTTTTAAGCAGCCTCCTTCAACCTTACATGCAGTTTTTATTTTTAACATGGTTTAAACCTCTTGTATTTCAGTTAAGGAAAAGTGTAAAATATATAAATCACTGCCAGCTTCTGTCTACTAAAATATACAATTTTGATTATCCCATTTTGAACATCACATTAAAACTGAAATTCAATAAATCAATTCAATTCACCTCCCAGCTCCAATATGATACCATATAATTTATCTTATTTATTTCTGTTGTTCAAGCGCATGCATATCATTGGTCACCCGAACACTTTTGATTAGTTTTGTTTCCTCAGAAACTGTTTACACTATTCACACATTAATCTTATCCATTACAGTACCATTCAATATTAATATTTCACCTTTTTTTCTGACAGCTATCCAACTCTCTTTAAAATCTCTTTAAATACTTCAATAACAGACTGTATGTGTTACACCACAGCAGATTAAAACGAGAATCAGCACATCAACACTGTAACAGAAGCTGTTTTTAGGAGAATGGGACAGGAGCGTCTGACAGCATCTGGGGGAAACCGCAAGTGTGAAAGCGATCAGGCGTCACCATGGTAACAGAGAGCTGTTGGGCTTTTTCTTTCTTTTCGCGTCTCCACTAGACTTTGCTGCAGCGAGGGGTTTCCTTTATGTACTATTCTGATTCTTATATTCACTGCAATGCAGAGGAAAGAGTACTGCACCTTTACAGTTTTCTGCCTCTCGTGAGACCCATTTACGACCCACACTGGGCTATGAAACTGTGCTCATCGCCAAACAACAGTCTACTCAGCATCGGCCCAATGCAAGTAGCCCTAACTCAGTCAGGTTTTGGGGTTGGACTGATCACATCCACGGCTCACTGGAGCACATTCTGTAAGGTTGGGGTGCGCCCAATGATGACTAGTTCATGCCGGGACCAGCAGCCCAGAGCTGCCCCCTCCTGAGCTTTTGAGTATTTAAAAAAGATAAAATAAAAAGCAAAAAATTCTTAAATGGGTAATATGGTATAATATTCCAGTTGATATGATTTTACTTCAATTAGTCAAGTATGTGAGTGAGGGGAAATTGGACTCCTGCAGTCATTTAGCACAAACACTGTCGAGGTGTTTGAGGGTTGCTAGATTCACTCCCAGTGGCAAGCAACAACAAGTCTTACTCTGTCGCTGACTGAATATATAGGTTTCAATTAGGGGTGGGCGATACGGCCCTAAAACAATATCACAATATTTCATGGTATTTCCATGATAACGAAACTCTTGGCGATATGACAAAACACTATAAAAAAATATATATATATCAAGAATACACTATATATTCTATTATTGCATATGATATGATATTGCACAGCCTTAACTGATATATTAAAAAATACAAGACTTTTATCAGATTTGTAACAGAAGTCAATGATCCAGAATGTCATGATACTTATAATACTAAATAAATGCACTCCAGGTATCTCCATTTATCCAGGATTAAAGTAAAATGAATGATATTGGACATATATAATCTGTCTCTAGTAAACATATAATGGGAAAGGAGAACAATGTGATTTTTCTTTTGCTAAAAACAGAAAAAAGGGAAGTAACACCCTGATGTGATAATAGGGGTGGGTAATATGGCAACATATCCCAAAATGTTGGCAATATTATTGTGTATGATACAATATGGCACACCCTTAATTTCAATTTCCAAAATGCACATCTCTACTACAGTAGTGGTGGTAATAAATTACCCTGATATGTTTAGCAACCTTAATGAAGCTCAGTGCTTACCTGTTCAGCAGAAAAATAGCCAGCTCGCTTGTTTTCATGGCAGCTGCACACTGTTTGATGCTTTTGTATATACCTGGCAACCCTGAGTGCGGAAATGGGACTGAGAGAATGGTGATGGGTACATTCAGAGGCTATAACCCACACAGATTACTATGACATACTGCAGAGTTCAAATAAAAAAATGACTGAAGCTCTGCAGTCATGAGCTGCTAGTGCTTAAACTCATGCCAAAAAGTATGATTTCTTAATAATATCTGATGATACATCTTGATACATCCTGTTATATTGAGTTTCTACAGACAATATAATCCTTAATGGTCCTTTAATGATCATAGAACAGGTGGTAAATGATCATTTGAAACAGGTAAAAAAAAAACAGGTAGTCTCTGTTTAAAAACAGAGAATGCCTCAGCCCCTCTTCTTTTGCGGTTTCAATATTTTCTGTGCAATAAGCAAAGCCCTCCAGGGACTGGCTATCCACCCCACATCATACTCCACATCAGACAAAGGGTCAGAAAAGTGGGAATTAAAGCAAAAAAGCAATGCCTCTGAGCTATCCAATATATACAGTGTGTTGCTTCACATAGGGCTCTGTGACTTCCATGATGCTAATGAATGGAATCACACACAGATTCACAGAACTGAGGAAAACATCTGAAAACATATGAATTAATTAATTCAGTATCAGTGCTACATCACAGTGTGTGCAAATAGCTGGCTAGCTGGTGTGGGAATGTCCAAAAGACTAGCAAACTGCAAAATTCAGGGAACAGCAGCATATATACATGTGGTATATATGTGTTCATGTGTTCCTATGTGTTTATTTAACGAGAAACAGCATATTGTTGTGGTAATTCATTAGGATATATTCCACTTTTACATGTTGAATGATATACAATGAAGCTAACTTAGTGCAATTTCCACCCCCTAGTGGACAAACTATTAAACTAAACTTCAGATGTATAGTTGCAATTAATTAAGGATTTAAGGACATTACTAAGATATTTGTTTGAAAAAGAAAAAGCAATTATAATTATAAAAATGTATAATTATAAAATATGCGTCCTTAATATTTTTTATATTAATTTATAAACTTTTATTTACGTTGTTTTGCTATTGCTAAATGTAATTGCTTATGTACAAAGTAGCCATTTGCTATTGTTTTTTTAATTTCCATATATTCTGTTTAAAAACCCTTTAAAATTTGACTAAAAACATCGATAGAAACCAAAAACAGAAAGAAAAAAAAATGATTTTTATAGGGCCGTATTCATTCTATTCATGCTATTTGGGGTCAAAGTTACATTACATACCTGACACTGCATGGGCCACAGGCCACCGGAGTGTTTATGGGCATTCCACATGACATATCCTGAATAGTTTTCACACTGTATATCACAAACATACTGTAAATAGACTGACAATTTATACTTGTCTGAAAGAATAAGATAAAAAAACTTTTATCTTTATTATAAAACTGAAGTAAATGTATTTTGGAGGAATCTGATTTATTTAAAGCTCAGAAATTTAGTTAGGTTTAATGTTGATTTTTGAAGTGAGTGAAGCATAATGGCCAGATCCAAGAAGTTCTCTGAGACTTTTAAAAACAAGACTATAGATGCATATTAGTCTAAAAGGAAAGGAATGTGTCTAAAAGTATCTCAAACACGAAGAAATCAGCTGTTTCACTGTCAAAAAATAATAAGAACTGCCAGCTGCTTCACAGCTTTCAGACAGCTCTTTGTTATTTTGGATATTTCTTTATAGGACAGTTTTCCCAGGCACAGATTAAGCCTGGTCTTAAACTACACATTATTTTAAACGGAGATTTCACATCAAAAGGAAAGTATATGCTTAATCTCTGTCTGGAAAATTGACCCAAAATGTCTTATTTTCAATTTTTTATCATTTCTTTTATTCAAATGTCTATATATGAGTATTACTGATTGTTTAAAGCTTTTAAAAGAACAATGGACAAGCATCACCCTCATTTCATGCTGTTTTCCAGTTACCAATGATAAATGACCATCCAATTAAAATAAAAGTTGTGGGACTTTTGCCACTAATCTCAATAAACAATTAATTATTTGATGTCATGGCTAAAACTTTACAGCCTATAACAAAATATACACTGTAAAAAAAAAAAGAAAAAATGTGTTAAAAGGTCTCATCTGTTCATCTTAGAGATCAGATGTCGGCCTGCCCGCCTGGCTGATGAGCTCATTGATTCTGTCTGGATTTTCTCGTCTACTGCACACCAGCCTTCACCCCCCCAATCTCAGCTTTTACTATAGGGGGCAGTAATGTGCTCTAACACTGAGCTTCTCTACTCTGGAGTGGTCCTGAAATGCTGCCAAGTTTCCTTAAAGTAATAAACCCACTTCCATTCAGCAAGGGCTGCATACACAGTCGTTGCAAATCTGAATTCTTGAACCAGGCCAAGTGTTGTATATCAATGTTTATACTTTCTCTATGTTTGGTAGGTACAATGTGAAATGGGTTTTATGATGGGTGTATTTATGTTTCTGTTTATTTCTGGATTATTTTATTTATGCCTGTAAAAAAACAAAACAAATTATTGTCAAAATTTAGTTGTCTGATAGCCCATGAAAAGTATTCACACTGTAAATCACAAACATAAGAAGACTAAAATTAAAAAAATAATGTGAAAATCCTAGTACAGCCCTTTTCGGTGGTCTGGAAGTGAGGTGTGTTTAGGTAAATATCTGGTGTGTTTCTGTCTTGGCGGCAGGAAACACAGGTGCGCCACTGACTGATTAAAACCCTGACTACAGTCAACAGTCAGCCGCCCAGTCATGTCTTAACCACACTCCTCACGGACATGCTGCAGAATAAAGAGAATAAAGAATCAAATAACAGTGCTGTTCCCTTTAATGAGCTGCTGGTGTACCTTCACTGCTTGAGCACGCAGGTCAGTATCTCCTGCTGAGACGCGCAAAAGTGTTGTGCTGTTAAGATACGAACATATCAAAGTCAGAGCACACGTGGCTCTTGAAGGTAATGACAAGTGACACACTGATTGGTTTACTGAATGTTACGTCCAAAACACATGCAATATTCATTAATAGAATTAGTACATGCATTTTGTGCGTTTCGAGCTGAGCAAGCCATATATTTAGTGCATGTTTAGATACCAAAGACACACCAACACAACCTAAATTCAGCTGCGCAATGTGTAATTGATCGATTTACTATAGACTGCTAAAATAGGGCCCTTTATTTCTTTAGTTTAACAATATTAAGAAATATATGCATTATAACTAGCAGTATAAAACTGAAGTAAATTTATTTTGAGAAAGTCTTTATTGCTTTGATGATGGGTGTATATATGTATCTGTTTATTTATGCATTGTTTTATTTATGCCTGGAAAAATTTTAACAAATTATTGTCAAAATGCAACTGTCTGATAGCCCAAGAAAAGTATTTACGCTACGCCCAAAACACACCATGATTAATTAATAGAAGTAGTACATGCCTAAATTCAGCTGCACAATGCATAATTGATCGATTCACTATTGTTTGCTAAAATAGGGACCTTTATTTCTTTATTTTAACAATATTAAGAAGTATAAGCATTATGACTAGCAGCATAAAACTGAAGTAAATTTATTTTGAAAAGTCTACTAACTATGTTATTTAAACATCACATATTAAGCTTGGTTTATACTGGTACACTGTTCCAACAGAACGATGCTCATCCACATACTGCTGCGATCTCAAGAGTAAATGTGTGGGATGCTATTAGAAACAGTATTAACACTCTAGCCCTACCATAAAAACAACAGGAACTGCATGAGTTTATTGAACAATATCTAGTAGGGGTGTGCCATATCGTATTGTATGTGATAATATATAAATAAATATATAAAAATAAGTAAATATATATTTTTGCAATCATTTCTTTGATGATGGGTGTTTTTATTAATCTGTTTATTTATTTATGTATTATATTTATTAATTTATGCCCGTGGAAAGGTTGAAGAAATTACCGTCAAAATGTGATTATCTGAAAACCCACTAAGAACCCACTAAGAAAAACCTTCGTAAAACACAAACAGCGTCCATTAGCAGATCTGTAAGAAAACCCAGAGCCCAATTTCTCTAACAAAAAAAAAAAACTCTCTATTACTCCTTGTTTAAGCTGAGCTCATACACAGGTCTATGTAGGTTTCCCATTAACAGCATCAGTGCTTTTAACAACATGCTACTATTGTTCAGTAGCCCAAAAATAACAGGCCGTGCGGCACTGTACCCCTTTTCCTTCACTATCTCGCTCCCTCTTTTTTCTTTGTATGTCTCCCCCTTTATCCCCTCTATCCTCTTCAATACAGCCCCATCTCTCTCTCTCTCTGTCCCTGTCTCTATAAGGGCATCTCCCATTTCCATTAAAGCCCCTCTGTGCCACCATAATTACACACCTCTGCCTGCATGGCAATTAGACTCTCTACACAAGCCTCACTTTGGGAGAGCGGGACAAGAATAGACTGTTGATGGGGGCAGGGTGGGGGGGGTTACATTAGGGATATCAGGCAGAGAATATGATAAGAGATAAGGTTCCTGATAATGGTGAAAGGCTTTTAGATTTTGTTAAGAAGTTAAGAATAAAAGTAAGGAACATATTACAGTGTTGTATAATAATATAATACCCTGGCATGCCAAATGTCATGGAACATGACTCAGCATTATGTCCCATGATATATGCCATGTCCCATGGGAGCAAAAGCAATGTATCACTGTCTTGAGTGGCTTCTCTGTTCACATTGACAATTTTATCACCGTCCATTACCATCCACTGCGCTGTCCACTGAGGGAGGTAATGCTTTGATGATGTTGATGATACCTGGTAAACAAGTAACATGATGCCACAGCTTCAAAAACAGAATTTCTATTGATCTGGCATATCTGGATATAGGGTTGCAGCGGTAACCGGTTTCACGGTATACCGTGGTATTAAAATGCACGGTTATCATACCGTGTGTGTTTGCTTATTACCGGTAAAACGCAAGCCAGCGGAGAAAGTCACCCGCGCATGCGCAACTCTGCTCCGCTTCAGCTACTCAGCACACAGCTGTGAGAATGGCAGAAAGTGCATCAGACTAGAGCTTAGATTCTCTGCCCGAACCAGACCTGACCCGAGGCCCGACCCGAGATCGGGTCCGTTCGGGCCGAGATTTCCCACCACATTCCTCGGGCCGGGTCGGGTTGGGCTCCAGAAAATAGTCTGAGATGTAGGCATCTGTTTTTTAATTATATATTTTATTTTTAAATAAAGCTCTGGTGTGATAATCACAATGTTAATGCTAAGTAACCAATTATTATTGTTAATGAAAACGAACCAAATAACGAAAACTGAAAGTGAAACTTAACTAACTTATTTATAAGCGCTGTTTTCACTCCCGCAGTTCTACAGCGGGAGGTGTTGTGCCGATTCTGTCCGCGAAGCGGGAGTCGGATTGAGCAGGGAGTCGGATTCGGCATAACAGCGGCAGCGCGGCTGCACCTAGCGGTCCGCGGTGTTAGTTGTAAGCGCTCGCGCTAGCCGCAAAATACGACAGAAAACACTGAGAAACTGCAGAATTATGAATTGGACTAAAATGAGCACGAGGAGATAAAAGAGAACCTTTACCTGTGAGTAGCTCACATCAGAACACACAAATCTCTCTCTCTCTCTCTGTGTCTCTCTCTCTCGCACGTGAACTTCTCCGCACTGTGTTTAGCTGTTCTTAAAAATCATTTTTATTAAATAATAGTTCTATGCTTCTATGTTAGTGTTAATTAACATAATTCTGATCATATTTCGCTCATTCAAACAGCCTGAAAACAGACTTGTAATCTTGTAATCAACAAGCTTGTAATTAATGTGGCCGTAGTCACAGCTAAAAGAGGAAATACATCAAACCTGTTCTCCCATCTCCGAGAACACCACCCCGCTGTGCAGCGCAAAGTATGTGTTTAGTTTATAATTTTAATCTGAACATAAATAAAACTTCTTTGTAGTCGTGCACAACCCATGCGGTAAGCGCCCGCAAAAGCGCTGAGTTATCCGAAATTTGGGCACGCAGGTACAGGCGTGAAGTGCGTGCTACGATGGATTCACGTGTCCGTGTAAAGGTCCTGGCCGGACTGGATGTGAAAGACGCCATTCATTTACATGCGTTAATTTTCAAATTCTGACGTGCCTGTTTTTCATATGTTGAAGGTTTTAAGGTGTGAAAGCCTTAAAATGGAAATCTCTATTGTGAGAAATAAATCCCCTCTTTCGGCAGTATCTGGTTATATACCAACTTTTTTTATATATATATACACTCTTAATGCCCTTAAGAGTAGTGGAAAAACATGGTTCCCTTCACCTGATGGTGTAGTTTCTACAATAAATAGTTAATTGAACAAAAAACCTTTGTTGTAATTTCTTTAAGGGTCAGTTTAATAATATATGTAACAAACTGTGATACCGTGATAACCGTGATACCGCGGTATTTTCCGAGACGGTTATCATACCGTGAAAATCTCATACCGTTGCAACCCTATCTGGATATCTCATATTCAACCTCACTCACACGATTAGGGATGGGCGATATGGCCCAAAAATAATATCACGATATTTCATGGTATTTTCGCGATAGCGATACTTATGTTAATATGACAAAACACTAAATAAATAAAATATTTAAAGAATACACTACTGCAACAAAATGAAAATTAAATTGAGATAAGATCTAAAAAAACACAAGAATTTTAAGCAGATTTGTAACAGAAATCAATTGATCCAGAATGTTATAATAATAATAATGCACTCTAAATATCTCCATATATCCAGGATTAAAGTAAAATGAATGATACTGGACAGATATAATCTCTAGTCTCTAGTAGATATATAATAGGAAATGAGAACAGTGTGAATTTTTATTTTGTTAAAAACAGCAAAAAAGTAGTACCCTGATATGATAATTAGGGGTGGGTGATATTTTACATTACATTACATTACATTAAATTACATTACATTTGGCAGACGCTTTTGTCCAAAGCGACTTACAATATTGAAGTGCAAATAATAGAAGAGGTTAAGTACAAAAACAATAGAAGTTAAAAATAAAGCATCTATAGATAGGGCCTTAAGGAGGTCAGAGGGAAATAATGGGATAGAGGAGTAGAGAAGAGGAAGAAGGAGATGAGGGTAGAATTAGTTAGTTTGTTAGAGGTGTTAGGAGAGTAGGTGCTCTTTGAAGAGCTCTGTCTTCAGGAGTCTCTTAAAGATAGCGAGAGATTCTCCTGATCTGGTAGTGGAAGGTAGTTAGTTAGAGGTGTTAGGAGAGTAAGTGCTCTTTGAAGAGCTCTGTCTTCAGGAGTTTCTTAAAGATGGCGAGAGATTCTCCTGATCTGGTAGTGGAAGGTAGTTAGTTAGAGGTGTTAGGAGAGTAAGTGCTCTTTGAAGAGCTCTGTCTTCAGGAGTTTCTTAAAGATGGCGAGAGATTCTCCTGATCTGGTAGTGGAAGGTAGTTAGTTAGAGGTGTTAGGAGAGTAAGTGCTCTTTTGAAGAGCTCTGTCTTCAGGAGTTTATTAAAGATAGCGAGAGATTCTCCTGATCTGGTAGTGGAAGGTAGTTTGTTCCACCATTGGGGAACTCTGTATGAGAACAGTCTGGATTGCTTTGTGTGAGTGTTTGGCAAAGCGAGGCGACGTTCATTGGAGGAGCGCAGCGGCCGGGAGGTAGCGTAAGCCTTCAGGAGCGAGTGCAGGTAGGAAGGAGCCTGTACTGTCATCACCTTGTAGGCGATTGTAAGCACTTTGAATTTGATGCGAGCAGCAACCGGTAGCCAGTGGAGCTCAATGAGCATAGGAGTGACATGTGCCCATTTTGGTTGGTTGAAGACCAAACGTGCTGCTGCATTCTGAATCATCTGTAGTGGTTTTACTACACAGGCCGGGAGGCCAGTTAGGGTATAGGGTATAATATCGTTCACGATATTCAAAAATGTTGGCAATTTTATAGCGTACGATAGGATATGGCACATCCCTACACAAGATAACACCTTACAATTCACACAGATGTGGAATTTCCCAAGCCATCCCTGAGACGAAGCTGACAGATGCAAAACAATCACAGATAAAACAAAAGGGAATATTTGTAATAACATAAGGTGAATCAAAGTCAAAACAAACAAGGGTCAAAAAAATATCCAGTCACAATCTGGCAACCAGAGCAAAAATGGGATAAAGAACGAGAATAAAAGACAACAATCGGAAAAACACAACAAAAATGTCATAGAACTGAGGCTAAGGATATAGTTTTTTTAATGCAGACAAGCCGATGGCAATACTTCGCCAAGAAACAACAAAGAGAAGAATATAGAGTGGACAGTGATAAAAACAGTCTAAGCTAAAAATAACCTTACAATTCTAAACAGAGCTTTAAAATTACTGCCTGTGGAAAATCAACCATATGATCCAGATGAGGCACAGAGATTAGGCTGCCTAGTAATTGCAATTCAAGCTTGTACAAAATGCTAGCAACTAGAGCTGTAATTAAAGCACTCTATTTAGAAATATGCGTTCTGCATCCAAATCAAACCATTCCATATTAAGTACAGAACCACTCATCAAATTAGTGTTCTAATGAATCCCAGCCATGGCTGATAAGTGTGCTGTGTGCATGCTGATCAGGCCCTGATGTTCCACATGGGGTGTGATGAATTATGTCACTCCCTGGTAGAGCGTGACTGTGTATGGAAAAGTACAATCGCTGTTAATTGCAATCAAAATAATTATAATGTCGGACTAAAATATAAGAGCAGCAATACTTAGTCATTCAGCAGCATTCACTGCAGGGGGTTAATCCAGGCTTTGAATGGGATTGGACAGATACATAAACATAGAACCAGCCAGGTTGAATTACACCACAAGGTATTTTAATTATTATTGTGTTCTAATTACAAGGCATTTATTGGCAGTCTTTAAAGTGAAACAGTCCTTATGAAAAATTCTAAGCCGCAAAACTATACAAAAATTAAATATTTGTCCAAGGTTTGACTTCCCATTACTCCAAATTGCTACAGTAATATCACTTCAAACATGCATTTTAAATACATAAGAAGGAGATATTTAGGAATTTTAGTGGTGTGATATGAGAACCCTTTATTTTCATGCTTTATAGGACTCCAAACTCTGCTCTATATACAAGACAATAGGCAATGTACCCATTTTTACCATGCCATTAATTCAAATTAATTAAAAAATTACATGAGTTAATACTATTACAAGTTTTTAAGAATTTCAGTGGTGTTAATTGATAATTCTTTGATTTTCTTATTTTATATGACTTTATTCTGGTCTATATACAACCATTTTTTTCTGAATGTGCCATCCATTTTCTCACAGTAAAATTATTTTAAATGAAACATGATTAATACTATGAAAGGTTTTTTTTTTTTTTTTAAACATGAATGGTTTAATTTGATTTTCTCCTTCAATAAGACTTTAAATTGTGGTCTATACATAATGTGATATTTTAAAATATAGTGGATTTATCCTTAAAAAATATGTATTTTATTTTTAGTGAAAGAGAGAAAGGTCAGCATTTACAAAATGTTACACTTTTTTATAGATAGGTAGGTATGTCTTTTTTGTATACATTTGTTGACTAGAGCTGGTTAAATCATGTTTATTGAGCAGTAAATCTTGTTTCAGTTTCAGTTTCAGTCTCTGCATGAGAAGCTCGAGCAACTTCTCCCCGAGCTCTGCTGTGCAAATATGTTATTTTTGTATTGCTTATATCTATTAACATGCTTTAAGTATTTTTATGTTAAATATTTTTTATATCATTTTTCATTAGCCTGATTTTCCGGTGCATGATACAATCCACATGCCAGTCACATGACTGGTCAAAGGCATATCTCTGCATTTATCAGCAAATAAAAAAAAGCTTACAGATAAGAAATACATTTTAGACTAATAAACTCCAATAGATTTACACAGAGCATGGAATCCTCTAGCTAGTTCATTCTTTTCGTTTAATCTCAGCAGACATTTACAACCACTGTAGAAACTGTAATCTGCGGTTAAAATTATGTTACACTGTTTATATATTCATATAATGAATAATATCCACACCCACAAAATAATTCAGGAATTTTAATTTTGTTGGTTATGCAGGTAAATCACATTTAAAACCACTGTACAAGCTTAAATCCACAAAAAGAGATCATCTCCTTCAACCGTAAACATAGTTAGGTGGTACTCTGCAAAACCTTTTTGAATTTTTTTCCCAGAGGAAACCTACCTGAGGAATCAATGTGAATACTTTTGACACCTTTGGTCATTAAGCGTGATTTGTATAGCCCCCTGTATCCCCATAACTAGCAGTGTCTAATGATGATGTGCTGCTCTCTAGTATCAACAACACATTATGTTTCTTAAAGCAGCACTAGGTAGGATTTCCTTTATTTTTGATATTTTAAAAGAAGTAAAATTACAGCTTGAAACTCTCTGCAGCGCTCCATTGAGGTGTAATAGGGGGAATAGCGGTTCTCTCATGTCTGTGCCAGAGCTCCTCTGAGCTCAAACCAGACTCTGTAAGTTTTTTCAGAGGCGGCCGCTACCAACGCTTGCGAGAACTGCGAGCTGCTTTCCGACCTTTAGTTCTAACAGTTCTAAAAGGACTACTGGTTCTTTCTTTACAAACTAACATACAGACATTCTGGCAGAAGCTGGAAAGAGACCGAATATGTCTGTGAAAGCCAGAAAACGAGAAAGAGAAACTAATCCGCCTGAAACATTTATTACACTCTGCAACTGTAGGGGGAGCCCACGAGCACAAAATCTCAATCCTACCTAGTGGAGCTTTAAGTCAGTGCCCTGGTTTATCATTTCATCTGTTTTGATAGGGGGCAAAATTTACTGTATGTCAGTATTGGGGTTTAAATAAAACCTGCCAAGATTGTAATGTAACAGTCTGGGAAGTTTTGGAATTTGGAATTTTTGGAATAAGCCTGTTTTTTTTTGTTTTTTTTTTATCTATGACCGGTTTCTGAGAGCTTTTTTTTTTCTTTGTGTGAAGAGGACACAACAGTATCTAAGGTTCACGTTCCAAACTCGTATTATTCAATTATGCCGAAAAATATATATATAAATAATAATACAGCTTAACAATTGATGCTCCATTTACACAGTGACAACAGAGAGATAAATGCACCAGCACAGCGCCTTCACTCTCAAGAATTTTACATTCCTATTCTGATGTTTATGTTTTGAGTGTGATATGAAAAGGCCATTAGACAGCCTCGACGAACCAGGCCAATTAAATGAGCTAGCAGTCCCTGTGCTGCACAGACACACCTGCATCCTGCCATCTGCCATGCTTAAAATAATTTCTCCTGTTAATAGACCCATAGATCTCCGAGTCACACAGGTCGCTCTGTGCTCTCGTACGGCCTCTGCGCATTAAAACATAACATGAACTGTGCTTAAATCTCTCTTTCTCTGTTCTTTTATTAGATAAATTGATATGTTATAAACCCCAGGGCATATATGTAAGGCCTTTCAGTATAATAAATTCTATTTGTGGTTCAGTCTAATATGACTCTGATTCACTTCAGCAGCTAGACAGTGAGAATGGAGTAGGTTCGTTTAGCAATGGTGGAGGAAACGTACAGACAAAAAAAAACACCCAAACTGTTTCTGTGCTTCTCACTCCACACTGAACTGGTGCGGAAGGATCGGGAGCTAAAATTATGGAGGCCTTGCAGAATAAAGCAACCCCCTGACATCTCACAGATTACCTCTTTGCAGAGACTCAAACCCAGCCCCCTAGTCTAGTATAGCACAGTGGTATAAGTGGCAGATTAAGCTGAAAGACAATCGGCCCCAAAAACACTGATCTGTCCATCTCTAGTCTATATCTAATGTATAATCTCTCTCTCTCTTTAAAAATTTCAAAATAACAAAAAAGAAAAAGGGCCTGAAACAACCCTGGAAGGTTAGATGGTTAGTGTCTAATAGCACCCACTTAGGCAAGTATCACAGCTTGTAAAGGAATAGAGCTAATTTGTGCTTACACAGCATGGGGAATTTTCACTGTCCAAAACATCATTATAAAATGAGGAAACTCTAGATAAGACAGTAAAACCCCAAGAATCAAGTAATCTCTCTGACTAAACTGCTCATATGCAGTTCTATCTGAGTCAAAGGCAAAGAAAACACCCAAGTCAGCAAAGGACCTGCAGGAAAGTTTAGTTCACACACGTGTGGTGGTGCACCGTTCTGCTGTGCAGAGTTGTTTGTGCAAGCATGATCTGCATGAAAGTGTTACCAGAAACTCATCACTAAAGTTATGGTGTCTGAAGTCTGCAAAACATCTAGATGAGCCAAGGTCACGATGTTGTCTTAATTCTCCAAATTACTGAAGGCATGTTTAAAAAAAATAAAAATATAAACAGTTCAGTCAGAATATAATGTAATAGTAATATATTGTTTCTACACTTACTGCCCATTTTTTTCAGCAGATGTGAAAGTAACTAATAGCTTTTACGACAGAGATAGGGAAAGACACAACTGGGATCAAACAACATGGGAGTAACAAGATTATGACCAAATAGACTAAAGCGGTGACCATAAGACAGGAGCAAAATCATAAACCAGGCAAATCAGGAAATCAGGAAACAAACAGAGATCGTACACAGAATATTAAACAAACAGTGAAGGGAAACAAAATGTTCTTGTTGGCAATACTTCGCAATGAGGATGTGAACCAAAGAGGTATTTATACACAAGATAATGAGTGGAAAACAGACGAACATGATAATCAGTATTCAGGGGACTAGGAATGTGGGAACTTTCTTCCAGAGAGTGGTTTGTGTGGATCATATGACAGAGGCAGGTGCATTATGGGAGATGCAGTTTCTGGAGTGAGTGAAGACAGAAGAAAGGCCAGAAAGTGACAGTGAGAGTGTGAAAGTGTTCAGCAATTTCAAAAGTCACTGTATGTTTCTTTCAGCAGTAAATGAGCGTGGTACTTTCAGATGATCAATGTAAAGGTAAAATGCTGAAACAAGAAAAATGAGCTCAAAATTTGTTTTTTAAAGATATCTTGTATATAAATGTTGAAATTTTTGGTTTGACCTCTGGCAAACAATCTATGTTGGAACCTTAAAAAGACAGAAGTTGACACTGGGCCATGTGTTCTCTTGCTCTACATGCACTGTGAATGTAAATAAAAGCCAGTTTGCAGCAGCAGTGATAAACCTGGTTAACCTCTTTTCTTGAATAGTGAAAGTAAAAGCTGACATATGTTCTGCACAGCAAGTGAAGCTAACAGTAGAACAGGATGCAGAGATACATATCTATGACGCGCCGCAGTCGTTGAACCCTCCGGCACTGGAGTTTTGCTTTGACTGAGACCGAGCATTAATAAGAGACTCAGTGGCTATATCAAACTTTAGCATCATAGACTAGGATTGGATTTCATTTTTAAATCTGCTGCTGTGTTCTGTTTTTTGATATTTCATTTTTTTTTTTATTAATGTTGCTTCCTCCCATATCCTCCATCTCCACAACAGCATTAGTGTGTTCGGAGGCCCAGGACAGGGAATCGGTGGAGGGTGGGGCTTAGCTGTCCCCTGCAGGCAGAGACAAAGGAAAGCTGAGGTGAATGAGGTGAAGACAGACAGTGCTAACGTGGGCTAGAGACCAGATGCTGCGAGTAGAAAACAAAAGCCGAGATCAGCCTGAGGCCATGCGCCTCCTCTGTCCAACTACAAACATGTCCGTTTTTCTGGGGGCTATTTAGGAAAAATCAAAGAATGGAAAGAATAACAGTGACTCAGGAAGAATAAAAGACAGGTGCAGGGAAGGATGAGAAGGGATCGAGGGGTTGATCACAGGAGAGGAAAAGGAATGCGGCTGATAATGAGTTGGCAATGGTCCCGCTCTAACCTGACCCACAATATGCCATACATCGTCCAGAGACCAGAGACGCTATACTGCCAAAAGTGTTCACTCACCCATGTCTATCACTAGGGGTGTCACGATTCTCTAAATCCTCGATTTGATTTGATTTCCGATTTTAGGGTCACGATTCGATTCGATTTTCTTTTTTCTTTTTTTTTTTAAAGCAGAGAGGCCTATGCTAGTTTTAGATTAGTCTATGGTCAGTCATTGGTTTGAGTCATCAAATTTACAATATCTTATTTCAAAAGGTGGGCTTGATATAAGTGATGCAAAGTGATACACATGTTCTGTAATACATGGATTAGGCACTAATGGTCAAATTTAAATAATTTCATTAAGATATATATGTAATGCCATCTAGTGGCTTTTTTTGGTAGCAGCAGTGTGCACATAAAATAAATAATAATAAAAATACAAGAACAGTCATGCACAAAATAATAGAACAATTAGAGCCTTAACAAACTGAACTCTACCCTATTGTAACAGTTAAACATAAAAAATAAGACTAAGACTTATTTGGTCACTGAGAATGACAAGTTTTTTTCTTTAACAAAGATATATTATTAACTTTATCTGAGAGAAAGATGCTCCTTAAGGTACCAAAACTATTAACATATTTGAGGCTAGAAAAAACAACTGTTATTTTTATATTTTCAAGTTTTTCTTTAAGGAGATGAGAATGTCCACATTCTCTGGAGAAAGGGCTGCTCTTTCAGCAGTCACAATGACCGGGGCTACAGTGTGCTGCGCCATTTGTGTAGTGCGCGCACGTGCTTGCATAGCTTAGAGGGAGGGATCGTTGATCCTCTTTTTTACTTTGAAGCTCGAGACCATGACATAATTAATTAATTAAATATCGAAATCATGACACCACTACCTATCACTGAACTCAGGTTCCAGTCATTTCCATGGTCACAGGTCTATGAAACGATGCAGACTGCGAACATCTGTGAAAGACTACATTTCTCTCAGGAGGAGCTCAGTCTATTTCAGTTTGGTACCGTGATAGGATGCAGCACCTGTGCAACAAATCCTCACTACTAAATGTCCTCACTACTAAATATTCCACAGCCAACTGTCAGTGATATTATAAAAAAAATGAAATGGAGATTGGGACTGACTCAATGGTAACTCAATCACAAAGCGATAGCCACGTAAAATGACAGAGCGATGTCAGCAAAGGCTGAGAAGCGTAGAGATCAACAACTTTCGGCAGATTCAATCACAAAAGACCTCCAAACTTCATGTGGCCTTCAGATCAGCTCAAAAACAGTAGAGCATTAGGAGCTTTATGTATTTTTTTTTTTAGAAATGTATTTCTTTCGGTTCAGCTGCAGACCAGCCTTACATTACCAAACACAATGCAACGTGTTGGATGCAGTAATGTAAAGCTCACTGGCACTGGACTCCACCTCAGAGCAGTGTAGACGTGTTCCCTGAAGTCACCAATCATGCTTCTTCATTTTCTTCATCAGACAATACCAGGCTTAAGTGACTTAAATCTGATTTTTTTTGCTCAATGTGGTTCAGATCAGAATGCAGAATTCGATGTTTTCAAATCAGATTTGCTTCACTTGCGGCACGTGGGGTTGGTTTTGTCAAGATTTGGGTTCTGCCCCTTGGGTTCAGTGCAAAGTGCATAAAATATGCAGCTGGCTAGTATTCCTACCCAAAAGAACTTTCAATATATACACAGTCAACATTTTTCAAACGGTCATGAAATCAGAGAATGTCAAACATAAACAGTTTCAATAAAATTCTGCTTGTATTGAAAAAGTAATATTTATACCATTTTGGACCACACCAGCCACGATGTTCCTTAATACTCCTCAAAGTTAGACTGTGCACTCTATTCAGGTGCTCAACCAGCCTTGCCAACTTTGCCAAAAATGTGTAATTTTGAATAAATGCTAAATTTACCCACTTTTAATCCTTCAAAAGTTTTAAAGATGTCATTAATTTTGATGTAGCACATTTTGGCATCACAGGACCCAAAGCTTATGTGATGCAGAATTGTAAAACTCAAGGTTCAACAAAACTAAAGGAAACAGTTGCAATTCATTTAGAAAATTGATTTAAAATATATGTATTTATATTTGGTTACATTTCTAATGTGTAGGTATGTTTACAGTTTTTCTGATCATATTGTAGAAATACCAGGGGCAGAGTAACGAGGCCAGGCGACAGTCCTGTTGTGCAAACGGTGGTTCTCTCGTAAAAGAGCGGCTCATTGGTGGAGACCCTTATCCACCCTCAAACCCAAAACCAGCTGTGTGTTCCAGCTGTGGAAGCGCCAAACCCAAACCAAGTCCCACTTATCTAAAACATATAAACATCTATTACCAAAGAAAAAATTAACTACAGTCTCTGAGCATTCTGGGAGCTCCTCTGTAGGCTCCCAAACAACCTACTAGACTTGACAGTGCCATAATTTGTTGGGTTTCTCAGAGCCATTGTTGTTGCCAAAATGTTCTCTCTTTCGTGTCTGCAGCGTATCCCTCTGTTTTTCGAGATGTTTTCTAACTTGAACTTTTAACTACTGAATAAACACTACTTAAATCGACTTGAAAGTAATTTTAAAAACTTAGATTAGATTAACAAATTTTATTCAAATATTTTTATTAATAGAGAAATGATCTACAACAAAAAAAACAAGGATTTTACAATGACTAGGTTTCAATGTCCCTTAGGGCTTACTGTAGTAAAATCCACTCATCCAGCTCTGCAGCGGGTAGAGCATGGACTTGTTATGGTTTCATATTCAACAAGAGAAACAGGTTTTGAACACCTACAATCATGTTATGCTTCAAAACACTTCCTCCTCTATTTTGTCCACAGAGAAAAGGCAGGATAAACTACTTGATTACGTAGGCCGTTACTGAATGCTGAGTGTGCTGGCCAGATTCCTTTTTACTCATGGCCTGAGTGGGCCAGTGAGCTCTTTACTTTCTTTTTTCTTTTTCTATGGGCTGAAAATGCACACATGTTAAAGAACTGGAGCAGTTATAAAAATAAAAAAAATAAATAAAAAAAAAAAAAAAAAACTACACAAATTTCTTACGTTAAATTGGATTTACAATCCAACTCATATTTACAAGTAGCTAAAACAATGAATAGACACTTATACCGAAGGAAGTAGCATTGGGAATGTAGTATGTGCATGTAGTAACTATCCCACACAGCAGACTCAAGCTGCAATGTTGAGTTGTTAAGAAATCCTAAACTGGCTTGTTTATGTGGCTTAGAACAGTGTTTAGCTTATATATTCATACTTGATTTGTTTCTGTAGCAAGTCTGTAAAGAAATGTTTTACAGGGATAATAACAGTGATAACTGATGATGATAACTAGATTACTACATAAAATCTGATTTGGCTTGTAATCTGATCAACATGTTTACTGATCTGATCGTTATCTGATTTACTAAGTAATTAGATCATGGGGAATCTCTGGGTTTAAATGAGTGATTTGAAAGAACATGAGTACTTTCCAACCAGCCAATGATCTCACAGAAGCCTGAAGCGGTTTTAAGTGAATATGGATCCCATTTATTAGCAAATATGGATCTTTCTTGCCCTTCTTACAGCTTTATCTATATTACTACAAAAACAGACACACTTTTTTGAGCTTCTATATGGTTATGCTTCTGAGGATGATCAGATGTAAAAATGCACTCACGATTCGATTCACGTTTCTGTATTTACGATTCAAGTTTTATAAGTGTATTTATAATTATTAAGTGTATAAAAAATGCATCTTGTATAAATGTTCCCTGTACTGTTTTAAGCATAAGCAAACCAATATGCTCTATTATTTCTTAATTAATCACTTGTTTATGTAGGTAATTTAGAGTGAAATCATCACTGCCTAAGCAACCACAGTAACAAAGGAAATATCATTCATTACTCTACTTAAATAGGTTTTTTGTGTGTCTTTAAATTATTTCAGATTTTGATTTTTATAAAAATTACGCCCACTGGTTCTTTGGCCTGCACTAGTGAGCTAAAAATCACTAGTGAGTGATTCAAAAATCCCTCTTTTATTATCAGATTTCTTAATCAGATTTTAAAACAAAGGCTATGTTCACATTATCAGGCTGAAGTAACCTAAATCAGATTTTTTGCTCAATGTGACTCATCTGATTTTTTCATGGATGTGTGAACGAGCCAAATCTCATTTTTAAGTCACTTCCATATGTGTCCTAAATCGAATACGTATCTGATCCATGGACATGCAACATGAATGTGAACGGTCATATTTTCATGTTTCTTTTTGCTACATGCTTCTCTCTTGTACCCACACATCTCTTGGTGCAGCTGTGCAGCTATAGCTGCAAAAACAGCTAAAGCAAACCGCCTGGCCTTTTTTCACCTCCTCAACCTGAGTATGTACTTCAGACCAGCTGTTTGCTGCTTCTCCACTCCAGCAAAAAATGTTTCACATATGAGCTGCTAACACTTAATCCATTTCCCTTTATAAAGCTACGAGTCGTCTCTCAAATATGATGTTTTTTTTTAATGTTGGTGAAGAAGGAGACCTTTAAACACGTATTAATGTGTGCACGTGAGACGTTTTAGGGACAGATCCTTTTACATTACACACATATACAGCTCACTTACATTTGTGAATGTGAACCGTCAAGATAGCCAAATTCGATCTGAGCAAAAAATCAATGTGACTTGAGCAATGTGACTTATAATGCGAACACAGCCAAAGAGAGGTGATTCCAGTTAAGACTGAAATTATAAGACAACCAGAGTTCGGTGAAAAACAGTGGTCATTCAGAATGGTATTTACCACATGTAAATATAATCCCATCTAAAATTACTCAAGAAACAGTTTTTTAAATAATGCCAAGTGGAGGGGTATAAGCTTGCACTAGCCTTAAAAATTCAATGCAAAGCTAAAGCACTCACACAAAACTGATCATAGTGTCAGTTTACATCCACTACAGTTGTTAATAATCCTTATTTAAATCTGTTTAAATCCAATATGCCATCTCTCTTTAGGACTCTGTCGCAGCATACGACAAAACTTTTTTCTGACTGTGGCATTTGTGCTTGTAACCTGTCGTGTCACAGTTTTCCACAGAACACATTCCCTTTGAATCATAATGAATGAAGGCTTAAGTGTTTTAAATTTAACCTAATGATGGCCTTCTTCACTTGAAACATCTCACCTCTGTGCCGCAAATTAGTTCCCATGAACAGCTCCCAGTTCCTATGAACAGCGTCCAAAAACATATCCACTACCTGTAATCAAGTCAAGACCTTTCATGTTCTCACTTCATGATGAATCAGGCTAATGAGACAACAGGCCAAACCTGGCCATGAAGCTGCTTTTCCAGCAAATGTACTGCTACTTTAGAGCCTGGAAAATAGTGGATCTAATAAAGAACTGTAATTCATAAATGGTTAATATTGAATGATTCATTTTAAGCTCATTGAGGTGGTGCACAGGAGGCTTCACTGACTTCACTGTATGTTCAAATACAGCCTTTTTAATATACAAAATTAATCAAATTAAACTTTTGGCCAAAGGCTGAACACTGAATACTAAATTGTTTTTTGCAGGTTTTTATTGTTATTATTATGGTAAAATATATATATACATATTTATTTAATGCTTAACTTTTTTAACATCCCAGCAAACAGACCAACAAGCACAGTGCAACAGTGCTATTCTAATCCTAACTTTACTCCAGGAGTGACTCACACATTTTCCCAAGCAGGCCAATAAGTCATAAATCAGAGCAATTCTAATCACAATTTAACCTCAGTAGTGCTATTCAGCCGGCTGCTGCTGTAAGGAAATGCTAACATTAGAGGAAATACTGTAATATGACTTAAAATGAAGGAGTCAATGTTTTTTGGACATATTTTTTTCATATTTAGCTGAATAATTTGGGTTGCCAAATATTCAGTGAGTCCTTACACTCTAACTTGCACTACAAAATTAGCACTGCCCTTTAAAACCGACTAAACAGCTAGTTGCTTTTGAGACGCCATGCAGATTTCACTCTGTTTACACGTTGTTTGTTCCTTAAATTAAGCACAATTTCAGACAAAAAAAATAGACGTCTTTTTGAACCAGCTTAATATTGATCAATCCACTAAAACAACTTGTAGTGACAACAACTACCCTTAAACTAGGCGACCCCACAGGCCACAGTTACATGTAAGTCTCTGTTTACAACTGATCACTTCATGTGACTAGTACATATTCTTTTTTTGGATGGAATATACACTTATTTATGCATTGTGTGGCAAAATTACATTGTATAGAATATAAAGATCTTATCAATTTTCTAAAGATTTCTGTTTAACTGGATTTGGTGCTGTTGGTTGTTGATGCTGTTCTCCTGCCACTTTCAAAAGTTATAAAAAATAGTTTAAATAAATGAATTTTAAAGTAGCCAAATGTAGTAGTATGGCTAGCATTGCTTGGTCCTTTTTCAGCATACAATAAATACATCAGCAAGTATCAGTTTGAAATATAACAATTCTTAAATCAATTATGATTATTTGCCTCCAATATCATTATGCATCTCTAAAAAATAGTGTCTGTAGTAGCAGCACTGCTCTTCTCTACTGTTCTTCATGGCTGGCTACAAATCAAAGTATATAAAGTGGAAGCAATTCTAATGAAACCAGAGCCACTGTGAGCAGAAAGGACTGAGAGAGTTTTCAGTTCACATTACCCTCACATTACACCTTTCACACCCATTACATTTCACAGTAATAATCATTATCTTTGATATTTCATTAACTTTAAAAAGAAATGACAATGTAACGTTTGCACTTTGTTTGGTATTTCCAGCTGACATTTAAAAATAGAAATTAAATAAATATATGTAAAAAAAAAAAAAAAAAGAAATCACCAACATCATGCTTCTCGTCTGCTGCTTACAAGGGCACTGCAGTCCTTGGTTTTGAGACAGTATTGTCATGGCAACAGCAAACCACTTCCAATGTCAGTTTGGCTTGCTGAGTGTGAATTATTGGGTGAGTTTAACAGTAACTCTTGGAAAAGCAAAAGAGCAAGAGAAAAGAAACCCAAAAAACAGGCATACGGCCAACATCCAAAATCCTACATTCAAGATAGCATTTCTGTTATAGTACAAATACTGCTGGAACTGCTGTAGAACTTCTTAAACTTTACAGAATACCGTATTTTTCGGACTATAAGGCGCACCGTATTATAAGACGCACTATCAAAGAACGCCTATTTTCTGTTAATTTTCCATACATAGGGCGCATCGCATTATAAGGCGCGTTAAGTGACACTAGAAAGGGTGCCTATATCAAAGTGAACAGGGGTGGCGCCATGTTTCCCTTCCCCCACCGGGGGTGGTCGCTTGCCGGTGGAGCGTCTCAGTATACAAATCTAGCTATTTCAAAGTCAAACGAGTGCTGGATATTAATCTACACAGATTCCTCTCCTGAAAACTGTTTATTTGGGTGAGTAACGTGCTTCAGTTTATTTACAGTAAGCTTAGATTTCCAGATGTCCACTAAGGCTTGCTGCACCAGCGTTAGCATAGCTATCCGCTAGCACGCTAGCTAGTCACCTAAACTAGTAAAGTTAACCCAAACTTAAACAACAGCGTTACACTGAGTAATCCTGCGTGTTCTGGTAAGACAGTGAGATATTAGCTAGCGATTCGTCCCCCGTAGCTTGTTTTAACACGGTAAACAAGCAGATTACAGGCTGATAAAACTCACCTCTGAGAGAGTTAGCGCTTAGCATCTAGCTAATGCTAGCCAGGCAAAGCAGCACAGACTTACAGGCCGATAACTCACCTCTGAACGGTGAACGCTTAGCGATTAGCATCTAACTCTAATAATACTGCTCCAGCAGTATTAAAAGTGCTAAATTTAGAAAATACTGATCTCTGAACAGTGAAAAAGCTAGCTAGCTAAGCGGTTAGCATCTAGCTAATGCTCTGCACGGAGTGTGTGTTTACTGCTCCTTACACCTGACGGGTAAAATTTAGATAATACTGATCTCTGAACAGTGAATAAGCTAGCTAATGCTATTTGCTGCTCCAGCCTCGGAGCTGCACGGCTCTGGACTCTGTATAGCACTGAAACTCTGTATAACGCTGCACGGAGTGTGTGTTTACTGCTCCTTACAACCTGACGAGTAAAATTTAGATAATACTGATCTCAGTGAATAAGCTAGCTAGCTTAGCGGTTAGCATCTAGCTAATGCTATTGCTGCTCAGCCTCGGAGCTGCACGGCTCTGGACTCTGTATAGCACTGAAACTCTCTATAACGCTGCACGGAGTGTGTGTTTACTGCTCCTTACAACCTGACGAGTAAAATCCATACAAAAGGCGCACCGTATTATAAGACGCACTGTCAATTTTTGTGAAAATTAAAAGTTTTTAAGTGCGCCTTATAGTCCGAAAAATACGGTAATACAATTATAACACTATTACAAAACAACTATATTTAGTGTAATGATAACAACATCAAGCACACAACTTTTTACACAGCATTACAGTGCAAGACACTTTTCAAAAACCAATGAATTTCAGTATATGTTATATAAAAGTTATTGTGTTAAAACATAAAAATGTTTCTAACAAGTTATTTTTCTTATAATTTGTTTAAACAAAAATAAATATACAAAATGAATTAAATAACTAATAATTTAATTAATTAATTGAACTATTTTTTTTTTACTTTTTTAATTCTACTGCCCACTGAAATGACGGTCCCTCAACAGTCTCTGCTGCTGTAATATCTATTTCCATATACTGTATATAATTGAATTATTCCTATAATATTAAATATCATATATGTGGTGTCACATTTAAATGTGAGAAATACTGATGAAGTTGTTCTTGTTTTTTTTTTCAGTATAGTTATAAGATGTAGTCCTGCACTCTGTAATGCTGGATGTGTGGGTGTTCAGGGATTGGTGGTTCTGTCCAGTCTGCCCACGTAATACAGTCTTGCCTGTAGCCTGTACCGTGCTACATCCTGTTTATTAAAAATAATGCTGCCTCCAGCATTACTGTTTATTTAACTTATTTACCAACAGTTCCCAACAGACTGAGCCCACAACCGTTCACTGTAGCAGGGCATGGTGAAGAAAATGAAACCTTACAAATATCTGTAGAGTAATATCAGCAAAATATACTAACGCACAACTTTTATCACAAGCAAGTCAGCCTTTACAGTCAAGCTATTGACGTATTTCAATTAATTACCCACTTTTTTATCATTCTTACACTCAGTTTTCTCATTTCATTCAATTTCTTTATTTAAAATTGCAATTTAACTAGTGAAAATAGGACTGTCACATTAATAAGTATTTTTTAATGAATGAATCTCAAAATTATTAACGCATTTTAACGCAAAAAATTATGCTGATTAATTAACCAGCAGAGCTTAACATATCTAGTCAGCACACTAACATCATTGTGATACCAAAAGATCTGCGATTCATCTTGGACAGTAAGCATTAGGGTTGGGCGAGATGACAGTAAAACCATAAACCTGTGTATTAGGGCTGCAACTATTACTATGTTAGTAGTAGACTAATCTTGAAAATTTTGAGAGAAACAGCAGGTTTTAAGTGTTTCTGGCACATTATAACACTATTCTAATCCCATGAGGATAAACAGGAATAATAAAAGCAAAAGGGAAAATGGATTAGAACAGTTACAGAAAGAAGAATAAGATTGGAACAAACTAATTCTTGCTCAGGTTAAACCCATGGCAAAATGAATGAGGTGTTCGAATGAATGACAAGCAACAACAGTCCTACTATTATAAGAGAAACCTGAGCAGCTGATGATGATGATGACGTCTCAGATTAAAGGTGAGAAAGACTTTGCTGTCACTGTACAGCAGCTTGCAGATGGGCTACTTTTATCCCATTGAAATGCATCAGTGAATAACTGGGCAGTACAGCACACATAGTTCTGACTAGTACAGCACAATGGATTTCAAATAAAACAAATAACATTAGCTCTATCAAAAACTGTGTCCTATTCAGATCACTATATATGAGCACTATTATAGGGAATCAGATTTTTAATTTAAAGTTATTCTGGACACGTCATTACATGTGAAAGCAAAGGCTTCACAATACTGAAAAAACATGTTCTTTACCATAATAATAAATGTACCTCATTATTGCTATCGTGATTATAAACGATATTGTAACTGTAATCATAAAATGTACCTCAGTAGTGCTACTCTAATCACAAATTTACTTATGTAGGGCTACTTTTTTTCAGTAACCACCACCTGCTTATATCTGGTCAGCAGATCACTGCACTTTATATGTTGTCATAAACTGACAAGGCTGGGTGCCACTGTGGACGTATACTGGACTACAACACATATATTGATCATAATATGCATGAAAATCTGTATGAAAAATTAAAAAACTACAGTGAAAAAAAAAATCAACAAACATACCAGCAATTAGCCATTCTAATCACAATTGTACCTCCGTAGTCGACTTTTAGTCATACATGTACCTCAGCAGTGCTACTCTGATGATAAATGTACCTCAGCATTGTCATTCTAAATCATAAATGTACCTCAGTATTGCCAATCTAATCCTTAATTTATCTCAGCAGTGCTATTTTGATTACAAAGGTATGTCGGTAGCTGTTACCAGAGTCACATAAGGGTGAAACGAGACAGTTACTATCCTAGCTATGTACAGCTTTTATATTTTGGAAACAAAATAGCCAGTTTGTGAAAGGGTAGTAAAATGATACTAAGCGTGATAACTGATGCTGA
Organism: Astyanax mexicanus; assembly: GCF_023375975.1. Taxonomy (NCBI): domain Eukaryota; kingdom Metazoa; phylum Chordata; class Actinopteri; order Characiformes; family Acestrorhamphidae; genus Astyanax; species Astyanax mexicanus. The sequence continues at coordinate 22,073,536 of NC_064408.1, read as the reverse complement.
ACACTTTATTTAATTAATGGAGTAGATTGTAAAAATTAGCTTTTTAAAGTCAAATATTTTTTGGTTGACCAATATATGGTATATGGTCTATTATTAAAATCTTACAAATAAAGGAGAGGTTTTTTTTTTTTGTCTTTCATTTAGTTCCTTTATAAATACAGTACACCCATCCTCCTGTTGGCACTGTGATATTTCTGTTGGACATCTTAAACAGAATCTGAATGATTCACACAGTTTAACTGACCTACGCTTTGATGACACATGCCGTTTTTCCCTTTTACACTGCGCCGGACAGACAGCACAGCCACTTCATCCATACCACGCCCCACTTTCTGAGCTGAGGTCAGCAGCATCTCTAAATAGCCAGGACCCAAAATGTGAATGGTTCAGCTGGATTAAAAAAGAAAAACACTAAATCACTGGAGCAGAGAGAGCAGGGAGAGAAGGTCAAGCAGTGGCGGCCAGCTAAAGAAGAGGACAGGTGGAAATAATGCGTTCATGCTCCATCAGCTCCCACTGTTCTCTCGCTGCACTGTGCACTTACTTCTCTCCAGGCTGCCACAATCTGTGTAATTATATGTGATCCATGTGACCTATGAATGATTTATATTAGTACTAATGCAGCGCAAAGCAATACTCCACTACATGGACACTTAGCTTTGTAAGGGGCGGTGGAGAAAACTTAGCTCTCTAACAAGAGCTGATAACATCTTTCTGACTGAGTTAGTCACCCCAGCTAATCACTTAACCCACAGTCCTCCAGTGTGTGTTATTTTGATATCTGTGTTAGGGCTGTACGATAAATTTGATTTTCTTTTGTTTTTACTGCAATAAAAGTTTACAAAAATATTAAATGAACTGTGCATACATCTTAAAATAATAAAAGTAAACAGAGTTTCCTGCAGAAACTGTTTACTGCACTGGTGATTGGTGGGGGCATTTGTTGTCAAGGAGGCAACCCTAACTATAAAGTGCTGCGGGGAACCCTGGTAAACTGAGTTACCACTTTGCAACAGTGAGAAGATTCTGTGTTCCACATAAATATACAGGGGTTGGACAATGAAACTGAAACACCTGTCATTTTATTGTGGGAAGTTTTTAATGATGGCTAAATTGGAGCAGCCTGGTGGCCAATCTTCATTAATTGCACATTGGACCAGTAAGAGCAGAGTGTAAAGGTTCAATTATCAGGGTAAGAGCACAGTTTTGCTCAAACTATTGCAATGCATACATACCAGAGTTCAAAAGAGGACAAATTGTTGGTGCACGTCTTGCTGACGCATCTGTGACCAAGACAGCAAGTCTTTGTGATGTATCAAGAGCCACGATATCCAGGGTAATGTCAGCATACCACCAAGAAGAACCAACCACATCCAACAGGATTAACTGTGGACGCTCTAAGAGGAAGCTGTCTGAAAGGGATGTTCGGGTGCTAACCCGGATTGTATCCAAAAAACATAAAACCACGGCTGCCCAAATCACAGCAGAATTCAATGTGCACCTCAACTCTCCTGTTTCCACCAGAGCTGTCCGTCGCGACAATAAATTATTGTGGTCTAAAAACAGTGGCTCAAGTGACTCATGCGACTCTTAGCTAACAACAAATTTCAAGAAAGCCATTAAGTGTTTAATGGTTTATATAGCAGCAAATTGGACAATACTTTATGTGAAAAAAGAGGAAGATTGACTGGTTTTGATTACAGTCAGTTACTGTTGATACAGAAATAAACAATATGCTGTACTACACTGCACAAGAGTCAGTGTCTGCAGAAGGTAAAAATACAACCTCACTGCTATCCAGCCTTCAAGTGGAGAAGCTGAGCAAAGCTCCTGTAATGTCAGACATCTAGACAGCTGCAGAGAGCAGCAACACCCTCAAATGACCCCCCCCCCCACTCTGCCCCGTATCAGTGTGACATGGCACGTCTTCAGAAGATTCCATGCAACACTATACACAGGGGTGATCCTGGACCCTAGTTGGAAGCATTATAGGTTACAGATACTATAAAAGAGTAGATGATACATAAGCATGTTGAATATAACAACAGTATGATCATAAAATGCACAAAAAAAACTTGTTATAACTTGTGGTTCTAGTTCAAAGTGATTACAAACTAGTGATTGTCCGATGTGGGGTTTTTTTTTATGCCCAATGCCGATGATGAGACCACATGAAGCTAAATACATACATCAGCATAAAGCAACGATCCCTATGTTTCTAAAAAAGCATTTATAGTCCAATACAGACTCATAATTCCAATATCATGCATCCCTAGTCAAGCCATCAGATAAAGCACTGAAAGTAAAAAAGGTATGGTTTCTACAACAGGGTAATGAGACAAAAAAAAACTAAAAATCCAGCAAACGACAAATTGCCAGGGGTGCCCAAACTTGGTTATATTAAATACTGACTAGTAGGGCCAGGCGATATTGTTTAAAAAAAGAATCTGGATATTCTTTAAATATATGAACAATTATCAATTATCATTTCGAATATTAGTTCTTACATACCCACCCACAGTTTATTTATTTGTAAAGAGACAAGCTACAAAAAGCATAAAATGGGTACAGACGCATAAAAAAGCAAATCTCTATCTACTGAGATTCACTCTGACACCTTTTTTATGTAAAGATATACAATCTTGATTATCCCAATTTAAAAAAATCACATAAAACAGTAATTTGATTATTTAAATTAATTTAATTAACCTCCAAACTCTACTGACAAGCCAAAAGTCCTGGGTCAGCAGTTTGTAAAATGATAAGGAAGTGTTAAATGAAGAGACTTATGAATGGGAAGGAATCCTAGGAATGGCCACACCTGTATAATTTGTGAGATGTTATCTTGTGAGTGATCTTAAACACTGGCCAGCATGCTCATAGCAAGGTGATTAAAATTTTCAGTTTTAGTGAGGCCTGATAGTGGGTGTCAGATGGATCGGTCACTCTATGTCTGTAGTTTTCAGAACATTTTAAAGGAGAACTCTGGTGTAAAATTGACCTTTGATGTATACATACAACATATTAAAGAGTAGTTATCTTTGTTGAAAAGCCAAATCAGCTCTCCTGCAGCTTTCCGAGATCCAGCAATTTTGCGAAATTTGCCCAGCACTATTTAATATGGGCATTTCGGGGCATCCACTTGCCCTTGCAGATAAATCGCGTTTTCCAGGCCCTCCGGTCACCCGGAGATTAGGCTATGCTACGGGTTGTAAACAGTGTTTTTTAATAAACTTCTTGTGCACTTTTAAAGTCCTTAATGCCTCGTTTAAAATGTCAGGGCTCTGCGGATTCTACCAATGAGGTGTGAAGCTTTTTCAAGCCTGGATAACAGTGTAAAAAGCGATTTATCTGCAGAGGGAGGCAAGTGAATGCCCTGAAGCAAAAACAATAAAACTGCTGGATCTCAGAAAGCTGTGGGAGAGCGGAGGTGGGCTATTCAACAAAGGTTAGTACTCTTTATCATGTTTTACTACACCAAATTTCAAATTTCAGTTCTCCTTTAACATTCCTCAATTTACAGTGTGAGATGTGTACTAGGAATACAGTATTGATTGTGACCAGCAGAATCTGGCTAGAACACACAAGCAACTCTAGAATAACTCTGACATCCATTAAACAATGCAGGGCAAAAGTCATGGAATAGAACACTAGTTCCTGTCCCATAAAATATAAGATGTATATAAGTGTACAAATCAAACCAATGAACTAACAAATACTTTTAATTACTGCAGTTCTGCTTTTGTTTTAAGCCAGAGTGTCTCGCTCAAAAGCTGCTGCACAGGTATGAGGTTGAAGCAGCAGGTATGACACTTCCGGAGCTGAAGAATGCTCTGGCCTGCTGCCACTAGGGACAAGCACCTCTGAAAAACTTCCCTAGAAGTCTGGAATTCCTTCTGTGTTGCTCAAAGTTTCGGCTAGATCACTGGCATCCAGACTCACACTACTGAAATTACACACCTCTGATGATGTATTGCATTTTTAGAGCCATTTTGACCTAGAAAGTATATTTGGTATTTGAATTATCATACAGAAACCTTCTGATCCCCTGGGGATTTTTGATTCTCTTGGGTATAGATATAAAGTTACATAAAGTCCATTTATTCTCTAAGGTAAAACCAGGCAAAACCAAAACTATGTCAACTTAAATTCTTTCTTTAAGAGCAACCTTTCTTACAGTCCAGCCATTTCATTTGAAAAACTGCCAGATTGAAGACACATGAGCACTCAGCCCCCACATACAGACAGGAGGACAGAGAGAGATGCAAGGAGAAACCCTCAGATCAAAGACCTCAAGCTTTTTGGAACAGTTCCATAGAAGAAGCCTTTCTTAAGATCAAGCCACAAAATGAAGCACCCGAACTTTGCAAAAATGAAACTGGAACTAGAAAACAAACAGAATCAAATGGTGCAGTCACATGAGACAAAACCTGGTCATGCACTCAAGATTATCTTAATCGGTAGACAGAGTCTTCAGTGTGATGCTCGCTCGACCATTAAAGTATCATCTTTATGCTTGGATGCTTTCAGTAAAGCTAGTCCTGAACACTTAAAACCTTAAGGCCTCAACATACTGTTCACGGGGACATGTGACAGGAACTGCAAAGAAAATGAACAACCAGATATCATCTCTCTCTCTACATGTTAGGATGTTCTTAATGTTATGACACATTATGACAAAACTGCCTTCAAGGTGACATCTTTTCTCAGAATTAAATACTGCATTTTTCAACAAGACAATGCAAAACTGAAACAAAGCAACAAGCATTGACCAAAGCTGATTGCACGGTTGAGAGCAAACAAGGTTGCATAGTTTCTGCAGTTTTATTTAACCTGGCATGTACACTCCTCAACTGCAGCTGGCACTGTGGTGGAGTTTTTTTTTCCCACTTGATTGCTTAAAAGTAATAGATAGAAATTATATAAACTCCTATCATAGAATCATATATCTGTCACACTTTTACATTATATCTACCAGAGACTGAATAAATCAAAATTAAGGTGACAAATTAACAGGTTTACTTAAATCTTAAATATTTGGAGTGGATTAGTGCATTGGATCAAAGACTTCTGTTAAAATCTGTGATCATTCTTGTATTTTTAAAGAATAATTTTATTTACAATTGTTTCCCCAATTTACAAGATCAATTACTCATTAGGATCCCCCTATCACTAGTGATGCCCCAACACCAGAAGGGTGAAGACTGGCACATGCCTCCTCCGATAAATGTGAATTCAGCCACCCCTTCTTTTCAAAATGCTGAGGATCCGGTAGCCGATGGCAAACTACATAAACAGGATTCGAACCGGTGATCTCCCAATCATAGTGGAGCGCTTAAATTCTTGTATTTCTTTAACATTGCAATATTAAAAATATATGTTTTTGCCAAAATTGTGCAGCCCTAGACATGACCTCTAAACATTTTAGCTTCCATTATGTATCCTTGCATGTTTGTTTATATACGAATGAACCATGTTCAGTTACTCATGCAATGACTAATTCATAGATAAAGACAGTACATACACAAGTGTGGACTAATAGTATAATAATTTGATATAATAATTAAAAGTTTAATGCTGTTTAAAAGTGCATAATCACATTATCATGTTATTATATTACAATTACATCAGTTGCATTAAATGGTCCTAAAAATCACAATAATAGTGTTTACCACAATTATTTCTGGCACAGTATATTCTGAATAAAAATAGTAACAGGTGCCTTAAAATTAAAATTTTGGCATCAAAAGTGAAAAAAACATCACAGAGATAGCCGTGACATTGTTGTGTATATTTTACCACAGGTTGTATTAAGCTTGTAATTGGATAACGCTTTTGGCTGTGGGCAATATTTGTTCGATTTTGCATTTTGGTGACAAAATCGTGACCATTCCTAGAAGAGATTTGATTTTGAAAGCAGCATGTGTTGCTCCTAATTAGATGTACTTTTCTGCATAAATGCTGTTGCCATGTCTTTTGGATTTGTTAGGGGATGGCAATATGACAATATTTGATCTAATTGTGATAATGTTAATATCATAAAGACAATATACTTTTTTAAGCAAATTGAGGACATCCTCAACGCTTAAAGAATACTAAGCCAACTGTGAATTTTTTTACAAACTGTAGTTTTTAAGTGTGTGTTTAGATAAATATTGTGTAGTGTTAAAATGTTTTAAATATCGTGATGTAACAATTTTACCATATTGCCTATTTAAAAAAAAAGTCTGTATGGTGTAGCTTTTATTCCTAGAAGTGACATTTACATAATAAGCTGCTGTTGTCAATCAACATGAGGGTGAAAGCTGTGTTAATATCAGCAGAAGATTCCAAATGCATCAGAGGAATAACTTCCATCACTAGGAAGATTGCTATAACAGAAGTCAGCTATAAAAGACTATTATAAAGAATTCAATAGCAAAGTCTGAGATGAAAACAGCTTCAGGCACAGGTAGACCTCAGGAACCTAAAGGCCAAGCTACATTCTTCTAGAAAGTACAAAAATATCCTGTCCAGCTGTTGAGGAAATCTGGCCTATAAACAGATGAGCCCAAGATTAACCTTTTATCAGACTGATGAACACACTAAAGAGCAAAGTGCAGGGAAAACAGAAAGTGTGTGTGAGTGCAGATCTTCAGAGCTTGCCTCCACTGCCGATGAAACTGGGTAAAAGTGTACAGAAGCATCTTAACTGCTTAAACTGGACCAAACTACTTGGCACACCTTGCAGCAGGACAATGACCCAAATCAATGCGCTAAAAGATACAGTATAAACCTGGATTTCCAGCACACTGAGCATTCTGTTTAGTTTCTGAAGACAAGACTGAAGGTAAAATGCATCAGCAAAGCCGGGTAGATGATCACCATGATAGAAACCCAAATTTAAGTCATGCTTATCGGTTTGAGTGCGTTTACATTCACCTAACATTGCCTAAGATTTTCTTTTTTTAAATTGAAAGCAGGAGAATTCCTGAGGTACAACCTATTGTAATTAATGGTATCAATATTCTAGCAATATTCTGTTGGAAGCAATTTCTTGCAACGTTTTTACAAATGAACAAAGCAATATACTCAAATAACAACACATTTTATGAAGCAATTTATTTACATAAATTAACCTACATTATAAGTTTTCTTCCACATGCTCTGTGCAATTACACAATCACACCAGAGACGTCTCTAAATCCCTCTAAATTAAAGACTGCCACTTTAATATTTCAATTACAATCTTTCCAAATAAAAAAAGCTAGATTATGGCTCTGTAATCACATTTCTCAGAACATGTATACACTTACTTCAGTGTTCTCAAGTCTCACGCTTTGAGCGTGTGACACACGCACCTCAGCGAGTTCACACGCCACACATGGTATTTCTCACGCTTGCCAATCCATCGGCTGTATATTATAATGTACTCTCGTTGAGCCAATCAGAATATAGATCACCCCCCCCTTTGAACAACGAACAGCGTGCATCCAACCCCCCCCCCCCCCATTTGGTACAACTGAAGAAGAACTGAAGCATTGAATACAGAAACAACGCAACAATTTCCAGTTCCAGTTCCAGACTGCACAACTCCTCCTCCACCCCCGCTAAACAACAAAACCACATGAGAGGACCAAAATTCCGTTCCCACACTCCCGCAAACCCAAAGCGACGTGACTGCAGTCGTGGCTCGTCCAACAGCAGACCTAAACAGCTGGGTTATATTGTAGTAGAGTGCAGCCTGCTGACCCTATTCATGTGTCTAAACTTCAATTCAATTGCCCAAATGTCTGTAAACAAACCTTCAGATTAAAGGAACTCTGCTACTTTAACGTGCACCTATTGCTGACACAGGTGTTCAATTGTGCACACACAGCTTATTCTGAATGTTTTTTATTTTTTTAAAGATAAGTGTTGCTTATAAAATGGTATTCACTTGACCAGCCATAACACTGACATGAGTTGACAATGAACAGTGGAAAGCATTGATTACAGGGGTCTAATGCCCCACATCGTGTGTATCTATACATACCCCTTCAAGTTTGAGAATTCGGCTGCTACACAGGTGTTTAATTTTGCACACACAGCTTGCCCAGTATTATCCACAGGGCTTTGCTAATAGAACTGGACCCTCTGGACCATGACTATTGTGAGATATGAGGTTACCCACCATTCCCAACGCTAACCACTGGATAAAGAGGATGTAAACCCCTCCAGCATTGGGTTATAGAGTTGGAGAGCTGTGTTGAGTGCTAGAGCACCATTGGGAGACATGGCGAGAGAAACATTTAGGATACCTTTAGAATGAATGTGCTCAAATGTGTTGAAGTGCTCAAGTGCTCTAACTGGCCAACATTTTAGTCCTGGACCTTACTAGAGATTGCAAAACATTGTGGGTTTTTTTTAACCATATGCACCTAGGGTTCACAGAAGTGTTCAACTGTACACCTACAATATGTACAAAGGTGGTCAATTGTGCACACACCTAAACCACATGAACTCTTATCTTTAAACTACATCATTCTAGAGCTAGTTTAAGGTTCAAGAGGTCCCCATACCCAATGCCAAGCACATGCTAGTGGAATATAAAGCACTTCAGCACTGGACTGTGGCGCTAGGGAACTACGTTGGGTGTTGCAGCATCATAAGATTATTATGTAAGGAAGACCTGACCTTCCAACAGATGTCCATAAACTTAAACTCTGGAAAAAATGAGAGACCCCTCCAGTTCTGAATCAGTTTCTCTCATGTTGCTATTTAAAGATATATGTTTAAGTAAAATGAGCATTATTGTTTTATGCTATAAACAACTGACAACATTTCATCCAAATTCCAAATAAAAATAGTCATTTAGAGCATTTATTTGCAGAAAATGAGAAATGGCTGAAATAACCACAAAAAAATATGCAGATCTTTCAGACCTGGTATAATGCAAAGAAAACAAGTTCATATTCATACAGTTTTAAGAGTTCCAAAATCAATATTTGGTGGAATAACCCTGGTTTTAATCACAGTTTTCATGCATCTTGGCATGCTCTCCTCCACCAGTCTTACACACTGCTTTTGGATAACTTTATGCCTTTACTCCGGGTGCACAAATTCAAGCAGTTTAGTTTGGTTTGATGGCTTGTGATCTTAATTCTTTCTCTTGATTTTTATTCCAGAGGTTTTTAAACTGGTAAAATTAAAGAAACTCATTTTTAAGTGGTCTCTTATTTTTTTTCCCCCAGAGTTGTAGTTAGTTAGCTAGCTTAGCTAGTTCAGTTAGCTTATCAGAACGTATTGAACACCTGCCTGCCTGACCACGCCAGGGCCAGCATAGGATTCCTATGCTAGTTAAATGCAGCCATACCTGTACAGCAGTTAGTTGGTTAGCTAATAATCAATATATTTAAGTATTAAAAGTACTAAAAGTATTATATTTTAGAAGTGTAGCTAGCTAGCATAGCTACAGCAGGTACAGTCAGTGTGAGCCTGTAGGCTAGTAACGTTATATATAAGCTCAATGGAGTGAATGGACACAACTGACATAACTAAACTAGCTAATAGCTTAGCTAGTTTCTGCAGACGTGACGTAACAGTCCGACCCCATGCTCCCACCTTTACCCTTTAAAAGCCCCCCCAACACACCCACACACCCACTGAGAGACCAGCCCACCCTCCCACAGCCTGATAGTCTAAAGCTCAGCTCTTATATAAATATAAATAAAGAGACACAGCGCTACCTACCTATCAGAACAGCACACATGTGTGGGGGGGTCCTCGCTGCTGCTGCAGGGTCTTCAACCAGTAGTCCCTGAGGGTGGACCCGTGTGTGTGTGTGTGTGTGTGTGTGTGTGTGTTAGCTAGCCTATAGGCTAGTGCACACAGCTCAGTGAGTGTGTCGTGCTGTGTGTACAGTGAACAGTGTGTATATAGCTGTATAACCCAGCGGCGGCGGCGGCGGCGTGTTCTCTGCTCTCCTACATCCACCGTGTCTTCTTGTCCTCCTCGGCGCCCCGTATGTCCCCCCGCGAGCCCCGAGCCCCCGCTCTCGAGCCGCGCGCGCGCTGATTAAATATAGTTCTGCAGATGTACACAAACATGACAGCGAGCTACACGAACGTCACGCGGAGAAAAAAGGAAACACATCGCGCGCAGGAAGTGTCAGGTAGGGCTGCTCGCGCTGATGGAAAGGGGCGTTCACTAATCGCGCTCTTCGCCCGCCGCACGCCCCGCCCACCTGCTCCACGGCAGCCAATAGCAGGCCGCGCTAGCCGGGTCCGTGCCATTCAAAGCGGGTGCGCAGGTGCCGCTCTGCTGCTTTTGTTGTTGTAGTAAAGAATGAATGCTTGAAGAGGAGGCTGGGTAAAGAAATTCCCCTCAAACTCCAATATACACAGCTCTGAAAAAAAAGAAATCACTTAAAAAAGATGAGTGTCTTTGATTTGACCTAATTAAAAAAACATTCTGGAATATAAATCAAGAGGAAGATGATTGATCACAAGCCATCAAACCAAGCTGAACTGCTTGAATTTTTGCACCAGGAGTGGCATAAAGTTATTCAAAAGCAGTAAGTAAGACTGGTGGAGAGGAACATGCCAAAAAACATTAATGTAATTAAAAGCCAGGGTTATTCCACCAAATATTGATTTCTGAACTCTTAAGACTTTATAAATATGAATTTGTTTTCTTTGCATTATTTGAGGTCCTTATTATTTGCACCTTTTTGTTATTTCAGCCATTTCTCATTTTCTGCAAATAAATGCTCTAAATTATTTTTCTTTTTGGAATTTGGGAGAAATGTTGTCTGTATTATATAGAATAAAACAACAAGTCATTTTACTCAAGCATATACCTATAAATAGCAAAATCAGATAAACTAGTTCGGAAACTGAAGTGGTCTCTTAACTTTTTTCCAGAGTTGTATGATGCATATTTTTGATGACCCCTCATTTGACCAGAAGGAAAAATGTATTTATAATTTTAGGTAAATTGTATATACACAAAACTAAATTTGCTAAAATGACATTTATTCCAAACTTTTGTTTATTTAGGTTTTAATAATTTATTTATATACACTTACTGATTAATTTACGACAAACTGAAAATAAATAAATGTCATAAATCTTTTGATATTTTGAAGCTTTTAGATTTTATTTGAATCCCACTTTTTTGTTTGTTTTGTTTGTTTAGGTTTGATATTTGTTTATGTTTTTGTTTTGATGTGTTTGTGATGTTGGTTATATATGCTGTGTACAATGAAACAATGAAAACATTGGATGAGAAAGTGTGTTCAAACTTTTGAATGTTACTCTTCCTTTTCCTCTGTCGTAGAAAGAATAGGTATTCTAAGGTGGCAATAACTTGGCAATTAGCAGGGCACAAAAAATTGCATTTATTGCAAATTGAAAATGTAATGATGGTCCAGGGGGCCTTTAACAAATGAGGATTTCTCATTTAACCAGATAATTCAAAGTCGAAAGTTAAGTAGTTTTGTCCCTCAGCTCTGTTTCTATAGAAGAGGTTAAGTTTTATGATACAGTTATCTTGTCAACTGAAACAAAAACATTTTTAACCAAAAGCAGTGCTTCTTACATTTTCTTGGAGATAAGTGACACTCCTTCTGGAAATGGTGAATATGATGGTTCTTGATTCAGTGGTGTCTGAGTGACTGAAGTGCAGATGTTTAGCTTAGGCTTGTGTCCTTTTCCTTTACGCACTGGAATTCCTCCTAATTTCTTAAACGCTTAACAAATGTTATTATGCAATGTAAAGGGAAAAACATGTAGATTTATTCCTATCTTTCTTAATAACTTAATAAATTAATTTCTTAATATCAGGACAAGTGGTTACAGCTGACTAATACTTAAACACCCCCTACTATCAGAGAGCCTGCTTCACATAATGAGGCTGCGGAAAGGACTGCTTACCTCAAGCAGGGAAACTCAGCACAATGTACTGTACTGAAGAAGTGAGTAGTCATCAGTCTTAGAATATGAAGTTATTAATCAGATAACAGATTCATTACCAAGAACTGGTTTGTCTTTTTCTGAAGCTAGAGTCAGCTGCTTATTGGATTTTTCTCAGCAGTGAGCCAGCACTTTTGTTTTGAGTGTAATTGCTCTGTATTTTAAGGTGGAATGTAAATTATAGCCACTATTACTGTGAATAGTTAAGTGACTAAACGATGAACCAATCTTAAACCGATCTTAAAGTTAAAGATGAGACAGCCGTTTTAAGGATTAGTGTATTATTTTGAGTTTGTAAATTTGCTGGTTCATGGTCATCCTTAGGTAAAGCCAGATAGGTGATCCTTAAATATTTTAGATAGATTTTAAACCTCTATAAAAAAAAACTTTATGATTACTTATGCTGTCTTCAGTTCCTGTCAGGAATGTTGTATTCATGAGGTGTGTGCATACAAACAACACCCAAACCCATAATTATGAGATAAGCCTCGACTGTTCAAGATAGTCAATAAAAAATGTCAATAAAAAAGGCAGAATTACACATTCAATTGGTTAATGAGTAATTTAGCAAAACATAAACACTGTAATCTATTTTAATAGTTTAGTCTAATCCACCCTTGAAAAACAATATAGTTCTGATACGTAAAACAAACCAAAAAAAAGTGAAAAAAAAAACAAGCAAAAAAAGAAGTCATCATATTTACAAGCTTTAAATTCATGAAAGTTCATGAACTACTCTAAGCAGCAACCTGGCACTGAATAAAGCTGTGTTTAGAGAAAAAGCATGAAGAATTCTTCAAAAGAACACCTCTACAACTGTTAAACATGAGGGTGGATCAATCATACTTCGGATTTGTGGTGCAGCCAGTGGTATGGGCATGCTTTCACTGGTAAAAGGAAGAAAGTATTCAATGAAATACCAGGAGATTTTGGACCAAAATGTAACCCCAATTCCAAAAATTTAAATTTGGGTTCATCCGATCACAGAGCAGTTTTTGCTTCTGCTTTAAATGAGCTTTGGCCCAGAGAGAACAGTTGTTTTTCAAGTTGGTATTAATATATGGTTTCCTCTTTGAATGTTACATATTTTACTTGCATTGGTGGATTGTACAGTGAACTGTGTTTACAGACAGTGATGTCTGGAAGTGTTCCTGAGCCCATGGAGTGATTTCCAGTACAGAATCCTGTTTTAATTGCAGTGCCACCTGAGGGCCCGTAGATCACCAGCATTAGCATCCAATATTGACCATCGTCCTTGTCTCTTGCACACAGTGATTTCTTCAGGTTCTCTGAATCTGACATGTTGATCTGTTGATGACATGGACTGTAGATGGTTTGATATCCAAAGATTTTACAATTTTACTTTGAGCAATATTTTAGATGCAATTTCTCACAGATCTCTGCTCATCTTTGCTTCTGAAAGACTTAGTCTCTATAAAATGCTATTTTTATACTTGAAAATGTGAGGTAGTTGCAAATTGCAGTTATTTATTATTAGTTTGACATACCTTTTCAGTCTTTAGTTTTTCCAGTTTTAAATATTGTAGATGCAAGATCTAAATGAGGTAATGTTTTTTTTATAGAATGCTAAAATGTCTTACTTTCAACATGTGGTAAGTGTTTCATGCTCTACTGTGAATAAAATGTGGGTCAATAAAATTTGAAAATAAAACTGAAAATGTGTTTTCTTTTTAACTTTACAATTTCCACAGCGTGCCAACTTTGTTTGGAATTGGGGTGGAAATTATTAAAATAGAAATAATCTGTCAAAGATTGAGTAAAATTGTTAAACATTAGGGAAGTAAATTGAGTAATACTAATCAATTAGTCAATCAATTAATAAACCAATTCATTATTTATTAATGACCACACAACAAGTTGGTGGAATTTACTTACAGGACAGCATAACATAACATGCTCACATCTTAATCAGAACAGCAAAAACACAGGCAATGGAAATACATACAAAAAACATAGTTAGTAACATGGTTTAGTAAAGGTAAAGCAGTTGAGAGAATTATTATTTTTTAATCTGACTGATTTAGTTGGCAGTAACTTATAGCCTCTTCTGAAGGCATCAGTGTGAACTGCAGATGAAATGCAGGGTGAGAGGGTGTGCCTTGTGATTTTCGATGATTTATCTATTACACTTTCTAGTTTTTTGCATGAATGAGTCTCCAAATTTCCATACCACACAATTATAGTTGAGGTGACTATGCTTTGAATAATAATACTAAGACTAGATTTAATCAAAGACTGCCATCTGCTGGCTGTTTTAACAAGCTTTTTTCTCTGAAATCAAACAACATTGACAACACACACACAGAGACACACAGAGAGTCGTCAGTAGTAATAAAACGTTTATTGCTCAACACGTCTTTGTACAAACCTCTCACAAAGTTCTTCTATAAGAAGAAAACGACACAACAATGTTAAAAAAAAAACAAAAGGCAAGGGATACTCCTGAAAGAAAATCTCTGAGTGACTGTTCTGGGCCCAGTTTCCCAGAAGCACCTTAGTCATAAGTTCGTCTTACCTGCTAAAGAGAGAGAGAGTGTGTGTGTGTGTGTGTGTGTGTTCAGTGTGCTAACATGCTTCTGGGAAAGCCAGCTCTGATCAACAGGTCTACCACATGATAATGCTCCTGAGGTAGTAATCAACTGGGAGACAGTAAATGTGAGGATTCCCGAGCAGTCTCTTAAGACAACCTGGTTAATATGTGGACAGCAAAGATTCCATCAGGCCCAGATTCACTGATCAACAAGACATCGTGTCCCACTGACTTGATAGCCACATTTTTTAAAGTGATATGTAGTAATACTCATTTGTGAAAAAAGAAAGTTGACAATAACCATTTATTCAAAAGATTTTCAGAAATTAGATTTCTACAGCTCAAGAGAGGGTTTATCATTTTAGATAAGAAAGATGCAGAGAATACTTGACCGCTGACCCCATTTACACCCGGTCACTTCATGTGACCAGTATCTGGATTGTATCCTAATAAGATTTTAGCCACACGTATTTAGACCCCGTTTACTCCGGGTCATTTAATCTGTTTCACCCCTACATGATTGTCTTATGCTTGCTGTCCTTGAGGCCTGTACTGTAAAACCACATGAGCACACATTCATGAAGATCCCATGAGAATAGTATTTACATCAAAATGTGTGATGATGAGGTGAAAATGTTCAGTATTTTGTGGCAAGATATTCCAAAATATTCCATACTACAATGCTGGCCTACAGTTTACCGTAATTCTAACTAGGACTGCAATAACTACCAATATACAGTTCATGCCTTCACATTTTATCCGTGTGAAAACTATAAATACAAATCTGAGGTTCTGTTGGTAAATCAAGGTTTTATGTTAGTTATTATTAACTTATAATTATTATTATTATAATTTTCCAACATTCGGCAGTTGAAAGAACATCATCCCTGGAGTAAAGGTGGGGTTAAAGGAATTGTTCTAGAAAATATCAAATGAACATGATGAATTAGTAAACCTGGATGTTTATAAACTGTCAAGATTAGAGGTGCTATGCTAACTTTGCTAACAAACACTGGACTTCCATTTTTTTGGACCTACTCTGGAATTTTTACGGCACACTTTAAAATCCTTTCATTTTCCCAAAAATCTACAGTGTGCCTTACGTATAAACACCATCAGTCAGGTTGTAAAGAGCAGTACAGCCACTTTGCTGAAGTACAGCGGTATACAGGAGTTTCAGTAAAGTTTTTCTCCAGCACTTAGCAATATTAGCACTAGCCGCTAAACGCAGTGCTAGAAGTGAGTATATCAGACTAGTTTGCATGTTTACCATGTTAAAACAAGCTACATGGGACAAACCGCTAGCCGACCGCGCCCCTGGCTTACAGGAACACTCAGGGTTCCTCAGTGTAGTGCTGTCGGGTAGCATTTACTAGCGCTAAGCGCTAACCACGATTAGCACTGCTGCTAACCGCACTCAAATATTGGAAATCTAAGATCATTGTACATAAACGAAAGCACTTTACTGACCAAATAAACAGTTTTCAGGAGCGAAAATGTGTAGATTAACATCCAGCGCTCATTTGGCTTTGAAAGAAAATGTTTTTTTTTTAAATAAGAATTACAGTTTTTGTTTACCTAGGCGCGCCCCCCTACAGCGAGAACTGCTGAATTAGGTAACATGGTGACACCCTTGTTTTTTACTAGTGCGCTTAAAATGTGCCTTACAATACAGTGCACCTTATAGTCCCAAAAATATGGTACTTGAGTCTATCTAAACAACAGTTCCCACATAAATCATTAAAAGGTTTATAAATGAATTAAGATTTTATTTTATTAATGAATATATGCAATGCGGTGTTTAATTAAACTTAAAGTGTCATGTAGGAAATTTCAACTGGAACTCACTCACAAGTGAGATTTAGTACTCAGCTATGAACTCAAAATGGCTGGCCTACATATCACCATTAATAAAAGCAGTACTGTTATTACAGTACAGTTTATTAGCTTAACTTCTGTCTGTGGACATGTTTCAGAGGTATTTTGGTGCACAAAAAGCAGTATCGCTAACTATGCTAACCTAAAGCAATGCTAACAGTGATAATCTGGGACATATATTGGTTGGCTATATTGGTTGGATTTGCCCTAAAACATTAGTAAAAGATTGTCAAACTCCAAAGTCTTTAGCTAACTGAATTTTGAGGTAAATTGAATGCAGCATAAATCCAGTGTTTCTTAGCTTAGCATCTACTACTGTAATATATATATATATATATATATATATATATTAGACATGACTGATTGGGATATGTCAGACATCATGTTCTTTTGATTTTTTTAGCTGAACTTGTCCTTTAAGGTTACCCAACTGGTTATTTTCCCAAAAGACTAATAGTTAATAAAAAAGTTCAACTAATAATGGGATGTTTTCTTCTGACCAACGAATGCACAAGTGCACAGTTCTGATTACTGATAACAGTAATCACAGTGCTGTTTATACTACTGAGTCTACTAAGCATCAGCAGCAGCATGATGTCTGTTCAGGTATAATTTTTAAAAAGCTAAAAGGGAAAAAAAGTCCATTGACAGTGCGATATCATTTGTATCACAAGCATCGGTGCTTCTTACGAACACACAACTAGACTCACTCAAGCCATTAATTCAACGATGCTGAAGCTCACTTTACAACAGGCCCATTAAATAACAGTACATGCAAATATTCAGCTCCTACTCTAGTTACATTACAGCCCTTTACAAAATGCCTTTCCCTGTTCTGGTGTTAATTCTTAACCAACACCTTTTCTGAGGTTTGCTTTTTCAGTAAGAGTGAGGATGTAGAAACTATTCCTATAGTGCTTTCTTACATCCAGAAACATTTCCTAAAATATATGTTACAATTTATTACAATGGCACAATTTACAAAACCAACATGGTGGTAAAACCTTACTGCTGCATACAGAATTATCAATAGCCAGTAGAATTTCTTTTTTCTTTTCTTTCCTCAATACAAATTCCAAATGACCCTGACAAGCGTATAGTAGATATTTCAGTGTATAAAATGAATCAAACATTTATCTATTTTATATCTCCCCGTGCTGTATAAAGCACACTATGGCACCTCCCAAACAGACTACAGAAAACTGCAAGGGTCTTTAAGCCAGTGATGGCAGTTCCAGCCTTAATAAGGCCAAAATTATCTAATCATTGCTCAGTCAAACTTCTGTGACCTTATTTAAGGGTCCTGAAAATGCTTTTAAAGGCTACGTCTGAAAACACATTTAAAATTAATTTAAAAAAAAAAAATCTATTTTGAAATATTGACATGGTTGCTATGATACATTTTCATCTGAGAGAAATACATGGTCTTGGGAATACCTGAACATCTATGTGCTTCAGACCCCTTCAGCTTCTCCATCATTCAGCAGCACTGAGTGAAAACCTAGACTGTGTCCAAAACTACTGTGTGCCCCATTCACCCTGTCTGCACTACTTCTGTCCTTTTCTCTTTCCTATTGCCATATATATTAAACTGTCGTCACTATAGTCTTACGTTGCACTACAATCACACTTTTATCACCAAGCCCAAACTACAGCTCTGGAAAAAATAAGAGTAAAAACAAGACTTAAAAATGATGAGTTTCTTTGATTTTATCAAATTAAAAACCTCTGGACCACAATCCATCAAACCAAGCTGAACTGCTTAAATCTTTGCACCTGGAGTGTCATAAAGTTATCCAAAAGCAGTGTGTAAGACTGGTGGAGGAGAACATGCCAAGATGCATGAAAACTGTGATTAAAAAACCAGAGTTATTCCACTAAATATTGATTTCTGAACTCTGAAAATGTATGAATATGAACTTATTTTCTTTTCATTATTTGAGCTCTGAATATTTTTTTTGTTATTTCGGACATTTTGTATTTTCTGAAAATAAATGTTAAAAATGACAATATTTGTATTTGAAATTTGGGAGAAATTTTGTCCGTAGTTTATAGAATAAAACAAGCATGTTCACTTTCTCAAAAATCTACCTATAAGTAGCAAAATCAGAGAAACTGGAGTGATCTCTGTATTTTTTCCAGATCTGTATATAGAGCATTATTACAGGGACCAGAATCAAACGCTACGCGTGTGAGCTCACCTGAACATCAGTCTTCCTTACATAAGCTGAAATCTAATCTTCAAACTAAATAACAAATACGGATTATGGATATTACACTACTACAAAATGGCTGAATCCCAAAAAAAGTGCACTATATAGTGAACAGGGCACAGTTTCAGACACAGATCTAGGGGGGCTTTTGCTGTCTTCTAAAAGAGGTTTACTGACTCTCTGTCCTGAATGGCCAAAGACATAGCGCTATGCACTAAACCTGGCAATGAACAGGTCAGTTAAAGTAGGTTTGAGTGTTTAACTGACCTCCAGAATCAGGAGTGACTGCTAGGGATGCACAAAACAGGAAACGTTTGTAATAACTCCACTGTTTTTCTATCCCTTCCAATTAAATAGAATTAACTACACTTTCTGATATGAAAAGTTGGTCAGTGTTTTTTTTAAGGGATGACAATACTGTTGCACATACTGTACATAAACTAAATTTCCATCCCTGCTCCAATGACAAGGAATTTACAGTTTACTGTTGTCTATATACTGTCAGACTGTACTTAATCACAGCACCATGGCGATTTTAAGCAATTACCTGTCGTTACTGATATAAACCCAATAGCATTGTGCATCCCTAGTAAACACCCCTGCTTTGAAGAAAATGACAGATTACCACACTTTCTTGGTAGCGCTAAACACTCTCCAGGCGTCTTCCCATAGTATTCTGCAGCAACAGACTAACTAAGAGGAATGCTCCGCTCTGCTCCGACGGCTCTGGTGGGACTTGGCACAAGTAGAGGTGTGGCGGTTGAAGCTGTCCCTCCACATGAAACGTTTGGAACAGAGGTTGCACTCGTACGGCTTGATGCCTGTGTGGATCTTCATGTGGCCCACCAGATGGTGCTTCATCTTGAAGCTCTTGCCGCAGACAGCGCAGCCGAAAGGGCGCAGGCCTAAGTGCATGCTCATGTGCCGATCTCTCTGGCTCTTGTGGGTGAAGCTCTTGCCACACTGACATGGGTAGAGCTTGTACACCACAGATGCGAACCCTGAGTGGGTGGTCTGCTCTTTCGTGTCTTCGCCGCCCTGGGAGCTATCTTCCTCGCCTTTAACTGTACCTGTGCTTGCGTCCGGCTGCAGCTCATCTTTCGACAGAGCGGGAGAGCCTTCGTCACCGTCCTGTGAGAATCCTGCGATGGAGGTGCCGTAGAAATCCAGAGGGTCTTCATAGTGGCAGTCTCCGTCCATGTTGTCCTCGAAGCGGGATGCCAGCTTCTCCTCTAAACTGTCGTCCATGGCCTCTGCTGGGTGGCTGGTCTGATCTGTGTCAGAGGGAGGATGCGAGTCAGTGCCGAAAAGGCCGCTGCAATCTTCCCGACTTTGCCTCTCAGACTTTACATGCACCCTCTTTCTGTGACCCATGATGCTGGGCGGGACATAAGCAGACCTAGACCTTTGAACATCAGCAGTGTCTGGCTCCCCACTTTCACTGCTCGATCTTTCGTGAGGAGAACAACTTGTGCTCTGAGAGGTGCCTGTACCTGCTGCAGGGATAGAGACCCCATCCTCCAGAAGATCTTCTATTCCCAGTTCTTCTTTGTGGGCATCTGTTTCACCTCCTCCCTCGAAATCTCCATCCTCGTCGTTATCTAAGCAATAGCTATCATCTCTAGGTGATGAGCCCGGTTCAAAACTCCCACCCCCTCCTTTATTCCCCACTTCCAGCAATTCAGTGCACTTGTCCACCACGTGCCACATTTGCAGAAAGCTAGCAGCAGTCAGGAAGGCCACCACCTCACCGGACGGCACAGAGAGAGCACCTGTGTAACAGGAAAGGAGAAGCCTCTCAAACACACATGGATGCATGACATCAGGCAGAACCACTCTGGCACTGTTCTTTAGTAGCACTTGGTCACAGAAATAAGGGGAACTGGCTGCCAGCACAGCCCGGTGGGCCCGGAACTGGTGTCCACCTAAAGACACAATGAGGTCACACAACTGCCCCCTCTGACGCTGCTGGTTGAGCTTCTTAAGAAGGGAGCAGGAGAAGTCTGGGAACTCAACATGGAAGGAGTTGGCCTCGTTCTCCATGTTCTACCAGATTCAGGTTCAAGAGGTTCTGCAAGAAAAATGAAAGAAAAGCTTCAGGTTTATACAAAAAGAAATGCAAATGAAGAAATGCAAATGAACAGAAGCAGAAAAATCTTTCATACCTTCAAAACATGCAAAACTGCGCCTCCATTAGCTATAATGATTCAACTATAGAAATTATGAAATTGAAGCCACTGAACTCAGCATGCAAAGAGTTTGCCTCCATTTTCTCCATGTTTTAGAAGGATTCAGAGATACTGCAAGAAACAGAAGAAATAAACAGTTTTAGATTAATACTCATCAAAACAGAATGCAGCTGTTGCTGATCACTTAACAAGGGCAGCTGTGGCTAAAACCTGCTTCTTTTTGTGCTCTATTGTGGGATATGATGGGAAATGAGTAGGCCTGTCATGATAAGTTTTTTTTGTGGACTATATATATATATATATATATATATGTATATATATACATATATATATATACATATATATATATATATGTATATATATATGTATATATATATATATATACATGCAGAAATTATTGTGACAAAGGATATAAATGTAATTTTAAAACAATTAAATGCCATTGGCATAATAATAACAGTATAGTGTAACAATGCTATTTAAAGCATTTTAAAGTAAGACTGCAACTAATGATTATTTTGGTAGTCAATTAATCTGATGATTATTTTTTCAATTAGTCGATTAGTCAATGATTATTTCTGCCAAAGAAATAATAAAGAAATAACACTGTATTATTATTCCCAGAAGGGATTAGTAACAGTTTACACACTAATACACACACTTACATTCAATATAATATATCAAATAATGTATATAGTATAATATAGTATAATTAGCTAGTAATTAGTGACCCAGTGTTAGCAGAACAGTGAGTAATTGTCTTTAGGGGAGACCGAGTGTCAGACACTTCTATTTTATAATATAAATCTAGTTTATAAAAGGCGGAATGTGCTGTTGGTATAAGTTAAACACTGGTGTGTAAACTGTAGTTATAGATAGGTTAGTTGAGAGAACACTGTAAGCCCTGCAGTCTGTGCTCTCCGTTATCTCCTGCTCTTCACACACAGATGCTATAGCTAGCAGCTAGCTGCCCGGTGAACCCGCGGGGCGGTACAGCGTGGGCTCTCGGTACCGCGGCGGCCCTCGGGCGGTCTGCAGGGATTCACAGGGCCGGTATAACCCCCGGCTGTAGCTCCGCTCACCCCTCAGCGCTGCAGCAGCTCCTCCTCACCGCTCTCACCATTTTATATCTCAGATCTGCTGAGAATCCTCCACCGCTTCCCTTCCGACTTCCACCGGATTTCGCACCTTGCACGTCATCACGTCGACGGGCATGGCGCACAAGAAATGTAAACAAACACGCCCCCTTCCCCAGGTTGCCAGATACTCTATCATTACACCAGCATTGGCCAATTCATTGTCCACATCAAGTGGCCACATCATCATGATACACTGGAACATTTTTTGAGGGCCAAACCAACAGACTGACCTCAGTTTGCGTCAATACTAATTGTATCTCAATATAATTTTTTAAAAAAGATGTTGCTAATAATCATATAATACAGATACATAGATACATCTTAGCTGGCACACATGTCAATGTACAAGACACTATGCCTAATAATAAAATGTATTTTAAAGTTATTTTGTGTGCATTTAGACATGTAAATTTAATTTCCTAGGGACAGAAATGGCACTCATTCGGTGGAATGGCCCATTGATATATGGAGACGAATATTCTATCGTAATTCAGCACAACACAGTACCTGAAATATCCTGAATATTTTACTGACCGAAAAAAACAGCAATGTATAATTATCATCTATTTACACTTTTTCTAAAAGCGACTTAAGCTTTAGTTATAATTAAAAAACGGCTTATTACTCCTTAATATTAATAATTGTAATATTTTAATAATGCTTTATTGTACCATGAGAAATGCATTATATTAAATCAGACTATAATATTAGCTAAACTTTGTATACATAAGAAAAAAAAATATTTGACTTTAAGACGCACTGATCTGTGCAACTATAAATACATCAAAAAAATGTAACAGCTGTTTTTTCTTACTGTGGAGAAAAAATAAATGAAAATTGTATTTATTTATTGTTTAATATGCGATATCGTAAATTGGGTAATTGGTGTTTTTAGAAGCTAAATATTCATATCGGTGTTTTTTATATGTTGTTTATTTTTAAACGGTGCAAAAGATGCAGTATAAAATCACCCTGACAACAGAAATTTTGTTGACTTGGATCCTCGCCTTCAACCCGCAACTCAGCGCTGAACCTGCTCTCAGATAAACCCTTCACTTTTACTCATTTATCTCTGGTAATATCTCTTTATCTACTCTTTATTAACTGTTTATCTACTGTTTATGAACTGTTTCTCTAGTGTTTATTATCGTTAACTTTTTATCTAGTGTTTATTAGCATTAACTGTTTACCTAGTGCTTATTATCGTTAATTGTTTATCTATTGTTTATTAACTGTTTATCTGTTGTTTATTAACTGTGTATCTATTATTTATTAACTGTTTATCTATTATTTATTAACTGTTTATCTATTGTTTATTAACTGTTTCTCTAGAGTTTATTATCGTTAACCTTTTATCTAGTGTGTATTAGCATTAACTGTTTACCTAGTGCTTATTATCGTTAACTGTTTATCCATTGTTTATTAACTGTTTAACTATTGTTTATTGACTGTGTATCTATTATTTATCAACTGTTTATCTATTATTTATTAACTGTTTATCTATTGTTTAACAGTTTATCTGTTGTTTATTAACTGTTTAACTATTGTTTATTAACTGTTTATCTAGTGTTTATTCACTGTTTATCTACTGTTTATTGTGTTTAAGTATCATTGATTGTGTTTTTATTCTAGGAGAGGAGGAAAGTACTCCGTAGAGGTGATGTTCACTCGGAGTAAAAGACGCCGGGAAACGTCCAGTGAGTTCTGAGATATTTATTATCTTATATATTTCATATCAGATCTAATCTAATTGAAATTTATTTTACTATTTATTACACAGATAATGATACACGGTACAACAAGTAATAAACTTTAATGACATTTTATTTATAAGAATGAAGATTTTCTGTGATTATAAATATGAATATGTAGTTAACAATGGAGCAGACTGTGTATTATTACACACACACACACACACACACACATACACACAGTGAAAACACTGCCTCCAAAAAGACACATATATTATTATACATCAGTGGCTACACTGCTTAACAGGAAGGCAAAGGTCATGACTACACAGTGATACAATGATTAAAGAACATCTACATATTGAATTTCTCTCTTTCCTGCAGATCGCCGTTAAGCGAATTCCCATTGAAACAGTGAAGCGCACTGCTCAGGTGAGCTTAAACACAGACACACTCAATCTAACACAAACTGAGCATTAACAGATTCATCATAAGCTACAGTCTCACCCACAAGGTGGAGCTGCAGGGTAGAGGTCAGTCTCTGTTTCTGATGGTCTCTAGAGGAGTAGTGGGTAATGCTGTGTTCTCTTTTATGTTTTGTATTAATGGAAAACTGAAGAACCTTCCTCTGGAAGTGGTTCTCATGCAGATGGTGGGCCGAGACCAGTCCGTTCCTGAGGAAACCTCCAGCTTTTCAGTGGAGCTGCTGGACTGGTCGGAGCAGCAGCAAAAGCTGGTGCTGGTAATGGAGCGTCCATTACCCTGCTCCGACCTCTTCGACTACATCGAGGAGAGGGGATGCCTGCAGGAGCAGGAAGCAAAGGTGAGAAATAATAAACAAAACTGCAGCTGAAGTTGGAGATCATTTAAGATACATGTACATACTTCTATCCTCACCACTGGTGTAGCTGATTGACCCAGACGTGTTTTAAATTCTGCAGGTACTCCTGAGGCAGCTGGTGGAGGGCATGATTCAGGTCCACACCAGAGGAGTCCTGCACCGCGACCTGAAGCCGGAAAACCTCTTGGTTCAGACGGGCGCTGAGGGACCACTCCTGCGCCTCATGGACTTCGGCTGTGGCTGCCTTATAGGAGAAGACTCCTACACTGAATTTGATGGTATGGATTTGAAGACGTTTTGTAGAAGCTGGCAGAACTGTGGAGAAGCTTTATCTTCTTTGTAGATTCTATCATTACTGAATTCATACAGAATCTGTTCAGAAATGTTCCCTCATGCTCATTTACTGTCTCTGTTTTATTTTAAAGGAACAACTCAGTACATTCCCCCTGAGTTTTTTACCCAGGGGTCCTACCAGGCTGAGCCCACCACAGTTTGGCAGATCGGTGTCATTCTTTACAACATGCTGTGTGGAAAGTGCCCTTTCACCGACTCCAAACAGATCATCGGGAAGACGCTCTACACGCCTCCCCGCCTGTCCTTCCGTGAGTGTTCACCATTAATGAGCATTTTAGAGAAGTTATATGTCTCTCTCTCTCTCTCTTTCTCTCTCTCTCTCTCTATGTCTCTATCTGTCTCTTTATCTCTTTCTATGTCTCTCTCTCTCTCTCTCTCTCTCTCTCTCTCTCGCACACACACTGTAAAGTGTCTCTTTGTGTTTCTGCAGAGTGTAAGAAATTGCTAAGGAGACTGTTGTCGAAGTGCCCACAGCGAAGACCCTCGCTCCGTCATCTCCTACAGAATCCCTGGCTAAGTTTACCTGATAACACACACACATAGACACATACATTAGTCCACATGCACACATAAACACCCTTACTTTACCACAGGGTGTTTTCATAAGATTGTAAAAATGTATTTTGATTAACATTTAAATTTATTACCAACTTTAAAACAGGTACAATCTTTTGATTGTGATCATCTTTTTACACAATGTTGTTATCTCTTATATCTTTCTCTTTGTGCTTAATAACATTATTATATTTTATGGAAATACATACATCTTTCTATTGTTTATATTTACAATTTTATTTTTTGACTATATCCTTTCAGATATTTCTTTATATATTTATTTATTGTTAATATTCATATTGTATGAACTTTTTTAACTTTTAGGTCTTTAATGATATATATTATTATTTTTTGGTTGGATTTAACTTTCCTATTTAATTCAATGTTTTAATCCTGATAATCTGTGCTATTAATCTTTTACATTTTTATTAGTTTACATTAATTGTTGTTTGTGTTTATCTTTGCATTTGATCAAATTGTATTTGAATTAATCTGTTTTGTGCTTTTTCCTCCTTTAGGTTTTTGAAGTTTTACAGCTTTTACAGAGTTCTCTTTTTCGGCTTTTTTTCTTTTTGTTTTTTGATCTGGTGTCGACCTGAGGATGACAGGTTTCTCTTTTGAGCCTTGCTTCCTCTCAAGGTTTCTTCCTCTCTTTCTGAGGGAGTTTTTCCTTGCCACTGTTGCTTAAAAGAGGCTTGGACACATTTTTTTTATTTAAAATGGCTTTTAAATTGCTTTTTAAATGCCTTGTGAATAAATATTTTTTTTGATTGATTTGTAAATAAATTGACTTTTTGAATTGCTTTGTAAATTAATTTAATTTTTAATTTGATTTGTTAATAACCCTGTAAATAAATAGTTGTTTCTAATCTTATGGCTGTTGTCTGTGTTTTTATTTCTCACACCATCACTGGGTATATTGTAAAAGTGCTTATACACACAATTATCTAGTTATTATTAAACTACTAGAGGTGGAGTTGAGGGTCAAATCCAGGACACATTGATTTTCTCTAAGGTAAATCTTGTAATAGGAATAAATTAACTTTACTGGAACATGGTTTCTTTCTAGAACTGCATTAACTGAACAGTGAAAGAATCTATCATGAATTATTAATATATTATTCATATGATGAACAGAGAGGTTATTCACTTAAATCTGCACCAGAGTTTAGCAAAATCCTATGAGTTTCATATTTCTGAATAAACTCAACCCATCTGCTGGAGGTTCCACACAGCAGTTTTCACTCCAAGTCCAGTTTATCTTGCTTCATTTCTAATTACTGAATAATAAAGCTTATGGTGTGCTAAAAGTAACGGAGTTTAAGAGAAGACTCAGCAATAATTTTAATAGATAAAATGTTGAAAATGGATTTTGTACAATTAATATTTTACAGGAAATTATCTTTTTATAGTTTTAAGAAAAGGTAAAGTCTCA
Organism: Astyanax mexicanus; assembly: GCF_023375975.1. Taxonomy (NCBI): domain Eukaryota; kingdom Metazoa; phylum Chordata; class Actinopteri; order Characiformes; family Acestrorhamphidae; genus Astyanax; species Astyanax mexicanus. The sequence continues at coordinate 22,046,757 of NC_064408.1, read as the reverse complement.
TCTACCTATCTGTGTAACCTGATTTAACTGTAAGTCTCATCCCAATGTCACGAACAAAAGGTGCATGAAAGGAGGGCCATTATCAGAATACTGTTCCTTTGATCCTCAAAACATGAACAAATATTAAAATGATGACTTTAGACTTTACTGAAATCATATTTTACCATATTACCCATAATCACTTTTTTTATATCCTGTCATGCATGCGTCCACTATGTCACACCAAGCAGTACATCAGGGTCAGATAATGACCACATTAATGCAAATTGTATTTTGATAAAAATAAATATATATATATTTTAAACTGTTCATGATAAGCTGATTATCTGCTTCAAATATGCATTTTGCATTAAATCTGCTGAATTGTGCCCTCTAGTGGATCAATACAACATTCCACCCAAATCAACCTGTTTTAATTACTGATTGAAGCCTCTTTTATGGACCACATTCATGTTTTCTTGGTGAACTATTAAATACTGCTTCACCAAATATTTGCATTGTAATTAGCACGCATGATGCTCCTTAGCCAATCAGATCTATACATGATACCCTCTGCAGTATGTGCAGTTTGAGTGTGAGAGAAGAAAGTGAATCAGAGAAATATTTATTTACATGGCATGCTCTTAAATGCTGAGACCAAGGAAATACAGCCCAGTTATTTTTGCATTATCAGAACTCAAAAATCTCATACTTTGGATGTCGTTTTTACATTTGATTTAAACTTTGATTCATTTTCCTTAACTTTTTTTAATCCCGTGCATTCAAAAAACTGTTTGATCTGGATGATTATTTGAATAAAAACTGGCAAAGCTATTTCTGGACTCATTTACAACACAAATACAACATCAGGGTCTCATTTGACTAAATCTTGTCCCACACTTGTAAGAGTTGTAAGATGTCATCTTGTGAGTGACCAGCATGCTCACGGAAAAGTGACTTGGATTGTGGAAGGCTAGTGAGTTCCAGGTGGATGAGACATTCCATTCCTGAAGATGTGTTGGGAATGGGCAGATCCACAGAGTGATGTGTATATTGGGAATACATAATAAAAGGTATTATCATGTTTGTTTGGCAATAATCAAGACCAGCCCTGTCTGGCTAAAAGTGTCCATGTGATCAGATGAGCAGCTCATATCCTGCAGGTCAGTGAAGTCTTGTCCCATGACTTTTGATATGCCAGTGTGGTAAGTCACTTATATTATTCCCTATTAAATGACTTCCATTTCATCTGTTAAAATAATACTTTTCACAAAGTTAAGCCAAATAGACAAAAAAAAGCATTTCCTTGGATAATTCGATTAATACCTGTGTTAAAAATAGAAGAAAAGAACATTCAGTGTTTAATCGCCAAAGTATACAATGATCAATTACAATTTGTAACACTCTCAGACACCACACAAGCATATTTCATATTTCATGATCTGCCCAAGCGAAAAGTAAAGCTCTGAAATGTCCTGGTGTTACAAATAAAATTAACCAAAGATTAAGTTCACATTTTGGCCCATCAATCTCCTCTCTAAATTCCTTGCTGAAGTGCAAAGTTGTTTAAATGTTAATTCAATGTTGAAATGCCAGCTGGGACACTTGACACTAATATGAGCTGACAATTACCAGTGGAAAGCATTGATTACAGGGGTTTAAAGCCCCTATTGTATGTATCTATATATACCCTTTCACATTTAAGAATTCAGCTTCCACACGCCATCAGACTTTACAACACACCACGCTCTATGTAAACACTAGTTTACTATATTTAGTACTTCATGCAAAACTTATATACTACTCAGTATATCTGTAATGCTTACCGTGTGCAATATCCATCTCACTACATGTACTGTGATCCACTTATCACCATTTGTGCAATATGTTTAACGTGCAATATTTTTCTCACCTTTTTATCTACTATTTATTTGATATTTATTCACTAGATGTATATATTTTTTCTTTACTATATATAATTTTTAAGTATCTTTATATATTTCCTGTAATTGTTTTTGTATACATAGGTTTTATTATTATTATTATTATTATTATTATTATTATTATTATTATTATTATTATTATTACTATTATTGTTATTATTATTATTATTATTATTATTATTATTATTATTATTATTATTATTATTATTATTATTATTATTATTATTATTATTATTTGTTTATTTTTTATTTTTTTATTTTTATTTTGTTCCTGACCTGTTTCTCTGTTCTTTCCTCTATATTGCTGTAACATTGTAAATTTCCCCATTGTGGGATTAATAAAGGATTATCTTATCTTATCTTATCTTATCTTACATAGTTTTTTTTTAATTTTGCACACACAGCTTGTCCAGGGCTACAGAGTTGGAGAGCTATGTTGAGTGCTAGAGCACCATTGGGAGATATGAGAATACCTTTAGGATACCTTTAGGATGAATGTGCTCAAGTGCTCTAACTGGCCAACATCTTATCTGTCATAGATAGGTAGAAAAGAATAAATGTAGAAAATAATAAAAATAAGGAAAGGATCATTCAATGAAAAGAGGTATGTCTACACTTTTGATTGGTCCTGTAAAGGTCTATAGCTATTGTTTGGTCTATAGACTAATTATTTGCTGTTTTTAAGTATTTGTCCTTGTTCAGTGAGAGTAGTCTAGTCTGTTTTAGAACTTGAACAAGTCTGGTTCAGATTCTGAGGTGGATATATGCCCAGGTCTGCATCACACCATCATAAAATGTAAGAGATACACTTGGTTTATCTCTTTGTCCATTAGTTCCAGTTTGGGAGATTTCTTCGGTTTGAGGTGCTTATTTCTATATGATAACGCTTACAAAACTGAATGTTATTTCCAGAGGTGGAAAGTAATGAATTACATTTACTCACGTTACTGTAATTGAGTTGATTTTATGAGTAATTTGACATTTTTAAAGTAGTTTTTAAAATAGGTCATTTTACTTTTACTCAAGTACATTTTGACACATGTAATTTACTTCGATATACTGGAAAACTCCCAATTACTAAGTAAAAAATAAATTGCTGGGAAAAAAACGATTGTCTGGATTTAAAGAAAAATGGGCGCACGGATGCTCTTGCGTGGAATAACAAGGCAATTACGTCATCATGCAATGCAAAATGTGTCCAAAACTATAAAAATACAGTTTATATACACAAATATGACCATAACCTATTAACAGTAAAGAAAACAAATGGATCATAGAAACCTATGCCACTTGTTCTTGAAAATGTTTTATGGGATGGTCTAAACAAATACTGCCTGAAAGATGCAAATTATTATGTGAAATAATATATATATATATATATATATATATATATATATATATATATATATATATATATATATATATATATATATATATATATTAATAAGAATAATGAATGTATTATTTGTTGTACTTTTTTACATCAAATACTTAAAAGTAACTATGTAACTTTTACTCGAGTAGATTTTTAGATGGGTACTTTTACTTGAGTAGAATCTTAGCAAAGTAAAGGTACTTTTACTTAATTACTTAATTCAGAGCTGTTCTTAAACAGCTCTAAATGCTGCTATCAGAATAGTATAAAATGTAACGATTTTTAAGTTCCAGCAGATGGAGCTTCAACATAGCAGATGTTATTGAACTGGCCTGGATTAGTTCTAGATGCTTATACATGGGTTATATTATTACTTAAAAAAAACAAATATTATCTTTGGATTTAAATTGTATGTTAATTTAAAATGAAAAATAAATAAACAAATCTAAAAAAAAAACTCTGAAATATAGTCCCCCATCCCCATCCTGGCCCAAGCACACACTCACTTAGCATCCTGACTGACCCCTGTCCTATCAACAAAGTACTGAAACTTAGTACTGGAGTCAACACAGTACTGGAACTTTACTCACACACTCCATACCTGCACTACTGCTTATCATTGCACTGTACTTGCACTGACACTGTTGCCATGTTTTCCTGTCACGCTGTGCTGGATGTTATTCTCCACAGATTTCTCTCCTGAAAACTGATTTCTCTTCTGTTTATTTGGGTGAGTAATGTGGTTCCATTTACTTACAGTAAGCTTAGATATTGTTTACGTAGTTAGCAGCAGCGTTAGCTGTGGATAGCAGCAGTGTTAGTTGCGGTTAGCAGCACTTAGCACTAGTAAATGCTGCCCAACAGGGCTACACTGAGGAACCCTGAGCGTTCTGGTAAGCCAGGGCACTATCAGCCAGCAGTTTATCCTACGTAGCTTGTTTTAACAGGGTAAACACGCAGAATACAGTCCGATATACTCACCTTTGAACGGAGAAAGAGCTAGCGCTGCAGTTAGTGGCTAGTGCTAATGCTGCTCCAGTCTCTGTGCTGGAGAAACTTCACTGAAAACTCTGACTTTACTTCTTTTTAATACCTGACTGGTAGAATTCATACATAAGGCACAATAACAATTTTTGTGTATTATTTTAATTGTGCCTTATAGTACATAACATATGGCATGTTAAATGTACATAGTCACAGTTTATAACTTGTAAGAATCAGCATGTTAAATCGCGTAATTACATGCTAAACATTCACAAATGCAAGAAAAATTGCACAAAATAAGGTTTAGACACATGGGACATTCCAGGATTTTGGTACATTTCAGGGGTGGTCACTTCTGAAAATTTGATTTTCAATTTGATCATTTTAGTCATATATTTATTAAATACAGGTAATAGACTATCAAAAAGTTTGATTCGTCAAGCTCAGGTATCAAAGCAGTTTTTTTTATATTAGATGCTTATATTGGTATGCAATATATTTGGTAACTTATAGTAACAGGGTTGCCAGTAACAGGGTTGCAAATCTAGGCTAAGTTGTGGTTTACCCCAGGAACAGATGCTAACTGTAAAATTTAGCTATGTATACAAGATCAAGGACAAATATATATACAGTAAAGAAAAAATATATACAGTGCCCTCCATAATTATTGGCACCCCTGGTTAAGATGTGTTCTTTAGCTTCTCATAAATTGAGTTTTGTTCAAAATAATATAGGACCACGATGGAAAAAAAAGTAAAGTCCAACCTTTAACTCAAGTAAATTTTAAGGGGGAAATAAAATCCCTGACTAAGAAATAATTATTCTTCATAAAATCACCTGTTCCACAATTATTGGCACCCCTAACAATTCTTAGGAAATAAATTTAATAAAAGTATTTCTGTCACTTCTACAGTAGTTTACGAAGTTGATCAGAGTATGTAGGAACATTTAATTAGTAATTCACAACTTCCTGTTTCCCTGGGGTATAAATATGACGTGACACAGAGGCCATTTCTCTTCAACATGGGAAAGACAAAGGAACATACCATTCAAGTGAGGCAGATGTGTGTTGACCTTCACAAGTCAGGCAATGTCTACAAGAAAATCGCTACTCGCCTACACCTGTCCATATCTACTGTCAGAGGAATTATTAAGAAGTTTAAAACAACTGGAACAGTGGTAAACAAGCCTGGACGAGGACGCAAGTTTATTTTGCCACCACGCACAGTGAGGAGGATGAAGAAATAAAAAGTTCTCCAAAGCTCACTGTTACAGAATTGCAACAAATGGTAGCTTCTTGGGGTCACAAAGTCTCCAAAACAACCATCAGGCGCTATCTACATACCAACAAGCTGTTTGGGAGGCATGCACGGAAGAAACCATTTCTCACTCACAATCATAAACGCAAACGTTTGGAGTTTGCTAAGCGGTACTATGACTTCAACTGGGACCGTGTGCTTTGGTCAGATGAAACAAAGATAGAGCTTTTTGGCAACAAATGCTCTAAGTCATACCTGTCAAGTTTTGGACTTCAAAATAAGGGATTTTTTCCGCCGCCCCAACAGCCCAAACGAGGAAAAAAAAAAAAAAAAAAAAAAAAAAAAAATATATATATATATATATATATATATATATATATATATATATATATATATATATATATATATATTTTTTATATATATATATATTTTTTTATTTAATAGATTTAAAATTGAAATTGAAGGGTGCACAAATTTACAAAAAGGACATGGATCAGATATATTCCATAAGTAAATAATAGTCCTAAGGGGCCTACACAATTAATAATCTTTCATTAATACTTCTTTCTATCGTTCAGTCCACTCCTGATCAGTTCAGTTAATTTCAGCCCTCTCCACATTTTCTCTCTCTCCAGCTCAACCATCTCTTCTACCCCTTCTAAATAATACATTACATTACATTATAATACATTACCACAATACTTGAGATTTAAACAAGTTCTAACAAACCCTAAAACTAGCCCTGAACTAATAGAGTTTGGAAATGATAGTTATTGGCTGATCAGGCACATCAGGGCAGGGCATTATATGTATATATATATGTAGATTTTTCTCAAACCCTGAATATCTATCTAGCTAATTCTTTCTCCTTGAACCGGCACCACGATTGGTTAAGAGACACACAGCGGTCAGTGCATTGTCGCCTGTGGCCTATATATTTTTTTATTTAGTATAATACGGGAAATTTACGGGAAAATACTAATACGGGAGGACGGCGGGAAAGAGGAGTAAAATACGGTAGTTTCCCGGCCAAAACGGGAGACTTGACAGGTATGCTCTAAGTGGGTGTGGCGTAACACAAGAGCTGAGTATGCAGAAAAGCACCTCATGCCCACTGTGAAATACGGCAGGGGATCAGTGATGCTGTGGGCCTGTTTCTCTTCTAAAGGCCCTGGGAACCTTGTTAGGGTGCATGGCATCATGAATGCTCTAAAATACCAGGACATTTTAAAACAAAATCTGGTGGCTTCTGCCCGAAAGCTGAAGATGGGTCGTCACTGGGTCTTTCAGCAAGATAATGACCCTAAACATGTGGCTACATCTACACAGAAATGGTTCACCGCACACAGAATCAAGCTCCTCCCATGGCCATCTCAGTCCCCAGACCTCAACCCCATTGAAAACCTGTGGGGTGAGCTGAAGAGGAGGGTGCAGAGGAGAGGACCCAGGTCGTTGGATGATTTAGAGAGAATGTGCAAAGAGGAATGGTCAAAGATCCCTCTTTCTGTATTCTCCCATCTTGTGAAACATTACAGGAGAAGATTAGGTGCTGTTTTGTTGGCAAAAGGGGGTTGTACAAAGTATTAACATCAGGGGTGCTAATAATTGTGGCACACATGATTTGATGTTAAATAATTATTTCTTAATGTGGGATTTTTTTCCTACTGAATAAATTCACTTGAGTTAAAGGTTGTATTTTACTCTTTTTTCCATCGTGGTCCTATATTATTTTGAACAAAACTCAATTTATGAGAAGCTAAAGAACACATCTTAACCAGGGGTGCCAATAATTATGGAGGGCACTGTAAGTATATAAAGTAAAATTTGACTCTACTCAATATTAGTCTTAAAATATGAGTAACAGGGTTGCGTTCACTGAGTGACACACACAACTTGGACAAACATATTTGGAAAAAAAACTTATGGTAACAGGGTTGTGCGCATGATGTGGGACCCACTTTACTAGCATAAAAACTGTAACATGCACTGTACATACAATGTAGACCAAAGAAGTTGTTTTCATAAGTAAAGGAGATGCATAAAAACAATATACAAGTGGAAGTCATTTATTTAGAGCTTAATTTAATTGTTAAATTTGTCAAAGGAGTTGGTCACCCAATGTGTGGGACAAGAGAAAACGGCCATTTTTTGAGGTGGTCCAAAGGTATTCGGTCTTTTGAATAATATCTAAGAAGCTTATTTTTCCACCATATTTTACAGTTTGTCTTATAACAAGTACATTTTTCACAAAAAATAGTCATGTAGATATTTTGCATATGTTCATTTGAAATTTAAGTGGTGGGACAGGAAATGTACCAAAATCCTGGAATGTCCCACATATGGCTTCTTGGTGGTTAGCATTTCTGCCTCCCAGCACTGGGGTCTTGGGTTCAAGTCCCTATCTCTGTGAAGTGTTCATGTTCTGCTTGTGTCTGCGTGGGTTTCCTCTGGGGAATCCAGATACATGGAGATCAGAAGAATTGGTGACTCTAAATTTCCCCAGTGTATGTATGTGTGAGTCTGTTTACAGATGGATACTCTGTCCTGGGTCAGTGTATAGTTAGTGGCCAGCCAATTTCAGCTGAGATTACACTGTGTGTCTAGAAAAGGCATATATTATTTTATTATATAACTATTATATTAGTTACACTTTATATTAACATTTATTTGTACTTTATATTGTAATAAATAGTTTACTTGAGGTAAATCTAGTTAGTTACTTTTTAAACTCAAAGTTTACAGTTTTGCAGCCAAGATGTACAGAATGGAATCCAATTTAAACCCACTAATCTCTTTAGTTCCAATCCCAGAGGGTGTCCTGATGTTTCTGGTATGGCAGTGTTTCTTGTGTTCCACACATACCCTTCTAATACTTGGGCCTGACCCATTTACTGTGGTGTAACACACACACACACACACACACATAAGCTTGCAAAGGAATGATTAATTTGGGATTCCTTGTCTGAAAGAGTGATGCCAGTTTTGATAATATTTCAGAAAGCTCCGCCATCAAAGGGAGCTCTGTTTGAGTTGTAATCAGGATTGAAGAGGGTCTTTGTCATGGTGGGCTGCATGCTTGACCAGCCGTTCTTTTTTAGCAGTACAGCCACCTTTCAAAAGTGCAGGTGCGGAGATCAGAGGGCTGCAGGTACTCGGAGGGGCAGGGTGTGTTGTGTTCACTCTGATGTGCAGCAGGGTCACATGGCAGGAACATTCCTGAACACTGACTTCTCCTCAGCCAAGAGCAGTACGAGCGCACCAGTATCAGCTAGTGTTTTATTTTAGTGGCTGGAGAAGTCTATATAAGAGAGATAAGAAAAAATGTAAAGCCATTTTTTATAATAACCAAGATTTATTGTGATATTGATGAAATATTTTTAAATGTCTATTACAATTACAATTAGGATTCTCAGAAACCTTTTCATGTAATGCTTTAATAGAATATCGGTGTAATATCAGACAGAAAATTGACAAAAATACTGACCTATTAATGGGTTAAACCAGGCCTATATCTATAAGATGCCTAGAAATGTTTGATGTCATGGTACAATAACTTTTTGTTGCATTTTCCTAGGTTTCTTTTTCATGAAGGCATTGCTTTTATATAGAACCATGACTCAAATAGCTCTTCTGAATTTTTTGTAATACTTCTTTGCCTATGAAGTAGTTCTTCAGATTAGTAGAAAACTTGTGTATATGATTTTACAACCTATAAAAACATTCTACATAACATCAACAAGGGTTTTACTGTTTTTATGACTCACAAGACTCACACTTTTTCAAGACTACGGTACATAGAAGACTACATACCCTTTTTACAGTTACTGTACTGTAATATATTACACTTTTGCTTTAATTGTGCAAATTAACAGTGTATGAATATATGACTGATACCAGTGTAACAATACATTTCTAAGTACGTTGTTGGTTGTTAAATTTTTGCTAATGTCCAACCACTCATGAGCTCACCAGCGCACACAATAACTGACAGTACATTTTACCCATCCAGCTGTTATGAATGGTGCAGTACTTGCTTTATTCTGCAAACAGCCCAGCTGCCACAGAATAACTGAATTTATATTGCCTCCCCTGCTGTGTGAAAGGAGGATGAGTCAGATGACAATCAGATAATTCCATCATTCACACACCCACACTGACTCATATCAGGCCCTGTTTAAAATTGAGCCTTCAAGAGACGAGCACTGGGACAGGGTAGACTTTTTTCTTCAGGATTATTATTATTAAATTATACAGTACAGTTTGCATACATTTACTGTACATATATATACACTAAGTCTTGTCTATGAATGGCCAGTTGATTGTGGACACCCCTTCTTATAGATGCTTTCATTCAGCTACATTAAACTGCACATGTTGCTGATACAGATGTGCAAATGCACCCACACACAGCTTGTCTAGTCACTGTAGAGAAGTATTTATAATAGATCAGGATTCTCTGGAACTTAATACCCTTGGAATCAGATAAAAAAAAAAAAAAACAATAAATGAGTAATGCTGTGTCCCAATAATTTTGTCTATATAATGTACATACATGGATACAGTTTCTATAATGATAGTCAATACTTAAATAGCCTCAATATTGTTGAATTGTTAAATATATGAAATGGGTTCACATACAGGTTTATGTACCAATAAAAAGGTGTCCATCTCTATCAGTCAGTGTCATCAACTTCAGTCAAAGTGACGTTAGATGTCCGACAGTAACAGCATTTCTGAAAGACGCACTAAACAAGGTGAAGCCAGTGGTGAGTGAGCGCTCAATAGGCTTCCGTGTTAATAAGCGAAAAGCACAATGGTGGATGATTGTGTCCACACTCAGCAACCCCATCACAAATCTTAATCTAGCATCTGTACTGACAGACTGCCAGTGAGGCACGAAATGTAGCGGAACTCAGGGGGGAAGCTTGCCAGGGCCTAGCATGCAGAGCCACTCGGCCTGCTCACGCTAACCAGTGCTGATGCGTGCTGTGTACGCTTAGGAAAGGTGCACTGCTTGAGAAACACAGTAAAAAGGTTATTAAATAAGGTTTTGAATGTAACTCATCCTGATTGTGCCATCTCTACCAAATGAAAGACATATGTTAAGAAAAACATCCACTAGCAGTCACTGTGTTCTTCAGAAGTTTTATGATTTAACCCCTTTTACACCTGTCAACTTGGTTCGGACCCAAACTAAAAAATGTTAAAGTCCAGAACAAACAAGGCCGGTGTGAAAACACCCTACAAAAATTGTGGGCTTGTTTGAATTTTTGCCACAAACAACTAAAAAAATGTTCATTCTTTTTTAACTGTGGCGGTAGGGTGGAGAATTTACAGAATTCCATAATTATTGACACCCCTGGTTAAGAAGTGTTCTTTGGCTTCTAATAAATTCTTTTTTTAATAATATAGGACAACTTAAGTGCCTTTATTTGGTAAGACAAGATGGGAGAGTACAGAAAGAGGGATCTTCCACCATTCCTCTTTGCACAAATCTCTCCAAATCGTCTCTAAGTCCTGGGTCCTCTCCTATGCACCACCCCACAGGTTTTCTATTGGGTTGAGGTCTGGGGACTAAGATGGCCATGAGAGGAGCTTGATTTTATTTTGTGCCTTGTAAAGCATTTTTGAGTAGACTTGGTCACATGTTTAGAGTCAATATCTTGCTGAAAGACCCAGTGACGACCCATCTTCAGCTTTTGGGCAGAACCACCAAATTCTAATTCAAAATGTCCTGATATTTTAAAGAGTTCATGATCTCATGTATACTTACAAGGTTTCCAGGTCCTTTGGAGGAGAAAGGGATCCACAGCATCACTGATCCTGCCCATACCTAACAGTGGGTATGATGTGTTTTTCTGCGTACTTATCCATAGTGTTACTCCAGATCCACTTAGAGTATTGCCAGTGTTGCCAAAAAGCTCTATCTCGGTCTCATCTGACCAAAGCACACGGTCCCAGTTAAAATCCCAGTACCACTTGGCAAACTCCACCCCTTTTATGCTTATGATTATAACTCAGAAAAGGCTTTCTCCTTGTTGCATTCCTCCCACACAGCTTGTTGGCATGTAGATAGCGCCTGATGATTGTTTGGGAGACCTCGTATCCCCAAGATGCTACTACTTAATTAATTTCTATTACAGTGAGCTTTGGAGAACGTTTTACTTCTCTAACCACCTCCTCCAGGCTTGTTTGTCTCTGTTCCAGGTGTTTTAAACTTTTTGATGATGCTCTGACTGTAGATAAGAGCATCTGCAGGTGAGTGGCTATTTTCTTGTAGCCATATTGCCTGATTATGAAGGTCAACACACATCTGCCTTATTTAAATAGTGTGTTCTCTTGTCTTTCCCATGTTTAAGAGTGAGTAAGAGAAATAGGTCTCTGTGTAACGCCATATTTATACACCAGGGAAACAGGAAGTGATGAATTACTAATTAAAGGTTCCTAGATACTTTATGATCCACTTCATAAACTACAGTAGAAATGGTATAAATGGGTTTGAGAGTGAGATTATGCTCCTGCAATAAAAATAAAATTATTTTAAGGCTTTTAACGTATTGTATCTAGGGGTGCCTATAATTATCGAGGGTCCTGTAAATGCATTTCATGTGTTACCAACACACATATCTGGACAAGCTGAGAGATCATTGAAAGTGAGAGAAGCATGTGGACTGATGCAATATAGCAATATTACAGGATATTACACAGTTAAATCCCGTAATATCATTACTACAGGATGTTTATTTGAGTGTTACACAGTTCTTGCAAGCGTTATCCTGCCCATGTTAACAAAGCTAGCAACAAATAAGAAGCTATTCTCCCTAATACAACTCAGTGAAGCATTAAAATGATCTTAAATGAGATATTAGATATATATTATAATCTGGGATCTGATCTATGGTTCATGTTCTATTTTAAACAAACTATTATTAAGACTGAATGGAAGGGAGAAACAAATACATTTTATATATTTTAATTATTATTATGCTATTTATTACGTATAATTAGTAGATTTTCTTTTTCGTATCGATGCATTACCAACAAACTACAGACGTAACAATTTTGACAATGTTTTACTTAATTAATATAAACTGTTTTAACATCCTACACCACTGGATTTAATGCTCATAATCTGAGTAGTTAAACTGCAGTAATATTCCCTAACTGGTGTTTTATGAGTTATTCTCTAATCATTTAGACAATCATCTGCTTTATCTGTGATAGCCCATAAGCTGTAAGGTACAGAGGAGTCGCCTGGTCCAACAGAGAGATTAATGCCAGTTGTGAGGCTAATGGTTTGAGATGGACCCGGCCTATCATGAGGCAGGCGAGACAGGGTTGTTCTTGCCCAGCCAAGCGGAGATCAAAACCTGGGTTGGGGGGGTAACTCACCTGTGTCCACCTGGGGCTCTGGCATCAATAAGTCTGTCATCCCCGCTAATATTGGCTGCAGTAATGGCGCTGGGCGATTAGGGCCACTTCCCTGGGTATTAACTGCATCTCTCATCCTCCGAGACCTAGGCCAAACCAACAAGAACAAAGGCGTGTTTGATGGGACCCAGAGGCCTCGTCTGTGGGCTCGGAGAAGAGATGGCCAGGGGTTGAGGGGGTTCTGAAATGAAGGGCCTCTGAATGACTGAAGGCTTTTGGCAAGGGCTACGTTCGGAGTGAAACCGCCAGCTTTAGCGGCTGCTTCAGAGAATACACTTTTGTCCCTCACCAAATGCTCAGGTAAGAGGAGACAGACATAGTGGAAAGTCCTTTCTCTCTCTTTTTTTTCGTCTTGTTGAGCCTCGGTTTAGATGGTCGGGTGAACCCATTGTACTTTCAGGGTGAGATTGCCAGCAGAGCTTCAGTCCAAGAGGGCTGAAAGAGAGAGAGAGAGAAAGAGGAATTGAGGCTGGAACATCTGTGGGGATCTGAACAGGATCAGCTGAATCTGTGGCTTTGGGTTGACCTCGGGCAAGGAGCAGCAGACCTTGGGAGGGAGGGATGGATGAGCGAGACAAGAAGCGAATGTTCAGTTCAAACCACTCTGACCAACACATTACACCTTTTTGTGCAACATTCAAAAATGGTTCATAAAATATTATTTACATAATATTTCTTGAAGTACTTTCAAACACAAGATACTATCAGGCATGACCATGCCCAAAACTAGTTTCATTGGCCACTGATGGTTTAGGGTTTGAGAATGCCTGTAAAGGGTATAGAGTTGTACAGCATGAAGATGTACAGTATGACCCTATGTTTAGGCAGTTCTCACACCTTTCCCATTGATTTGTGGCACCATCTATTGTAATACTAAGCATTGTCTTACTTACCCTTACTCATCATCAGTGAGTAGTCTTCCCCTTTACGTCCCCTTTCCCTATATGGTTATTTTATATGGGTATTAACTGTATATTATATTAAGCTTGCCTGGTCTTTATGTTGTAGGCTGTAAGAGCAAGCTACAAACACGATTCATGCTCTAAAGCAGCTGTATAAATAAAGGTAACATTAACTGAATAAACCTATTTCAGTTTAAATAGATAAACAAGTATAGCTAAGTTGGTATTAACAATATATACAGCTCTGGGAAAAAAATAAGAGACCACTTCAGTTTCTGAATCAGTTTCTCTGATTTTGCTATTTATAGGTTTATCATTTAGAACAACTGTAGATGCAGAGCTTTCAGACCTCAAAAAATGCAAAGAAAACAAATTTTGAGTTCAGAAATCAATATTTGGTGGAATAACCCTGGTTTTTAATTACATATTTCATGCATCTTGGCATGTTCTCCTCCACCAGTCTTACACACTGCTTTTGGATAATTTTATGCCACTCCTGGTGCAAACATTCAAGCAGTTCAGCTTGGTTTGATGGTTGTGATCATCCATCTTTTTTTTCTCTTGATTGCATTCTAGAGGTTTTCAATTTGGTAAAATCAAAGAAACTCACCATTTTTAAGTGGTCTCTTTTTTCCAGAGCTGTATATACAATAAGTTGTTTTAAAGTAGTGATATGGTTTAGGTAAACATTATGACTTAAACACAAGGGTATTGTGTAGTTCCAAAAATGCTTTTTCATGTTGAGAAAACAAAATTTACCACTGTGCATAACTAATTTTAGTACATTTTTGAGTTTACAGCAGAAGATGTGTGGAACATCATCCACCACAAGCTCTGGAAACCTACTGTAGAAAAACAATGCAAAACAGAGCTTTGATCTCAGGGTCCTCTTTACTATCTCCAGACACTTCATTTTAGTTCACGAAACAGGGCACCTGAGAAACGGGTTCAAGTCCGACTTAGGTAGAAGACGCAGAAACAACAATGGCCAAACAAAAGCAATCATCTTTGGATTAAACCTAAGCATCCCCACCTGCCTTACAAGACACAGTCTTTCATCTAAATTCCAGAGCTCTATGTCTAACCCCCAGTTTGTGTCTGTTATTTCCGGACAAAAGCTGAGCGAATCTCAGGAATTGTTGTCTCAACCTCCAGTGAAATGACTACTGAAGGACACCAGGGGTTAGAGACAGAAGGACCGGGGCCTGGGAGAACTCACCTCTCATAAAAGCAGCAGGGGAACAGGAATCACACTGCAGGTCAGAAAGTCACTCATAATCAAAGACTCCCTGGCGTGACATTCTTCAATGCTACATGTTTATCCTGAGAAGAAAGAAACCTACACAGACCTGTCATGTGATTATTGGTAGAAAAAAAGGTTCTTGGAATATTTCACTGTTATACTTGTTGTTTAGCACCACAGAACATTTCACGGCCCAAAGGAACATGAATTCTAACATTGTGCGGTCATTATCAGAACACTCTGCATCTTATAACTTTTAGAAAATGACTTGAGATTTTTCATTATCTTACTATTTATTATATTTATAAGACTACACAAAAATCTCCACAGTTTCCAGCTTAAACCCCTTTTTATTTCCCTTGTTATGGCAAGCTGCACAACAGTGTGGACAATGACAATGTGGACAATTTTAGTGAAAATTCCCATTAGATAAAAACGTGGTTGACCTTGAGCCCATTTTTGCACCATTGCAAAGTGTAAGATTTTCATCTTACACCCCACCAACAGTCTATTTTTTTTGCCTCATTCCTGTGTCGTTTAAGTAGCAAAGGTTTTTACGAATATATATCTGCGTGTGTCCAGGGACATTTCTGGCGTATTGTTATCTTGGCAACAGCAAACACAGTTGTGCCACTGACTGATTTGAATATGAAAACAGTTCCTCCCTTTAAACATCAAAATGGGATTGGTTGAATTCACTGTTGCTTTATAATTGTACTGGTAGGTGATTTGACGCATAAGGTATTCAGTTATGCTTGTGAACCCCGCAAAAAAGACAAAAATTTAATATAAATGATAAATTAACAATAAATATAGACAGTGGAGGCAAACTTCCCTCCATGCAGGGATTGAATGCCCACTAGGGTGCCTCAATAATGTCTGTTAATAAGCATCTACTGTATGGATGCCTTTCGTCTCTTCAAATAGAAAATGGTGCCATCTATGCCACCCCTACTATAGACAGTGTCCCAAATATCGCTCTTTCATGAAGAGAAAATGGGATGCTTTGCTGCATAGGTTTCTCCTACAAGTGAAAATAAACATGATAAAGTGTCTGGTTAGGTACCCCTCTAATGGAGCATTGCCCCTCCAGTGGATTAACTGTGATGTGGTGTCCTGTAGGTACCCTCACAATAGGGGCTCTATATTTGAAGTTACATTGTTGTCAGTGCAAACTCTACATCTACTGTATTTCCTCCACTTATGTTTACAGTTCTGGCCACTCCCCCTCAAGAATGTGCACGCCCCATATTGTAAAGTAGGTGCGCCTTGTATTTTTCCACCCCTACCCTTCAAACAGCCTGAGACCGCCACTGATGAGAACCGTTTTTTTGCCAAGGAGAAAAAAAAAAAGCCTCACAGCATCAAAACTCAATAAGTTTCGAGTTTGGGCTTTAAATATCTACTCTACGCTAATCGGCTAAGCCTGGCTCTGATCTCTGATCTGTCCTCTGCTATATCTCTAAGCAGATTTCCATGCTCACCCTGAGCGTCTGGGTTTTAGAGGAATGTAAACCATGTGGAAGTAGATTCTACAGTACCACGCACATACAATATATAATATATGGTTTATTGTTACACATCACATGTTCAGAAGGTGTATGGTGCTATTTCATACAACGGCAGATCCAGAGGTGGAAAGTAATGGATTACATTTTCACATTACTGTAATTAAGTAGATTTTATGAGTAATTTGTAATTTTTAAAGTAGTTTTTAAAATATGGAATTTTACTTTTACTCAAGTACATTTTGACACAAGTACTTTACTTCGTGTCAGGGTTGACCCAGGCAGAGAGACGAGGAGGCGGACGTAAACACAGGTAGGGCGAATTTATTAAATAAATATAAACAAATAAACAAGTAAACAAGAAACAAAGAAAAACAAGAAACAGAGGCTATAAAACTAGACAGGATGAACTTAAACAGGGCAAGGGAATAAACTAGAAAACTAAACAGGGAACTAGAAAATAAACAGAGATAAACACAGAACAGGGGACTCGGGCTAAGGCTATGTAAACACTGAGAACAGAGAAACGCAGAAGGACAGACAACGGGAGACAGTGCAAAGACCGACAGAGGACAAGTAACAGAGGAAGTCTATTTAACTAAACAGGAACACACTGGGAGTGGAAACACCTGGGGAAGGGGTGGAGCTACAAATGAGACATGAGGTAATGGAAAATCACAGGCAGAACACAGGGGCACGGGTCACGTGGGACAACACAGGCACGAGGACAGACAGGAAACAGGGCCAGGCGTGACACTTCGCTACATTGAAAAACTCCCCGTTACTGAGTAACAAATAAAATGCTGGAAAAAAAAAACAATTGTCTGATGAAAAAAACAAAACAAATTGGCACGGTTGAGCCAGTGCATGGATGAGCCAGAGCACGGATGAGCCAGTGCACGGATGCTCGCTCGTGGAATAACGAGGCAATAACGTCCTCATGCAATACAAAATGTGCCCCGCCGGACAGAGCTGTCAGCTTTCAAAACTTCCACATCAAACCTGCGAAAGCATGTGGTGGTAAGTATTTTTATCATTAAACAATCTACTTGAATGTTAAAAAACATGTAAATAGCAGTTAAAGAATAGCAATGGCAAGTTAAAAAAAATAATAATGAACTATAAAACTATAAAATTACAGTTTATAGTCGCCTATATGACCATAACCTTTTAACAGTAAAGAAAAAAAATCGATCATAGAAACCTATGCCACTTGTTCTTGAAAATGTTTTATGGGGTGGTCTGAACAAATACTGCCTGAAAGGTCCAACTTATTATGTGGAATAATAGTTCATTAAAAACAATTTAATTTATGATTTGTTGTAGTTTTTTACATCAAATAAGCAAAAGTAACTATGTAACTTTTACTCAAAGTATATTTTAAATTGAGTACTTTTTACTTTTACTCGAGTAGATTTTTAGATGGGTACTTTTACTTTTACTTGAGTAGAATTTTAGCAAAGTAAAGGTACTTTTACTTTTATCACAATTTTTCATAACTTTTTCCACCTCTGGGCACATAACCTTTGGTCTTCATTACAGGCATTTTTACAACGTTAATAAAGACCCGCAACCAGTTGCCCTAGCCTTTCTGAATGCACATTTCGGTGCACTATTTCAACAGGACAATGCTCATCCACCTACTGCTGCAATCTCTAGAGCTTCCCTTAAAGACACAGATACATTCACATTGC
The DNA here is from genome assembly GCF_023375975.1 of Astyanax mexicanus. NCBI lineage: Eukaryota > Metazoa > Chordata > Actinopteri > Characiformes > Acestrorhamphidae > Astyanax > Astyanax mexicanus. Next base: position 22,028,439 of record NC_064408.1, on the reverse strand, counting down.
CAGACCTTTCCCAAGGAAAAATGTGTGGGATGCTGTTAGCTGTGCTTTCAACACTCCACCTCTAGCACAAAATCAGCAGGAACTGTTTAAGAATATTCAAGCGGTATGGGATGGATTATCACAAGATGCCATTAGGAACCTCTACAACGTCATGTTGGGAAGTCTGTTATTATTTTAGGTACATTATACACTGCCTGGCCACAAAAAAGCACCACCTGGATTTAACTCAGCAAATTATGTGAGGTTGATGCTGCAGTTGGTCAGGTTTAGGTTCAGCATCAGTATGTGCTGAAAGAATGAGGTCAGCTGACTACCTGAATATACTGAAAATAGACCAGCTTATTCCATCAATGCATTTTTTCTTTCCTGATGACACAAAATATTCCAAGATTACAATGTCAGGATTCATGGGGCTGCAATTGTGAAAGAGTTTCAGGTTCAGGGAGCATGAAATCATAATTTTCACACATTGATTGTTCACCACAGAGTCCAGACCTTAACCTCATTGAGAATCTTTGGGATGTGCTGGATGGAGAAGACTTTGTGCAGTGGTCAGACTCTACCATCATCAGTGCTACAAGATTTAGATGAAAAATTTATGCAAATCTGGATTGAAATAACTCTTGTGAAATTGCAGAAGCTTATCTCCCGCAATCAAAGCTGAAATATTACAGTGTGTGACCTTTTTTTTTGGTGGCGACTTTTTTGTATTTGTTAGTTTCCTTGACTTGGATGAAGATCAGATTACATTTCATGACAAATTTATGCAGAAAACCGTGAAATTCCAAAGGGATCACATACTTTACTTTTCTTGCAATCTATATTTAAGCAAATTAAGTCAATATTAATATATTTCTTAAATGAAATGTAACCGACTTGACAGCTTTAAAATGTCCACCACTGACTAATAGCTTAAAACTTTGTCTTTCCAACTTTCCAATTTTGTATCAACAGTCAACAGATGGTTTGTTTGTTGTGTTTTTTTTCCTCATGGTCCAAAATCCTCCCTTTATTGCAGTATGCTCTTTAGACCTTGAGTGTTTATCTGACAACTTTATCGGCTTGCCTCTTCTGAGCCATAGCCACTCTTTCCCCAACTAATAACAAACCAATCAATACATAGACCACATTTAATGTCTTCATTCCACTGTGCTACCTTGGGAGCTGACCTTTCATGGGAAGACTCAAAATTGCTCTAAGTGAAAAATTAGTTTGGGGTTATGTCTTGCCCTTTGCATGGACCCAGCAAAGGTTGACCAATATTATAAGACGCCATGACAGCAGCCACCCCCCAAATACCCCCCTCAACCCCCATTCCCACAAACCCCTCAGGCATTTCACTGTTAATACGATTTCATCACTTACTAAAGACATATTGAGAGGTGTATATACAATCAGAAGAGTTCTAGAAGGCTATTGACATTCTGTTCCTCAACTAAAGTTCTCATCACATATACAGCAAACATCATCTCTCTAATGAATCATTCAACTACAATGTGCAAATGCACATACACATTTAGTTTAGTCCCTGTAGACAAGTATTTCCCAGAGCAGAGTGCCTAGTAGACTTTGGTTTCAGACTATTTGGATTGAGCACTGTGACAAATGTCACAACTGCAGTTGAAACCATTAGTCAATACCCTTGTTGGGAAGGAATTGTAACCACACCAATGCCTCCAAAATACAATGAACAAAATAATTATTTGATCCATTACTGGTTGTGTAAATTTGCCCACTCACAAAGACAGAACCAGTCTATAATTTTAAGGGTAGGTTGATTTTAACAGTAGGATCTATAAAATCCAGAAATCACATTGTATAAATTATATACATTTATTTTCATTTTGCTGAGAGAAATTAGTATTTAATCCCCACCAACCATTAATAGTTCTGGCTCCTACAGACCAGTAAGACGCTAGTAATCAACTCATTACCTGCATTAAAGACTTTTTTAAAAGCTTTTAAAATAAAATAAAAAAAAACATTGGTAACACATTATGCCGTAATGAATTAAAATCCTGCAGTGCCTGCAAGGTCCCCCTGCTCAAGAAGGCATATGTGCAGGCCTATCTGAAGTGTGCCTGTATGGTTTTTGATTGGGAAGAGGTGCTGTGGTTAGATGAAACCAAAATTGATCAGGATTCCTTCACCACATCAATGGGAGAATGGACGGAGCCATATACCGTGAAATTCTGAGTGACAACATCCTTCACTACTTCAGGACATCATCTTCCAGCATGACAATGACCCAAAACATACAGCCAAGGCAAAGAAGAAGTGGTTTAAAAAGACACACATTAAGGTAGGTCATGGAGTGGCCTAGCCAGGCAACAGACCTTCATCCCTTAGAAAACTTATGGAGGGAGCTATAGCTCCAAGTTGTCAAGCAACAGCCTTAAAATTGTAATGATTTCTAGATGCTCTGCAATAAGGAATGGACCAAAATTCCTCCTGACATGTGCGCAAACCTCATCATGAAGTGTCTGACTGCTGTGCTCGCCGACAAGGGCCACCAAGTATTAAGTCTTGTTGCACCAAAGGGATCAAATACTTATTTCTCTCTGCAAAATGCAAATACGTTTGAAGAATTTATACAATGTGCTTTTCTGAATTTTATTTTTGATATTCTACAGGGTTTGGACGATGAAACTGAAACACCTGGTTTTAGACCACAATAATTTATTGTCCTAAAGGACAGTTCTGGTGGAAACAGGAGAGTTGAGATGCACATTGAATTCTGCTGTGATTTGGGCAGCCATGGTTTCATGTTTTTTGGATACAATCTGGGTTAGCACCCGAACATACCTTTCAGACAGCTTCCTCTTGCGTCCACAGTTAATCCTGTTGGATGTGGTTCGTCCTTCTTGGTGGTATGCTGACATTACCCTGGATACCGTGGCTCTTGATACATCACAAAGACTTGCTGTCTTGGTCACAGATGCGCCAGCAAGGCGTGCACCGACAATTTGTCCTCTTTTGAACTCTGGTATGTCACCCAGAATGTTCTGTGCATTACAATATTTTGAGCAAAACTCTGCTATTTGAACCTTCACACTCTGATCTTACTGGTGCAATGCGCAATTAATGAAGATTGGCCACCAGGCTGCTCCAATTTAGCCACGAAACCTCCCACACTTTCTAATCTGATAGAATTTTAGAGTCCAATTAGAGTATGACAATCACTCATTAAGTCGATTTCTGGGTTGAATGTAAAATTATGTGTAATTTGCAACATATCTCTGGGAGTAAATATATACAGTATATTATTGCCTGATATTGCAGTTCTGAACAGCATTCCTATGTTCACTTTACAATGATACCTATTTTACAGTTCTATATTGGAGGCACAAGGTCAGCCACACAATCAATACAGAGTTTATAAGCTGTATGAAGCCACATTAGTTGTTAAGGTGGGAGAAATAAGTGCACCTCACCTTTTTGTTGTTATTTTGTTGTTATGGTTTCACAAAACTCTCATTTTAAAGACACACAGGGTTACAATATGAGAGTATGAAAAAAATTGTATTATCTGTGATTTAAAAGATAAGAAAACTTTGGGTGAAAATCGTCGCTGCCCAATTTGATTTGGGGTTATACTGTAAAATTTTGAATGTATTTTCTTCATTTTTATAAACGCTGAGATCATGTGCTTTAATGTGTGAGCTCAATACATTTTCATTCCAATATTCCAAATGCTGCCCTACTCTTATCCCAGTCTTATCCATGTTGCTTGTAATAATATGTGTTTTGCTTTGGTTGGTTTCAGACTTTTGGATCTTGTGAACGATCCCTCAGGCATTTCATAGACCCGGACATTTCTTACCTTTGACCCCTCAGGGAACGTCTAGAGTCTCCTAGAGGCTCTGGAGCGATCTGTGCCCAGCTGAGCAATGCTGATTACTTTGGAGCGCTCACATTGTTTCCTTCGCCCAGGGCAACCTCCAGACTGGAATGTGTGTGTAGGAGAAAAGGAGAGAGGGAGTAAGAGGAGACACACATTCAGAAAACCAAAGGAGGTCTTCAGCATGGAGCCTTCCTGACAACCCCAAACATGCACATCCTTACATATATATACACCCCCTCTACCACCGTCACAGACGCTTCCACATGTCTCAGATCTCACTCCTGTCCTCAATAATGCTCTGAATGTGATTCAGGGAGAAGCTTTGGAATTTTGGACAGGGATCTTCCCGAATGTTCAGACGACGGGGAAATCCCCCTTTGACCCTCTGAAGGGTCCGAGACGGGCGCGTTGGCGGCAGGCTGAAGGGATTAGTCTGTGTTTATGATGGTTTAAATCAGCTGTTCACTGTAGGGGGTTCGCTGTTCTAAAGAAGAAAGTGTGAGAGGTCACATACTTACATAATTGTTTGATTCTTCAAAAACAAAAGTTTGTAGATCAACCATTACTATTTATACTATATGCATTACTAGATGCCATATTTAAGCTTCCTGAAAAGTACACTACACTAAAAAAAAAAAAAGATACTTTGAACCAACCGAAAAAAATACTCTAATTTGTTACACCTAGATAAATTAGTTTTTTTTTTCAACTTATATTTATGATTTAGTTTAAATCTACCATTTTGGTTTAAAATCAGTCAACATTTTTTAAACCCAAGTACCAAAAAGTTCTTTAAAACAAAGAAATAAGATGATTTATAATAAATACCCTTTTTACACTATTTTTTTTAATCTAGAAAAGAAACTATTATTTTCTAATACAGCCATATATAGTTGTATCTTTGAATAAACTCATTTAATTATTTCATGTAATAACATTTTTAAGTACAGTGAACTTAACAAATATATATGCACAAAATATATGATTGTATATTATTATTTGTTTATTATTGCTTTGCATAATAATTCTAATTTAAATGTGATGGTCAGGTGAATATATTTTTTTAGTACAGAGTTACTGCAGCTCAGAAAATGATACTTATTCTTACAGCCTATAACATAGAAGCCAACCCGTTATTCATAACATATGATCTACAAGTTTACCTAAGGTAGCCCTTGGAGGAATGACTACACATTGATGGTAAGTGTCAGAAACAGGGGGACACACCCAGTATGCAAATAGACTAAACTCAGTTATTATATGTTAATATATTCTGTACTCAAATATAAAACATATTAAGTTACTTATTCAAGTATTAAGTAACAATTGAAGCTGGTCAAACTTTGAAAGTTTCTAATCAGGCTTTCACCCCTTAATTGAGCACACAAGGGCAGTTTAACTATACAGTAACACAACTGTGAACACTGCAACTCTCAACAATTAAAAAATAAAAAAAACTTGCTCTTACAGCCTACAACACTGCATACAAGCATTTAGCCATTATATAAAACTTCACTCAGTATCTAAGAGAAGATAACATGAGGAGAAGAACTTCACAATGATGGTGAGGGAGGAGGTCACGCCCTTTACGTGTAATAGTGGTGACGGGAACCAATAGGAAGAGTGTGAGACTGACTGACATAAAATCTCCAGAAGAGTGATCCGATGTGATGATGTCATAACCTCTGAAATGAAGTAAAAAATATGATTTGAGTTCATTTGTTTATTTATTTTACGCTGTTTTAATAGGGAATGGATTTGTTTCATGCAAACTGAGAAAAAACAGGTTTTTAAACAGAAATGATCATTTCTCATTAGGGGAGTGTGGCAAAGAGGTGAAGAAGAGAGTCCAAGGAGGATGGAGTGGGTGGAGAAAAGTTTCAGGTGTGATTTGTGATAAAAGGGCGGCAGCAAAGGTCAAAGGAAAAAATTACAAGACAGTGGTGAGACCAACTATGTTGTATGGTTTGGAGACAGTGTCACTGACAAAAAGACAGGAGAAAGAACTGGAAGTGGCAGAGATGAAGATGTTGAGGTTCTCCTTGGGAGTTACAAGGATGGATAAGATTAGGAATAAGATTATCAGAGAAACAGCACAGGTTGAACAACCTGAGAGGTAAAGTTAGAGAGGCCAGACTGAGATGGTTTGGACATGTCCAGAGGAGGGACAGTGGGTGTATTGGTAGAAAGATTTTAGACATGCAGCTGCCAGGAAAAAGACAAAGAGGAAGACCAAAGAGGAGATAAATGGACGCAGTTAGAGAGGACATGGTGGTAGCTGGTGTGAGGACAGAGGACATGGAAGAAGACAGAGGGAGATGGAGGAAGATGACTTGCTGTGGCAACCCCTGAAAAGGGAAAAGCTGAAAGAAAAAGAAGAGACCAACATTAAAAATGCACTTTAAATCAATTACTTGGTTGTTTCAATTTTTCAATGTGCAATGAGCATGACACTGAATTTGCAATTAAATGGTTTTATCAAAATAACACTATGCCCTCTTTTGGACCCCACTGTACATATTTAGGATTACTGGGTTAAATGGTCAAATATTTGCTTTAAACATAGTATTTACAATACGCCACATACAGTACTTCCACACTTCAATACATTTATTCTGTGCACCAATAACTGATTACATTGCAAGTAACAGTGGCATTATTTTCTATAGTTTTCTGTTTTATTTCCTTTCCTTTTTTTGGTCAGGTGAAATTATATCATTGCCAGTCTTTATCTCAAGGTTACTGTAGTGACGGTTTCTATCATCAGCAGGCTGCCGGACTCAGGAGATAAGAGAGAAGTGTTTGAGACACGCGTCAGGGCTACAGGTGATAGCACCCTGATAATCATCTGTAGTTTGGAGTGATCTTTTCTGACGTATGTCTGTTGATGTTCAGATTGTAGAAGGATATCTTTCTAATCAGCTAGGTCTCTTTTTTTGTTAATGATAGATAAGCTGTCCCTGATGCCATCAGACACTATAAACTGGGTTGCTTGATTTACCTGGTATATTGTGCACACTGTAAGCCTAGATTAATTCACTGAATTAAACAACTTGAGGAAACTAATTGACTTAAAATTAAGCTTCAATAAATCTGAAAAGGGTTAGGTTGAATATACTTAAGATACCGTATTTTTCGTACTATAAGGCGCACCGTATTATAAGACGCACTATCAAAGAACGCCTATTTTCTGGTATTTTTCCATACATAGGGCGCATCGCATTATAAGGCGCGTTAAGTGACACTAGAAAGGGTGCCTATATCAAAGTGAACAGGGGTGGCGCCATGTTTCCCTTCCCCCACGGGGAAGGGGGGGTGGTGTCTTGCCGGTGGAGCATCTCAGTATACAAATCTAGCTCTTTCAAAGTCAAACGAGTGCTGGATATTAATCTACACAGATTCCTCTCCTGAAAACTGTTTATTTGGGTGAGTAACGTGCTTCAGTTTATTTACAGTAAGCTTAGATTTCCAGATGTCCACTAAGGCTTGCTGCACCAGCGTTAGCATAGCTATCCGCTAGCACGCTAGCTAGTCCCCTAAACTAGTAAAGTTAACCCAAACTTAAACGACAGCGTTACACTGAGTAATCCTGCGTGTTCTGGTAAGACAGTGAGATATTAGCTAGCGATTCGTCCCCCGTAGCTTGTTTTAACACAGTAAACAAGCAGATTACAGGCTGATAAAACTCACCTCTGAGAGAGTTAGCGCTTAGCATCTAGCTAATGCTAGCCAGGCAAAGCAGCACAGACTTACAGGCTGATAACTCACCTCTGAACGGTGAACGCTTAGCGATTAGCATCTAACTCTAATAATACTGCTCCAGCAGTATTAAAAGTACTAAATTTAGATAATACTGATCTCTGAACAGTGAAAAAGCTAGCTAGCTTAGCGGTTAGCATCTAGCTAATGCTATTGCTGCTCCAGCCACGGAGCTGCACGGCTCTGCACGGAGTGTGTGTTTACTTTAGATAATTTAGATAATACTGATCTCTGAACAGTGAATAAGCTAGCTAATGCTATTGCTGCTCCAGCCTCGGAGCTGCACGGCTCTGGACTCTGTATAGCACTGAAACTCTCTATAACGCTGCACCGAGTGTGTGTTTACTGCTCCTTACAACCTGACGGGTAAAATCCATACAAAAGGCGCACCGTATTATAAGACGCACTGTCAATTTTTGTGAAAATTAAAAGTTTTTAAGTGCGCCTTATAGTCCGAAAAATACGGTACTACATATTATGGGGCACTTTTTCAGATAGGGATTAAACTTAGTCCTGATCTACACAGCATTTTGGATGATTTTTTTCTACTAAAATTAAAATACAATTTATGACTAGGATTAATAATTATAAATCAAATATATTAGAGAAGAATTACTTTTTGAGCTAACCCAAAATCTTTGCCACCTGCATTTAACTAAGTAAATAATGTGGGGTTGATGCTGCAGTCTTTTAGACTAGCTAAAAGACTATGAGCTATGCTGCATGAAAGTAAGGCAGCACCCTCCCGCGTGGGGTGGACACCATCCCTACCTAAAAGACCAGGCTTGCCCTCAAAGTGTAGCCAGTTATCTATAAAGCCCACATGATTTTCTGCACACCACTTGGACATCCAGCGGTTCAGCGAAGAAAGCCTGCTGTAAGCTTCATCACCACGCCTCATTGGGATGGGGCCAGAGCAGATTACTTCCTCGGACAGCGTCTGGGCCTGTTTAATCACCTCTTTAACATTAGCCTTAGTTACTTCAGACTGCCGCAGACGAATATCATTGGCCCCTACATGAATGACTACCCTCGAATATCTCCTATTCCCTAACAGCCTGAGGTTGCCACTAATGTCCGGTGCTCTGGCTCCCTGTTGCCGCTGGTGCCCCTAAAGGAGTAGCTAATTTCACGTGTCGGACGATAGAGTCTCCTATCACCAGAGTACCTTTAACAGGCTCCTCAGTTGGTGCTTCACTGAGTGGGGCAAACCTGTTTGACACGTGAACTGGGGGAGCGTGGTGTTCAGGTGGGCTGGCTGTGGCCTTTGCGGTAGCATTAGCCTTAGCCTTTCGACTATGCCGCCGAGACGTTACCCTCTAAGGCCGGAGTCGAGGGGGTACTAACTCTCCCTGAGACACCCGGGGCTGCTAACAGTGAATCCTGCTGTCTATCCCTTATTAAACCCCGGACGTGCAGCTCTAACTTATTCACCTTATCCACCAAGGTGCTAACTATCTCACACTTAGTACAAATACCACTATTGTTACCAGTATCGGTGGACAAGGGATCTAAGCTCTACATGCCACACTCTAAACAGGAGAAAAACCTGAGCAGAAGCCATGGAGAAAAAAAAGCACTCACCTTGTTTCAGTTGAAATTAGAAACTTACACAAACAAACTGCAGCAGCAAACAGCTAATCCAGCAAACCTGAGGAAAAAAGTCTATAAAAGTAGACTGAGAGTGGATTAATAGGTGTGTAGAGCAAAGAGGAAGCAGACTAAAAGTAAAAATAATGGTTTAAACAGTGGTTTAGATTGTGGAATGGATCCCAGATGGCGCTGTTGAACAGGAAGATGTGCAGCAACACTGAAACATGTCCCATACTCTTACTGAAGCTTTCAACAATCAAAGCTGAGTGCTTGAATTGGAGTGCTGAAATACAAATCACAGTTTCAGTACATGCTAATTATTTATTTATAGTTTTTCATACAAGATAAAAAACAAAATCTGAAGGATTAATTTAAGCTCCATTGACTAGGGTAATTCTTTAAAAAAACAGTACTTTAGTGCATTCTGGAAGAAAATAAATCACAACTTTTATTTATGTATAATTTACTCTCTGGAAATCCACAGAAATCAGTTCTGCACATCTGAAATGTGCAAGGAAACCCTGTTGTATAGTGAAAAAACAGCTACTCAATAAAATATGTTTAAAATCTTGAGTATTCAAGCTTGATAACATTTTATTTTGAGTGTTTTTATAGAGGTTATAAACACTGAATAGAGTATCAATAACATACCAACTGTAAATCAGTGCAGTATCAGTAGTAAAATACCTTAAAGATGTCTGTTGTTTCCAGATGAACCCTTACCCTAGCCCAAATACTAACTCTAAACCTGACTCTAATCTTAACCCTAAACCATAACCCTAATCCTGATCCTACTGTAATACTGTATTTACTGTTACTTTGCAGTGTGTTACTCTCAACACTGATTGGCCGTCATGTTTCATAACAGTGTTGCAAATGAAACAAATATATACTACATCAGTTTAGGACCATGTAAACTATGTTATTTAATATGTCAATTTAATTTGAACAACTTTTCCTTAAATTGTTTAAATGATACTTAAATAATAAAAATATAGTTATATATATATATATATATATATATATATATATATATATATATATATATATATATATATATATATATATTTTATCCATGTTCTATTAAGTTCATATAGCCACTTTCTTTACTACATAGTTTGAATAGACTGACCCTTACACTGTGTTAAAATTTCTAGATAAATGGACCAATAGAGTGTGTTTGGACTACTGGAACAAACTATTTTTACACTGACGTCCATTAAAATTTTAAGGTTTTATCACTCTTATGTAAATTTGCTGTTTTGGAGATACATGTTTTCGATCGACCGTGACAATATGTAGGTCAATGTTATTATTTTGTTATTTCATTACAAATATGAAACCTCTTTTGTTTGTGAAGTTACAAATGTTGAGAAGTTTTCTATTTTGTTATTACACAGCGAATGTAGATTCATAATTATCTTATTAACATTTACTCTAAATGCTTGTTTTTTTTTGTTTTTTTGTTTTTCAGAGAAGATGATACATCAAAAAGAGTGTGATTAGGTTTGGTAGATTTTTAAATAATATGCACCACATAATGAATGTAGAGCTAAAAATTTACTTAAGTAAAAAAAAAAAACATAGCTTTCTAAATTATTACTTAGTACATTCAGCCTCTCTCAGCATAAAAACAAATGCTCAACATTTAGAGGTGTGACCAATAACAAAATAATACTGTATCAAATACTGTATCAGTACTAAATGTACTGAATGTACTCAGTAAAACAAAATAAAATTAATCTTCTTTTCTTCAAGCTTTAAGATTTAAATCAGTTGAGACAACTTAGTGACTACTCTTCTCTGGTAGAGATCAAAAGGTATTTAATAAGAAAAAGCACTTGAGTTGTTGTTACTGCAAACAATTGCTATTAACCTAAGGTCAGTAAAGAGCTTACCTTCAAAGAGCTGCAGATCTCGCCCTCTCAGCGAAGACAACTCCTACCCTTGGGGCAGTAACTTGCTCTGCATGCTGTATTTTAGTGTGGCTTTTGATTTTGCCATTACTATTAAAATATTAACTTATGTTGGTAACAAGAAGCAAACAAACAAAAAAACAAAAAAAGTAAAATCAAGCATAGTTTGATAGCATGAACTTGATAGATCTATCTATCTATCAGATCAACATCAAAAACAATCTTAAAAACATACTCTTACTTATCTGGTCATTGTTTTAGAAAATAATGTATTTATTTATTTAGTCTCTTAATCAGTGTATTACTGTTCCCAGTCTTGTTGCAGAGATACTTCAGAAACTAGTGATAAAGCCATTTTAGTGACCAATTGCTTAACATAAACCCAACCCAAAATCAAACATGATTAATAAGGCTTTATCACATTGTGATGGTTCTATTTTTTTATGGGGAGGGATTAAGGAGCAGTGGTGGACATGGACTGTTTGAAGGACAAGGAGGAAAAAGTAAAAAATAAAACAGGGAATCTACCGCATACATCTACCGTGTATATTTTAGAGTGGGCGTGGCTAAAACTGGAATCATAAAAACCTGCAATAGATGCAAGTTTAAGGATTGTAATGAGTTTTTAAACAATTACATACAATTAAAAATGAACGCACATTGTGCCACATTATTATAAGTGTCTCTAATAACTATGTAGTTACACATTAACAATCATGTAATAACCGTGTAACTACTGGTGAAGTACACATTATTACAGCTTTACCACAGTTGCACATATGTTATGTAACTGCAAATGTGTCAGCATCAGTTTGGACTTATGCTTAAAAGTCATAGGGCATTGTGTGTGTTTTTTTTTTTACATGTAATGCATAACAATATATATGTGCAGAATAAGTTGTGTATAAATGTATTTTTCTCCTACAGATTTTGAGTTGTATGTAAATAGGATTGCAATTGTTTTATAATACTAAAATTCATTATTCAGATTTTACTATGGGAAAACGGACAGAATATTTTGCTATGTCTAACTGACACTGATATAATTTGTAATTACATAACCTGTAACTGTAATTAATCTGTAACAATATGTTCTTCACCAGTGGTTACACTATTGTTACATGGAATGTTGATGTGTAACTACACAGTTATTAGAGACAGTTTTTAATACAAAATGTATTTGCCTTGTTACATCAAATACTGTTTATCCTATTGTTTTGTGTACCTAACCAGGCACTTTGTTATGTTTTCTCACCCTCTCTACTTTTAGACTCTTTGGCCCGTTTTTGTGCTACAACTAAGCATTCTCTTCGCTTTTAGACTCTTTGGCCCGTTTTTCTGCGCTACAACTGAGCGCTCTCTTCGCTTTTAGACTCTTTGGCCTGTTTTCTGCGCTACAACTGAGCACTCTCTTCGCTTTTAGACTCTTTGGCCCGTTTTTCTGCGCTACAATTGAGCACTCTCTTCGCTTTGGCCCGTTTTTCTGCGCTACAACTGAGCACTCTTTCCACTTTTAGACTCTTTGGCCTGTTTTTCTGTGCTACAACTGAGCACTCTCTTCGCTTTTAGACTCTTTGGCCCATTTTTCTGCGCTACAACTGAGCACCCTCTTTGCTTTTAGACTCTTTGGCCCATTTTTTGCACTACAACTGAGCATCCTCTCCGCTTTTAGACTCTTGGCCCGTGTTTTTTTAGCTAGAACTGCGCACCCTCTCCGCTTTTAGACTCTTTGGGACGTTTTTCTGTGCTACAACTGAGCACTCTCGCTGCTTTTAAGACTCTTTGGCCCGTTTCTGACACCTAGCGCTCAAACTTTAAATCTCACATTATAAAAAACTTTCATTCTATTTATAAAATACCGTAGTTTGGACACCCCTGGATTAAAAAAAGGTTTGTAACTGATCTAGTGTAAACTGTTGCATTATGTGGTTATCTATCATTTTACCAGGGTTTGCAGAAAGATTGACAAACCCAGGCTGTGGTTAGGAGGGCTTATACTGTATGTGTTTCCATGGGCTTAATGAAGCAAAGCATGTTTCCTTTTCAATCCACATCTTGTAAAAGAGATATTTGATCATGCATAGAAAAGAAGAAAAGAAAAGGTGAAATAAGCTTGATGTAGACGCTTGATTTCACTTTTTATAGCTGAAGCATGAAAAGCGTCGAACTTTTTATATTTCCTTACTAGAACATTAGAGCTCAGACGCCTCAGATATCACAACAGTCTACGGCTTGGTATTGCAAGATGGAAAAATAGACTGCAGACTGAGGCGAGCTGAAGTGTTTAGTAGTTTTCATCACCACATTAGTCAAAGGCTTGTACAGTGTACAGTCAGGGAACAGTGTGTATACAGTTTCTTCCTCTGCCAGTTGTATAAGCCTGTTGGTGATTTCTAGCCTGCGTTGCTGTAGAGTGATGCACACTAATGAACAGGCTGTAATGTACACACATGCAACTTTAAATATAGTTCAGTTCAGCTGATCAAAATCAGACTCGCAAATGTTCTAATTGTTTGAAGAATTAGTCCACACTTTTTTTGTGTTTCGGTCAGATGAACTAATACAGTATACTCAAGTTAAGTGAACTCACCAGCCAATACAACTTAATGAACTCAAAATGAGTTCCTGGCTGGTAAGTTCACTCAACTTGAAAAAAAAAAATCTTTTAATATACTACACATTCTGCAAGGCTCTTTTAGAGTTTCACCAGTGTTGGTTCATACTATAGGCTCCTGGTGCCATATATTTGCATACTGGGTATGTCCTCCCTATAATTATCATCAGAGTGTGGTCTGTCACCCAAAGCTACCTTCTCTTATGTGTGCATTAGTATTTTGTATCTTGCGTAGCTGCCATGTCTCAGTGTTGTAGGCTGTACACTGTAAAAAATTATTTTTTGACTTTTAATTTTTTATTTTTTATTTAATTAAGTGTATTTAAGTAATATCTACAAGAATAATCTAGTACAGTTACTTAAGAATTTCATATATAATTATGCGCTCTACTGGGTGTTTCTTTGTAATTGTTTGTCGTCAAATACATTTGTAAATTTCAGTCTAAATGCCAAAGTAAAATGTACAAAGTTTTTGTAATTCTTTCTTTTTGTGAGGAGCACAACTGAAAACTATATATTTGCATATTGGGTGTGGCCTCTCCCTTACTTACCATCTTTGTGTTGTCTGTTCCCCAAAGCTACCTTATCCTAGTCATGCAGTAATTATAATATATATGCTGTTTGCCAGGCCTCAGTGTTGTAGAGCTGCAAGAGCACATTAACTTTATTCTGTGTTCTTAGTGATCACAGTATGCTGGCTTTGAGCTAAAGAGTTCACTCTTTGCCAAGATTACTCCTATACTGCTCCAGTATTATACTGTCAGTATTGGCAGTTAAATATTAATATACTAAATATGTTGAGAATACCTATGGTTAACTTAAAATAAATATTTATAAAAGTTATGTGAATAAATCAATAAAGTATTTGACTAAACAGATCATTTTTTAAAAAGACACATTGAACACTTAAGTTGTTTTAACTCAGTGCTATTTAGTACTATTTAGTAAACCATAAAAGGCATGGGAGAATGTGGCGCTGCATTGTTGTAGTAAAGTCTCCTAAGATACACTGAGGAAAATCTAATTGAATATTGAATTGTTGCAAAGTAACATTTACTGAAAAATTTGTAGTTAAATACACTTAGAATTATGAGTGAATATTCCTTGAATATATGCTCTTAAATTTACTTGCTGTTTTTACGTGTAAAAGGTTTCCTAACTTTTTTTAGGTAAATCATTCTCCAATTTTTTTTCAGCATAGGAGCAAGTTACTTGCATTTTGTATTGCTGTACGTGACCACATGTTGGCCTGGTTCTCCAATGTTCACTCTTGTGTTACTGCAGAATTATGCTGTCAGTTTTTTAACACCTTAAAAGGCCAGGATTTTTGTCAATTGTCTGCCTGACATTACACCCCTAAATCTTGAGCATTTCTATTCAAGCATTATATCTAAAAATATTTCACGTTTAATAAGGATAGTAACTATAAATCATAATTATAATTGTAATATAAAGTATAGAAAACTGTCGTTGAATTGGCTCTTTTCTGAACTTCATTTTGAAATCAATATACATGTTGAATACAAATCAACCAGTATATTTCTTCTAAACCTTTAGATTCATTATGTTTGTCTAGGTTTTATGTATATTTTTAAACCTGCAGAGTTTGGGTTGATTCCTGTTAATTACTGGAATTATTAAGTGGCGCAGAGAGTGAACAGGTAGCTTCTCCAAGTGTCCTGTAGGAGATTTTAAAGCCCGCAAATTTTCAGAATGTCAATAACTTATTTTACTGCAGGAAAAAAGGGTTTTGTTACCTACACCTGTAGCCCATATACAATTTTGTGATTGCCCCTATATTTACTAATTATGTTGATCATATAATTTATTCTACTTTGCTTTGAGTCAATTCATAATTTATCTTTCAAGAAAATCAGATGATGTTTTACGTCATATTTATACAGAAATATGAACATTTCTAAAAGGCTCACAACCTATCAAGCACCACTGTATTATGCATATCATCTGTTACACACATATGAATGTGTGGGTGTGTTCATTTGCATGGACGTCTGCAGTAGACAGACCACTAAAATGACAACCAGCCTTTGTGAACTTAAAGGGATAGTTCGGTATTTTTGACATGAGTCTGTATGGCATCATCATAACCAGTGTCGTGCATCCACACTGACTTACCCCCCACAGCGTCCTGTGAGCCGAGTTCTTGTCCAGTTTAGGTCAAAGCGAAAGTAGTCCGGCATGTTTGCTGGGGTCAGGAAAATAACTCCTTTTTCTTCCCAAAGCAGTACGTGTTCAAAAGAGTGATTTATTTACATCACAAAAAACTAACCCTGCAAAAGTCACGCCTCGTAAATCACTTGGGTCCTACTTTCTCTCGTTCCATATCAATGCGCGCAGCGCTGCAACCTGACAGCTAGCCTACGTGTTTGGGTCGCTTTGTTTACTTCTCGCCTCGAGAACATGTGTGACTACGAGAGTGACGTGGAAAACATTGATCACCGCTCAGAGCCACGGGAATATCTTTATGAACCCGAGTATACAGATGTTGAACTTCGCCAAATGGAATTAGATCGGGCAGAAAGAGCGAGGGTGGACAGAGAAGTGGTGGAAGATGAAACTGGAGCCACTGCTGGAGCTGCGATACCCAGGGTGGCCGACAAATCCTGGTGCACTTGTTTCAAGTGCGAAATAATGCAGACCGAGGTGGAATGCTACTGTTGCCACGAGTGGGACTTAGTTATGCCCGAGATGCAAGACCTATCCATTGATGAGGATGTCAGCGGGGCAGCTGCTTGCATCACAAACAACAGTGACTTCCCTGCATTCCTGAATGCTGGTGTGTTGAGAACTTTTGTCCTTTTTTTTGCCCAGCGCTAGTACCCAAAGTTTCCTCAGAGCAACATCAGTCACAGGAAAACGATGAAAACTCTGCGGAGAATCAGCCACATCTTTGTTGCTACAGCCTGGATAGTCACAAGTCCGCACCATTTTAACACACACACACACACCTAGCTATATATATATATATATATATATATATATATATATATATATATATATATATATATATATATATATATATATATATATGTGTTTACAAAGCTTATAAAAGCCAATAGACTTCTCCCTAAAGTTAGCTCGTTTGCGTTGCTAGTCTGAACACAGCTGCTAAGCACTGCCAAAACACAGAACAAGTTGACGCGTGCGCAGCTCGCTGTCAGAATGACGCGCACTGATACGAAATGAGAGAAAGTAGGACCCAAGTGATTTACGAGGCGTGACTTTTGCAGGGTTAGTTTTTTGTGATGTAAATAAATCACTCTTTTGAACACGTACTGCTTTGGGAAGAAAAAGGAGTTATTTTCCTGACCCCAGCAAACATGCCGGACTACTTTCGCTTTGACCTAAACTGGACAAGAACTCGGCTCACAGGACGCTGTGGGGGGTAAGTCAGTGTGGATGCACGACACTGGTTATGATGATGCCATACAGACTCATGTCAAAAATACCAAACTATCCCTTTAATACACCTGTCCATGATATTTGGTATTTTAGCTCATTGTTACGTGCAACGAGTGCACGTGTGCTTTGTTTTTCTTTTTGTTCCACCCCGTGTCTCTCTCTCTCTCTCTCTCTCTCTCTCTCTCTCTCTCTCTCTGTGTAGGTTACGTTAATGGAGAAAGGTGATTGGCTGAGCACCAATGAAGATCCTCCTCCAGCTTGGCTGCATCTGCCAATCACACTCTGCACTGAGACAGGAAGAGGCGGGCCTTACAGTGTAAGAGGAGCCTGAGAGGAGCCGCATGGCACGCAGCAGCATGGAGCGGTGTGAGCGCGTCCGAGGCGGCAGATACAAACGCTGGTTGTGAGAGTGAGGGCGATTTAAGAGTGTGTGTGAGTGTGTTTGCTGCCCAGTTAATGTTGAGGTAGTCCTGTTGAACACTTGTGCTGTGAGTTTGTTCATTCTGATCCTGTGTAGATCTTTTGTTGCACTCTAGTCCAATTGTGCTGAGTTTATTGATTCTGATCCTATGTATACTTAAATCTACACTCTAGCTCTTAAATCTAAACTTTGGTAACAACTCACATTGTTTGAGCGCACTAATTATTGTACCTCACTTCTGTTTGTCTACTGTGTGGACAGGTAAGATGGGCGCCCTACATTTACACACACGCAGGAGCACTTTTGTTTAAACACACTAGGTTAGGGGCGGGTGCTACTTCTGTATTTTGGTTAGTTTAGCTCTTGGTTAGGCAGTTTAGTTTGGTTTTATTATTTTCTTTTCGTTAGCACTGTCCTTTAGTCCACCTTTAGACATTACAGTTTCTGTTTTATTTTCTCTTTAAGATACACTTTCTAGTTTTATCAACATACTTAATTGCTTTATTCTCTTTATATTCAGTTTATTCACTTATTTCCTGATCCATTGTATATTTGTATTTATACTTTGACTTTTGTAATAAATTTCCTTTTGTTTTACCGCCAATTGTTGTCCTCCCACTTCCTCCTCATCACATGCATTATTGTTGCTCCTCCTCACCCCTAGACAAAAGGGGAGGAGCATAACACTCATAATGTATGCACCTGACTAGTTTCATGTCCAATTAAAGTTCTTCGAATTGGCTTGTTCCTGAAATGTTGGGAACATTTTTATTTTTTACAGATTTATTGTCATTACAATAAACACAAATGTTTTATCCCAACCATCACATATATTTTTGGTTCTGCTATGGCATATACAGCTTTGGTAATTAAAAAAAAAAAAAAAAGACCACTTTAGTTTCTGAATCAGTTTAACTGGTTTTGCTGTTTATAGGTATATGTTTGAGTAAAATGAACATTGTTGTTTTATTCTATAAAAACTACAGACAACATTTCTCCCAAATTCCAAATAAAAATATTGTCATTTAGAGCATTTGTTTGCAGAAAATGAGAAATGGCTGAAATAACAAAAAAGATGCAGAGCTTTCAGACCTCCGATGATACAAAAAAGACAAGTTCATATTCATAAAGTTTTAAGATTTGAATAGTTCAGAAATGAATATTTGGTGGAATAACCCTGGTTTTTAATCAGTTTTCATGCATCTTGGCATGTTCTCCTCCACCAGTCTTACACACTGCTTTTGGATAATTTTATTCCACTCCTGGTGCAAAAATTCCAGCATTTCAGCTTGGTTTGATGACTTGTGATCATCCATCTTCCTCTTGATTATATAACAGAGGTTTTCAATTTGGTAAAATCAAAGAAACTGATGATTTTTAAGTGATCTATTTTTCAGAGCTATATATATATATATCTCTTTTATTCGTTTTGAAGGAGGTTCTGCACAAGATCATATATCCCTGACTGCACAGTTATAAATGCTTACATAGCTTTAGAAAGAAACTTATCTATGAGTGATTTTGCAGACTGGAAGTAGTCTGCAGTGACATACACCTGTCGTATAGCCTTTGCTCTGTAGTTGTGAGGCTGTGTGTGTGTCTGTGTGTGTGTGTGTGCAGTCTCTCATTTAGACACTCCCACTGCAGTCCAATTGAGTGTGGCTGGCGGTTGAATACACCCACGATTAACCATGACTCGGTGTTCTCCTCCCCTTGCTTTTCTTCCAGGCGGTGATGAGACATGAGTCGCCCTGCAGCTGCTGCTGCGTGCTGCCCTTTTCCTCCACAGCCTTCTCCACCCTACCCCGCCTGCCCTGACCCTGCCACAGGGGCATCACATCCATCCCTCCTGCTCACACATGTGTCTCTCAGAGAGCTCCACTTTAAAGCAGATTCCAGACCATTGTTTTCTTTCAGATAGCACACAATGAGCAGCTGTGAGGGGAGAGCTGATGGGTGCTGTCGGAGTAGTGGTTGAGGGTGGTGTGGTGAAAATGAAACAAAGAACCCCCAACACCACTCACTTAACAATAATGGGAAAGTTTCAGTAGAGAAGAGTAGCAGTGGAAGTGGAGCTTCAATGGTGATGAACAGTACATACATACAGATGCAGCTAGAATAGTTAAAGACCATCAGCTGCCAGAGTCTGAGAGAGAGCACAGTTTAAGGCTATGCTCTCTTTCTCTCTCTGGGTGGGTAGATGGCACCCTCTTCCTTTGTAACTAGCATTTATGATGCTGGTCAGCACAGTGCCTGTTGGCCAATATATTGAAGCTGGAAGTCCAGGGCTTTCCTACAAGCAGGTTTTTGTTGGAATGGACTCTGTTTTTTGAACAGCTGAAGAATGTCAACGTGAATATTAAAAAGTGTAACGAATTGCCCACTTACACTTACACTATTAAGCTCTTCAGGTCCAGTCAGTAACTGGAAATAATGCAAAAAACAGTGTGCAAAATTGTATTTAGCGAGAAAAACAAACAAACTAAAAAACAGAAAAAAGTTTTATGGATTACAATAAAACATATACATATGTATATACAGCTCTGGAAAAAAGTGAGAGACCACTTAAAAATTATGCTTTTCCTTGATTTTACCAAATTGAAAACCTCTGAAATATAATCAAGAGGAAGATGGATGATCACAACCATCAAACCAAACTGAACTGCTTGGATTTTTGCACCAGGAGTGGCATAAAATTATTCAAAAGCAGTGTGTAAGACTGGTGGAGGAGAACATGCCAAGATGCATGAAAACTGTGATTAAAAACCAGGGTTATTCCACCAAATATTGATTTATAACCTCTTAAAATGTTAAGAATATGAACTTGTTTTCTTTGCATTATTTGAGGTTTAAAAGCTCTGCATCTTTTTTGTTATTTCAGCCATTTCTCATTTCTGCAAATTAATGCTCCAAATGACAATATTTTATGTGGAATTTGGGAAGAATATTTATTTTAGTCAAACTTATAACTATAAATAGCACAATCAGAGAAACTGAATATGTTTATACTTCTAATCCAACCACAATCAAATTCACTCTGTCTGGATGGAGAGATTTATCTGAATATGTTTTTTTGAATGATAAGAAGCCCAAATTAAAACAAGTTCAAATGAAATAGGAGAAACAAGGCAATTTTTTTTAAATGTAAGGAGTATAAAGTTCAGAAAATTCTGTGGAAATATAAGAGGTAGTATCTGAAAGAAGTCGTCTGAAAAATAATTACTTCAGTAAAGCGTACATAACCAAAATGTCTACTTAATAAAGTTGTTGGTATCACTCCTTTCCTCTAGAGGGCTCCACACTTTATTACATTTCTTTTACATTTTCTGTGCAGCAAGGGGGAAGGAGGCAATATAGCCTTCTCAGCATCAGAGAGACACACAAAGAAAACTAACCTAATAAAGCTTAAACCTGTCGCTTGAAAACCTAAACTACATTGCCCCAGCGTGGTAAGTTTATCTGATTTAATGTTAATCACTTGTTTAATGGGTAGACAGACTTTTTGTTGTTCTGAAGATGTAAACTACAATGTTTGTACAAAAGTGAAGTACTGTTCGGTGAAATGCACAAATTTAGTTTAATTTGTGTTTAGATCACTAACATGGTCTTATTGTGTAATCTGAGGTATTGTTGTTTTTCGCTTAGAGTTTAACTGAAGATTTGTGAGCGAATTGTTTTTGATAAAGTATAAAGCTAAGTTTACTGACGGTTTATTTTGCTGGGAAATGTAATGCTTGGAGATTGCAAAGTGTTTATTTGTTGTATTTAAATCCCAGAGTTATATGTGATTAATTTAACAAAACTTTGAATGTGTCTTATTCGGAGAGTTTGTTGTGAAAGCTTCTAAATATGTGTTTATTTGTAGTGTTATTCTAAATATTGTAATTTAATTTTTATTTACAGTTTAACCGGCTGTCAAATATGCTGTGTATAGCCAGAGGGCAATAAAAACAACAATAAACAAAACAACAAGTTTATGTTATTGGTAACATAAAGTTAAACACGAAGGCGACATGTCTAACCCACAAGAGTCTGAGGGAGAAGAAGACCTCGCAACACTGAGGGGAGGCGAGGACAAGCTAAAGCAGCAGTAACTAAAATGATAACAGCTGCAAATGTAAAAATAAGAGAAAATGAGCCTGAAGGGTTAAAGGCAGTACTGGAGAGCCTCAACCTAGCTGTCACTCAACTCCGAGAAGCACACAGGCTTTATCATGATAGGCTCACTGATGACACTGACAAAGAAGAGTCAGAAGCCTATGAGACGGTCATCTTGAGGAGTGTTCATGATGTGCGCCACGACGCTCTAGCCTGGCTGCAAGAAGTAAACACTCCTGGTGAATTTGATGATCAGTTAATTGCTGGTAAACTGGACACCATAAATCAAGATCATCCAGATGACACGGAGGATGATGACCTTGTGTCAGCTGAGCTAAAAAACTTACGTGCCTTGCGAAAGAAAGAACAAGAAAACTTTGAGCTGTTACTTCAACGCAACAAAGAGGAGTTTGAACTGGAACTCCAGCGAATGCATCACAAGGCCG
Source organism: Astyanax mexicanus (assembly GCF_023375975.1). Lineage (NCBI taxonomy): Eukaryota > Metazoa > Chordata > Actinopteri > Characiformes > Acestrorhamphidae > Astyanax > Astyanax mexicanus. The sequence goes on along the minus strand of NC_064408.1, from coordinate 22,006,325 downwards.
AGCTTGATGCACAGATAATACGCAATCAACAAAAGATGCAAGCTGTAACAACAGATCTATATTTTACACCTAAAGCTGGCAAGAGCCCACCAACAACACGACTATCACTGTCACCAGTATCAGAAGATTCAATCTCACAACTGCTTGAATTATCAAGGCAGCAGTATCAGGCCCAAGTAGACTCCCTGAGGCTTCCACCAAATAACCTCATAAAGTTCAATGGTGACCCCCTTCAGTACTGGAGGTTCATAAGGCTTTTCACCACAGTGGTGGACAAAGAATCTGTTGCTGCAGAAGAAAAGTTAACTCGTCTACACCAGTACACTGAAGGAAAGGTTTAAGATGCTATAAGTCACTGCTTATACAATCCTGATCCCAGTGCAGGCTTCAAGGAAGCACTTGAACGACTAAGAACAAGATTTGGAAATCCTCATACCATCTCCCAGGCTTGGGTTGAGAAAGTTTTGAACTTTAAAGAGATAAAAGACAATGTGCAACTCCGAGATTTCGCAGACCAACTGAGAGGCTGCAAGGATACGCTTTCTGCTATGAAATGTGAGGAAGAGCTCAGTGGTCGCCGCACACTAGTTGAAATCATCAGCAAACTGCCACCAGATCTCAGGTCCAAATGGCTAAACATAAACTATGAAATCACTAAGGGAGGACGTCTACCTAAACTTGAGGACGTTGTCAACTTTGTTGAGACAGAGGCTGAGAAGAGATCTGACCCAGTCTTTGGTGGCATAGTGAGTTACAAGAAGCAGGAGAAACCAAGCAATGTAATGTTATCCACCAAAGGCTCAAAGAAATCTCGCCCAAGTTACTCTGCAAATGTTAAGGCAGCTGCAGTTCAAGAGAACAGGTCTTCACCCACCAAACGGCCAGCTAATTCAAAATGCCTAAAGTGTTCAGAGCTCCACTTCTTGAACCAGTGCCCAGCTTTCCGATCACTAACTGTGCCAGAGCGCCTCATGTTTGTCCAGGAGAAACACCTGTGCCAAAACTGTTTCATGATGGGTCATAGTGCTGAGGTATGCACACGAAATTGGGTATGCAATGTACCTGGCTGTGGTCAGAAACATAACAAATGGCTACACCCAAGCCACACTAACAAGCAAAATACAGGAGCAAGTCAGAATGCCACTAGTGACAATAAAACGACTCAACGAACACAACCTATCCAACCACCTAACGTCACTTGTGGTTTTGCTGGTGCTGGAAAGGGTAAAGTTTGCTTACCTATTGTTCCTGTGATTGTTAGAGGCAAGGCTGGCAACATCAGTTCTGTCACATATGCATTGCTTGATCCTGGAGCCAACACAAGTTTAGTGTCAGAAGAACTCACAAAGAAACTCAAGCTCAAAGGCAAACCTGCAAGGCTGGATCTTGATACGGTGGGAGGCTGTCAAGAAGGCTTACTTTCTCTATGTGTGAACCTTGAGATAGACTCTCTTCATGATGGCAACATGTATACACTCAATGGTGTGAGAACCCTAAGTAAGTTAAACATAGGCCTCAGCTGCCTTGCCACACCTGATGAGGTTGCCAGATGGGATCACTTAGCGGACATTCCTATCCCCAGTGTTAACTCTGATGATGTGCACCTCGTCATTGGTCAGGATGCCCCCCGCCTTCTCAGAGCTGAAGAATATCGTGTAGGTGGGGATAATGATCCATATGCCACAAGGACAGTGCTTGGTTGGGCCATAAATGGACCAATTGACTACAAGGAAGGCGGCAAGAATGTCAAAGCCTACTTCCTCAAGTCAGATCACAGTCTGCTAATGCAGGTGGAGAGGTTCTGGAAACTCGATGACACCCCCCAAAGGGACAGTCTATCAATCAATGACCAAAGGGTGATTAAACAATGGGAGAATTCAGTCTCTAAAGATGGCTCACATTACGTCTTAGACATACCCTTTAAGAACAAAGCAGTGGCACTACCAAACAATGTCAACTTAGCTGCACACAGACTGCGACTCCTGGGACGTAGACTGGCAAAGAATGCAGACTTGCAAATTAAGTACGTGGATGCTATGAAGTCAACCATCAGCAATGGCTATGCAGAAGCAGTTCCCGCTTCATTTTCTGATCACAATGAAGGGAAAGTATGGTACCTCCCGCATCATCCGGTAATTCATCCTCGTAAGCCGGACAAGGTACGAGTCGTCTTTGATTGTGCAGCTAAGTACGATGGAGTATCGCTCAATGAGGTTGTCCATCAGGGACCAGACCTAACAAACAAATTAATAACTGTGCTAATCCGATTCAGGCAAGGTCCTGTTGCTATGATGGCAGACATCGAAGGCATGTTCAACCAGATTTATGTAACACCAGACCACAGAGACGTTCTGCATTTCCTGTGGTGGAAGGAACATGACCAAAAGAATGAGGTAGTTACCTACCGTATGACATCTCACCTCTTTGGCGGAGTGTGGTCTCCAAGTGCAGCAAGTTTTGCTTTAAGAAAATGTGCATCCGACCATGCACATTTGTATGTTGCAGACACCGTCTCCACTGTAGAAAGGAATTTTTACGTGGATGATTGTTTGAAATCTTCTGACTCACCTCAACAAGCCATCCAGCTAGCAGCGCAGCTGACTGATCTACTCAGACAAGGAGGGTTTCACTTGACCAAATGGACAAGCAATTCCGCAGAGGTCCTGAAGTCTATCCCAGAGCAGGAACATGCAAAACGCTCACCGTCGTTAGATCTGGATCGAGATCCATCCATGGAGAGAGCTCTGGGCGTGTTATGGGACATAAAAGGTGACTGCTTCACATTCAGTGTAAATGTTAAAGCCAAACCCAACACCAAAAGAGGCATGTTAAGCACAATAAGCTCAGTTTATGACCCCTTGGGTTTAGTTGGCCCATTCATTTTACGAGGAAAGGCATTATTCCAGTCACTGTGTCGTATGAAGCTAGGCTGGGACGAATCCATTCCTAGCGAGATTGCTGAGCAATGGGGCCGGTGGTTGGATGACCTGCCAAGACTCTGCAAGTTACAAATTCCTCGATGTCTCAGACCAACAGTCTATACTGTACCTTCAGTCACCATGCAGCTGCATCACTTCAGCGATGCGTCTGAGTTGGGATACGGTGCCGTCTCCTATCTCCGGCTTGTTAGCCATGATAACATATACTGTAACATCATCATGTCCAAGAACAGGCTGGCTCCAGTCAAAACAACCACTATCCCAAGACTAGAGCTGGCAGCAGCAGTGGTAGCAGTGCAGCTTGACCAGAAAATCCACCAAAGCTTTGAGCTACCCCTACTGGACTCCGTCTTCTGGACTGATAGCACCATTGTGCTGCATTATACCAGAAATGAAGATAAAAGGTATCAAACCTTTGTCGCTAATAGAATCTCACAGATCTGTGAAGTCTCAGAAGCCTCGCAATGGAAATACGTCTGCACAGAAGACAACCCTGCAGATGATGTTTCTAGAGGATTATTAGCTGAAGAACTTGGAAGCAAAGAGCGCTGGTACAAGGGCCCTGCTTTCCTATGGCAGAAAGAGGAGTTTTGGCCTCTCCAGCCGGAACTAGGCAACTTACCTCCAGAAGCTGAAGTAAAGAAATCAAGTCAGACATACACAATCTCATCTAAGGTCACCACTAATTCAGCAGTTGATTGTTTCATTCAGAAGTATTCCTCCTGGTACAAACTCAAGCGAGCTATTGCATTGATCTTACGTGCAAAGGATATTCTTTTGAAGAAGACGAAAACCAAACTATGCGCATCGATAACGCTTAATGACCTGAAGCGTGCAGAGAGTTCCATCATTGACTATGTTCAACGCTCCCAGATCACCAAACAACTGAAGGATGACAACTTGAGGAAGCTAGCACCAGTACGCCTCGGTGATGGGCTACTTCGAGTCGGAGGCAGACTCGCCCATGCTCCAATACCCGAAGCAGCAAAACACCCAGTGATCTTGCCACAGAAGCATCATGTCAGTGAACTCATCATATGGCACTTCCACAAACTTACAGGTCATTCAGGAGCTGAGAGGGTCCTCTCAGAGATTAGGCAATCCTTCTGGATAGTCAGAGGACGCAGCACAGTGAAACGAGTTCTAGCACAGTGCATACCATGTAAGAGGCACAGAGCTCCAGTCAGTACACAATACATGGCCGACCTGCCAGCTGACCGTGTGACTCCAAGTCAACCACCTTTCACCAGTGTTGGAGTGGATTACTTCGGTCCCATTGACATCAAGAGGGGACGCAGTGAGGTGAAGAGGTATGGTTGCCTGTTCACGTGTCTAACTACCAGGGCCATTCATTTAGAGGTAGCGCACAGTTTGGATACAGATTCTTTCATAAACGCGCTCCAGCGTTTCATGGCTCGTAGGGGAACGCCTCGATTGATACGCTCAGACAACGGATCAAATTTCGTCGGTGCCCATCATGAACTACAAAAGGCACTGGACGAATGGAATCAACAAAGGATTGAAGAGCATCTACTCCAAAGAGAAACACAATGGAAGTTCAACCCCCCAGCAGCCTCACACATGGGAGGTGTATGGGAGAGGCAAATCCGTACAGTGCGTTCTATTCTCATGGGCCTTACAGGACAGCAGACTTTGGGCGATGAAGGATTAATGACGCTCTTCTGCATCATTGAGAAAATTGTCAATGGTCGACCACTTACAAAGCTGTCGGAGGACCCAAGAGATGGTCAGCCTCTGACTCCCAATGATTTGCTTCTGTTAAGACCCGAATGTTCTCTACCCCCTGGTCACTTCGTGAAGCAGGATCTATACCGTCGACGCTGGCGCCAGGTCCAGTACTTGGCAGATGTGTTCTGGGCTAGGTGGATAAAGGAATATTTACCTAGCCTACAGCAAAGGCAAAAGTGGACCTACCATTCCAGAAACTATCAAGTAGGTGATCTAGTGCTAGTTCTGCATGAATCTACTCCTCGTAGTCAGTGGCCCCTTGGATTGGTCATTGATGTCAATGTAGGAGCTGATGGACTGGTACGCTCAGTACAAGTAAAGACAGAAACAGGCATTTACACTCGACCTATCCACAAGTTATGTTTGCTGGAAGGGTATATGGATAAGTAAGCTATACAGACTCTCAGCTTTTACTTCTCGTGAGACTGTTACAATAGTTGTTGATTATATGTTTGTTTTAACAGTTATTGCTCTAAAGTGCATTTATTTTTGTATCATTAAGTAGTCGTTCACCAATTTTACTTGGATGACCATCTGTTGAGGTCATCGGGGCCGGGATGTTGGTATCACTCCTTTCCTCTAGAGGGCTCCACACTTTATTACATTTCTTTTACATTTTCTGTGCAGCAAGGGGGAAGGAGGCAATATAGCCTTCTCAGCATCAGAGAGACACACAAAGAAAACTAACCTAACAAAGCTTAAACCTGTCGCTTGAAAACCTAAACTACATTGCCCCAGCGTGGTAAGTTTATCTGATTTAATGTTAATCACTTGTTTAATGGGTAGACAGACTTTTTGTTGTTCTGAAGATGTAAACTACAATGTTTGTACAAAAGTGAAGTACTGTTCGGTGAAATGCACAAATTTAGTTTAATTTGTGTTTAGATCACTTACATGGTCTTATTGTGTAATCTGAGGTATTGTTGTTTTTCGCTTAGAGTTTAACTGAAGATTTGTGAGCGAATTGTTTTTGATAAAGTATAAAGCTAAGTTTACTGACGGTTTATTTTGCTGGGAAATGTAATGCTTGGAGATTGCAAAGTGTTTATTTGTTGTATTTAAATCCCAGAGTTATATGTGATTAATTTAACAAAACTTTGAATGTGTCTTATTCGGAGAGTTTGTTGTGAAAGCTTCTAAATATGTGTTTATTTGTAGTGTTATTCTAAATATTGTAATTTAATTTTTATTTACAGTTTAACCGGCTGTCAAATATGCTGTGTATAGCCAGAGGGCAATAAAAACAACAATAAACAAAACAACAAGTTTATGTTATTGGTAACAAAAGTACTACCAAAATATTTGTACTTCATTACTTGACACCTCTGGAAATTAAGAGCACTCTGTGTATAGACATTTCGCATGTAGATTTTGAGATTCAGTAAGAAACATGCATGCATTGTGATGATGTCAGTGTTTTCGTAAAGCTCTATGTTCTTGTACATGACAACCCTGAAAATGTTCATTATCAGTGACTGAAAGCGTATTTTGTGTACAAAACCCTACAGCCAGATCAGGGGCGCAGATGGAAATTTTGAACTGGGGGGGACCAAGCTGTAAAATCATATATATATATACTGTATATATATATATATATATATATATATATATATATATATATATATATATATATATATATGCTGCAATAAACTTTAGAATATTGTTATTGTTATATGTTATTGTTTTTTGTTTCTTCATTGCTACAGCCTAGGCAAGACCAGGAAGACAATGTTAACATTTTACATCTTATAATTTCAGTTAACAGCGACTGCTTACTAAAATAACATCATAATAACATCATACATAAAATCAATGGAGAGAGCCGCTGCGTGCGTCGGTGCATGCCGGGTTGCGTTGCGTTTAACGCAGCTCCGCCCTCCGGCTCAACTTTATTCAAATAAATCCGGCCGCCGCACTGTGTCCAGTCCAGCCAATCAGGGAAAAGCAGGCTGCGTCCAGCCAATCAGGGAAGAGCAGGCTGCGTCTTCACACACACACACACACAAGCCTCTTACACACATACACACACACAGAACAGGCGCCTTTCAACCACAGAAGAGAAGCTGAAAGCGGCAGAATATGGATTTATAGAGCTATAGGTTACAGTGAGGTTGGTAAAAAAATAAAATATTAAACTTATGACTGTCTACTTCTGCTGCTTCATTTTAATTCAAAAACGAGCAAGGAGATCCAGCGCAGCGGATTGCGTTGAAAAAAAGTGCCAGTGGACACGTACCGTAAGGAGCTGGTAACTGCCTGTGTCTGTAGTCTACAGGCAGTTACCAGCTCCTTAGAACCCCGGACTTGAGAAGGTGCGTTAAATTTACATTGGAACTGGAACACGGAGCTCCGAACAATGTAACCTCTGAACTGAACGCTTCCTAGTTTAAAAACAGGGCATTGTGGAACACAGAATTCCACAAACGTACAGTTAATTAAATTAAAACCCCAACGTTTATGCTTGTAGATGCTAGATTTCGGATGAGGTCACTATAAATCTGGGGGGGACATGTCCCCCCCGTCCCCAGTGCCATCTGCGCCCATGAGCCAGATTGAAGCTTGCAGTTCTTATAGCAAGTGAAAAGCAAAACTCTTGAGGCTTAAGTTAACTTATTATCAACCATTAAAGCATCACTACCTTGTGGTAAACTTAGAAATTCAGAAGGTTTACTAGTGTAGAAGGGCTTTCAGAATGCACCAGTGCTTAGCTGGGGTGAGCGGGATTCAGAAGGGGAGACAGTTTTAATCTCAGGCCTGTAATCAGAGCTCAGCATTTAAATTAGCTCTGGGCTTTGTTGTCATGTACTCTGAGACAGACTTGACTTTCACCCTGACCTCGACGTTCCTCAGTAAGCTAACACACGCACATGCAGGCAATGCTGGCTGGAGCACTGATACTACATACTGTTCATAATCATGCCCTGCAATCTTTTGACTTTTTGCACTTCATATTAAAGATTGATTCTAACTTTATGATTCAGGACACACAACAGGACACAAACTTTCCAAAAAGTTCTACTTTTGTCAGTCCAAAGTGGAGCTGAGCGATATGGCCCCCCAAAAAAAACTTCGATAAAAAAAAAAAAAAAAAATCAGATTTTCTATTTAAATCGATTTTTTCCCCCTACTAAAAATCAAAATAAAGATGCTTTTAAAAATGGTTAAAAACTAGTTTTTAACTAGGGAGGGAGAGAGGAGAGGGGGGTGCGTGCGGGAGAGAGGGGCAGGGCTAAGCTCAGTACAGGAGCCCACAGGGGCGCATCGGTGGTGAAAATTAAAACTCCGAGAAAATCGATGTTCATAAAAACACATCGTCCTTGACTGTAAATTCTAATTAATCGATAAAATCGATTAATCGCCCAGCTCTAGTCCAAAGCATATTTTCCTGGGGATTATTAAGATGTTTTTTGGCAAATGTGAAATGGGTCTTGTGATCTTTTTTGGTTAGCAGTGTCTTTTTTTCCTTGGAACTCTACGGTGGATACCATTTTCGCTTTTGTCTCTTTCTTATTATTGATTCATTAACACTGAGGCAAATGAGACAAGCAGTTCTTTAAATGTTGTTTTGGGTTCCTTTGTAACCTCCTGGATGAGTTGTCCATGCCCTTTTGGAGTAATTTTAGCAGGCCAGTCACTCCTAAGAAGTTTCAACAGTGTTACATGTTATTTTTCTTTTGTGAATAATAGCTCTCACTGTGGTCTGTGGAGTCCCAAACCGTTAGAAATTTCTTTGTTTTCTCTTTTTTTTTTCTTCCGACTGGGGCATAATATGTTGCTTTTTGAGATCTTTAAGCTGCATCATGTTGTTAGATTGGTTAATCGTAAATCATTTCTTGATTCTACAGGTATGGCAGTAATCAGTTATGGTTGTGGCTAACATTTAAAACAGTAAAAAAAAACAAAAAAAAACGAAAAAAGAAATCTGTAATGGAGTAATTTTTGTATTTTTTTTCACAACACTGTACAATACAACCACTATGAATTATTCTGTAATTAAACTGTATTTTTAAAACTATTTACAACTATATATTTGGCAATTTGCTAACAGTAAATCATTCTCTAATTGCTGAACATTATTAAGACAAATAAAGTTTGTGTTTGACTGGAAATAAGGTATGGGTTAACATACCAGTCTTTAGGTGGGAAATAGTTAATACAGACAGCACAGCTTTAGCCTCTTGAAGTAGTTTCTGCGTATTTTCGGGAGCACATTTCAGATAGAGTTCAGCTACACATCTCTACTGCTGTTCCAGATTTAGAACTGGGACTGAGGCCTGCTCATTTTTCTGCTCTTTTTTCTGTGTCCCAGTGTCAATCATGTCTGTTGAACTGGTCACACACAGATTTAGGCCAACAGTATGTACCCTAGAGTTGCTGTGCTGGAATGTGGGATCCAGTGTTGTGTTATGTGCTATTTGTGAAGCACAAAGAAGCACTAGCATGTGTATTCATTGGGGTCACATTAAATCTACTTTTTTACAGTATTTTCAAACTAATGCAATGACATTAACAAATTTTGGAGGAGAACCCTAATCACTGGATCTATTGCACCAGAAAACACATTTTTTTCCAGACTATCTCTGTGCTGATAGGGGCACAGATGATCTTACTCACCCAGCAAGAGTGAGACCAAGTGTGCCCCTTTGGAAATCCTGGATATAAATGCCTGTGGCTTCACCAGGAATTGAATCACCAGCAACCCCCTGATGACAGGGCCACCAGTAAAATGATGAAACTTTGTTCATTTTGTACATAAAGTCTATGAAAATCTATGACACACTAAATGTAGTCTAATTAAAATATGTCTTCACATTTGTAAGTATCAAAGTATCACAGACCAGGACCAGAAGAGACACATGCTGATATGGTTTTAACAGTTTAAACAGTTTATTAACAAGGGGGATATGGATATAAAGAGAGTCTAGTGAAAGCAAGATCAATAACAGCATAAGGCAGCATAAATAAACAACATACCAGGGAGCAGGGGAGTAAGCAGGGTTGGTACACAGGTGATCCAAAAGAAGTGGAATAGGAAAGATAGTAGTCAAAAATCCAAGCTAGGTCGGCAACAGTAAAACAAGCAATAAACTGGGCATGGCAAAAAGAGGATGAACGGGTCAAAAAAGAACAGCCAATAAACAAAGAGAAACGCATCGTAGAAGAGCAATGGAACCTAGATTCAATACTCCAACAATGAGAGCAAACATGAGGGGTATTTATACTAATAGTCCAGGTGCTAACAATCAAAAGCTAGGCGATCATGCACCATCTCCTTAAATTTAACTTTACTCTAAAATAATGGAAATACCCATATGCTGTTCTAAGCTACGCTGACTCGTAAACAAAAATAATGAAATATAATCATGTCACCTGCAGCCTCTCCCATCAGGGTGTGCTTTTCCTGGAGGGGGTGCTAGATTCGGCACCATAGTAGTGGCAAAATCTGCACCCCGCCATTAAAAGCACCCCCTCTCAGGAGAGGGTATGCACCGCCTTCCTGATAAAAACTGAGATAATCCGCTTTAACTTTATTTAGAAATACTTGCCAAAATCACGGTTGTCTCAGTCATGGTTATTCAATGTTTGAGTAAACAGGGGGGTGCTTCTTCTGACAGGGGTGCTGAATTGAGCACTACACCGGAACGGTCCAATGAGTCATTGTTGTCCTGAGTTAGAGAATGCTGGGAAATGGAGTGTCTGGAGAGTCTTTTAGTGTCCAGAGCAGGCAGACTGACAGCATCAGGACTGACAGTAAGTAAATGGATGGATGGATGGATGGATGGATGGATGGATGGATGGATGGATGGATGGATGGATGGATGGATGGATGGATGGATGGATGGATGGATGGATGGATGGATGGATGGATGGATGGATGGATGGATGGATGGATGGATGGATGGATGGATGGATGGATGGATGGATTGATTTAACTTGGATTTAATACATAGCCTGGAAGTAAATGATGTGGTGTTGCTGCAGTTAGTCAGGTTTAGGTTCAGCAAGCTTGTGCTGAAAGAATGAGGTCAGCTGACTACCTGAATGTACTGAATATAGACCAGGTTATTCCATCAATGGATTTTTTCTTCCCTGATGACACGGGCATATTCTAAGATAACAATGTCAGGATTCATGAGTCTGAAATTGTAAAAGAGTGGTTCAGGGAGCCTGAGATCATCATTTTCACACATGGATTGACCATGCAGAGAAAGTGTCTGGTGTGAGCTTGTGAGGTGTACAGTAACCTAACACATATATACATATACAAAGCTGAGATCTATTACTGAAGGAAAGTCCTAAAAAACATCTGGATTCTGCTGCTAACACCATAAGATTCTCACAGCTGTGATATTTCCTCTCACTAAAGGAAGGAGTCTGGCTGACTGCAAACTATAGTGTGGACGTTACATTTTTATTAATCATCCTGACCACATGTATCACTTTAGCGAAACTGTTTCGCCACCGTTCTGCGTCACAGACTGGCATCCAGACGGGTGGTGCACTGGTCACAACAGTCCATGGCCAAGAGCACATAAAAGCATTAAAGTTTTTACATGCGTTTTAGAGAGAAAACGGACACCTCCCAGCACAAAAACACAGATGTAAACTCGTAAACTCTCTGTCCACTCAGAGCTTTAATAACATGGAAGGAGTGACACCTTTAGTTTTGATGGTCGGATTAAAAAGTTTAAGGGATTGACTACATTCTTGTTACTTTTCACTGTATTAATGTTTACCAGCATACAGCACCAGTAAACATTTTGGATTCACGTTCTTATACGATGCTTTTATTTATTTTTTTCTACATTGTAAATGAATACTAAAGTCATCCAGACTATGAAGGAACACATAATAAATCATGTAGTAACTTAAAAATGTTAAACAAACCAAAATACTCTGTGAAGCATTTAGTTGCTTGTATCTGGGGTCCTGTTAACTTGCGCTTTCTGAGGCTGGTAACTCTTGGTCGTCCTGGGGAGGTCCTGATGAGAGCCAGTTTCATCATAACATTTTCAATGGTCTTTGTGACTGCACTTGAGATTAAATTTGAAATTGTTCAGATTGACTGACCTCCATTTCTTAAAGTAATTTTTATCTTTGCTTAGTTAAGTAGTTCTTGCTACAATATGCATTAGAACATTACTCAAATATTACTATTCACTGTATACCAACTCTATTTCTTCACAACTTTACAATGGATGCTCTCAAAAACATTTAGAGGCAAGAAATTCAAGTAATTAACTCTTGATAAGTTCAGCACAGCTGTTCTCATAAAGCTGACTTAGAAAATTCAATCAAGATGTGCAAAACTGTCATCTAAGAAAACGGTGCCTACCTAGAGGAATCTAAAATATAAAACATATTCTGGTTTGTTAAGCTTTTTTTTTACTAAATCATTTCATATGTTTTGCTTCATAGTTTGGATGACTATGGAGTACTATTAATCTACAATGGAGAACATTGTAAAGTAATGAAAAAACACTGAATTTGTCCAAACTTTTGACAGGTACTGTATGCCTTAAAACATTTAAACATCTTGAAGATTTCTCCTTCATTTACATGCCATAAGTTTTTTTTTTTTGGTTGTCGGAGGGGAGTTTGAAGTTTAATTGAGTGTTTTTTTATGTAATATTTTTGCACCACTGGTCAAATTGCATCATGTTTTCTTGTGAAAATACTAAATACATATTTTGCAGAGAGCCCAGTTTGACATAGCTTTAGATTAGATCTAGACTGGGATTTCTAAAACAATGTTTTATCACATATATAGCTACAATATTAGGTTTATGAAGATTGATCACTGTAGTTACTTTTAATGGATGGAATTTATTAAAAGGAAAAACACACTTTATCTTGTGTGCTCTAGAGATTTACTTGATAGTTTTTAATTAAAAAGCAAGATTGCAGCTTTTATGGGAATGATAAAAGAGCGTGTTAGTCTGGATACATGTTGTGCAAAGGCAAACAGTTCATTGGAAAAACCTAACAAGCAGCATAGCATGCAATCTCTGATTATAGCTTTATGGCGGCGAGTCGGATTCGTGAAGCCATGGATTCCTAACAAGAGGGCAAATAAGTGGACGGATCTGATCGAGGCACCATTTACAGATCAGTGCTAAAGCTATGTAAACTACTTTGATGTGTACTTCCTGACCCAGCTTGCTTACTTTACTCTATTGCAGTGAGCTGGAGCACAGTTACTGTACACACAGCTGAGTCTCTCTGAGCATATGGGCTAAATGACCAGATAACACTACATAAACTCTCTTGTGGATCAGTGACTCACTGACAGATACAGGCAGGATTCTTAGTGTTCTGATGTAAATCTAAATATTGTATGGTGCATACAAGTGGAAAATACAATTATGTCACAAACCCTCAAAATATTTATGTCATGAGGCCATCAATTCAAGTTAATTAAAGTTAATTAAAGTTAAATACAGGTGATTTGTACTTACTGTAAGTGTTTTATATATGTTTATATATGCTACTATAACCTATTTTTTATTATAATTTGTGATAAACTATATTATTGCCATAGATATAATGATAATACAAGATCATATTAAAGCACTTAGATATTACTGTTACAAGAGCAATTTAGTTTGAATCATTTAGAATATTTAGTCATTGGATGTGGAATCTGAAATGGTTAAGCATTTAGATAGATAGACAGACAGACAGACATACAGACAGACAGACAGACAGACAGACAGGCAGATAGATAGATAGATAGATAGATAGATAGATAGATAGATAGATAGATAGATAGATAGATAGATAGATAGATAGATAGATAGATAGATAGATAGATAGATAGATAGATAGATAGAATTTCCCTTGAGGGGAAATTCTACACATTCAGCAGCAGGTATGTATAATACAAAATGTTACAAAAGGATAAAATATATCGATACATATAAATACAAGAACACCAGTTGATAACTGTATGACTGTATAACTGTATGACATCTGTATGATGTCAGCCATACAGAAAGTGTAAATACACAGGGTAGAACTATAACAATAGTGTTAAAGGCATCAGCAAGACTGAGAGTGTGTCCATAGATGGGGTTGTGTTTATGGTCCATTGTGTGTCCAACATAAATATAATAATACCATTTATTCTATATGCCAGTGACCGCAGTTCAATTCCTGGCCTGGGTGACTATGCTGGGCAAGACAAGGACTCCTTACACTACGTTGGCCTCCTTCTGTAATCTGTAATAAGAGTAACCTTTTGAAAGTTGGGTTGGTCTTTGACTCCATAATAAATATTGAACAGATCTTGAATATATCTTGATAAAGAGTATTTGAGATAGAGAACAAACAACGGAATATATTTTTTCCAATAAAAAACATGTATCTTCCAAACTGGTAAAATCTTGATAAACCTTCTTGAACCTTATTTTAATGAAGTTCAATGTAAAAAGAGTTTATTTTAGGTAATTTATGAAATTTTCTACTGGTCCAATTATCATGTAATTTTGGCAAAGTGTAAGATACAGTTTGTTTGTTCAAATTATATAATAAACTAAAAATCAGCAAAAATGAAGATACTTTTTTACATTACATTTGGCAGAAGCTTTTGTCTAAAGCAACTTACAGTAGTCAAGTACAAAAGTAATAGAAGTTAAATGTAAAACATCTTTATAAAGGGCCTAAAGGAGGTCAAAGGGAAATAATGGGATAGAGGAGTGAAGGAGGGGAAGAAGTAAAAGAGGTTAGAAGTAGTTAGTGTGTTAGAGGTGTTAAGAGAGTAACTCAGCGTCCCTGGGTGGGCACGAACCACCAACCTTTCGGTTAACAGACTTGTTTTTCATTGGACAGCGACGATATGAAGATGTCTCCAAAGTGATCAAGCTAGTTCAGAAAGCATGAGGGACCACAGCAGGGGCAATACATAAACACATAGACCATATCACTCTGTACTGAAGTGGTGTTAAATTTACCCAAGAGTTCCCAAGAGTTCCATAATCCTGCTCCAGCAGTTCCTGAATCTATCATTAAACTGGATTTATTGGCTGTGGGTAATTTGTAGAAAAGAAAATTACAACATATGCCGAATGACAAAATGCCTCAAGATGTGAAAGTTGTTGTAAATCAGCGTGTCAAAAGCGAAGCTAAGCATCGTAATTTTTGTTCGAAGACGCAGGCAGAGTTCACGAGGAAGTCAGATGAATTTCACACTTTTACAACAAGACAGCACTTTACCTTCATCTCAGGAATAAGATGCGGTATACTCTAATGAAAAGGTGAGAAGGGAAAACAAACTTCACAGGGGGTTTTTAAAGCTCTGAGGTCAGAGTGGGTCCGTTTCACCTCGGCTTGAAGGGAAAGGAGGTCACTGGCAGGGCCAGCAGGAGGGCATGAGTAGCTCAAGGCTGAGGTTAACCCAGAGGGGTCGACTCCGAGGCATAAGGTGCTTCAGGTCTCAACTGAAGGTCGGGCTTCAAAAACACACGCCTGCTTTCACATTCCTCAGGCATGTACCAGTAAGCTGGAATGGGAGGGGCTGAAAAATGACAACCTCTACACGTGCCATTTAGTAGATGTTTAAAATTACTATGGTCGTAAGTTCGCTCCTTTACGATTGAGTTAAACACTTTCCTAAAGAACAGTCTTTTACACTGTTCAAATTAAAATATGCCAAATATTAATTATGTTTGAAAAAAAAATCTTTCAAATAATAGTTATGTATGAAAGTCAATACTGTGCTTATTTTACATAATTGCAAAGAACTTAAATTAGTGCAATTCCTTTCTGTTAGGAACCAAAAGTCATTCTTCTCCACCAATGCACAAAAAACATAACATTTATTAAAATATTTTTATTTTTTATTAAAAAAACATGTTTTATAGGTTCTGGTTTTGTATACAAAGATATACTCACCCCTCTTGAAAAAATTGGAAATATTAACAGACAATTAAGTGAGTACACCCCTCATATTTTTGTAAATATATTTCATTTTACCTTATATATTTTATTTTATCAATAGGACAACTCTGAAGATATGACACTTTGATACAAAGTAAAGCAGTCAGTGTGCAGCTTGTATAACAGTGTAAATTTGCAGTGCCCTCAAATTAACTCAACTACAGTCAAGCATGGTGGTGGGAGTATCATGGTTTGGGTCTGCATGAGGGCTGCCGGCTGTGGGGAGCTACAGTTTACCGAGGGAACCATTAATCACAACACATACTGTGACATTCTGAAGCAGAGCATGATCATTTAATTCTAAATCTGGGCAACAGGGCTGGTCAACTAATTTGGTTATGCTGATGTACCTGAGTAGTAATGCCATTCATGCTAGAGACCATGTATGAAAATGTAATAAG
Organism: Astyanax mexicanus; assembly: GCF_023375975.1. NCBI lineage: Eukaryota > Metazoa > Chordata > Actinopteri > Characiformes > Acestrorhamphidae > Astyanax > Astyanax mexicanus. Next base: position 21,990,298 of record NC_064408.1, on the reverse strand, counting down.
GCTGGGCAATAATTTGATATTGATATTTATCATGATAAAAAATATTTTAATAATGGTAATATTATTTTTAAAAACATTTAAAAAATGTCTATATCACTCAGAATTCATAATTCATGCATTCTGTATTCTGACCTTTATAACTTAATACCTGAGTAACATAAAAACATTATGGAAATACAGGGGCTGGACAATGAAACTGAAACACCTGTAATTTTAGTGTGGGAGGTTTCATGGCTAAATTGGAGCAGCTTGGTGGCCAATCTTCATTAATTGCACATTGCACCAGTAAGAGCAGAGTGTGAAGGTTCAATTAGCAGAGTAAGAGCACAGTTCTGCTCAAAATATTGCAATGCACACAACATTATGTGTGACAAACCAGAGTTCAAAAGAGGACAAATTGTTGGTGGACGTCTTGCTGGCGAATCTGTGACCAAGACAGCAAGTCTTTGTGATGTATTAAGAGCCACGGTATCCAAGGTAATGTCAGCATACCACCAAGAAGGACCAACCACATCCAACAGGATTAACTGTGGACGCAAGAAGAAGCTGTCTGAAAGGGAAGTTCGGGTGCTAACTCGGATTGTATCCAAAAAAACCATAAAACCACGGCTGATCAAATCACGACAGAATTTAATGTGCACCTCAACTCTCCTGTTACCACCAGAACTGTCCTTCAGAACAATAAATTATTGTGGTCTAAAACCAGGTGTTTCAGTTTCATTGTCCAACCCCTGTACAATATCAGTCAAAAGATTATTGGCTACTGTATCCTGGCAATATCAGTTAATGATGACGTGCACAGACAACAGGCAGTGGCTTTATACTGTCCATATCAATATCAAGAATATTTTTGTATCAATCAAAATTAAGACATATATTATGAAATACATTTTGCTCATATTGTCCAGCACTAAAATGTAATATGATAAAACATTAATCTGTAGTGTGAATTGGTCGAGAGCCAGCTGTGCGAGAATTTACATCCACACCCTTGTGCACATATAAATGCACATCTGTGGAAAAACAGCTCAATTTAAATCTTAATATTTTTTATATTTTCATTTGAATGCCATTTCACTTTAACACCAAATAGTTGCATATTGCTGTGTCTGTTCAGAAACCACATAAATAAAATGTACTATGAAATAAAAAAATATTGATACAGCAAGTCGATAGCAGAAGTGTGACAGGCAGAGGAAATAAACTAATGGTGAAATTAATAATTGCTGAAGCAATGTTTGATTGACAACGTGCCACAGAATGTCAATAACATTTGACAGGGATTTATATGGCGATGTTTAATGCAATAAGTGTCCTCTCTTGGGGAGAGAGCGCTCTGGTGTTTTTTATTAAAAACTGGGGATGTGTTGCTTTAAACCCGTAGAAGAGTCAGCGGGGTCAGCAAGGTCAAGACTTTCCATATTAGTGTGTCATTTACCCTCAGGCAGCCAAGCACCTCTTGCACTGCTGTGATCCTGCAGAGAATGTCCAGTACAGCACTGCATCTCACCCAGGAAAACAAAAATATAAAATACTCTGTATTCACAATTAACGCATAGGTTAGAGGTTAATTATTCTCATTATCACAGGGTTACTATGCTAAAGTGTGACTGTAAACTGCTAACATGCTACATCTGTCTTTCAAAAATAAGAAAAAAGGGAAAACACTTTACTTGCATGGTGCATTGTAGTTGCAGTTAAGTGTCCATTAAAAGCTGAATATAAATGATTTTCTATTAAATGTAACACTAAACCTAATCCTAGAACTAACCTTAAAGGAGAAATCCGGTGTGAAATAGACTTAGGGTAAAGAGAAACACAATTACGATAACAAACTTTTGTCAAATAGCCTACCTCTGTTTGCCTTCAGCATTCCAAAATACAGCCCTTTTAGACGATGCTCCAAACAGACTTACAATGCTAGTGATAGGGGCATAGCATTGCCCATATAAAAAAACAAAAAAAACCCACTATTTTTATTCTTGTATTTTTACAGAATTAATTGTGGAATCTGTTCTCCTATCCTACCTATTTGTTTGTGCTACCTATATGTTGTATTACCTAGATCTTGCAAATGCACAGCCCTAATTTACACAGGGTTTCTCCAGTTAATCAGACTGAAATCAGACTGTTCCTCTCCTTCACGCACCATGTGGCCTCAGTTGCTCGGTCCTGCCGCTTTGCGCTCTATAACATCCGAAAAATTAGACCGTTCCTGACGCAACAGGCCACCCAACTCCTGGTGCAAGCGGTCGTCATCTCACGCCTCGACTACTGCAATGCCCTGCTAACTGGCCTCCCGGCCTGTGTAGTAAAACCACTCCAGATGATCCAGAATGCAGCAGCACGTCTGGTCTTCAACCAGCCAAAACGGGCACATGTCACCCCGCTGCTCATTGAGCTCCATTGGCTACCAGTTGATGCTCGCATCAAATTCAAAGCTCTTACAATCTCCTACAAGGTGATGTCAGAACAGCTCCTTCCTACCTGCACTCGCTCCTGAAGGCTTACGCTACCTCCCGGCCGCTGCGCTCCTCCAATGAACGTCGCCTCGCTTTGCCAAACATTCACACAAAGCAATCCAGACTGTTCTCATACAGAGTTCCCCAATGGTGGAACAAACTACCCTCCACTACCAGATCAGGAGAATCTCTCGCTATCTTTAAGAGACTCCTGAAGACAGAGCTCTTCAAAGAGCACTTACTCTCCTAACACCTCTAACACACTAACTACTTCTAACCTCATTTCCTTCTTCCCCTCCTTCACTCCTCTATCCTATTATTCCCCTTTGACCTCCTTTTATCCCTATCCAAAGATGTTTTACCTTTAAACTTATTTTACATTGTACTTGACTATTGTAAGTCGCTTTGGACAAAAGCGTCTGCCAAATGTAATGTAATGTAATGTAATGTAATGTAATGAAATCGCATAGCTCTGCGACACCTAACCCTAACCTACATCTCAACCTAAAACTAACCCTAACCTACATCTCAACCTAAACCTAACCCTAACCTACATCTCAACCTAAATCTAACCTAACCTACATCTCAACCTAAAACTAACCCTAACCTACATCTCAACCTAAAACTAACCCAACCTACATCTGAACCTAAAACTAACCCTAACCTACATCTCAACCTAAAACTAACCCTAACCTACATCTCAACCTAAAACTAACCCTAACCTACATCTCAACCTAAAACTAACCTAACCTACATCTCAACCTAAAACTAACCCTAACATACATCTCAACCTAAAACTAACCCTAACCTACATCTCAACCTAAAACTAACCCTAACCTACATCTCAACCTAAACCTAACCCTAACCTACATCTCAACCTAAAACTAACCCTAACCCACATCTCAACCTAAAACTAACCCTAACCTACATCTCAACCTGAAACTAACCTTAACATACATCTCAACCTAAAACTAACCCTAACCTACATCTCAACCTAAACCTAACCTAACCTACATCTCAACCTAAAGCTAACCTAACCTACATCTCAACCTAAAACTAACCCTAACCTACATCTCAACCTAAAACTAACCCTAACCTACATCTCAACCTAAAACTAACCCTAACCTACATCTCAACCTAAACCTAACCCTAACCTACATCTCAACCTAAAACTAACCTAACCTACATCTCAACCTAAACCTAACCCTAACCTACATCTCAACCTAAACCTAACCTTAACCTACATCTCAACCTAAAACTAACCCTAACCTACATCTCAACCTAAAACTAACCTTAACCTACATCTCAACCTAAAACTAACCTAACCTACATCTCAACCTAAAACTAACCTTAACCTACATCTCAACCTAAAACTAACCTAACCTACATCTCAACCTAAAACTAACCTATCCTACATCTCAACCTAAAACTAACCCTAACCTACATCTCAACCTAAACCTAACCCTAACCTACATCTCAACCTAAAACTAACCCTAACCTACATCTCAACCTAAAACTAACCTAACCTACATCTCAACCTAAAACTAACCCTAACCTACATCTCAACCTAAACCTAACCCTAACCTACATCTCAACCTAAAACTAACCCTAACCTACATCTCAACCTAAACCTAACCCTAACCTACATCTCAACCTAAAACTAACCCTAACCCACATCTCAACCTAAAACTAACCCTAACCTACATCTCAACCTAAAACTAACCTTAACATACATCTCAACCTAAAACTAACCCTAACCTACATCTCAACCTAAACCTAACCTAACCTACATCTTAACCTAAAGCTAACCTAACCTACATCTCAACCTAAAACTAACCGTAACCTACATCTCAACCTAAAACTAACCCTAACCTACATCTCAACCTAAAACTAACCTTAACATACATCTCAACCTAAAACTAACCCTAACCTACATCTCAACCTAAAACTAACCCTAACCTACATCTCAACCTAAAACTAACCCTAACCTACATCTCAACCTAAAACTAACCCTAACCTACATCTCAACCTAAACCTAACCCTAACCTACATCTCAACCTAAAACTAACCTAACCTACATCTCAACCTAAACCTAACCCTAACCTACATCTCAACCTAAACCTAACCTTAACCTACATCTCAACCTAAAACTAACCCTAACCTACATCTCAACCTAAAACTAACCTTAACCTACATCTCAACCTAAAACTAACCTAACCTACATCTCAACCTAAAACTAACCTTAACCTACATCTCAACCTAAAACTAACCTAACCTACATCTCAACCTAAAACTAACCTATCCTACATCTCAACCTAAAACTAACCTTAACCTACATCTCAACCTAAAACTAACCTAACCTACATCTCAACCTAAAACTAACCTATCCTACATCTCAACCTAAAACTAACCCTAACCTACATCTCAACCTAAAACTAACCTTAACCTACATCTCAACCTAAAACTAACCTAACCTACATCTCAACCTAAAACTAACCTTAACCTACATCTCAACCTAAAACTAACCTAACCTACATCTCAACCTAAAACTAACCTATCTTACATCTCAACCTAAAACTAATCTTAACCTACATCTCAACCTAAACCTAACCTACATCTCAACCTAAAACTAACCTAACCTACATCTCAACCTAAAACTAACCTTAACCTACATCTCAACCTAAAACTAACCTAACCTACATCTCAACCTAAAACTAACCTATCTTACATCTCAACCTAAAACTAATCTTAACCTACATCTCAACCTAAACCTAACCTACATCTCAACCTAAAACTAACCTAACCTACATCTCAACCTAAACCTAACCTAACCCACATCTCAACCTAAAACTAACCTAACCTACATCTCAACCTAAAACTAACCTATCTTACATCTCAACCTAAAACTAATTTTAACCTACATCTCAACCTAAACCTAACCTACATCTCAACCTAAAACTAACCTAACCTACATCTCAACCTAAACCTAACCTAACCCACATCTCAACCTAAATCTAACCTAACCTACATCTCAACCTAAAACTAATATTAACCTACATCTCAACCTAAAACTAACCTAACCTACATCTCAACCTAAAACTACCCTTAACCTACATCTCAACCTAAAACTAACCCTAACCTACATCTCAACCTAAAACTAACCTATCTTACATCTCAACCTAAAACTAATCTTAACCTACATCTCAACCTAAACCTAACCTACATCTCAACCTAAAACTAACCTAACCTACATCTCAACCTAAAACTAACCTTAACCTACATCTCAACCTAAAACTAACCTAACCTACATCTCAACCTAAAACTAACCTATCTTATATCTCAACCTAAAACTAATCTTAACCTACATCTCAACCTAAACCTAACCTACATCTCAACCTAAAACTAACCTAACCTACATCTCAACCTAAACCTAACCTAACCCACATCTCAACCTAAAACTAACCTAACCTACATCTCAACCTAAAACTAACCTATCTTACATCTCAACCTAAAACTAATCTTAACCTACATCTCAACCTAAACCTAACCTACATCTCAACCTAAAACTAACCTAACCTACATCTCAACCTAAACCTAACCTAACCAACATCTCAACCTAAATCTAACCTAACCTACATCTCAACCTAAAACTAATATTAACCTACATCTCAACCTAAAACTAACCTAACCTACATCTCAACCTAAAACTACCCTTAACCTACATCTCAACCTAAAACTAACCCTAACCTACATCTCAACCTAAAACTAACCTTAACCTACATCTCAACCTAAAACTAATATTAACCTACATCTCAACCTAAAACTAACCTTAACCTACATCTCAACCTAAAACTAAGCTTAACCTACATCTCAACCTAAACCTAACCTAACCTACATCTCAACCTAAACCTAACCTATCCTACATCTCAACCTAAACCTAACCTAACCCACATCTCAACCTAAACCTAACCTTAACCTACATCTCAGCCTAAAACTAACCTAACCTACATCTCAACCTAAACCTAACCCTAACCTACATCTCAACCTAAACCTAACCTTAACCTACATCTCAACCTAAAACTAACCCTAACCTACATCTCAACCTAAAACTAACCTTAACCTACATCTCAACCTAAAACTAACCTATCCTACATCTCAACCTAAAACTAACCTATCCTACATCTCAACCTAAACCTAACCTTAACCTACATCTCAACCTAAAACTAATCTTAACCTACATCTCAACCTAAACCTAACCTAACCTACATCTCAACCTAAACCTAACCTAACTTACATCTCAACCTAAACCTAACCCTAACCTACATCTCAACCTAAAACTAACCTTAACCTACATCTCAGCCTAAAACTAATCTTAACCTACATCTCAACCTAAACCTAACCTAACCTACATCTCAACCTAAACCTAACCTAACCCACATCTCAACCTAAACCTAACCTAACCTACATCTCAACCTAAACCTAACCCTAACCTACACCTCAACCTAAAACTAACCCTAACCTACATCTCAACCTAAATCTAACCTAACCTACATCTCAACCTAAAACTAACCCTAACCTACATCTCAACCTAAACCTAACCCTAACCTACATCTCAACCTAAAACTAACCTAACCTACATCTCAACCTAAAACTAACCCTAACCTACATCTCAACCTAAAACTAACCCTAACCTACATCTCAACCTAAAACTAACCTTAACCTACATCTCAACCTAAAACTAACCTAACCTACATCTCAACCTAAAACTAACCCTAACCTACATCTCAACCTAAAACTAACCTTAACCTACATCTCAGCCTAAAACTAATCTTAACCTACATCTCAACCTAAACCTAACCTAACCTACATCTCAACCTAAAACTAACCTATCTTACATCTCAACCTAAAACTAATATTAACCTACATCTCAACCTAAAACTAACCTAACCTACATCTCAACCTAAAACTACCCTTAACCTACATCTCAACCTAAAACTAACCCTAACCTACATCTCAACCTAAAACTAACCTATCTTACATCTCAACCTAAAACTAATCTTAACCTACATCTCAACCTAAACCTAACCTACATCTCAACCTAAAACTAACCTAACCTACATCTCAACCTAAAACTAACCTTAACCTACATCTCAACCTAAAACTAACCTAACCTACATCTCAACCTAAAACTAACCTATCTTACATCTCAACCTAAAACTAATCTTAACCTACATCTCAACCTAAACCTAACCTACATCTCAACCTAAAACTAACCTAACCTACATCTCAACCTAAACCTAACCTAACCCACATCTCAACCTAAAACTAACCTAACCTACATCTCAACCTAAAACTAACCTATCTTACATCTCAACCTAAAACTAATCTTAACCTACATCTCAACCTAAACCTAACCTACATCTCAACCTAAAACTAACCTAACCTACATCTCAACCTAAACCTAACCTAACCCACATCTCAACCTAAATCTAACCTAACCTACATCTCAACCTAAAACTAATATTAACCTACATCTCAACCTAAAACTAACCTAACCTACATCTCAACCTAAAACTACCCTTAACCTACATCTCAACCTAAAACTAACCCTAACCTACATCTCAACCTTAAACTAACCTTAACCTACATCTCAACCTAAAACTAATATTAACCTACATCTCAACCTAAAACTAACCTTAACCTACATCTCAACCTAAAACTAAGCTTAACCTACATCTCAACCTAAACCTAACCTAACCTACATCTCAACCTAAACCTAACCTATCCTACATCTCAACCTAAACCTAACCTAACCCACATCTCAACCTAAACCTAACCTTAACCTACATCTCAGCCTAAAACTAACCTAACCTACATCTCAACCTAAACCTAACCCTAACCTACATCTCAACCTAAACCTAACCTTAACCTACATCTCAACCTAAAACTAACCCTAACCTACATCTCAACCTAAAACTAACCTTAACCTACATCTCAACCTAAAACTAACCTATCCTACATCTCAACCTAAAACTAACCTATCCTACATCTCAACCTAAACCTAACCTTAACCTACATCTCAACCTAAAACTAATCTTAACCTACATCTCAACCTAAACCTAACCTAACCTACATCTCAACCTAAACCTAACCTAACTTACATCTCAACCTAAACCTAACCCTAACCTACATCTCAACCTAAAACTAACCTTAACCTACATCTCAGCCTAAAACTAATCTTAACCTACATCTCAACCTAAACCTAACCTAACCTACATCTCAACCTAAACCTAACCTAACCCACATCTCAACCTAAACCTAACCTAACCTACATCTCAACCTAAACCTAACCCTAACCTACACCTCAACCTAAAACTAACCCTAACCTACATCTCAACCTAAATCTAACCTAACCTACATCTCAACCTAAAACTAACCCTAACCTACATCTCAACCTAAACCTAACCCTAACCTACATCTCAACCTAAAACTAACCTAACCTACATCTCAACCTAAAACTAACCCTAACCTACATCTCAACCTAAAACTAACCCTAACCTACATCTCAACCTAAAACTAACCTAACCTACATCTCAACCTAAAACTAACCCTAACCTACATCTCAACCTAAAACTAACCTTAACCTACATCTCAGCCTAAAACTAATCTTAACCTACATCTCAACCTAAACCTAACCTAACCTACATCTCAACCTAAACCTATCCTAGCCCACATCTCAACCTAAACCTAACCTTAACCTACATTTCAACCTAAATCTAACCTAACCTACATCTCAACCTAAAACTAACCCTAACCTACATCTCAACCTAACCTAACCTACATCTCAACCTAAAACTAACCCTAACCTACATCTCAACCTAAAACTAACCCTAACCTACATCTCAACCTAAAACTAACCCTAACCTACATCTCAACCTAAACCTAACCTAACCTACATCTCAACCTAAAACTAAACTTAACCTACACTTTGAGCCAAACCTAAAGTTTACCTATACCTTAACATAAACTTTAAGTACACCTTAATCTAAACCTAACTCTATCTACAACTCATTCTAAAACTAACCCTAACCTACATTTTAAAACTAAATCTAAAATCTATGTGCAACTCAACCTAAACTTAAATTTAACCTACACCTCATTATAAACCCAAACCATACCTACATCTTAGTCTAAAGCCAACCTTAAACTATAATTTATTCTAATCCCAAACTTAATCCAAATCTCAGTTGAAACTCAACCTTAACCTATACCTCAATCTAAACCCAAGATTACCTACATTTTTATCAAAACCAAAGCTTAATCTACTTCTCATTTTAAGCCTAACTTTAACCTACACCCCACTCTAAACCTTCACTTGGCTCAGTTTAAGCCTAAATGACTTACTGTATTGAACTGTAAAATTTGCACACTTGAAAAAGCAAAGCATTTAATTTTTTTTTTGTAGAAATGTGTGTTATTTCCATATAAATTAATAAAATATGATAATATAATAAAAAACAACTTGTAATGCATGCTTTATTCTATTCAAATTTAAATAATGTGCAGATTCAGTTAAGCTTTTACATGTTTCTGTGTTAATTTATGCAGAGTTACATGTTATATATACAAAAAAAATTATTTGATGCTCTGTTATTTATTTCTTTATTTTCCTAGTATCTAAGCACCACAACAGAATGACTGGCTCGTGTCAGTTCTGGCTACACCCTCATGAAAGATAGCGTGAGCTGAAAGAATGTTGGTAAGGTAAGCTGGATCACTCTGTAGGTGGATAGTGTGGAGGGGTGATTTCAACAGAATTGCCCTCAGGGTCTGAAGTGCTCTCATGCCACAGCGACGGCTCTATGATGGACAGCCGTTCTTTCTAGCGCTTGTCAGATAGCTTTTGTGATAAGAAGGAAAAAATACTGCAACATTCTCACCTTCAGATCCACCCAGCATGGGTGACCCAGTCATTCTCAGCTGTGTTCAACCACACTTCAACTTGGTGTCTGGGAAAGCAAGTTTTATTGTGCTATTTTACCAAAAACAAAAATGTACTGACTTTGGATGAAAACCAACAATAAGGTAATCTTCAAAAAAGTTCTACATGAATCTACAGTATAATATGGTGCAACAATAGGTCTATTGTCGAAAGGTTCTTATACAGGTTTTCAATCATAGAAAAGAACCATTGAATCATTCCCAGAAAAAAGAAGCAATTAAGATGTCCTAAAACGCCATTGCCTCAAACATCTGTCCAAAAAACTATTTGTTACTAGCTGGCTGTACAGAGCCTCATTATCTCAACTTTCTGTAAATAAAACTCCACTACCTTAATCTGCTCTTACCAAAGCCTCATTACCTCAACCTACTGCGTACTAAACCCCTTTACCTCAACCTGCTGTACACAAAATATTAATAACTCAACCTGTTCACCACAAAACCCCATTACCACTATGTGTTCTAAACAAACCCCCATTACCCCAGCCTGCTGTATATAAAACTCAATTACCTCCACTTGCTCTATACAAAACCCCATTACCTCAACCTGCTGTCCACCAAACACCATTACCTCAATCTGCTGTCCACCAAATCCCATTACCTCAATCTGCTGTCCACCAAACACCATTACCTCAATCTGCTGTCCACCAAACAACATTACCTCAACCTGCTGTCCACCAAACACCATTACCTCAACCTGCTGTCCACCAAACACCATTACCTCAATCTGCTGTCCACCAAACACCATTACCTCAACCTGCTGTCCACCAAACACCATTACCTCAATCTGCTGTCCACCAAACACCATTACCTCAATCTGCTGTCCACCAAATCCCATTACCTCAATCTGCTGTCCACCAAACACCATTACCTCAATCTGCTGTCCACCAAACAACATTACCTCAAACTGCTGTCCACCAAACACCATTACCTCAATCTGCTGTTCACAAAGACCTAATACTCTAACTTACCATTCACAAAACTGGATTATCTCAACCAGCTGTCCTCAAAACTACATTACTTCAAAATGCTGTCCACAATACTTCCTTACCTCAACATGTTGTCATTAAAACCACCTTATTTCAACCTGATGTACTAAACACCCTATCACCACCACCTGCTCTAAACAAAAGCCCATTGCCTCAACTTGCTGTTCACAAAGACCTATTACTCTAACTTACTGTTCACAAAACCTCATTATCTCCACCAGCTGTCCTCAAAACTACATTACCTCAACCTTCTGTCCATGAAACATCCTTACCTTGACCTGTTGTCCATAAAACCACATTACTTTAACCTACTGTACTAAAAACCCTATCACTACCACTTGCTTTAAACAAAACTCCATTACCTCAACCTACTGGCTGGAAAACTCCATTACCTCAAATTACTGTCCACAAAACCTCTTTACCTCATCCTGCTCTCCTCCAAACTACATTACCTCAACCTTCTGTCCACAAAACATCCTTACCATGACATGTTGTCCATAAAATCACATTACTTTAACCTGCTGTACTAAATATCATATCACCACCACCGGCTCTACACAAAAGCCTATTGCCTCAACCTGCTGTTTACAAAGACCTATTACTCTAACTTACTGTTCACAAAAACTCATTACCTCAATCTGCTGTCCACAAAACTCCATTACCTCAACCTGCTGTGCACAGAACTACAATACATCTGCCTGTTATACATAAAACCACATTACTTCTACCTGCTTTACTAAAAACCCTATCACTACCACTTGCTTTACACAAAACCCTATTACCTAAACCTACTTTACACAAAACTCCATTACCTCAATCTGCTGTCCACAAAACCACAATACATCTGCCTGTTATACCTAAAACCACATTACTTCTACCTGCTGTACTCCATTACCTCAATCTGCTGTCCACAAAACTTCATTACCTCGACCTGTTGTCTATAAAACCACATAACTTTAACCTGCTATACTAAAAACCCTATCACCACCACTTGCTTTACACAAAACCCAATTACCTAAACCTGCTTTACACAAAACTCCATTACCTCAAACCTACTGGCTGGAAAACTTCATTAACACAAACCACTGCCCACAAACTCTTATTACCTCAACCTGCTGTCAACAAAAACTTATTAACACAATCTGAAATCCCTACAACTCCTTTACCTCAATTTGTTGTTTATAAGACCATGTTACCTCAACCTGCTGTCCACTAAACTGCTTTCATCTTAACCTGCTGTCCAGAAAACCTATTGCCTATTACCTTAAACTGCTGTCCTCAACCTCCTATTGCCTAATTTCCCCAATACCCCATTAACCTGCTGTCCACGAACCCCAATTTCACTATGTAATGTAAACAAAACCCATTACCTAAACCTAAAGTACACAAAACACCATTACTCTAACTTACTCTACAAAAAAAACTATTATCTTAACCTGCTGTAATAAAATCCATTACCTTAACTTACTGTACCCAAAACTTCATTACCTCAACTTGTTTTATATAAAACACCATTACCAAATCTAATGTACACAAAACTTCATTACCTCAACCTAAAAATGCCTACTTTACTGAATCTGAATTTAGAATAAAATTGATATTTAGAATGAATTGTTTCAAAACAGCTGATTAAACCTCAAGATATATCCATTATATATAAATAACCAATGTTTATTTTTATTGCATTATTACAAAACATATTGTAATATTTTGATACTCCTAAACCACTAATGATAATATTGAATAAAACTATCAATAAACAAAATAAAAAAATATACCATATAATTGGACATGCCCAAACATTTGCACAACACTGTATATACATTATAATATGACAAAATACATGACAGGTGACTGCAGCGAGTGACCAGGGAAGTGTTGCTGTGAGCTGTGTTCTGTCAGGCAGGAAGACACCGACATCTGTCTTGTGTCATAACTTCCAGATGAGTGCACATGAAACACACGGTGAACTCGCCGTGTTTGAGGTGGGGAAAATAGGGCAGTCAGTAAATGATAGCGTCTGACTCAATGACACGATTGTTTGCCTTAAACCAAGCATGGCAAATCGGGTTATTCCACTCATGTAGGAATGAAAAAGCTGCAGATGATAGTGGCGTAGAGTAGTGCTGAAGTGCAAATGTTTATCCTTTAATTAAGAAGCGAAGTTGTGCGTCACTGCAATGCTGCAAGGCTAAAGGTGACCTGCAATTGACCTCATTATGTATGATCAGTTAGGAATATGATTGTTTGGAATGCAATGATTAATCACAGTTTAAATTTAAACATTCAGGTTGGGGCAGTAATGACTTATTGGTTAAATCAGCAGACCATCGACAACAAAATGTGATAACCGGTTTTGGTAAGCCACCACTGTTGGGCCTTTGAGCAAGGCCAAGGCCAAGGATCACCACCCCAGGAACATATTCCACAATATCACTAAGTGTGTGTGTGTGTCTGAGTGCACTAGTGTGTATGTGTGTGTTCACTTCATGGATGGGTTAAAGATGAATGCCAAATTCTGTCTGTGTCCAGCACAAGCATGGTGTTTATGATTGTCTTGTCTTGTCATGTCTTGTCCCATACATACATTTACATTATGAACCTCATGTACAGAATAACGTTTATAGAGAGCAGTAGCCATAAGATTTAATTTCAGAAGAAAGGCTATGTTCACATTATAAGCCACATTGCTCAAATCCAAGTTTTTGCTCAGATCAGATTTGGCTCTCTTGATGGTTCACATTCACAAATATAAGTGAGCTGTATTTGTGTGTAATGTGAACAAATCTGTCCCTGAAACACCTCACATGAACACATTGATACGATGATGACGTATAAACGTCGCCTTCTTCACCAACAACAAAAAAACGTCATATTTAAGCAGCTCATATGTGGAGCATCTTTTACTGGAGTGGAGAAACAGCAAACAGCTGGTCTGAAGTTCATGTTCAGGTCGAGGAAGAGTAAAAAAGGTCAGATGGTTTGCTTTTGTTGTTTTTTTGCTGCACAGCTGCACCAAGAGATTGAGTACACACACGTATTACACTCCCCCTGGTACACATGTGTACTTACACAAGTCAAAATTAACCTTAATACACATGTGTAAATACACAACCTGTTCCTCTGTAGTTAGTCTGTAACAATGTGTACTTCATCAGTAGTTACACTGTAGTTATATGGATTGTTACTGTGTAACAACATAGTACTTAGGAACACTTATTATAAAGTGGGACCGTGAAAACATTTTTTCTCATTTTTTTTATCTTTAAGGCTTATATCAAGCCCCTAAAGTCCTAACCAATGAGAAAGCTAGCTTGGATGTATCTGCAAAGACACCAAGAGAGAAACAATCCTTAATTTCTAATGTGAGTTTTAACAATTTTAACATTAATTTCTTTTGTAGCTATAACTGTATACAAAGCCTGATTTAAACATTAATAAAAAAGGCTTTTTTGTTTAATGAACAGTGACTATAATGACTCTGTTATATTAGATATATGTCTATACCTGCAAATATTTCATTATTTGGCATTATTAGACTATACACTTTTAATGGCTTTTCAGTAGTTATATAATTTAGATATAAGACTTAGACTACATTTAAAATAAAAAATACTGTGGAATGTTGGATTTATTTAAGAAACTATCTGAAAAAAACATGCTTTGGAAAAATGTGGTGGGAACGTTAAATTCTACATCTGCTTTTGGGTGCATTTTATATGTGATTTCTAGTGTGTAAGTAACAGTAAGGTTAACTTTTTCATTTGCTAATCTCTTCTTTGTGATGCCTTCTCAAACATCGAGAGCAGCTCTTTGATTTATAGAAATGCTAAGAATGTGTTTGGTTGTGTGTATTGGTTGTGTGTATTTGACTAACTTAAACACATGCAAATGATAGAGAGCTTGTATAATCAGCATTGCTTTAAAAGCTAATGACAAGTTAGTTTGATGGGACCAGGGTTCCCAGAAAAGGATTTGGCTGAATATGCTGGAAACTCAGTCATTTTAAACATGGGGTAGGTTTCCCTAAAGCTTCCAGGTAAAAAAATATTCTGAGATGGTCAGTTGAGCATCACACAGCAATCTCTTTTAAGAGTTTTTGTGAAGATGTTCTTAATTCTTAGATATTATATAAGAGATTTAGGATTAGATTTAGGCATTGCTGCTAATTACTGTTAATTGTTTATTCATTCATTCATTTGTACGGCTCAGGTAAAAAATAAGAGACAGTTCAGTTTCTGAATCAGTTTCTCTGATTTTGCTATTTATAGGTTTATGTTTGAGTAAATTGAACAATGTTGTTTTATTCTATAAACTACGGACATTTCTCCCAAATTCCAAATAAAAATATTGTCACTATTTACAATATTTAAATAATTCATTAGAGTATTTAAATAATAATAATGCAAATAATGCAAAGAAAACACTTCATATTCATAAAGTTTTAATGTTCTCCACACTGCTTATTGATACCTTTATGCCACTCCTGGTGCAAAAATTCAAGCGGCTTGTGATCATCCAATTTTCTTTGGATTATGTTTCAGAGGTTGGTAAAATATTTCATTTGGTAAAATACATTTTTTAAGTACTCTTATTTTTTTCCAGTGCTGTATAATACTTCATTAGTTTATGTATTTTAGGATTATGTCTTTTGAATATCATTTATTTATCAGTGAGACTGTGAATCATACATCAATGTAATAATACACAGTCAAAAGTTTGGACACACTTTCTTATTCAAATTTTTTTTCTATATTGAATTTATTTTCTATATTGTAAATTAATGTTAAAACGTCAAAACAATTAAGGGACACATATAGAATCATGTAGTAAACAGTAAAAAAAAGGATTTGTCCTCTATAATCTCCTGATCTAAACCTAATCAACTGAAATGTTTGATTAGAGATGCACTGGAGCTTCACAGTATGAAGGAAAAGCAGCAACTATTGTTCAGCACCTCCAGGAACTCCTTCCTTCAAGATGCTGAGAAAACTATTCCAGGTGACTCTCCCTCATAAAGACACTGAGATTAAAATACCAAGATGTGTGCAGATCTGCCCTCAAAGATAAATGTGGCTACTGTATGTGTTGCTGTATAGCTTTAATATCTTACATTTAAAATGTTCAAAAATAATTAAAAAAAAATATAGAAAACACATTGAATGAGAAGAGGTGTCCAACTTTTTGACTGATCCTGTACTTAAAGAAAGTTTAATGTGAACATTTGTTAAATTATTCTCTACTTTTTTTTTTTTTTTAGCTTTTTTGTTTTTTACTAATCTGGTAAGAAACAAAAACATCAATCAAGTGCATTTTCATTCTACTTTTGTTTTATTTTTGTTTATCTGTAGTACCAACCGACTTTGGTAATTTAGCAAATACTGAGCATTAAAAATGCATCTTCATGAAGGTCAAAGAACGCATGTAACAAATAAATAGCACAGCGAAAGACAAATACAGCCTATTTTAAACAACAGAAAAAAAATACTACTTTCATTTTCGCACCACTTACTATAATAACAGCGTTTCTTTAAATAAAGCATCTCGGATTCGACTGGCACATGTATTTAATAAATATTCTGCTGTCCATTTACAGATCAACATACACATCATCATTTCAGACTGGCTGTTGGCTTGAAGATGCATTTGGAAAAAAAAAAAAAAAGGCTTCCCGGTTTGGTTTTCCATCTTTCTGAGAAAGAAATGGACGACATACAGGAGTGAGCAGTGAAACAGCATTAGATTCACAGCGAGTGAATTTGAGAAAGACATTTTTTTTATGAAGCACAGTGTTGTCCTCTTCTTAAACTGAGGTAAGCAGGTCCAAATCAAGTGTCAGATCAGCATCTAAACCTAGCTCAAATGTCCAGTATTCTAATATACATGAAAACACTTGATGAAGTTTCTACATGGACAATTAGTTGTTTTATTTCATGAGCATCATCATTCATTTACTATAAAAGAACTTTGTCTTTCCATTTCGAGACCAGAGATCAACAGATCACCAGGCATTAAGTCCTTTTCCTTTTCCCAAGTTCCCAAGTTAAAACATGGTGACACCTAGCTTTTATCATCATCTTCCTTTGCTTTACCATTGCAGCCTGGAGAGAGAGAGATGATGCTTGAGGTCATATCGGACGTCCATGAGAATATCTGAGTCAGAGTAGTCTTTTTTAACCATCTATTCATGTATTTTTATTTATATTTTCATCATTTTCAGCCCATCACAGTCGTAAAACTGTAAGAAGCATGGCTGTTTTTTGGGTGGACTGTCCTTTCAGTCATCTTCTGGATTTAGTTTGGTTTCAGGAGGTGAAGTAGGAGCTCTGCATGGAGTAGAGGCGATCAATAGGGTTTCCTATGCGGGCCTGCAGGGAGCCTGTGTCTGCGGCGGCCATGAAGCAGTCGCTCAGGCTAGTCAAAGACGTGTCGCTGTCGATGTCATGGAAAATTGAGTCGTTTCCTGCGGAGAGGAGGGGAAGACAAAGCAAAAGGAAGCTAAGTGAGGGTTCAGGGGGATGTTACTGTAATCAGAAAAATATATAAATCAACCAGGCCAATAAAACAAACACAGAAACAAAAAACTAACAAACATGCATGGTTTAAGTCCAGAAATTCCATTCAAACTACATTAGATATGCTTTCTAATCAGTAAATTGGGCTAAATTAAGGTGCATCCATTGCAACATTTGTTTGTGCTGCTTAAAACAGCTTGTATAATGTCCACAAAATTAAAAAAAATAAAAACTGCCAAAAAATTAGAACTGTGCATGAGCCCCAGGAAAAGGTCTTCATGCCCAATGCCAAG
The DNA here is from genome assembly GCF_023375975.1 of Astyanax mexicanus. Classification (NCBI taxonomy): domain Eukaryota; kingdom Metazoa; phylum Chordata; class Actinopteri; order Characiformes; family Acestrorhamphidae; genus Astyanax; species Astyanax mexicanus. The sequence continues at coordinate 21,972,038 of NC_064408.1, read as the reverse complement.
CATTAGCTATAAGCTATAGAGAGCAGTGGCATGCAGTTAATATAGTGGGTACCCCTTTTGCAACACCATCAGATAAGAGTCCCGTAGCAGATGAAAAATGCAGACTGATGCTTTGAATTAGTTGCTGTTTTTTATTTTATAAAATATATGCTTATAGTTTACGATAACTATAATATTGTTCTAGAGTGTATATTCTACACTCTAGGAGTGTACTAGGAGTGTAGGAGTGTAGAATGTGACCATATTGTATCATATCACTATCAATTTTGTTTATTGTATATATTTATAGTGCTTACAAAACCAACCGTTGTTGCATAATAAAACCCTTTTAACAACAATAATATTCTTGATTATTCTTGATTTGATATATGTCAAATATATCAAAATGATATACTTTTTTTCATTAACAATGTTTTTAACTCAGTATAACTATACTAAATATGGGAAACTATTTGGATGGTAGTTTTTTTTTAATCTGATGATTCTAGTGCACTTTTTTTATATGTCATAATATTGTGATACATATTTTATTGCAGAAATGTGTTTAATATTCTATTATATTTGAAACAGCTATCACTGTTACTAAATACTCGATACTCGAAAGTGAGGCCCCCTTACTAAAGTTGGTTTGTGAGGTGCATGTGTTTGTGTGTCCTGCTTACCGTATGGGTTCATGTGATCTCCAGGCATCTGTGGAGGGGTGAGACCCTGCTGGAAAGGATCTGTGCTGTAACCATTCGAGTCCATAGGGACAAGCTGCTGCTGCTGAGGTGGGCCGAGTGGTGTGTAGGTGTTCATCAGACTCTCCATTCTGCTGGATATTACTTCTATAAAACACACAATAAGGGAAATTAGAGGTTTACACCCATGTATAGGATTACTGTAAGTTCAGAGTCACAAAGGAGCCCTTCCAATAAAAAAAACCTATATGTGCGATTTCTGACGATAGGGAGAATTTAGTTTTTGTTTCTTCTTTTTGTAATTTGGACAATTAAAAAAAAATTACGTGTGTTTTATTTATATGTGATGGAGAGCTAAAATGGAGCCTTTATTAGCTTTTATTGTTTTATATTTCTGTTCCACCTTAATTGCTACAGTCTCTACTGCCTGTTGCCCCATTTAAGGTGGAATTGGAAGGTTGGCTAGCTAGCTATGAACTAATATACTTTTTTTTTTTTATTCCTGTTATACAGAAAATGGCCATAAACCATTTAATTACAAATTAAACAATGAAAATATAGTAGTTCTCTTGCAGGGGTAGGGCTACCCTCACAAAAAAGAAGTGTACTATTAGCACACTTATTTTAAACTAAAATGACTTACAAATATGTTTTACGTATAAAATCACTTGATTAGTAGTTTACTGAGAGTGTACTTAAAAGTGTAATTTAATAAGCTAAAAAGTGGGATAGAAGTTTATAAGTAGTATTCTAGCTGTACACTTATAAGTTCACTTTTAGAATAGTTTAAAGTATACCTGAACTACAAAATTAAACTTAAATGTAAACTACTTGTGTACTCAAAGTTTACTAGAATGTATAACTAAAGAACACTTAAAAGTATACTTCAAGGTTACGAGAAGTAAACTTAAAGCAGATTACTAGCTTACATCTAAGTTTTATTTTTGCCTATATTAGTTAACTAGTGGTGTACTCAAAGTGTACTACTTGAACACCCAAAGCATATGTAAAATTATACTTTTATATACTAAAATTGGTCTACTACAAGTAAATTAATCCTAGTATACTTACTACATACTGTATTATATACTTGGCAAATATATTACAACTTTACGTAAGTTTACTTAATAAAATAAACTGTAAGTATACTTTTGTTCATAAGGGTAAGGGGTAGGACCAAAAGGTAAAATGGTATTGGGCCATAATTAATTATCCATGCAGTGTTAAACCTAATGAGGATCACTCCAGGATCTGTCCAGGAAAGAAAATTATATTTTAAGGTCCACTCTTTAATATGTCTGATCTAGAGAGTAACTGTCATGTCGTACCTTGTCCGAGTCTCTGTGTGTTCTGCTGCTCCTGTTGCTGCTGCTGTCGGCGAGCCAGCTTCTTCATCTAAGGGGGAAAAGATGCTGCAATTAGATTGGTTCTCCTCGATGAGGGTTCATGCAAAACTAAAGCGTGAAATAAGCATGTAGGTGTGTGCTGACCTTGGCTCTCTGGTTCTGGAACCACACCTGGACCACTCTCACACTCAGACCGGTTTCTGCTGCCAGAGTCTCTCTTACCTGGATAAAGAAAAAAAGACATTTGGCTTTTAGTTGTTTGACTTGTGAGTAAGTTTTGAGATTGGTGTTATTTTGTGAGTGAGGTTACAACACTGGACAGCATGTTCATGGCAAGGTAATGTGAATTATCAGAGTTTGAGTGAGAGCCTAATAATGGGTGCCAAACGGATGGAATATTCCATTTCCCAATGTTTTGCAGACATTCAAAATTTGTCAAATGAACAGTGCCATGTTTGCACCAGAAATATGTCATAGAAGACATTACCACCCACAGTGAACAGTGCAGTGGTGGTAATGATTGTGACCAGCAGTGTCTGGTTAGAATTGATTGTGCAAATAGAAAAGCAACTCAGAATCAATAGTCAATGCAGTCTTCCTAAGCTTCCATGGGACATGTCAAAAGTCATGGGACCCAATACTAGCTCCTGACATGAAGCTAGAAATCTTCTTTTACAAGATTACTGGACAGTACAACCCAGAAAGCAGATTTATTTAGCCCTCAATGCAATGCTGATCTCTAAACTACCTCGCTAATGAATCACAAAGACATAATGATAGTAAAGCTGAGGAGGAGCCCTGTCCATTATCACCTGCACTCTAATGCATAACTGGCTCTGCTCGCCTGCATTCATTCTTAACTACTTAATTAAGCTCTTTTGGTCAAGCTGTTTGATGCTCTGTAATCTTCTCAGACGTCAACAGCATCATTAAAGCCTCACCTTCCGGCAGGGTTTGGAGGAAACCTCAAAAGAGGCTTTGAAGGCACGGCGCTGCTGTGTGGTGAGGATGGTGCGAGGTCTTTTGGGCCGGCGTGAATCTTTGCTATCATCACTGCCTTTGTTCTGCCCCCCAGAACCCTTCTCTGGCTTCACATCCACATCCTCATCCTCGCTTTTATCTGCAGACAAAAAAAACAGACATGCTAAATTTAAATCAGTTATCACCTTTCATGAAATACAGCATATGATCACAGCTGAGTAAGTACTAATTAGGCTGCAGCGAAATCTCCTTAACATAACATAAAATAATGTAAGTTAATATGCAAATGGGAAAATACTACAGCACAGTGAAGTGAGACATGAGTCAAATTATTATTCATAACAGTTATTAAAAGCAATAAAGACAACTTAAAGTCACATCAGTGTAGCATCTAAAAACAGATAAATATGATTCCTAATACATAATTCATTATTCCAAAATGTGTTACACATATGTAAAACTTTTTTTATTAAATAGTTTCAAATGACCAACCAAACGACTACCTGTGTGATTAATGGACTGTTATGCTGTTCTCAAAAACCATAGAGAGTTCTGACTGATGATGATGTTTAACTTAGTAGTTGACACTAGAACCAGGATGGTAGAACCTGGTTAAAAGACAGCTAACTAATAGGCTGTACTGCTTCTTTAATCATTTCAATTTTAGACATTGAATTCTGATATTTTCTTAGCTATTTAATTTGGAAAATAAATATAAAACATACAGAATATGTTACTTAAATGTCTCAGCAAATGTTTAAGGGTGTTTGTGGTTTGGTTAGATCTGCCTTGAGTCATATTAAGGTGTAGTATTAGGTTATTTATTTTGTTTAAATAGCCCATGAGAGGAGTGGTTTGTTTGTTGTGAGAATGTGATCTCGATCCAACCCAACCGTCAGATGTACTTCTCAAGTTAAAAATAAGTGGCTAAAGAATCTGCTATAATGTCCATATAATTACTACAGCTATAAACACACGTCATCTCTGCTGTTGCTCCATGTTAAACTATACATAAATATATGTGTCACGAAGGAGGGAGGGATGGACGTAAGTGCAATATATATTTATTTAAACATACAAGATAAAATAAAACAATAAACAAAACGCGGGTAACGCAAAAACAAGGCTAGGATGATATAAACTAGAAACACAGACTAAGAAACTAAGACAAGGAAACATACGGGTAGCAAGGATACATACTGGATACTGGATACTGGATACAAAGGATACTGGATACAAGATACAAAAGACAAAATACAAAAGACTCGACACTGAACCTTCAAACAGACGGGCTTAAATACATGAGGAGAGTGAGAAACACCTGGGCTAGGATGACGAGGGGGCGGGGTTACAGACAAGACACAGGTGAGAACACTAATAGCTAGGGCTGGGCTGGGGCGGAGTTAGGGTGGAGACAGGTACAGAAACAACAACACAAGCACATGGCTGGAAAACATGACAGGTAAACAGAGGGGCAGGAGCACAAGAGACAAAATAAGGGAGAAACAGAAGACAGACATGGGCTAAGGTGTAACAATATGCACTAGTCCAGAACACAGGATCTTTCCCAGTTTTTTGTGCACATTAACTTTTCCCCTTTCTAAAAGGATCCAAATCATGAGGTTATAAACTCATTAACTGATTTGGATCAGAGAAAACTGAATCTAGCTATGACAATTTCTTAGCCTCCTAAGACCTGGACTTTTGCTTCGAGTTTAAAAAAAAAAAAAAAAAAAATTATCCTAGCTATTTGGGATTAATAGGACCTAACATACATAAAAACTGAACTTTGACTTTGTATAGGAAGTCATTTTTGCAAAAAAACAAACAAACAAAAAATAACTAAACATGTTATCCTATGGGGATTAAAAAATAAATTGATTGGAATTTTTATCTGGCCCATGTTTCTCTCTGGACTGGCTGCAGAAACTCTTGACTGGGATTCCCGCCATCTTGTTTTCAATCAGCTAAGTGTAATGGTTTCATTTGACTACTTGATGGTAGAGACAATGTCTCCATATAAGGCCAAACGGTCCATGTTTTAAAAAAATTAAGTATCATGGTGTAGAGAATCAGAAATGTAATGAAACGTAAGGACACAGGGTCTCAAGAGGTTAAACTAAGGCTGCATGTCTATATTCATCTGTAAATGATTCTATATTCCCTATAGTACACAGTGTAAGGGGAATTTTGGTTCCTAGTGCTGATAACAACACAAAATAACACATTTTGAGACCAAAGCCTTCGGATTCTTCATAATTTCAGGACAGTATAAAGTCAGTTTTTGTTTATTATGATTTTTCCCGAAGGCAAATATACCCAATAAGCTGCCATGTCAATGTAAGGTGTATAAATAAGACAAGACGAGTCCCGTTCTTACCAGAGTCTGACATTTCTGGACTGATGGAGTTGAGCAGGTCTTTCTCCCTCTCGTAGTCTTTCTTACAGAGCAGCTGACTGTCTTTCAGCACAAACTCGTCCCCTTTACACAGCTGCCTCTCACACACACAGCAGCAGAAGCAGCCCAGGTGATACACACTCTTCAGAGCGCGCATCACAAACTCAGTGGGGGCGATCTTCTCCAGGCAGCCGCTGCACTTAGTGGCGAACAACCTGCAAGAAAATAAAGCAGAGTGAGTCAGTGCATCTCAAATGGTGAAAAAAGAGGGTAACAGAGAACAGAGAAACACTGTGTAACAATACAGTTCATAAGATTGGAATATTAACACACTATTATACAGTTTTCTTTGATGTGGTTGTGTTTTTCTTTTTTCTTTATCTGCAGTGCAACATTTCAACATCCCATATCTGGTGGATTTAACTCATTCATTCATTAAATTGAATTACATTCTGAAATTCAAAATCTAAAGTGAAAAAATAAGTCTACAATTATTTAGGAGCAACTATTTAAGAGTATTTTTGAAGAAAAGTAAAGTAAAACACACTGAATATCTTTCTCCACTGAACCCAGTCGAGACGCGCCCCCTTTTTTCCTCCGACACAGATCTGAGGCCCTGTTTATCTCCCCACTTTTCAGTCTTCTCCTTATTCTGCTCCCTTTCTCTTTTGACGATGGGTGATAATCTCCTAAGCTGAAGCTCTTCTACTTCCTCTCTCTGTCACTGAGCATTATGCTTCTGCCAGTAATTCCCATGATCCCTTGAGAGATCTTCCTGTCCTCTATTGTGTGCGATGTCTAATCTCGGCCTTTTTTCTTGCTCTTTGTTGAGTGGGCTGTGTAGAGCCTTAGTCACAGCTTTGCGCACAGGACAGCCACGCGTGACACTCGGGCCCTGCCGACCCCCACATGTGAGAGTGCGCGGGGGGGCAGTGAGTAACGCAGATGTTACGGAATTTGTGGTAAAAGTGAAACAAAAAAAATGGTTCCTGAATGTCTGCTTATGGTTTTGGATGTTGTGTATGTATACATGTTTCTATACATGTTTCTGTTTCTGTGTTCAGTGTGAATGTGTGTGTGTGTTTGTGTGTGTGTGTGTTTTGAATTTACATTTTTAAGGAGGATTTCAAGAGTGTCCCACTTTTTTTTTTAGAATAAAAATGAAAAAGTTTGGGATCTTTAAAACATGGTGAAGTGAGTATTTACACAGACAGCTATATTTCATTTGTTTAAAACTTAAAGATAATTTATTTTTTTACTTCTTATTTTTTTAGGATACATTTGTAGTTACTTAATCATATCTCTAACTAATGATATGCATAAAACTATTGTTTTTTTCCTTAAACCTAATCCACCCCCAGATACTGCATTAACAACGTAATACAATGTGATAAAAATAAAAATTGTGGAGATTTGTTTTTGCATAAATCCATTAGGCTGTTGAAAAATTGACAAAAAAATATATTTTGATAATTTCATTTTTATGTAACAGCAGTGATTTTTTTGCAAATATTTGAAAGCAATGGTTTAAATGACAAAATTAATTGATTTTGATCAAATGAAAATACTTAAATAATTTAATAATACATTGCATGTGCTATTTCTTGTATATACACTATATTTTATTTTTATGTATTTATTTTTGATTGGGAAAATGTTTTTTTTATAATGTTTTTCTGTACTTGCTGTAATTTTTTTGGGAACTTAATTTAAATTCTCTGTATGTCCTGTAAATATGCAGTATTGACAATAAAACTAGTTGACTTGACTTGATGTTAAAACAGGCAAGCAAGCTGTAATTATACATTAGTACATGTATACGTGTCTCAGAATGCTCTGTAGATGATATGAACTATGATCATTTACCTTATTTAGAAAGCATTTGCATAATATGATGTGCCTATGTGTGTATGTGTGTGTGCGTGTGTGTGTGAGAGAGAGAGAATGAGAGCTGCACACTGATTTTGACTGGCACATGCAAGGTGTGTGGTTGAAACTAATCCCTCTTTAATACCACTAAGAAGGTCCTGAGGGAGAGAAAGCTTTCACAGCTAGTCAAACACACTTAGTAAGACCCCAGTTAGTGTGTGAGCGTGTGTGTGTGTGTTGGGGGGGTCACATGGCCTATGGTTGTTTGCTATGAAATGAACAGAAATTATTTGTCTGGTTGTTTGGTGTCAGCAGTGCTGTTTAGAGCCACCAGGGTTGTTGAGAGCTGAGGCCTGGACTGCTGTTTATTTGCATAAGCTGTCTAAGAATTCCTGGATGAACTCTTTAATAAAGGAATGGGAGGGATTAGGGTGTTACGTTGATTTCTTCAGTCTTTTATGTTTCTAGGTTATAAATTTAAGTTAGATGTATTTTATTACAACATATAGCAATATATGCTTTGGTATTATACATATTATTTATTGCACCACCAAACAAATCACCAAGGTAATGATTTCCATTTTTATAAGGATTAAACTTTAAAAATTAACTACTTTGCCACGACAAATTTTATCTGTACAACTTTTCTATATATACCAATATATTAATGTTCCCAACATTTCTTCCATTACCGCAACAACCTGTGATTTCTGTAACAAACTTGCTTATGGAGAAATCAGCCATGAGAAAAAAATAGCATTTTGAGATCTGAAAATGTTATAATAATAAAGCAGATGTATTCAGAATCATTACCATTCATGCCATTATGCCAACACTTTATTATTTCTACTTTTCTATTTTCTACTATTATTTCTACATATAAAACATGTTTATGTATTTAAAGTGTCTTATATGCTACCTGTTGACTGGTGTTAGGAGATCCAAGATTTTTTTTTTTATATAAATAGAAAAACTTGTCATTACCACAGCATAAATGGTTGTGATGGAAATGACCTTCCCAGCTAACAGAGAACGTTATAAGAACCTTTAGAAACATTTTGAAAAGGTTCTAGTAAGGATATTCATTAATGTTACAGAATTAATCTTCAATAGAATGTTCTGAAAACATGTAACATAATAATGGTTTGCATCAAAACATTATTAGAACATTTCTCATTACATAACATTTCCAGCTAGACAAATACTAACATTTTTGAAATGTAAAAAGTAACAAAGAAATCTAAAAAAAAAAAAAATAGAGTAATGTTGCAGCAAATTTACCAGAACATGGCTTCATAAAGGTTTAATAAAAATGTTTTCGGAACATCCAGAAAACGTGACAAATTGAATGTTCTGAGACATTTAGAAATTTTTCTATTAACAAAAAAAATGCTAACTGGGTTAAAGATTTTCAGTTTTACCATCACTATGTTATTAGCGGATTAAATATTTAATATTAAAAGTCATATAATCATATTTTCTCATCAGTCAACAGCGTAAAAATTACTTAAATAAACCCTATGGAAATGTTTGGATTTCTGCACTATTCCATCTAATATAAATATTATTATATGAGTAAATTCTGCATCGCCTTAGTGTTGACCATCACAATGCTTTCATTTTCACAAAAACGTACAAACTTAAATATTCTCCTGTTATCATTATAACTTACACTTAAAAAGAAATAAATATTTTTTATAAATAAATAAGTTAACATGGTAAAAAGGACCCCTTCATAGAAGAATCACCCACTCAACACATCATCGAAGGGCACCAGATCCAGCAGTGTGATGCATTTCACACACAGATGTGTTCAATCTCAGCGCTTAAGTGATTTGCCATAATTATATTCTTTTTTGGTCGAGTCTTTGATGCTGCATTATGGACTTACGGGCCTGCTATAGGGCCCGGTACTTCTGCGTGTGTGTGTACGTGTGTGTGTGTGTGTGTGTATTCCACACGTAAAGCAGAAGCATGTGCGCTACAAAGGAGCTAAAGATGTCATTAAATTCAGCCGCTTCAAACACTGCTTTTCTTCTGATGGGCAGCGCAGCTCTGAGATACACTGCATGGAAAATACTCTGTGGCCAATAAGGGCAGCCTTTTTACACACACACACACACACATGCATACACTCATATGTGTACCCATACACATGCCAGATTAGATTTTTCCACAGCAACTGTATCCTGACCTTGTCAAAGAGTCGGGGACAAGCCACATCCACCCTGTTCATGGAACAGTAAAGCTCATTAAATCATAAACCTCTCTGATGGTTTTATTTTAAGATAAGGAAATGTGGAACCCTGATTACAACTTTACAGTGCACAGAAAATCCCATACAGAGCTCAGCTCCTGTTCTATGTTCATGTCAAGCCCAGCATCCAAAACAATTAGGACTAGCTAAAGGGATCGCTAAAGGATATGCGGTTTATACTGAAGCTGCTAATGTTGGACTAAAGTGGTCTGAAAGCTGCCCTATTTTTACCCCGTTGTTCAGTGAGAGAGCACAAAGTATATGAACAAAAGTGTTGGGACACTTTTTTTGGTTAATTTATCGCTTCTTCTGAAATCAAGGGTATTTATGAAGAGAGTTACACTTTAATATAAGGGTACTTTCATTAACAGTACCTACCAGAGGATGTCTCAACTAATTATTAATTAAAACTAGTTAAGACATCATTAATAATTACAAATACTTTAACTAATGTATCAATTCATTATTATTAACAACATTCTTAAGCATTAAAATTAAGCAATGATTAAAAAAAATAAATAGTGTCAGTTAATAATTAGTTGACACATTACTTAACCATTCAATAATATTACTGCTGTAAGTACTACTATGTACACTCTACTGTACAGTCCAGCAAAGGTTTTCCACTAGATTTGTTCCATCATTTATGTGAGGATTTAGTTGCATTCAACCACAAGAGCATTACCCAGACAACATTCTCATGCAGGGATTACATGGGTGTAATGTGGGCTAGGTGGGTTCCAGGTGGACATTGGCTCACCATTACAACTCACCTTAGTCCCTTTATAACAATGGGTTCCATCTAGGCCCCAAGTGCAGCCTCAAGTACAACCCAGATGAAGACCATGTTTAACCCCTCCTTTCCTGGTTCCATCACTGAACCTGATGGGTTCCATCACTGACATTCATATGTGGAGTCCATGGTGGGGCTATAAGTTGGGCTATCCATATAAGCCCCACATAAGCATGTTTTCTGGTGAGTAAGGTATTGATATTGGAGGATCATCACCTTACCTCAACCCCAAATTCACAACTCATCCCACATTCCACAACTTATCCCAATAGTAACGGATTGAGAACATTGTTCCTCTGCTCTACAGCTTAATTACAGATGGCAGTATACCTTCTAATCTGCAAATAAAACATAAATAAATAGTTAAAATAATAAGTCTAGGCAAGGGAAAGAATTTACTTAAGGAAATATTTTTTTGTAAGTGTTGTTAGACTGTTTTCCTTGTTTTAGAACTATTTGAGTAATATATCCCAATAATTAATAATTAATCTTAAAATGTTAATCTTATTTTAAATCATTTAAAATAAGCACAAAATCATGGGTCAAGTTGTTCAAATTCTTTTGGCCATCCAAATCTGACTTTTGCTTGATTTAAATCTAACTTCACTCATTTTGAGACTTGGCCCATTGGCAGATTTATTTAATTAACATTAGCATATATGTCTCAAATTACTTATATTTTGTCCAGTTTTTGCCAATGGATTTTTTGCAGTCTAATCAATGATTTCATGTGTATCTGCTCTAGAATGTCCTTTTCTACTGGCGACACTTCTCTACAGGAATTAGACAAGGTATTAAAATTAAATTACCTAAAGGCATTTATTAGAAGGGGTGTCCATAAATATTTAGATTTATATTTATTTCACACATTAGACATTTACATAGTTTTCTATTTGAACACTGTATGTCATTATGACCAGCTGTGTCTTTCTATAGAGGCAATGTATACCTAAAATCTCTCTGAGCATGACATTAAACTCAGATTTAAAAGCAGTTTTGGACATATTCCACATCATCATGATAGAATCGCAATCCTAGCCCAAGGACAAATAAGGAGATGCCAATAAAACACATTTATAACCATTCACTTAACATTTGTATGCCAGAAACCCACCCACCCACCACAGTAGGAAGTCATTAACCACACAAGATAATTGTCGTTCTTATATTTCACTTCAGAGGCTGTGGAAAATTAGCGCTAATGTGGCTAATTAGCGTGTGGTTAAACAGAAGGGTGAGAAAGACCCACTATCTGCGCTACCGGTCAGTGTGTGTATCTAATCGTGGTGACAAATGAAGTGTGTATTTGCTGAGGTCTCCAGAGCAAACTTCTGGCTAGCTATGATGTCTCCTGAAATCATATCCGCAGCTGCTGCTAGCGCATTAGCATGCTAATGGGCTATTGGAGGAGCCTCTTTGCTTTCTAATTAAGCCCAGCAGGTACACTTTGTAGGGGGGCTACAAGCTAACAAAATGAAGACCACAGAGAGAGCTCTGACACATGAATCAAACAGATTGATCGATGTTTATATATTTGGGGTGGTGGAATGAAAAGGAGAGGATGGTGTGATAGAAACAAAAAGCTATTCTTGGGAATATTATACTGGAAATATGATTAAAAATAAACTTAATTGCTACACCCTGTGATAACTGACCTATTTGACCAGTCCAACAACTACTTAACCAAAATACTGTCCAAATTACTACAACCCTGAGCCCTAACAGCACTTGATACACAGCTGTGGAAAAATTTGAAGACCAAATTTAAGTTTCTGAATCAGTTTATCTGATTTTGCTATTTATAGGTATATGTTTTAGTAAAATGAACATTGTTGTTTTATTCTATAAACTACGGACAACATTTCTCCTAAATTGCAAATAAAAATATTGTCAATTAGAGCATTTATTTGCACAAAATGAGAAATGATTTTCATGCATCTCGGCATGTTCTCCTCCACCAGTCTTACACACTGCTTTTGTACAACTTTATGCCACTTCTGGTGCAAAAAAATCAAGCAGTTCAGCTTTGTTTGGTGGTTTTTCCAGAGATGTATGTACAAATTAATTTTGTTGTCCCAAAAAGTCCCAAAATCTCCAAAATGGAAAATGTACAGAGGGGAAACTCTTTCAGTCCCTTTACTAAAGCCACTCCTCCAAAACTTAACTGTATTTGGATTGGCTGGTCAGGAAAAAGAGTGTTGCCAACAACAGTGTAGGGGAAGGTCTTGTCAATCTTTGCTTCGAAGGTGTGAAATCTCTCATAACAACAAATAAACACAAACAAGCTAGCTAGCTAGCATCTCATTTGTTAAACATACTGTTTAAAGCCAATTCCATCAAATAACACTCGCTCAAAACTACAATGTAGACTTTACTGCACATATACAGTTCGCACACAAATTACAAACAGTATAAACATGGCTAGCTAGCTTACAGCTACAACTCAGCTTAACATTAATTTTGGACTTATATAGACAGCAGCATAATTATAGTAAAGTGCTGCCTTGATGTCGGATAAAAACATTCAGTAAAATATGATGTTAAATAATATAATTGTTGTGATTACATAAACAAGACAAACCAGATTTTTTTTAAAGTACTTCCCAGTCAGTCCAATCCGATCTAATGATTGAAATCTGGATGTAAAGAGCATTTCAAGAAATATAACAGTTTTTTTTTTTTTTTTTTGTAAAATAACACTTTCAGTAGAGTTCAATGTGTAAAGATTATATTCATAGTCACTGTGGAACATGGATCTGTTTATTCTGGTATTTTGACACAATGCAGGAAACTGTAGCAGAATAATTTATAATTTGTAAACAGTACTTTAATAAATTAGTTTTAATCAAATAATTATAGTTATTACACTCCAGCAGTTATAGTCATTCTTGCATTGATTATTATTGTTTGTTTTATTTGTTACTGATGCTTTGCTGATATATTTGATATGCTGATTTGTCATTAGCTAATAAAGCCATCTTGAACTAAACTGAGCTAAACCACTGAGAGGAAGAGAGAGAGAGTGACAGAGAGAGAGAGAGAGAGAAAGAGAGAGTGACAGAGAGAAAAAGAGAGAGAGAAAAAAAGAGAGAGTGACAGAGAGACACAGAGAGAACAGGTACACAGTGGCTATGTTTGGACAGCTGCTCTCCAAAGCCTGGCAGTTCCATTCACAATAGAGTTTACTCAGCTCCGCTCAGCCACTACAGTAGGCAACGTGACAGAATAATGGAGAACACACACACACACACACACACACACACACACACACTCACTCACACACACACACACACACACACAGCTATACAGCCAGCATGCGTAGACAAAATGTACCTATGTAAAATCTCCCTAAACATAGCATTAAACAGAATCGTAAGCAGCCTTAGACAAATTTTATATTATATATATATATAGAATAAACATCTTCCAGGCCTAGAAAAGCCATAATCGAGGATGAATATTCTCCCCCTGGGCACAGGAACTCTGTGTGACTAAATTCAGGTCTGGAACTCTGGATTTCTTTCGCAGACTCAGTTTCCTCCTTCCTCCTATCACCTTCCATCACCTTCTGTCAGACTTTTTTCCTTTTTTTTATCTGACCCACTGCCAAATAGGCATGTAGTGAATATTTGACAACTGGAATTATTCAGCCAAAATTGAAGGAATTAGCTAAAAAAATTGAAATGCTTTTACAGAACAAAGACTAGTTGATTAAGTAAAATAACAGCAGGCTTAAAGATATATATATTTGTACCCTTTACATATTACTTGCATAAGTGGAATGAAACAATGTGTTCAGCATCATCAGTTATCATGCTTAGTATCAGTTTACTTTCATCATAAGTTGGGTCTTTTCAAGTTGAAAAAAAATACAAGCAGTACAGGATTAGGAGGTAGCAAGCTAGCTTTTACAAAAGGACTGTCTGTATTTTTTTGTGCATAAATCTGGCTCACCTGTAACTAGAGTAGCACTACTAAAGTAAATGTATCATTGGTATAAAAAAAAATAGGATGCTGACCTAAATGTACGACTAGAATTGCACTACTGAGGTCAGAATCAGAAAATAAGGATTAGAATAATCTTGCTGCTATAAATGCACTGTGGATTTTTTTTAGTTATGTCCACTGGAATAATTGCGATTCAGGCTATTTAATTTATGCATTGGCAAAAATAATGAAAATTATATATATTCGGAATTTGAACTTTTCTTCAGACAAATGTTTCATTCATTTCCAACCAAAACCCAACCATCAGAACCATCAGAAGCATTGGTTCACCTGTGCTTCTATACATACTACACGGTGCATACTGCACTGGCCTGCTGCTGGTTTTGAAAACTGGTGTTAAGCTGGCCCCCAGATTTGCTGTGAACCTGAAACACTGTTTAATGACTCTTTCTCTCTCTCCATCTGCCCCACCTCCAAGTCAATTTGACTGAGGTAAAGCAGACGCTGGCTTTTAGCGTGACTCAGCAGGAGTGCTGGCTGACTGCTAAGGATCTTGAGCCAGCATTGGGCCCAGTGCTCCACTTATGGGTTATAATGGGCATCTGGGGAATACAGCTGCTTGGCTTGCGGTTGGACCGATTGCAGAGTAGGTATGATAGGCAGGAGCGTGCTACTATTAGTCCCGCCCATCGCCGTATCCCATTGGGAGAAAATAAAGGAGAAAGGGTTCGGGCCCGTCGAGTAGCACCTGAGCCAGCCAATGAGGATTAGCCGAGGCTCCTAAGTGGCAGGTCACGTTCTTCTGGAGATCTAATAGGAGGATAATCCCTGGTTTAGCTCAGATGGCGAAAGGCCAGGGCAGTCTCTCGAGCAGCAGATGTGCTTAGCAGTGTTGTCTGACGCAAACCATACGATCCAGTGCTGGGGAGAATCAAAGTGAAGAGCACATGGAGGAGAGTTAATAAAGTGGCTGCACGGGGTGAATGGGCCTGGTATTAACTCTTTGTTTACCAAATACAAGGTCACCGCATCCGAGCCCCGGCTCTAAGCAAGAGGTGAATGCCTGGGCCCAAGGGTAGATCAACCTAAGAGCAGTTCTCAGACAGGTTTATAATTACCCATGACCCCCATCCTCATCCCCCAGTCTCTAAATAAACAGTAATATAGAGCGTTCTGGAGAGGGGCTCCTCGAGCGTGTGAAAGCGGGATGCTCCTGAGCTCTGTCCTCATAACGTCAGGTCCCTAATCTGCAGGGTGGGGGGTTTACACCAGTGGCACAGCTGTGAGATTACCACCCCTCTCAAGTGCTTGGCCCCCAAACACAGACAATCCCACACACATATACACACACCTAACCCAAACCCATATGGCCCGACCCGCTGGTTTTCTGGGTCTGAGGACTCGTAGCTTAGCATTTGTGTGTTTTCCTGCCATCTTAAGGATTTCTGATGGAGCAAGCAGAGGGGATCAGGGTGGTCGGGGGCAGGTTGTTGGGGTTTTAATTAGCTGTAGTAATCCCAGATTATTGGAAATGACTCTTGGAATGTTTGCTCAAGAAAAGCCTTTAAAGGAGCTGAGAAACTCAAGAAGTAAATCATCAAGCGTCAACGGTTCATTTAGAGAGCTCTCGTGCTTCATGCCTTCACTTTGATTATCACCTATACAAAATCTTTATACAATAGAGATTTAGCACTATTTTTGAAAAAAAGGTCTCAAATGTTTTTTTATACATAAACACCTGAAAGTAATCTAAAAATGATTATTTTTTTTGGAACAATGCCTCAGAAAATAACCAAATAATATTTTAATGAACAGTCAAGCTTTGAAAATATTACTTATGTTTAATTTATCTTCAGAAACCTAAAATAATAATTGATGCATCAACATAATTCATACCTTATCATTCCATCAAAAACAGTAAACACTTAAAAAATTGTTATTCAATGATGTTTTCATTTTAAACAGAAGAATAATAACTCAAAGGACCATTTATATTGTTATTGGTATTGTTTCTTATTGAAACAGACATCACTAGTCACACCACTAGTCCCAATCTTTTCCACCCACTGCACTGCCCACTGTGGATGGTGATGCCTTCTGTGGCATATTATTAAGGAATGTTAAATGCATGCACAACTTGAATAAGAACTGGAAACTGAATGTCCCTTTCCATCTGCACCCACTAACAGACCTCAATCTTAATCAAAGTCCGATAATTCCCCCGATAGTTGCCCATTCCATGAGCACAATCGCTGGTGTTCGAACCTCACTAACCAGATATCACCTCACAACTTATACAGGTGTAGTTGTCCCCAAGCCCATCCTCTAAGGTGCTGTTGTTGCATGTCCCATTTAGAATGCTAGTGTCCTTTTATTCATTATTTTCCATTCAGAATAAAGAATAAATCCTGTAAAAAAATAAAAATAAAATAAAAGCTTCTATCTGAAAGCACACCTCAGTCTCAGTCAGGTTCCTCTCTCTCCATCATTTTTTTTCACAGTTCTCATGTATCCTGACTACAGGGGGAGTCTCAGGACAGATCACTGTCCCAGTGATGGAAGCTTAATGTGCTCTCTCTCTCTCTCTCTCTCTCCTAGCTTAAAGAGCAAATATTGGACCATGGTATTTTTTTGTCTGACAGCTCACACTCTAGCCTAAACTCTACAGGGTGACTCCCAAACAAAAGACTCAAAGTGTGCAGGAGCCATTGTCCGAGAGGCACGTTCCCATGGTACCGCTGGCAAGTTTCTGCAATACTGGAACCTGATGAAGGGCAAACGAATAGTGGGGTGAATCCCAGGGGCTGAATCCGCATAGTCTCGCTCTCAGAGAGAAGTTAAAGCTAACAGCAATGTCCAGAGACAAATCTCTGGTTTTCAGGGACCTTTTATTGGAGACTGAATCTCGAAAACTGAGTTAAAGAACACAAACTGAACTGTAATATATATATAATTTATATTACTAACTATAATAAAACATTCTCTAATAAATTTGGACACGTTTAAGTAAGTTAGCATCCTCGGATGTTCCTAGAAATCAAAGAAACACAGTTTTACCTTTTTTAATCATTGCTAATTATACTACTAGAATGTATAAATGCCATGTGAATATTCTAAACACTTAATTCAGGGACCATCAGGTGGAGATTCCAGATGATGAAAACACAGAACTTGAGCAGCATTTTTTAAAGTAAAATGGTGAGAAGTACATTATTTTAGCACAGGTTAGCAAAATGTTACTTTAGAAAAGGACTTTTGAATGTTACTTTATGTTACTTTAGGAAAGGATGTGGCAAAATATATATTTAATTTTCACAAAAGACATGTATTATAACTTGTTTTTTTTTCCAGAAGTTTGTGATTAACCTAGTATGGACAACATTAAACATATAACATCACAATAGTGCAGCAGTCTTTAGGATCTTTTCTTTTAAACTGAAAGCAGTAGTATTCCTAAATGGGAGAAGATAAATTAAGAGAAAAAGACAAACTATCTACATTCTAAGAATTCTGGTAGGTTTTCCTGGGTGTGCTTTTCTAGCAATGTCAGGTCTTCCCAACAGCTTTTGCTGGTTATCTGCGCAAACAGTGGTGCTGCTAATGGTGCTGATATAAAAACTACTTGGATAGCAGAACTACAAACTCACTCTTTATCTGATCATTTACAACAAAAGAAAACCAAAGAAAGATGGAATTAGAACTGAATAGAGATGGCAAGATAAAAAAGAGCTCAACAGAATACTAGCAATGTGAAAGAAAACTGCACTATAATGCATGTTCTCATGTTTTAAAAGTACTGTATGGTTGCTGCAATTACACATTCTCACCAGAGAGGTCGCTAAAGTGACAACATATTAAGGGACTAAGGCTTTAACAAAAGGCTGTAGCTAATGAACAACAAGCTACACCAATTTATTTTATTTATTTAGCACTTTATAAAAATAACCATTTGGTCTATAGTTGGTCTATAGTTGGTCTACAAGCATGATCAATGACCAAGCCAAAAAAAAAAAAAAACAAGCAGGTTGACCAACATGACCAAGTCAAGAGATTGTTAACCAGGTAGCTTCCCAGTATAGGGATATTTTGCCTGGAAATTGACCATCAAAAACCAACTTAGAGCACCTAAAACGAGCTACCAATAAAAGCTAGAGTCTTATAGTACCCAAAATCTATTGAATAAATCTCCAGAATATTTCTCAAACCACACCCAGCTACAGTCATGCAGACTAGCAAATGTGCTTTAAATATAAAGTGACTTAAAGTAGATTAAACATGCATGAATAGAAAAATAAATGAGACTATTGACATTTAATAATTGCTAGCAACAATTATTATTACTGTACATCTCTAGTAAGCTATAGCAGCACAGATTGCCCACCATACATGTTCTGCTAAATGTACCATGATTCAAATTAAAGCTGAAACAGCCCTGCTGTACATACATCTGGAACACAGCTGTACACAAGCGTCAGTGCTGATAGAGCGATGGTGTGTTCCACTCGGTGGATGCAGACACACACTCAGATATATACACACCTAATAATGCTCAAGAGGTATGCTCTAATCATAACCATATTCTGAATTTACACATCAGATCTCCAAAAAAAAGACACACACACCAGTAGCTGCATGAAATATACTGTACATGTGTATGCTAATAGTGTTACTTGTTTTGTATTGTTCTAAGCGGCAAGGTTCTCAGTTTGGAAGGGTTGAGGTTACACCTCTCTTTTAATAAGGCTATTACTGGAGTTTTATAGTGACCACCAGACGTACAGACTTACAGTACTGCTGCTCCCACCATGAACTCTGAAATATAAACGTTCCTCAGTGGTTCTAACATTGAAAGAACTGACAGTTCTAAGAGGAACCCTAAAAGCTGGTTCTGTAAAAGACCTATGTTTCAGAAATACTGCTCAGAAAATCTCATTTAGTATGTATAGATTGATAGTTGTAAAGTTTTAAAACATACAATTCACGTATCAGTATATACAATCCATTAATGGGCAAAATATATTAAATTATGTCATTTTTATATAATTTTTTTGTGATAACAAACACAGGTCATTAACATTCCGTATGTTTACGAGTTTAAGCCCTGCCTGTACATCCTGATGGATTAACCCTTTCAGACCTTAATTGCCACTCATTAATAAAAAAAAATCACGTTTAATATTTACTAGAGTGTTGTATAAAACAAGGAGAAAGATATCAGTTTCAGAAATTGTTTGCCACATTCTGTTAATTATTTTGCAAATATTGCACTGAAAATGCATCGTTAATTTATTCTTACCTTCTTTGCTGTTTTTTGATGATACATTGTCAATGCATTACTTTTTTTAAACACAAAAAAATCACATTATTCTGATCTTTTTTTAGGGTGATTTGAGCTTCCACTTCGCTGCTCAATCCGAGTGAAAAATGCACAAACCCAGAAAAGTCCCATATGAGGTTTCCAAGACAACAGCCTTCAACAAAGGGGAATAACAAGCGCAGACCACAAACTATGCGAGACCGTGACCAATGCGTAGGCCTTTGTGACGTACTTTAAACAAATGCATAAAACACACGGACACACACACAACCTGAATAGCCAGACATATGCAATAAAATACAAGCCCTAAAAAGAGGGACCCTGAAATAAGAACAATTAAAGAAGTGTTTTGAAATGTGCCTGCCTGCTGAAACACGTCTCGCATCAGCCCGCGCTGTTTATTAGGGTGGCAGATGATGGGGATTTCTCATGGCTGCGTCTGCTGTAGTGAGAGACAGGTTAGTGTAGCTTAGGCTGACATCAACCCTGTCGTCTTGATGCACTCAGCCCTGGGGGATCTGGCAACGGAGTGAGCTGGCCTGTCTGGTGCACTGGTCTCATTCTCACTAGCTCACTGAGTACTGTGATTTTGCTCTCTCTCTCTCTCTCTTTCTCTCTCTCTTTCTATCTCTCTTTTTCTCCCACACACACACAAACATGTAAAGCCGATATATGTGGATAAATATGATGTGATGAATTGTAAAGAATAATAAAAATAATAAAATAGTCTAGAATACATACAGATGTTCTGCTTTATGTGAGCTAATCTTGCATGCAGATATTGATACATATTTTCAGTAATACAGCTCTCAGCCACTGATGGCACTGTTTTAACAAATACACAAACCTGTCTGCCTTGTACATGAAGAACAATTGAGAAAACAGTGTCACTACATCTGCGTTTATTCTGTCTCTTTCTATTCTAGAGCTTTCAAAAAAGGAATTGATAAACAGAAACTCATGCAGAAACAGTCAGAAATATGGTTATGTTATGCTATGGTTATGTTAAGAGCTGGATTAGGGTTAGGAGACTGGTTAGGTTAAGTTAAAAATCAGCTTGAGCTGTATTAGTTTACTAAGTTTAAACTAGGTTAGATTCTTGGTTAAAAAATCATTGTGATTATACTAATCATAATCATAATAACGATTTATTTAAAATAATAATATGTTA
Organism: Astyanax mexicanus; assembly: GCF_023375975.1. Lineage (NCBI taxonomy): Eukaryota > Metazoa > Chordata > Actinopteri > Characiformes > Acestrorhamphidae > Astyanax > Astyanax mexicanus. Next base: position 21,951,278 of record NC_064408.1, on the reverse strand, counting down.
ATCATGTATGTAAAGCAAATATGTAAAGATATAAGCAATGCAAAAATAACATATTTGTTTGAAAAAAGACGAATCTGTGCAAAAGTCTAAACTGTAATTTATGATAATTGCATGCACAGCGGAGCTGGGGGAGAAGCTGCTCATGCGTCTCATGCAGAGACTAAAAATGGAAAAGAAGCTAGTTTTACAGCTCAATGAACATAATTTAATCAGGTCTAATCAACAAATATACACCAGAAATACATATTTACCTATCTGAAAAACAGTGCCAGAACATACAAATAAAATACATCTGTTTTCAGGATAAATACACTATATTTTTATATTTATATTTATTTATATTTATATCTATATTATTATTAGAATTAAGTTGAGGTGTAGGTTAAGTTTAGAATTAGGTTAAATTTGTCATAATGGCAGCCTGTGCCAAATTGAATGTCAAAGTTACGTAACACCCTTGATGTGACAGATTCTGGCAGACGTTAGAGTCTTGAAAGCGTGTTATGACACCCGAATTTGTAGCTCCATTTATTACAGGTATGTCAGTGAGACATATTGGTGATTATGTGACAACTTGACAAGTGTGGTCAACTGCAAAATGAAACAAAGATGCTTTGACAGGGTGGCACTAGAGAAATAAAAAGACATGGTTTAACTATACAGTGTGACTATATAACTGTTATGCAAATGATTTAAAGCTAAAGGGCCCAATAACACTTGAAATATACATTACACAACAGGCAAGCTGGAAAGAAGCTGGAAAATGTTATATCATATAACAACCAAATGCTGATACATTAACTCCTTAATAGAACACATACACTTACGTTTAGATATAATAATATACCTCATAATGTGCAATATTTACATGTTCAATACAGCTTTTTTTATGTGTGTGAAAGTGTGAGGATGATTTTTGTATTACTCTTGTATAACGTAACTTAAATTAAAAAAAAATCTATGAATCCTGTATCATAATGCATTACACAGCATAATTAATACCTTTTTTTGACCGCCATAAGCTTGTATAATAACTCATCAAGTATTTATAGTGACATCCTTAATAGAGTGTTATAAATGAAGTAGCAAATATGCAACTAAATATACAAATATGCAATATATAGTTTAATGTTATCTTATATTATTACAACTTTTCTCTGCTCCTGTGCTTATTGTAAATGTCCCCACTATGGTACTAATAAAGGATTGTCTTGTCTTGTCTTGTCTTGTCTTACCTCTATGCACAGCATAAATAATACCGTTTTGTGACCGTCATAAGCTTGTATAATAACTCATCAAGTATTTATAGTGACATCCTTAATAGAGTGTTATGAAGTAAGTATAAAATATGCAACTAAATATGCAAATATGCAATATATAGTTTAATGTTATATTATATTATTACAACTTTTCTCTTTGTCTATGCATTGTAAATGTCCCCACTATGTTACTAATAAATGCTTATCTTGTCTTGTCGTGTCTTGTCCCGCCTTGTCTCTAATAATACTCCTTATTTTAGAAAACACACTGAATGTACAGGTGTATAGAAACTTTTGAATATATACTATATAAAGTCAAAGCAGCTCTATACTCTATACACCCCTAGCAGCAGGCCTCCCTCCCTTTATATGATCCGGTACAGTTACGAATGCAGCAGCAGGTGTTAAGTACCACGGGTACGAATCCTGCCAGCAACTAAACTCATTACACTACCATCAGCAAATTATCATCCAATCACTCAACACATGAGCGCTCCACAGCCAATCAGAGCGGTCCATTAGGGAATGAAAGGCGGGGGTGGGGGCATACCCCCTCCCTCCCCACAGCGTCCATATTTCTATGGCTGCCCTGGGGTGACTGGCAGGAGGAGCTGAACTGGTTGCAGGTGTTTGTCACCAGCTGAATCTGTCTTTCATACTCTCTCTCTCTCTCTCTCTCTCTCTCTCTCTTTCTCTCTCTTCTAAGGCACTGTCTTCCCTCAGGCAATCCTCTCACCTGCTCCTCCACTCACACCCCTCCCGCCGTCACATTACAACCCCTTCGATCAAGCAGATTCACACTCGCACTCGCACTCACACACAGCAGGGTTGTTTTCAATTCAGAAATATGACTCAATACGTCATGTTCAGTGACAACTGGCAAGTGGAAGCATTAGCCTGGCCCTGAGCTCTGGAGGCTCGCACACAGTCTTACAGTACATACGTAGCTGCTGCTGCTGAAGCTGTGGAACCTATCTCTGATTTTAAGTTATCACCGAGTGCAATATCCATATAATTATCAATCAATATTAATATATTAAAATTTTAAATCGAGCTGGTGACAGCTAGTTAATTACCAAATTGGTCATAAGATAATATAAAAGGAAATGAGAGAAAAACAGGAAAATACACAAACAAATAATAATAAACCTATATATACAAAAAGATTACAGATAATACAAAACATATAAAATATATATACATCTAGTGCAGCTACGATAAGATAAGAGGAAATATGATTATGGTAGCTTGTGATCAGTATTATTGCACAAGGACTAACAGTGAATAAATAGCAAATAAATAGTAGATGAAAATGTGAGAAATACTGCACGTTAAACATATTGCACAAATGGTGATAGATGCTAGCTGGCAAAATGTTAAAAATTGGTAACACTTTCTATGAAATGTATTTGTAATGCATTATATGGCATATATTATACCTTACAATGACTGACATAAGCTTGCATAGCAATGTAAATAATTATTCATGCATTATACATTATACATTATACATGCATAACATGTTAAACAGTAAGATTTCAATGTAACTCATAATATCTGTTCATGAAAAAAACATCAGTTGCCTGATGTTTATTAAGGATGTCGCTATAAATACTTCATAAGTTATTACATAAGCTTGCGACATCATAATAAGTAATAATGTTTGTGTAATTTTTGCTGTGTAATGCATTATGAATACATGATTCATAGGAAGTTTTACAAGTTACGAGTTTTTCCATAAAAAATATTCCATCAATATGGATACATTTTAGTGTTAAAATCAGCTGACAACAACAGTTAACTAGCTACCAAATTTGATAAAGCTAGCTGGTTAAAATTTAAGTAGATAACACATAGAAAGGATGTGATTTACCCTGATTTGATTGGATATTGTTAGTTATTGATAGTTTGTACTAACTTATTTTCTTGACAAATGCATTTATTCTTGCCCATTCACTCTGAAGTTATAAGGTGAGTTTTACGTCTGGGCTGTGCTTTAAATGAGCACACTAGGCACATCAACAACAACAAAAACAAAAGTTTAAATTTAGACAGTTTTAGTCAGTTAGTTTAATTCTAAGTTAAATTGAAAAATGTTCAATTCTGTCTGATTTAATAATTTGATTATATTCCATTTGAATTCCAAGCAGGAATTCTTAACTGGGATGGGCCAAAATGTTGGAATTTCACTTCCATATCCAAGATGGCCGCACCATACATTAGTACAGTAGTAAAAGCATTAGGATTAGTAGTAATGGTAGTAAAAACACTTCTACCTATTTGTGTCTCATTAAACAGTGGTACACACAGCACTGTCCAACTTTCATCTGTGGACATGTGTGAATGGTTTTCGAATGCAAAAAATGCTGTAAAATGCTAATCCGGAAGAATGCTAAGAATGCTAACCCAGGATGTAAACAGTAAGGCATATTTTGGTTAATGTCGCCATAAAACTCTATTAAATAGTTATCAAACAAGTTGTGGTAAGTTGTGGTAAGTGTTTAGCTTTAGCTTTTGGGAGACAGTTTGAAATGATCTGAATGTTTTACAGGAACGCTGTCAGACTTCCAAAGTAAATGGAACGCAGCACAAGTACCCAAACAAATGAACACATGCACTCTTTTACCATTTGCAGCTGAGCGAGAAAAACAAAAAACACATAGATAAAAACTCTTATATCTACAATCCATTTAGAAGAAGCTATGCAATACAATATACAGCCCATCTTTATCTCTCTACTGTCTCTGCGAATGGCTCTTTTGTGTGTGCGGGACAAAAGCTGAGTCTCTGAGGAGTGCGCATGCAGCTGCTGGCTGAGAGAGTGATGACAAGCGGGTGTCTAATTCAATCAGCCGCACACGCGCCAGCCACTACAGAAAAAACACGCTTTAAAGCTTGATATTTTCACTGCTGTTTGAGGATCTATTATAAGAGCAAACCTACGGATTACTGAATATGTGTGTGTGTGTGTGTGTGTGTGTGTGTGTGTGTGTTTTATGTCTTTGTTTATGTGCACGTGTGGAGCAGATAAAAAAATGTCAGAAGGCCTTATAGGCTTTAAAAGTAGGGCAATGACTGCTGGGATCTATAATAAATCTATACATTTGTATTTTTGGATCATTTATATTGAGTAAAATCAACTCTCATGCTTGTTATATTTGAACTAGTATTGTAGTAATAGTTTTATTTGAATATATATATATATATATATATATATATATATATATATATATATATATATATATATATAGAGAGAGAGAGAGAGAGAGAGAGAGAGAGAGAGATTATATTATATATAGACATTTAGAGCATTTATTTGCAAAAAAATGAGAAATGGCTGAAATAACAATAAAGAGAAACAGAAAGAAACAGAAAAGATGTACAGCTTTTAGACCTCAAATAGTGCAAAGAAAACAAATTCATATTCAGAAATCAGTATTTGGTGGAATAACCTTGTCTTGGTGTGTTCTCCTCCACCAGCCTTACACACTGCTTTTGGATAACATTATGCAACTCCTCGTGCAAAAATTCAAGCAGTTCTGCTTGGTTTGATGGTTTGTGATCATCCATCTTCCTCTTGATTATATTCCAGAGGTTTTCAATTTGGTAAAGTGACTAGACATTTACTGTTGTAGACATACCTACTCTCCTCTAACAATGGTTCCACTGTAATCTCTAAAGCAAGCTATTCCAGTTTAAAGACTAGGGAAATCCCTGTATGATGATGCATCTTTAAAGTAGGAGGAACTTCTAGATATTGCTGTAGCTACACAATAATACACATTTTAAAAGGCCATTTTTGGTGTTTTACACTTGCTGGAGAATGCGGAAGAAAGCCAGACAGCTCATTTTAACTTTAAGGAGAAATTGAGGGTGTCAATATTGTAAGGGAGGATTCCCTAAAGCTATGACAAGTATTTGCATAATTCATGCATGGTGCTGAAAGAACACTGGTGGAGAAAAACACGCCAAAATTAACTGCATGCAAAAATGTTTAACTGCAACAAACAACAATAATGTTCTTAGGTATAACAATACATATTATTATATATAATTTCTCTATATGTTATATTTTGACCATTTTTGTACATATGGTGGAGACTGGTGGAGGAGAACATGCCAAGATGCATGAAAACTGTAATTTAAATCCAGGGTTATTCCACCAAATATTGATTTTTGAACTTTTTGAATATGAACATATATATTTTTTGCATTATTTGAGGTCTGAAAGTCTGAAATCTTTTTTTTTTTTATTTAATTTCATTTATTTCATTTTTATTTTCTGCAAATAAATGCTCTTAATGACAACATTTTTATTTGGAAATTTGGGAGAAATATTGTCTGTAGTCAAACATATACCTATAAATAGCAAAATTTAGCAAAAAAACTGAATCAGAAACTGAAGTGGTCTGTATATATCGACCTATCGATGAGATAATGTGAATTTACAAGTACATTCAGAAAATTTAGAAAAATGAGTTTTATGAACTCTAATTCCAAATCAGGTTTATAAACTGACAAAAACAGAAAAGGTTGCATGTTAGATGTATGTGTGTGTGTGTTTGTGTAAGAGAGATAGTTTGTGCACACATGTCTCAGCTGGTCAATGGAGAAGTGTAGAATTTTCTATATCTCCAGCAGAAGATGCTCCCCTTTGGGAAATAACATTTATCTCTCTCCCTCCCACCTTGTCTTTCAATCCATACCCCACCCCTCGCCCCCAGCCCCCTCTCTCTCTTTCACACACAGTCCGGAGGGGGGCTGAGATTTATTAGAGCTCTTAGGCTCTGTGCCCCAAGGATGTCCCATCGCAAGTCAAACAGTGCTGGTGGTGAATGCAGGTCATGATCTGATCAGCACGCTCTCAGCAGGAGATCAGCTGGTTAGTCGTACCGGGGGCTACGACTCTATTTACCTAACCACAAAAAAGTCTTAGCTAAATTGTTGCTGCTGAAATCTTGTGTGCCACAAAACGCCACTCTTGTAGGAGATGATTGCAGAATTTATTTATTTATTTTAGTTCCAGTCATAAAAAAGGACCAGAGAATGGAATAAAATGGACAACTGTTAGTAATTCTTCGAGTTGTTGATTAGTTTAAGTGAAGCTTCTTAAAAAAATTGGTAAGAAGTCCCTTTACAACTGAAAAAATGTAAACTCTGATGATAATAGACTATATTTTTACTTCTATACTTTTTTATGCTTATTTTTTTTTCAGTATGATATAAAGAGACCTCCTTATGGTCCTGTTTTAAAGACCCCAAAATCATCACATCTGATGAATCTGTAATGAATCAGGGAATTGACCGGCCAATTTGTGCCAGTTAGAGTAGGAGCTGTTAAACATGGGGGTGGATCAATCATGCGTTGTACTTTTGAGTTTTTGGTCAGTCATTTAGATAATTTTTTATTAATAAATGAAGAATGGATTAATTTAATTACCAACAAATTCTAAAAATATACATTTAGTAATACTTAATTTAGTTTTTATACTATTTAATGATAAAATGTAATATTATTTATTAATAAACATATTATTTGTCTTAATCGTGGAAAATAAAACAACACTGCACTGATATGTGGGATATAACCTGTTGGGCATTCTTAGTTAATTAATTAATTGTGCATATGATTTTATATGTACAAACAGTTCACGATCACTACCACTTATCACAGTGCCATCCACTGTGGGTGGTAATGCCTTGCATGATGTATTACTGGACGGGGGAAAGTTAAATGATCACAACATTTTATAAACGGAGTGTTTCTCACTCAAACTTTAATAATTCATATTGTCTTGCCATGAAAATGCTGGGCAATATTCAACTTCACCCACAAGATAACACCTCACAATTTACAATACAGGTGTGGGTGTACCCAAGCCATCCATTAAGGCAACTCTACATGGTCAATTTACCATGATTTTTTCTCCGTGAATTTTGGCATGTCAGTGTATGTCAACACAAATATCCAATTCATAAAATCTATAAACTTTAAATCTGAACACAACAGCACTCAACGTTAAAGCATTGAGGAATTGAGGTTTCCTCTGAAGTCAACAGTCAACCGCACACACACACACACACACACACACACACACGCAGACACACTCACTTTCACAGCAGGGACTTAAGGCACACTCACGCCTCTGTTTCTTCAGCACATCACTCTGAGCGCAGATTTGAAGTGAGTATAATTGTGGTGGGTGTTGGTTTGCCCGGCCGTAATCCGTGCGATGAAAAGCAGTGGAAGGAAAACACGCGACAGAGGCCAACCAGAACCTCAGCCTCGCCGCCTCCGCACACAATACGAGCTCTCATACAGCCAGACCTGCCCCACAAAACACACACTGTTTTTCACTCTCAAAACCCACCAGCCTAATAAAGATGACCATCTCTCGCTATTCTCTCTCTCTCTCTCTCTCTCTCTCTCTGTCTCACTTTCTCTGCATGTGCCGGGTTTCTGTATATTCAATAGGAATGCTATTGTGTTTTTTTTGTGTGTCTATACCAAAGTTCTAGTATTTAAAAGTTTTTTTTAATACAATGGGCCCTATTTTAGCGATTTTAGCGCACAGGTCAATTGCAGACCGTGAAGCTAAATTTAGGGCATATCAGTGTGTTCTTTGGTATAGTGAGGGCATCAAAAATATGCCTTGCACAGCTTAAAATGTGCAAAATGCCTGAACCTATTCTTTTAATAAATCAGTGTGTCACTTGACATTCCCTTTAAGAGCTTTAAGGTGTGCTCTGACTTTGGCGCGTTTATATCTTAACAGCAAGGTGCTTTTCTGACCTGATTGTTCACGCTGTGGAGGTATGCCAGCAGCTCGTTTAAGGGAACAGTGTGTACAGTGCGCATGGGGCACCTCCAGGAATGGACTAATGAACGATTGACTGTTGTCAGGGTTTTAATCAGTCAGTGGCGCACCTGTGTTTTCTGCTGCCAAAATAGCAACATGCCAGAAATTTACCTTAACACACCTCACTTCCAGATCACCACTTCAGTCAGTGAAGATTTTTAAACTTTTCTAAACTCTGACGTAATCGTAACAGCGTGGGCATAGCGTAAGATAGCAAAGAGCATCGCGACACACCTTGTGTAGAGTGTACAGTAGGGCCAAATGTTGACTAATAAGACACTTGATCTTATTTACTTGATGACAAACTCTCAAAGGGGATGTATCATTGCACTGAGATTCCACCTGCCAGCCACAGTCTTCATTGGGAAGCCATCACATATGACAATAAATAGTTACACTAACAAATCAGAGATATGTGCAGGGCATCCTCCAGCCACATGTGTTATCTCTTATGGCAGGGCTTACAACTGGCAGTTTCCATGGTCTTCTTTACTGCCAAAAATGTCTACAGGCTTACATTACACTGTAATGCAAGGCTACTGTAATTACTGGACAGTGCCGTGACTGCACAACTATGGAACCTGGGCAAGCAGTACATACACAAGACGTATATAGATGGTTTTGGGACGCAGGCTGTATAATATCATATAATCCTGCATCTGCAGATTTTAAACTGCAGTATGTACAGTAAATGTGTCTGAGATTCATGCAGAGTTGGTTTATAATATGTAATATAGACTGGTTGACCACAGGAACCCTGCTGGGAGAGAGGGATGAAACTGGCAGAGAGAGATAGAGGAGTTCAGTCCAGAAGACACTGAGGTTAGAACTGCTGCTGCAGCCAGATCAGATAAACTCATCCCACTCACTCATCCCAATACTGTCAACTGCTGATCTAACACTAGACTGGACTACATTCTCTTTCTTTCTTTCTTTCTTTCTTTTTTATTTATTTCTCTTGTTTGCATAACTTTCTTTTCAGTTTCATTTCTTATTTTTTAATCTTTGCATATTTCTGTTGGTTTTCCCTCCTTTCCTCTCTCTTCCTTCCTCATTATTTCTTTCTTTCTTTTTTTCTTTCTTGTTTATTTATTTATTTATTTATTTATTCATTTCTTTATTTCCCTTGGTAGCATAACTTTCTGTTCAGTTTCGTTTCTTTTTTTTTAATCTTTGCATATTTCTGTTGGTTTTCCCTCCTTTCCTATTTCTTCCTTCCTCATTATTTCTTTCTTTCTTTCTTTCTTTCTTTCTTTCTTTCTTTCTGATCTATTTATTTATTTCCCTTGTTTGCATACCTTTCTTTTTAGTTTCATTTCTTATTTTTTAATCTTTGCATATTTCTGTTGGTTTTCCCTCCTTTCCTCTTTCTTCCTTCTTCATTCTTTCTTTTTTTTTCTTTCTTTCTTTCTTTTTTTTTTTTTCTTTCTCATTTATTTATTTTATTTCCTTTGTTAGTATACCTTTCTTTTCAGTTTAAATAACTTATTTTGTTTGTTTTTCCCTCCTTTATCCAACACTAGCAACAGAGTAGCGTATATGTGTTAGTAAAAGAGAGTGAGAGTGAAAGTGGGAAAGGAGAGAGAATTTGTGTGTGTGTGTGTGTGTATTTTGTGTGTGTGTGTGTGTGTATTTTGTGTGTGTGTGTGTGGGTGTGTGTATTTTGTGTGTGGGTGTGTGTGCACTCAGCACTCTGTCTGAAGGGGAGTCTTCAGGGGTCTTTCGGGTTGCTCTACGAGCAGATTAAAAATGCCTGTGTCACGGCTGTAATGAAGCCAGCACACACACACACACACACTCACACACACACAGTTCTCTGCAGCCTGTCTGAAGACTCGGGGGGAGGGAGTCTAATCCTCAGAGTTATGGCAGCTATGTGCTGCTGCTGCATCAGGTGAGAACAGGTTGAGTGTGTGTGAAGAGCAGATCAGCTCATCCACGCTGTCTGTGCTTTGAAGTTCTCTAAAAGCTGAGCTTTCTTTAGAAGTCTTGTGGCAGATATGACAGTTGATGCTGAGGGCCATGTTCTAACAGGTGGGTGTGTACAGCTGTCGCTTGACTACATTTCCCATGCGGCTTTGCGTCAGTGAAAGTATACGGGCAATTATTTGTAGACACTATTGCTAATGAATGCATTCACTTAATAATTAACACCAGCAGTGCTGATGCAACACGGGCACATGGCACATTGGGCACATTGCTGATTTGCCTGTGTGATCCAACATGTTTGAAAACCCAAGGAATTTTGGAATCCATCCAAAATGTACAGCCAGACACTTTCATGTGGTGTATTTTGTAAGAGGGTGTGGTTTATGAATTGTTGATGAATTTGCATATGCAAATGTGGGGAAAAAGGCAACAGTGCCAGATATCACACAAAAAGCGTAAAACAGGATAGGCAGACATTGCTGAATGAAGAGTGAATGAGGAAGCATGGTCCTTAAATGCAAGTTCACATAAGTTAGGAAGAGATAAAGGAACCTACTACTAAACTAACAGTGTGGGTTTTTGAAAGACCGGTCAGCTGAGTTCCCGGAGTAAACGTGCACGTTTCAGAATCGTCAGGTTCTCAATTACAGTGTAGTATCGTACAGAAGCATGCTGGAGAAAATGCATTTCCAACCTCAGAGTCTTTAGGGCTCGCTTAGGGGCAGATCTACTGACAGAGGCGTAAAAGAATAACACAGTGAACCGGCGGGCTGCTGCGGAACTCAATGTAAAGGCTGCAATCATGGTTAATGTTCAGATCCTCAGAGAGAGGAATGAATTTCTTGGCTTCCTCAGTGGTTTGATTCCAGAACGGACTGACAGAAGCTTTTCTCCTGGTCATTATGTTCCATCAACGATGGGGATTAGCAGAGAGTCTGCTAACAGAGCTTTTCATTACCAGATCAACTTGGGATCAATCCATGTTGGGGGTAGAGGTGGGTCCACACAGGGCTAGGGAACATACCTTCTGCTAATAGCTAAGAATATGTCTGTAGCTCTACTTTGGGGTTCAATTTGTCTAAAGGCTAAGGGTCAGATCATAAAGCAGTAGCGTCTGTTTGGTGGTGCATTTATTGCTCCTGGATGTTGTAGAAGAAAGAGAAAGTAGAGCAAGAGGAAAAAGAAAGAGAGGGAGATAGAATAGAGTAAACAAGACATAAAATAAATATAAACGCATGAAAGGAGTTTGAATTACAAAGAAAGGAGAAGATGAAGGAGAGTTTTAGATAAATATTTGGAGAGAAGGTGAACAAGAGCGAAAGAGAGGTAGACAAATAGAGGTGTAAAATAAAAGAGAATTCATTTTATAGACAAAGGCGACAAAAAGAGTTTCAGAGAGAGAGAGAGAGAGAGAGTAAGTAATTTAAAGAGTGGACAAGGAAGAGAGAAAAATAGAGGATAACAGTATGAAGATGAGTAGTGGAAAAATAAGAAAGAGAAAGAGATATGAAATGGAGTAAAATATTATGGAAGAAAGAATAAAAGAGAGTGAGACAATGCGTAGAGCAAACAGAGCAAAAGAAAAATTGAGAAAGTAGAGAAAGTGAACATGCTAGAGAGATATATTTAGAGAAATATGAAAAAGAATGAAATAATATGAAAGAATGAGAGAGAGAGAGACAGAGACAGAACGAGAGAGATAACAACAGTCTGAGATTGAGAAGGCGAGAAACAGAAAGAGAGATAGAGTGAGAAAGAGAAAACAGTCTGAGTAAGGGAGAGATAGAAAGAGAGAAAGAAAGAGAGAGAAACAGTATTAGAGTCAGTAGATGTGAAACAAAAAGAGAGAGAGAGAAAGAGAGAGAGAGAAACAGTATATAGAGTCAGTAGATGTGAGAGAAAAAGAGAGAGACAGATATTTAGAGAGACAGAGACAGATAGAGAGGCAGACAGGGAGAAAGAAAGAAAGAAAGAAAGAAAGAAAGAAAGAAAGAAAGAAAGAAAGAAAGAAAGAAAGAAAGAAAGAAAGAAAGAAAGAAAGAAAGAAAGAGTAAGAATCAGTATTAGAGTCAGTAGATGTGAAACAGAAAAAGAGAGAGAGTTAGAGAGAGAGGCAGGGAGACAGTAAGAGAGAGAAAGAGAGAGAAACAGTATTAGAGTCAGTAGATGTAAAACAGAAAAGAGAAAGAGAGTTAGAGAGGCAGAGAAACAGAGAGTGAAAAAAAAGAGAGAAACAGTATTAGTGTCAGTAGAGAGTCAGAGACAGAAAGAGAGAGACAGAGAGAAACAAAAAGAGAGAGAGAGAGAGAGAGAGAGAGAGAGAGAGAGATGGATGCAGCGTGGGGTCTGAATGAGATTGTGTGTGTTGGTCTCGCCGCAGGCTGAGCCGAGTTTATGCAAATGTGCCACCGCTGTGTTATTGCAAGAGGAATATCAATGGAGCAATTACTGTTACATGACAGACCAGTGTCTGCCCCTGAGTCCCCCCCACACACAGAGACAGAGAGAGAGAGAGAGAGAGAGAGGGAGAGAGAGAGGGAGAGAAGAGTGAGCGAATAAGAAAGTTAATAATGTGGGTGGATGGGTGGAGGGTGGGAGCGTATCTGGGTTGACCCTCAGGCTTGGCGGCTGCTAAATGGCTGCTGGAGCTGAGAGCTAAAGCTGGAGAAAGCTGTGCATTATTCAGACTGCACACTGCCATCACATCCCCTCCACTAAACAATAGCAACACCAACCACTGAGCATCTGCTCCACATCAGCTCCAAGCAGCAATCATCTGAAAATAACGACCATCAGTGTTGCATCTGTGTGTTTGTGTTTGAAAATGTAAGAGTAGATATATTATATCGAACATTTTAACAGAACTGATCATCAAAGAAAGATAAAAAGAAAGAAAGAGATAGTAAAATGCTTAAATAAATGCAAATAATTAAAGAAAGAAATAAACAAACAAAGAATGAAAAGAATTAAGAAAAGAATCGAAATTTAGAAAGGAAAAGAAAAGAAAAAAGAAAAGAAAGAAGCAAACAAAGAAAGTGATGTCAGGCAAGCTCACAGGCATTTACAGAGGCAGACACACACACACACACACACACACACATGTGAGTGACTGATTCTTCCAGTCAAATGGAGCTGCTGAATCATAAATCTCAGCCAGAGCGGGGTGCTACAATAACACACGTCCAACAACACACACTGGTACTCCAATAACACACTCTGCTCCGGAGATTTCTACACTCAGATACCATAGATGGTGTGTGTGTGTGTGTGTGTCATTAAATTACTGCAGTTTTAAAAAGGAAAGTGGATTAGGGTCAGTGCAGTCAGTAAAGTACAGTGAAAGATACAGGACTCATTCACACAAAAATACATAAACAGATAATCTAATAAGTTAGAAAAACTTCTACACAAATAGAAAAATCTATAAACTTTGTTACAGTATACAGCTACACTATTCATGCATGGAGAACACTGAATAATATTATTTAGTCATATATGGTGTATAGTGAACTATAACATGACTACTTCAGTATGTTTTTTTTTTCTCGTTAGTGTGTTATTATTCATTCCTTATGTATGTGTTATAAATGCCATATATAAGGTCAAATATGGATTTATAACACAAATAAGGATTAACAATATAAATCCTCGTACATATATGGTCATATATGAAGACTTAACACAGAAAACAAATTGGCCACATGTCTGCATACAGTCAGGGTACAGCAGAATATATGTATAGTCCAAATATCTGGCAACACAAGTGAGTACACCTCACAGTGAACATGTCCAATTTGTGTCCAGTTTGTGCCCAGTTTTTTTGTGTGACTTATATGAGTTACAAATGTTCCAGGTGTGAATGTGGAGCAGGACTGTTAAATTTGCTGTATTGGGTACAATTCTCTACTTGTTACTGGCTACTGGGTATTCAACATGGCACCTCATGGCAAAGAACTTTCAGCAGGAAAGGACATGTTTCCACTTTTGAAATATAAGGGGTGTACACACTTTTGAAATATACTGTATTTATGTAAGTATCACATATGACATGCCCACTGTTGGTGGTAATTCTTTCTTTGACATACAGTACAGTATATCTACTACACACGTGACACTGTGCATCGAGGAATGTTAAATGCCTGCACAACTTCAGAAATGGTTCTAATTTGAAACCATTTGTAGCACCATTATTTGTAAAAGTGCATATTGTTGTTGTCTATGAGAAAAATCATCTCCAAAAGAGCCACTTTAAAGATGAGAGAAAAAAAACTTTAAACTTTCAATGGAAGTCAATATAAAAAGAGTCTATTTCATGTCATTTTGAAGTATCTGTATTGGTCTTTTTAACAATAAATTTTGCACAGTGTAAGGGACAGTTTGTCTGTTCAAATGACAGTATGTAATCAACAAAAAATCTACTGAAATGGTGATACTGTTTATTTTATTGAACAGCGATGATATCATATTTCCATATTAAGGGAAAAATCTTGATTAGCAGTTTTCTTGAGCCTTTGGATCGAAATAATAAAGCACAATCTGTCAGATACCATGGAAATATTCCTATATTTCTATACTGGAAGCATCTCCCACGCTGTACTGTTATGGCTTTGATTTAACAGACGTCTGGTTCTAATTTCTAAGCTCGGTGTTAAAAATAATTAATCCAACAAATTGGTTTGTTCGGGGACATGCTTCCCACCCTGGGTTGCGTCGTAAATCTGACAATAATGACACGACACGGCCTCTCCCTGCTCTCTCTCTGACACACAGAGACTTTGATGGTGCAGAGCGTTATGAATCTATCCCATAAATGCCTGTTTTCACTGGACACTTTAAGTGGAGCTCCGCTCAGCGCCAGGCGACGATGCGGAAGTGCCGTTGGGCCTGGGGGCTGGACGCCTTTCGCCACAGACACTTTATGGGCAGTTGCATTTCACTGGAAGCAGCGGAACGACACAGCCCTAAACACTTCTATAAAAGAAGAGTGGAACTGCTTTTATCTGCTGACTCCACCTGTGGTTCCTTCAGTTTTGAGATATTGATCATTTTCCTGTTCTTTTTTGGCTATTCATTTGACTATACATGATATAAGCATAGTATGTACACTTTTAAAAAGAAAGGAATCTACTCTACCTGATATATTAGGTTACAGACACTAATAATGAGGGCAAAGAGCGAAATCTACCCACCTTGAGAGAGCAGAGCCAATAACACTCTCTCGGACTCTGGCTGCTGATGGCAAGCAACATAATCCAGCACACAGTGGCAGCGTTTTAGTCAACTAAACTACTTGGAACTCTCCTGCTCTTCATGCTGGTTAACCAGCTTGGTCACAGATGGACTATTTAAGCTTTCAAATACAAAAAAACTTTTAAGGAAGTCCTGGGCAAAAATGTTTAAGCCACCTATCAACAATGAAACCATTAATCTATGCAATGAAGTATATTTTTGCAATGTTTCTTACAAGACCATTAAAATGAATGCAAAACCAACATCAGTGCAATGCAAATAAAATGAATTGAATGTTTTTAGAAAAGAACATTTCTGTAAAAATCGTAAACTTGCACATGTAGAAACAACAATGCCATGATTTTTTTTTTTTTTTTACTGATTTAACTAAAACCAAGAATGTTCTGCTAGGAAAACCTTCAACATTCTTAAGCACAGTCAGTCCTGGGGTTTTCCAATAAGCGACACATGGAGATACCTCCCACGCATGTCAAATATACCAGCTCTCTGCAGGTTCCTGACTGTTTGTTCCTTCTCGTTACACAAGAATGTGCATTCATACATTTGCCATTGTACAAAAGCATCCTGAATTTGCAAGAAAAGCAGAAAAAAACTGCGGTAACCTGCCTTCTGTAAGTTAGCAGAAAGATTCTGACTATTACAAAAGCTGTACGATTATTTTTTTAACTGATAATGAAGAATCATCACTTTTATGTTGCTTAGGTTATAGCTGGCTAAGGTTTAAGACTAGGCTTAGAGGATTCCTATTACATATTAGCAAAAAAAAAATCTATTTTGTTTCTAAAGTTACTTAATTCTTATTTGTAGGCGCCTGATGATTTTTGGTTTTCTTTTGAAATCATTAATAGAATTAACATTAATAAAGGGGTTTATCCTTCTCTTTGTTTCAGGAGGATTTGTTTGCACTGTTTTTAGCATTTCTCTATAAAAGCATTGGTGAGATCAGGTGCTGATGTTGGATAATTGAGATCTTCCATTGAATAACTATATACTATAACAAATGTATTATCTATTTTTCTATTTGTAGGAGAAATAAGTTGTTCCTTTTTCATATGTTTTCATAAAATGTAGGCCTGTAGAATGATTTATTTGTGAAGAATTTAAAAAAGAAAACAACTAAAAGAATTGATTTTCAAACAAAAAGTGAAATCAAAATATACTGTATGTTTATTTGTTGGACAAGTTCAATTGGTTTTCAATTTTAAACAAAATTGAAGACTCTATTAGTCTAATTTGTAGTTCCTCTGCTGGGGGCTTTATATATAACCTTCTAGCCAGTGTTTGTCATTGGGTGGGTGATATCAGGCTCTTGTGCAGCTCCTCCAGAACATCTGGTAGTGCTTTTATACAGAGATTCAAACTATAAACTACTATATTTGTACATTTGATCAGCTGCGTTAGCGATGGGTAAGTATTAAATGGGGTGTTTAGATTTCTTTGGAGAGTGTATATCATACAAATGGGGCATATCATTATGATATATTGGTACTTACCCATCGAATCCTGTAAATCCTGTGTAAAAACAAACCTGAGCGCATGTGTGTGTGTGTGTGTGTGTCTTGTAGCTATGAGTCAGCTGATGTGCAACAGGAAAGAACACACCAGAATACACACAGCCCCCCGCTTGCTCTCCCTCTCACACATCGTAGTTGGTATGTGGCATGGCCATAGAGTATCATGTGGTCACACTCCTTCTCTAAAACCTCTCTGAAACTGGCTTGGTCACCATTCGCACCTCTGTGCTGACAGCATGCTCACACTTACACTCAAGCAAACACACAGTCGGTAAGCACACACACACACACACACAGCCCACATGATATACAGCAACATGAGTTTAACAGTTTGTGACCACTGACCAAAAAAAATCCAGAGTCAACCAAGGCTACCAAGTGGTGCAGGGTTATTTCTCTAGAACATTATTCACAGTTGCCCTTTCACACATACAGTATAACATACAGATTTTACATATCAGATGTAAAAGTGTTCACATTACAGGAAATGTTCAATGTGGTTTAGGCAGGGGATGCAGCCAGCAGACACAATACATTATGAATTCTACAAAAAAATACCTGTTCTATACCCACATGGGCTCAGTAAGACACTAAGACAGTAGGTTGGAAGGATAAAGTCTGGATAATGTCTGATCCAGACATTTGCGTTCACTAAAACCAGCTTCTCTGGGTAAAATGACAGGGTTACCTTGCATGTGTGTAGTGGCTATTGTCATATAATAGCCATATAATAGCCCAATTCCCACATGGGCTAAGTAGGACAAAACCCAGGAAAAAGTGTGAATAAAGTCCAGATAATGGTCTGTACAGCTGATCTAGACATTTGCACACACACATACAGTTAAATTTTAGATGATATGGACATTTGCGTTCACACGTAAAGCTCTCCAGGTGAAGTTCTTGCATGTGGGAAAGAGGCTATTGTCATATAAAGCCCTATAAAGCAGATTTTCCTTTAATAATATAGTAAGGAGAGATCAGTGACAGCATATTGAAAACTGTAGGCAAAATGTTGATAGCATTTTCACATATGTACTTTACAGCTGGAGGTTTAGGCAAGAGTTTAAGCCAGCAGGCATTACCCACTGTTAATTTACCATTGTGAAGTAGCCGGTTCAATTCGCACAGCAGTTTAACAAGACAAAACACAGGATACAGTCTGGATAAAGTCCAGATAATGTCCTGTATAGCTGATCCAGACATTTAAATTCACACATACAGCTAAATTTTAGATGTGTTCACACTACAGGAAATGTTCTGTGTGATTTAGGCAAGTTGTGGATCTAGTGGTGGCATTACCCACTCTGAATTCTATGGAAAATGCCTGTTCAATTTCTGAATGGGCTCACTAAACACTTGATACTTAAAGGGCTGGCAGCATAAAGTCTGGGTAATGTTTGGTACATCTGATATGGACATTTGTGTTCACACATAGAGCTCTCCAGGTAAAGTTCTTGCATGTGGGAAAGAGGCTATAGTCATATTTAGCCCAATAAGCCAGACATAAGCTCTTTAAGAAGATAATAAGGACAGGTCAGTTGCCTATAAAACTACAGGTACAATTTTGAGAGCTCTTTCCCATATGTTTGTCCTATATTTTAGATCTGTAGATTTGTTATGTGATTTAGGGAATGATTTGAGCCAGCAGGCATTACATATTGTTAATTTACCATTGTGAAGTAGCCGGTTCAATTCCCACATGGTTTATGGCTTACGAATACAAAATCCAGAAAAAAGTCTGGATAAATCCAGATAATGGACTGTATAGCTGATCCAGACATTTGCATTTTAGTGGGTCTTACACACTATAAATTCTATTAAAAATGGCCTGTTCAATTCCAGCATGAGCTCACTAAGCACTTGATACTTAGAGGGCTGGCAGGATAAAGTCTGGGTAATGTTTGGTACACCTGATATGGACATTTTTGTTCACACATAAAACTCTCCAGGAAAAGAGGCTATTGTCATATAAATCCCTATAAGCCAGATTTCCCTTCAAGAATATAGTAAGGGCAGGTCAGTTGCCTACAAAACTACAAGTTTCGAAAACAGCTTTTCTGGGTAATGTCTAAATTCAGGGTTAATTGCGTGTGTGAAAGAGATTATTGTCATATAAAGCCCTATAAGGAAGATTCACTCTCACTTATCCCTCTACGAAAAGATTTATAGCAATTACGAAAAGATTCATGGCAAGTCTGATGACATGATGACAACCTACTGAAACCTGTACGTATAAATGTTGAGATCTTCACTGAGACTGGTAGGAGTGACACAAGTACAACAAGGATGCACGAGCTGTGAATTACAGCGAGACGTGAGATGCAAATATGTTCAGGAGACACAAGACAAGGATGCAACCAGATACTGAGCAAGCAAAAGAGGAAAAATAAACAGCGACAAACGGAAATTATATTACTTGGCTTTGGGAGTTCAAGAAAAGTTAAACTAAACTGTCAAGCAGTGGTGCTTATTCGTTGAAAGTTGAGAACGAGTCTGCTTACTGCAGTGTTAAATAACATCCACATAGTGTAAAATTTCAGTATCAGTTAAACGATTTGTTCTCTAGAAATAGAAGTCTGAGCCAAGAACCACTTGAGAAACATCTTTTTTTAAGACTGTACCAAAGGGCCAATACTAATCATCAGTCAGACACATTTGCACCAGTTGCAACTCCAAGGATAAAAACTGAAGCTGGCTCTTTTGTGAACGCTACTGTAGAAGGAAGAAGGCACTGACCCAAACCATGTGTCTCTATCACATTGGCCCCAGAGCCCCACCAGCATTCAGGCGCCACGCACAGTGGCAGGCCCGCGCACATCTCCCCCTCGCGTCTCTGTCCTCCTCCGTCAAAGCCCAGCGCCGAGGCTCCTGCTGGGAGCAGAAAGTTAGAGCTGGGCTCAGGTTACGGGCTGGGACCGCGGTGAGGAGGCCTGTTTGGCGTCCCACCCCCTTTTCCCCTCCAGACCTCCAGCCTAGCGCTGCTGCAGGGCACAGACAAACCAGACCCAGGTGACCCCTGCCTGCAGGCGGTGGTGACGAGCATCTAGCACCATGGGTGCGAGAGAACGGACCCCACCACTGGAAGCTCTGACCTCCCACAGGTTTCACAGTTTTGTGAAGTCTCTACTTAGCACTGCTGTGGAATTTTACTATAGGGCTGGGAGTGTAAAATAGTGCATGAACTGGAAAACAAACTTCACATTGAAGATTTGAATGTAGAAGACAGAAAGTAGAATATTTGAACATAGAAGACTTGAACATATAAGATTTTAACGTAGAAGATTTGAGCATATGTAGTTTAGCTGATATACATGAATAAATAAACTTTTGAGAAAAACGAGATCCACAGAGAATTTACCGTACAAACACAACCACACTCTCAGCAGAGAAAAAACAAGACTGCCAGGCACACATCCAAAGCTGACTAACATCAACCCACACCATCTACCCACATGTACTGTGGGCCCTACGTGTGAACATGCACGCTTCTGTAGGTGATGGACTTTTACTCAGAGAAAAAAAACCTGTATTCATTTTCGAATGTATGTATTAATTTTAACGCACAACCTTCAAATCTGCCACCAAGAAGCTAGATGCCTATTTATGGGCCACAAAAAGGAAGAGCCCTACTTTGAGCGTGGCGACTGCTACCCGGCAATGCTCCCTCCGATATGACACAAAAGAAAACATGCTATGAGGTGTATTAAGGTCATAGGCATGAAGAGGTCTGGTCTGGAGGGCTTTGCTTTTTATCAACCACAAAGTCTATCCCAGTACCCATAATTCCCAGCCTAGAACTCAAGAATGCAATCATTAATCACAGGCTATTCAGAGAGAAAGAGACGAGGAAGCAACAACAGATCTATTTCAGACAAGTCAACCAAGGTAAAGGTGGGGAAGCTCACACTCTTTTATCGCTATTTGACACAGGCTGTATGTTTTTCATTATTTCTGTGTTTGAGTGGCTCCGCCTCTGTTTTAACTCAATGCTGTGATTTTAATCTATCAGAGATGTAGTTGGATTATCCATGTTCTGCCCATATATGCATCCTTCCATAGCTACAGTAGGGCAAGCATTACATACGATTGGCACCTAACACATAATTTCCCATTTTCTCATTTTCTATACATTATTAACATCAAATGAGTTTTAATTTCTATGTTTTTGGGAAAGGTTAAACTACACATTGACAGATTTGTTGGCTAATCAAGCTTAATGGTAGCATAGTAGCTGTTTGGATTGGTTAATATAGCATTGCTTTTTCCCATTTTAAACGTGCTTTATGCTACAGTTTCGAGGTTGGGCCTTATTTTCTTTCCAGTCTAGATTATGCATGGAGCATAAATAAATAGATAAATAAATGTAGGTATCCTATCAGTATTTTGATGACCATTTAGATGTAGTACATACAGTGACACTTTTTAAAAGAAAAAATGGTGGTCAATTTAGGATAAAAGCTACCTCCCTCACAATTTATTGTTAATGTGGCACCCATGTCTAAATAAAAACAAATACAGCTCTGGACAAAAATTAAAAGATCACTTCAGTTTCTGAATCAGTTTCTCTGATTTTGCTATATATAGGTAGATGTTTATTCTATAAACTACGGACAACATTTCTCCCATATTCCAAATAAAAATATTCTCATTTAGAGCATTTATTTGCAGAAAATGAGAAATGGCTGAAATAACAAAAAGATGCAGAGCTTTCAGATCTCAAATAAGGCAATATTTGGTGGAACAACCCTGTTTTTAATCACAGTTTTCATGCATCTTGGCATGTTCTCCTCCACCAGTCTTACACACTGCTTTTGGATAACTTTATGCCACTGCTAGTGCAACAATTCAAGCAGTTCAGCTTGGTTTGTTGGCTTGTGATCATCCATCTTCCTCTTGATTATATTTCAGAGGTTTTCAATTTGGTAAAATCAAAGGAATTTATAATTTTTAAGTTGTTTCTTATTTTTTTGCAAATTCAACATATTTTCCATGTTGTGGATTGTAAAGCAATGTTTGGTCTTTTTGACTTGATTTTAGCATGAAGCATCAAGCTGTCTGTAAATTGACTATGCTCAACATCCACATACGGATGGAGGAGTGTGGATTGGTGGTTCTTGAACGTGCCTGAAGGCTGTCTGCCTGCCACACATTCTAATGGCATACTCCCGCCTGTCAACGCCTTCAACTCTGTAATCCAAACAGCTCTTACACACACACACACACACACACACCCCAGTCTCCACAGCTCAGCATCCCTCCACCACCCCCGGCCTCAACACTTCTGCCAAATCTTTTCCTTGCCTCCTTTTTTGAAGCTGCTGGAGGGGCGAGGGGTCAGGGGACTTGCACAAATCATCTTAAGCTAAGGGAGCCTGGGGTGCGAGGAAGGAGAGGAGAGGGTGAGGGCGCGTGGGTCCGGGTGGCGGGAGACAGAGAAACACAATCCGAGAACTAAAAAAAAGAAAGCAGTTTTCACCAGCTTGTTTTTACAGCCAGTGAGTAAGAGAGAGAGAGAGAGAGAGATGGAGAGCAGGCGGCCGGTGATCAGCTGCGGTACCCAAACACAGGGAAGGGGTTAAAGGGGTTGAAGGGTGCACTCATGGCTTGCTGGCACGCTGGGCCTTTAGGTTTACTTAGCACTCTCTTTCCACCTTCTCCACTCCACTCTGAGGAGGAGATAGGCTGTGTTTAGAGTTCCCGGCTGCCTGCTGAGCCCAGGAGCTGGGATTTACAACCCGGACATGCTACGCCCTCCGAGCGCCACTGCTCTCCTTTGATAGGTAAAGAACATGCTGTAGATCTTTGGGATTCTAATAAAAATGGAGTGCTTTATTTTTACAACTAGACATCCATTCCTGCCTCGTCTGTGGGTGAGTTATGGTTAGGCTAGACTGTGAGCCAGAGAGTGGTGCACTTTCACCATTATAACAAGCTATAGACACCTTGCTAATCTGCACTAGCTGAGAAGGTTTGCACCAGACTACAGAAGTTCCAGTTAAGGTCTGAAGTAAACCCTCTCTGTCCTCTGGGTGATGATACAAAGGTGCCATAACATTTCTTGGTCCATAAAAGGGCAAAAAAAAACAAATGCTTTACATAAGAGTTGAATCCACATATCTGCAGATAAATAACCTTTTAAGTAGAGGTGGGCGATATAAATGGCCCCTAAAATAATATCACAATATTACAGGGTATTTCTGCGATAAGGACATTCTTGGCATATGAGAAAACACTAAAGATTAACTTCAAGAATATAATGCTGCAAAAAGTTGTGTTTATTAAGTTGTTAATATAACAAATATAATGTAACAGCAAATGTGGAGCATATTAGGTGCTGCATATAAACTGCAAAAAAAAATACAATTAAATACAGTAAGTAAATATCATGATATGGACTTTTTGGCAATTTTATTGTGTTTAATATGATATGGCAACCTCCTAATTTTAATAAGAGATGAATGCCTATGTGAATAAACTTTTAAAATAATATCACAATATTTTAAGGTACTTATGCGATAATGATATTCTTGTGATCATTTTTTAAAATTAATTTCAAGATTATACTGCTGCCACAAAACAAATGTTAAAGTTTTATTTAGTATAAATAAATAAAAAATAGAACAAATATAATATGTGCTTCATATACTGTAAACTGCGAACAAACAATTACAAGCAAATAGAGTAAATAACAAAACACAAAAACAAAATAGACTGTTTTTAAAAAAATTGCAATATCATAATATGGACTTTTGGCAATATTATTGTATATAACCTTTTATGTAAGGACGAGCGATATGGCTGTTAAATAATATCACAATATTTCTGGGTATTTTGTGATAATGATATTCTTGGCGATACGACAAAACTAATTTTTTTTAATAATTTCAAGAATATACTGTTGCAACAAAACAAATGTTAATGTTTTATTTAGTATAAATATTAAATTGTCATACATTCAATAGGAACAAATATTTTATAAACAGTAACAAGAACCTGATTTTAAATAAAATAATAATAGTGTAATTATAGTATAACAAAACAAAAAATATAGTCAGTGATTCACAAATATAATGTAACAACAAACATGTACCACAAAAATAAACTGAAGCATATTTAGTGCTGCATATAAACTACAAACAAACAATTACTAGAAAATATTGTAACAAAAATCGAATGCTTTCCAAAATATCACAATATCACTTGTTTTTCACAGAATTTTTTTTTTCTATTGTGTCAGACTTTTTGCAAAAATTATTTAACACAAAACGATATGGAACACCCCAACTTTTCAGAAATGTTTTTATTAAGGTGAAGTGTTATTCTTTTGTAATACTTACATCATTTTATATTTCACAATTGTGCTGCAGTTCTTTATGGAACCAAAATGTCTCTCAAAAACCATGTAGAATTTGTAGCACCTTCATTTATAAGCGTGTACACTTCCCAATAACCAGAAAACCAACATCAGAATTCTAAGCCATTGCAGAGTTTTTTGGTACAATATATGCACTCAGAATTTGACCACACCCAAGCAGTTATTTAATTAGCTATACAATTATGAGCAAAAGTATAAATGTGTCAAATGAGTTACAGTGATTTCAAACTGCTTGGCACAAAGTACTAAACCAGAGTAACACATGGCCTATAGTGGCTTACTGGGGTAGAATATCACTAGGATAGACAAAACAGGACGTAGATAAATCCCACAGCATGGTTCAGTAAGTTCATTACTGCCAGCAAATAGTCACCACTCATAACATTCACCATAACATAAAAAACACTTCCTCATACTGTCAGAACTGCTTGCTTGGACTCCACTAGTTGTGTGAAGGTGGCAACAGATGCTTAGGTTTGAGGTTGGGCCTCCATGAAACGCATTAATAGTATGTTTTTAGCATCCATGCCTCTGTCATCACTTCACTAGTCACCATTCCTTGCACCATATTTGCTTGGTATTATAAATTCCGTACTAATAACACCATACAAGACCTGCCTGATGTTCTGTAGAAGTTTTTTTAGATCAAACTGTCTAAGCTCAGGTCTTTAAACTTGTCCATTTTTCTGCTTCTATCAGCACCAAAGGTTTACCTGCTGCCTGTTAAGTATATCCCACCACTTGACAGTAACTGTGACCTCTTGAAACTAGATAACCAATGTTATTAGTAGCTTTAATGTTACAGCTGATCAGAATATGTCACAATATGAAAATCTATGTACTGAACAATAAATTGAGACTTATTTGATTACTTCAGACCAAAAAAGACCATTTTACAAATACATGCATTAGATGAAGCAAAGGCTGTTCTAATCCATTTTTTCTAAATCTTTTAAAATAGTGTTTAAAAACAGCAAGAGCTCCTGAGTGGCACAACAGTCTAAGTGCAGGCCATCTCTTTATTAAAGTCAATACACAGAAATGTCACAGTAATCTGAGACTGGGAATCCAAGACACAAGACATAATTGGCCTATAATTGGATATCCAACATAGCTTAACAGAATTGTGGTAAGTGATTAGTGTTCTCCTCCAAGCGTGTTCAGCTGTAAAATTAAACTACAGTAGCAGAAACTTTGGAGACAAAAATAGAGAAAATTAAACAAGAAGTACATTGCCGCTCATTACATGGAAGGCTGAGACTGAATGCTACAACAAATGAATGTTCAATAACATATAATAACCTTTAAGCGTCATAAAGGTGTAGAAAAGCAGGAGAACGGGGTGGGAGAGTGTTTAGCGCCCCGCAGACCACCTGCCAACTCCACATTAGTTCTGAGTGAGTGGAGGTCAATATGGAAGAAGCTGGGCGATTGCCTCCATATCAAGATAATGAGATTGGTCTCAGTTCATCTGATCTCCTGGCCCTTAACAGACTTCCAAAAACAATTGGACAAGTAAATAAAACTCCCGGGGTGCCGGACTCCGCCCTGCCCTGAAGCAGATTATCAAACGGAGTGTGTGCACAGAAGGAATGCAATGAGGACTTTTTCTGGGCAGAGGGTAAGCAAGGGTAAAAAAGCATGGGTAATCTGTGACTCACTGACTGCATGAACAGTGTACACTGTTAAAAGTATCTTCTACCGTGAGGAACATTTAGGGCTTCTTTATTTTGAAAGGAACCCCTAAAGGTGCTTCGAGGAACATGTTCTTCTAAAAACCTTTTTGAAAAGTTCCCTCAATGTACTTTAAGGGGTTTCTCGCCTAAAAAGTCCCTAAGGAACTTATACTTTTAACAGAGGTCCAAAGTTATGTAAGCCACACTTTTTTCAAGCTTTTATTAAAAGAAAACTGATCGTACATCTTAACCGAGAGATACGCAGCATACTTAGCAAGACCATATTTCATTAAAAACATAAAATATGCATTTTCAAGCTCCTGACGACAGGAAAGGATGCCGTTTTAAGAGTTTTGCGGTCGGTGCTGAAAGTACAAGAAGGAGAAACGGGCAACCAAAAGTAAACACACAGACGGCCAGCAGTTAACCACTAGCTTGGCAAGTTCTTAAAGCAGCGAAGCTCTGCAGAAGAGCTACGGACATATTTGGATGAAAAGACACTGGGAGGAACCCTGCCAAATCTATACTCTTGGCCAGTGCCCCAAAAGTACAAAGGTAAAGGGGGGTACTCTCTTTAGAACTGTGGGTAGGGGGCCTTGTTGGGGGAGGTACTGGTGGTGGTGCATAATATCACTCTCATTCCATCTTGGCCGCAGAGCAGAATTTTAGGGGAGGGTCCCTCGGACCCCACTTCTCTTTCATTCCAGATTGTTCTGTTCGCCCCCTTTTCTCCACATTCTTGACACAAATAAGGGGATTAAGGGAAAGGGCTTCCGTTGAGAACAAAGCAGCAGGGGGACTCAGTGTCACAGTCAGTGATAAAAGTGTGGGACTCAGTCGGCCGGCCGGTGCGGAAACATGGGGCTCGCACACCTAATCCCATTAGAAGATGAAGAGGAGACAGAGAAGTAAGGTTTTTTGTTCGGGGGAGGGGTGGGGCAGGGTGTTTGTGTGTGTGTGTGTGTGTGTGTGTGTGTGTGTGTGTGTGTGTGTGTGTGTGTGTGTGTGTGAGATGCAACAAGATGCAATTGCCCTGGAATTTCAGTTTAAGACATACCAACGAATCCCAACCATAGCTAGAACGCCCACTACCACCATCAGCTAAACACGCTTGGAGGAGAATGCTAATCACCAATTTACTAATATCAGCAACCAGAAAGGCCACTCCCTCCAAAGAGGGGGTGAGAGGGCGAGACCAATATTGCCCTCATGGACTCCTGGCCACAAATTTCTGTGGCATCAAGGGCCAGCACTTAGATGGCAGAGAGACAGACGCACATCCAACCCAACAACCCTTGAGGAACCTTTAGTTATTAAGAGGGTCAATGAGGGTCAAGGCAGTGTCTCTTCATCTATTTATGGGAAATGGTGGCTCAGCAGTTAGAGCACTTTTTATCGATGACAAGGTGGTGGGTTTGATACCCAGGTTCATCAAGCTGTCTGTGTTGTCATGTGAGCTATGATGCCCACTGCTCCGGGCAGACGTGCTCACTGTACATTACTGTGTGTGCTCACTAGTGTGTATGTGGGTGCACGGAGGGAAGGCCACATTTCATCTTTCCTTAGCACACATATAGTTATTATGATTGTCTTGTCTATGGTTGTCTTGTTCACCCAGAACTCTAGACTTAGAGCTGAGCAACTATTGGAGCCATTAATGACTCCATTAATGTCAGGATTCTAAGGCATGTATGTTCCCATTCATGTCTGTATCGAAGTTAAGTGATCTAGCTAGGGCTAGGAGGTTAACCGAATTCATTTAATTAATCAAGTTACTGTTTAATGTGATTTTCAAAATGGAATAATCGAAATTGAACATCTTTACATAAATAACCTGCCAGAGTAAATCTCAGTAGATGGACATTTTCTTCTGTCTAAATACACTGGCAACATCAGGACATACAGTTCTCTTTCCCTAAGTAAGATAGTGTGGTCAGCACGGCATCAAGTCAGCATTTCTTGCGTTTTAGATACACCCATTAAGTACATTTCTGAACATGCCACTGACTTCCCAATACATTTTTAATTCTCGACTGTATGCTCACTGTTCTACATTCAAATTCTACATATTTTGCCTTACTAGTTTGACTGGTAGGTGAGTTCATGAGCTTAGGAGATATGTGTGTGTGTGTGTGTTCTGTGTCCTCTAAAAAGGTGAGGACTTCGGCTGCACCCTCATCTCCATGCAGCAGTAGAATGTGGGGCTGGGGTGTGAGAGCAGGTCTCCAGGTACGCAGCACCTCAGCAGCAGCTCTTAACAGGGTAGTGCCACCCTCTCCTCACACAGGAGTGAGAGCAGTGGGGAGGAGGTGCTGGGTAAACAAGCAGGCCACAATGACAGAGAGAGAGAGAAGGAGAGAGAGAGAGAGAGGGGGCAGTACGCAGTAAAACATCTAGCTTGGTCTTACACTCATGCCAAGCCCAAGATAAAAAAAAAATAAAAATACACGCTACTCCCCTCAGTGCCTCATTCTTCTCTATTCCAGCAGCAGGTCCAGTAGTTTAACTATGTGGTGGAACAGACATTTTGGCATAAAATTCACACTGAATTCACTGGACAACAGATATTGTAAGAGTTAAGTTGAGTAAAATGATTCTCTTAGCAAATGCCACAGAAGAACCACTTTCGCTTCCCTAAAGAACAATATATTTTTTGTATTATATAAAATTATTTAAAATTATGTGTTAGGGCACCAAGTCATTAAAAGATCACTCAGTTCTGTCCCTTGGGATGAACATAATTAGCTCTCTCTCTCTCTTTGTGGGGTCAAGGACCCTCCAACTACAACATCACTCTGCATGATGCTTGCCACTGCTTGTGTCTGTTAGCGATGAAACAAGTGTGTTCAGCTGTTTGATGATGTTGCGTTATCAGCTCTTTAAAAAAATAGTCAATTGACTAGTATTATGTGATAGCACATGCTAATCTTAACCCTCACAGAACTAGTGACACTGAGTGACAGTGGGGTAAATTAATTTTGGCTAAAGTTTTTTATAATTTTTTTTTATGTTTAAAAAAGAAATAGTCTTATTTTTTTTTCAATGATTCTATGTAGTACTGAAAAAGGGGTTCTTTAAAGCTGATGTCTGTAAGTTTTGGGATTTAGGGCCCTCTGGTGAGAATAAGTAATTGCACTGAGCATGCGGAGGAATCATGTTAAACTGGGCGGGCGTGATGCGGTCTCCTTTCAGGGCGGATGAATCCGATTCCAGGTTATGTTCAGTCAGAGAGAGAGAGAGAGAGAGAGAGAGAGAGAGTGCACAGAGTCAGAATCTTCGCTTCAACTACATACTCTGCTTTTACTCTGAGTGAATGAGCTACTGAGGTCTGAGTTTCCTCTTCTGAAGTCTCAATTGCTCCACCAGCCGCTCACATTCAATAAAACTGAGCCGGACCTTCTTTTAGAGGCTGTACGTATGACATAAGTATGTAAAGATGCGTAACGTGGCCAGAAGAACTTATCCTTTTATCCTTTCTCCACTCAGAAATGTTTAGTTTCCTACATAACTGGAACACACAAACTGTCCCTTACACAATGTCCAAATTTCTTAATGAACTGACCAATAGAAAAGGTCTCCAAAATGAACTGAAATAAGCTCTTTTTACACTTTTCTCATTTTTACTCTTTTTACAAGGTAAACGTTCTATATACATTTGAACTATTTATTAATGGTTTTCTATCACAGTAAAACCCCCTTTAACAAGATAAAGAACAATTTCTGCATCCAAAGGAGGCATTTCATTTAGTAAAGAACCCTCCAAGAACTCACACAACTTATTATGTTATTCTATTGCTCATTTATAAAGGAAATGATCTTATCAGGAGTATAGCTTTTCTGCAGTTTGGAAAAAGGAAAACCCATTTCCCACCAGAGGTGCAAATAATCACTATACTATTTATTGTGAATTTGCCCAAAAGAAGCCTACAACACAATTTATTTTAGTTTTGAGATGCTTTTTTTTCTAGTACTATAAAACCTGGTTTTGGAACAGGAAGATCGCTGTCTGATCTTATGGTGAGCGGCAAATCCAGTCAGAATATTTTTGGCAAAACATCACACAGATCAGAGATCAGGCCATTAAAGGTAAATGCCAACCTGTCCCATCATCCTGTCATCGGTCTTTTAGGTCAGAAGCTGAAATATTTATTTTCATGAGAAATATAAAAACAATTTTCTGTTTTTAGGTGGATGTTTTATTCATCTTCTCAAACACGTCCAACGTTTTATGCTTAACATGTGCTTATTCTATTACAACGCTTCTCAAGTTCCTTTCTCGAGTTGGTACATTATAAAAAAACAAGACAGTAAAAAGCACATCTTTGCCTATTAACTATTAAAATAAAGTGCCACAAAGGCTTTGTTTTAGTGATGCTGTAAAGAAACATACTTGATGCTTTAACCTCTTAAACTGCTCTGAATCAACGGAAGGTTCTTGGCCTTATTTCCTACAGTTAAGACTTGGGAACAATTCAGCCTGCAGTTTGCGAAGAGTAATCCTTAGGGTGGAATAAAAACCACAGAGCATAAGGGGTCAAAACTCTTCTAAAAAGATTTGTGTCTGAGTCTAAATACATTATGTCATTGTTTTATACAATTTTAAGGGCTCTTCCTTAATCATTCACATTATGTGGAGGATCTTCAAACCCATGCTCACACAACTTATTTTGTCTGAAGTACTCTGAATCCTTCACAGTGGATTTACCAGTGTTGAGTCAACTATATTAGTTTTAATTTAACAGTGTGGATGTTTAATTTTAAGCATTGATTTGACAGATGCAGATTAACTGTGTTACCCTGATTAACCCTCCTGTTATGTTACAGGTCAAATTGACTTGTTTTAAAGTTTAAAGATTTAGGAAAAATAGTATTTTTTTCAGTGTGAAACTTCAGATATAATATTTATAATGAGTGTAATCAACATATAATATGAAAATGTAACATATAACATTATGCATAACACGTAATTATTTATGAAAAACGAGTGAATTATCCTAACTGAACCATTACCTTTTAGAGTTAAGGAACACCATTGCACTAAATGATAGAATAATTGGATGGATAATTAGTAATAAAATATTCACACTGTTTGTTAGGTTTTTTTAGTTTTTTTAGACAACTTTTAGATAATTAAAAATGCACCGGGCAATATGACCCAGGAACAACATTGCTGTTTCTGATAAGTGAACATATTTACCAACATATGATCAAATATTACTAATTATAGTAGCATGCTTTTTAATGTATTTATTTGGATAATGCCTTGCCCATTCATAGTGTCAGCTACATCCTTATAAAAAAAGGCTGTTGGTGTAGTGGATAACAACACTGTTTACGCTGTAGAACATTAGGGTTGGGCATGGGCAAGTGTTGGGTTGGGTTGGGCAAGAATACCATGTTAGGCCATTCTTGTCTGTGGGTAAAACTTCTAAATTTTTAATTTATTGACATGTATTAAAATATAAGCAATTCAGTATAAGATGTATCTTCTCTATGACTGAGAACCTTGAATATGACTCTTTGAAAAACTTAAACTAAAACAGGATTACACTATAAAAATACTGTGTTGCAAACCCACCCAATTGTTCAATTCTCTACTTAAAAGGAAAACCAGGAACCAGAAGATATATAATATATATAATAGGTCAAAGAACAGAATAGAAAGAAGCTTGTTTTGGAAGTTCTAAAGGTTTGTAACATGACAGCCAGCACTGAGAACGAAAGTCAATACTTCTCGATGCAGAATGCCAAGACGCCATTGCTGGTGCACTGATCCACTGAGCCAGAGGCAAGGCAAGCCTGAGCAATGGCAGCCAGTGAGTGTGAGCTGCCTTACTGGCTCTTGGTTCACAATCCTGTTGTTCTATTATACACAAATCTCTGTCAGTTTTTTTTTTTTTTTACCTTCGCAAAGAAACAGCATTTAACAGAAGAAAGAAACATACTAGTACTTAGTGAAGCTAATTATTAGAACTATCTTCATAATATTGTACACCAATGTCAATAACCTGCCATCAATTTAATGGAATGACACTACAGGACATCTTAGTAGCTTATATTTGTTAAGAAAAAAGGTATTGTTTGTTAAGCGTATCAAGGAAGAATGCTATTGTTCAAACATGCTCCAATGTTGTGTTATCTGCTATACATGACAGCCTTTAGGAATAAGTAAA
The DNA here is from genome assembly GCF_023375975.1 of Astyanax mexicanus. Lineage (NCBI taxonomy): Eukaryota > Metazoa > Chordata > Actinopteri > Characiformes > Acestrorhamphidae > Astyanax > Astyanax mexicanus. The sequence continues at coordinate 21,919,242 of NC_064408.1, read as the reverse complement.
ACCACAATGAAAATAAAAAAAACTGGTATGATCAATATTACAGGTTTAGATATAATCACTATGGAAAAGTGCAGCAAACATCTTACAGAATGATACAGCCACAAGAAAAAAAACACTATATACTACATACGAAATGGCTCGGCCAATGGGGCGTTTTCCAACAAACAATACAACACACATAAGGGACTCCAACCAGGGTCTTGGTCTTTGTCTTAAAAAATAAAATAATAGATTTTACTAAATTGAAAACCTCTGCAATATAAAAAAGAAGGAAGATGGATGATCACAAGCCATCAAACCAAAAGGAACTGCTTAAATTGTTGCAGCAGGAGTGGCATAAAGTTATCCAAAAGCAGTGTGTAAGACTGGTGGAGGAGAACATGCCAAGATGCATGAAAACTGTGATTAAAACCCAGGGTTATTCCACCAAATACTGATTTCTGAACTCTTAAAACTTTATAAATATGAACTTGTTTTCTTTGCATTATTTGAGGTATGAAAGTTCTGCATCTTTTTTGTTATTTCAGCCATTTCTCATTTTCTGCAAATAAATGCAGATGAAATAAATTCAAATAGAAATGTTCACTTCTTTCAACTGGGATCTAACCCATGCATGTTCACAGATGTGCCTAAAGGTTTTAGTTGAGATGGGACTGCAATGTTGAACATTCACAAAGGATTCAAAGTGTATGGAAAATGCTTATCTACAGTTATGTAAAATACCTTTAAAAGGGCATATTCTCAGAGAAGAGCTTAATTTTAATGTATGTGATAAGTCACTTTTATCAATGTCTATATTCTAGGAGTAGAAGTATATTGTTGCTGTAAAGATAATTCTCATAACTCATATTTTAACATTAAATGTAGACTAGACATTCTTTTCATGAGAATTTTCATCAGACATGAGAATTTTCATCAGAAATAAACCGGCGTTAGATATTTTTCCTGATTAAAACTTCAAGGATTTATAGATTTGTGGTTGATCCCAAGGTGTTTAGAGGTTTATGTCATGACTTGTCATGTGTTGTGTAATAAGACACTTCTTTCAGTCTAAATAAATAAGTGTAATGCAATTCACCTGGTCCTTGAATTATTGATGTATTGTACTTCAAAATTAAATGTAATTTAGCTTAAATGTAATTTAGCTTGTTTAATATTAGTAGCCAGGTTAAAACAGTGTTTGCTTTACATAAAAGAACACACCTTGTTATTATATAAATATGTGCAAACAGGATTAAGGATTAAGTCTATAACACTGTAAAAAAAAGGATTAAACTTTTATCAAGTCGATTGAGCAAAAGCCTCAACAAAAGTCTGATCAACCATAAGTTTTTAGTCAAGACTAAAACATTTGGGCAAATATGATGCAAAGTTTTTCTGTTGTTTTTTGGGGAGGCAATATTTACTGTAATATTTTACAGTGTGGAGACGTGTGTCAGTTGGAAGCTTTTAAATCAGGGAGTCAAGAACAGGCAGGATATTTACACTGATTTAATTACAGGGCTACGCGGTTGGCTTGTGGCAGTTTGGGTAAATGTGTTAATTACGGGCAGTTAGTGTCGCATCACTATAAATAAGTGCGTTTTATAAGGATATACAAACAGCAAGCCCATAATAAGCAAACGCACGATTTAGAGTACATACATGTACTTTTTATGTGCACTAAAGTAAAAGTTTATTGGAGTTCTATTTGTCTTAGAGGATAATAGTTTCAACTTTAGTGTATACGTGTGAGAAAAGCAATCTACTTTTACTCAATTACTACTGTATTGCTACTGTCACTTGTTTTATTGGTGGCCTTAGTTTATTTTTTTACTATAGTAAAGCTTTGCTATACTTTACACATCGAACTGTCGTTACATTATCGTGTTATTTAGGCCAATACACCGTTAAGAACAGTGGGTTAGACTTTCTACTTTTGTATTGCTACACAGTAAATTTGCCAGTGCAAATTGTAAACAATCTTATAGCGTTAAATGTCAACCCGTAAACTTTTTCTTTTAAAAATACACGTGTTGAAACACTTGTAACTTTTCTGTGTACTCAAGTCGATTGGAAAAGTAATTTAAGTCATTAATTCACTGAATTAGCCATTCTTTAAGCTAAAGCTACTTTATCCACCTCTGCTAGCTGTCTCCTGGATCTTGGGTGGGGCCCTAACGTCGTGTGAAGTTGGTGAAAAAAGGTTCAGGGCGTCCTGACAGCAGTCCAAGAACGCAATTAAGCAGCTATCCAACTGCTTTTAAACACTGACCATCCCCAGCTAGGTCCCCAGTGTGGAATGAACACCTACAATGTTAAATTAGTGTCTAGAGTGTTCGCTTACATTCAGCTGGGCACAACAACAATGCCGTGTGTTCAAGTGTTCAAGAACCTCAAAAATGTAATCGTTGGATTAATTTATGAAATTATGTCATATATTTGTATTCAAACAGAGAAAATACTGAGCAAATGCCTTATTTAACTTGGTATAGATAAAAAATATCAAGAAACTAAATTTATAACGAAGAAAAAAATCAACTTGTTCTGATAAACCTGCTAAAAAACAGTTTAGGCCTTCGCGTGCGCTGGTTTATGCTATAGCCTGTTAAACCCGAACAACATATCAATGTATTATATTTCCTTTGTTGGTATTAATTTTATTTTTACCTAATTTAAGTGGAAGCTGTTCTTTACATCGTGTCAAAAATCGTGAGATATGGATCAATATCAATATAAAGTCTCCGAAATTCCTTTTATTATTATAAACTCAGAAAACAATTTTTACAGCTTTTTTGCTAGTAATCAGCGCTCCAATTTCAATTGCTTCTAAAAAGTTTACCACCGTTATATATGCTAGATAATTTAACATGGTAAATTGTTGGAATTTTAAATATACCTATTATCTAACAGTGCTCATTTTTATTTGATGCAAATTGTACACTTTTATTTGCAATCGAGTCATGTTTTGATAATCAAAGTTAACTAGATCTAAAGCACATTTCTTCAAAAAAAAGTCAAATGTCCCGGCCTACAAATTTAATCAGGAAATATTATAATGGATAAAACAGCGATACGACGAAAGAGAAACTAAACGAAAAAAAATTGGTGCAACCTTCCTGTCATTAACCGATTATTTCACAGGATTTCAATCGAAAATAAAACAGAACAGATGTAGTAAATGTGTGTTTTTTTTTTAATAAATACAGTATTATTTATCAGGCACAGCTGGCCCTTTCCTGAGCCTACTGAACTAAATGTAATGTAAATACACAAATCAGCACAAATCAGGCCTACATACAAAATGATAAGCATATTTATTTGCAATTCACATATTTTAATCTTAAAAATATTCTTAAATATTTTAAAGTTGCAAATTACAGGACATTAATGCGTTACGTTTTTACCTTTTACAGACGTAGATTTAGTTAAATATATTAATGCACACTTTTATATTTGTTGCATGTGTTACATAGCATTTATTAAACCCGGTATAGGATACATGTTTTTTCGCTCAATCGTATTTTATGTGTATTTTATCTGAATATAGTTTAACAACCATAAATTGGAGTTAATCTGTGTAATTTGGGATGTTCGGGCTCAGAATCGCGGGGGTCTTCGCGGTTGTTTCTCTGTACAGGGGTTTTCTATGAAACGTCTACTTGTTCGGCAAATTTGCTGACCATCACGCGGGTGAGGCTGGATGAAAGGCGGACAGGCACAGCGGCGCGAGACGGTGGATGTCGGCTTTTGTGCGCGGGCAGGCCTCCACCAGCGCGCGCTGATGTCTCCGCCGTATTGAAAGAAATCAAACAAAAGCGCTTCAAAGTTGTTGACAGGCGTGAAGAGCAGCCATGCAGCGCGAGACCAGTCCTCAGCCCTCAGTTACCAAACTGGACACTAGCAGCAGTCTGCAGAGGTCCTGACTAACAACTCCTCCAGAACACACACACACACACACACACACACACACTCATACACACTCCAACGATCAGTGATTTACAGTTATTTTACAGGTTTAACAAAAGTATATATAACACTATACATTATATTACAACATGTATTTTATACTATTCTATTAATAATGAATTAGAACAATAGTAATGTAATATTACACTGGCTGCGGTATTTTACTTTTTCGGCACTCATTTTTCCCCAGACAACACACACACATGCACAAACACACACGCTAAAAAATATAAAAATCTATTTTTATAAAATCTATTTTTAAATAATAATGTTCTTCAACACCTATTGCACATAATGCTAGTATTATATTATTATTATGATTATTATTATTATTATTATTAAAGACAAGAATCACTTAAATAAGGATAAATATTTCATGAAAAATGTACTGCTAAATTGGTCGAAATAGAATTACTTTTCTTCTTCTTCATTATTGTTTATTTTTATTGCTATTGTTATTTTAATTTCGATGTGAATTTGTTCTATTGTTCATTAATGTTATTAATTTAGCAATAAAGTTTATTTTTGTACTTCCTCTACTACTACTATCCTGCCTTTATCGCTGCTAATATAAATTTATTTAAAATAATAGTATTACAATATGATACATATTAAAACTATTATTATTATTAGTAGTAGTAGTAGTATTATACTGTAAATATTGTTACTATTGCTGTTATGATATTTATATTGACAGTACGCTCATTTTGGTTATATTGCTGATTCTGGAGCGCTGGTGATGAGCAGGAGAGGGAGATAGATACAGGCTGTTTATAAAAAGGTACAGAAAGGAGGCTTACTGTTGGTAGTCGTGTTTGCAGTAAACTTTCCGGTCTCTGCAATAGCAGCTCATGGTGAGAGGCTGTTGACACACGGCGCACTGCAAACACTCCTCGTGCCAAGAGGACTCGTTAACGCGCAGGAGGAAGCGGTCAGCGATGGGTCTTTGGCATCCTGCACACACATTCTGAGGATGGCACTCAGCGCCTGCTGGGTCACAACACACACATCCATACACACAGGTACATTACAGCACAAATTAAACACATTATAAACACATTCCTGCTGTGAAAAACAGATATAAATTCGTAAACACAAATAAAAACAAATCGATAAAAAACGGAGAAGAAATATGCCAGATGTTTTTTGGCGGTTTTTAACTTTTTGACATTTTCTTATTCTCACAGTTTTTTTCTTTAAATTGTTCCAATATTTTATGATTAATAAATTAAAATTAATTTTCAAAATAAATAAAATCTTTTTACACTGACTTCTATTGAAAGTCAATATATATATTTTTCATTTTGTAAAGTTGCTGTTTTGGTGATAACGTTTTTACTTGACAATAACAAAATAAAACAATAAATTAAATAAAACAAATAGACGATATGTACATCAAAAGATAACATAAACGAAATGCAATGCACGGTACTAAAACTAATTTAATCGGACAAATATATATTTTCTTATCATTAATGACTAGCAAAAATGAATATCCAAAACGGGAGGCGGAAAAATATTATTTACAAAATATTATTCACTTTTATTGCTAAAAAATGTAAAATGTTATATTCATTTAATTCACCGTGATATTTAGACACAGTGTAAAGAACAAATATAAAAAAAAATAAAGATGTTTTTGAGTGACAGCGACGAGATATCGCATTAATATTTAGACACAGCAGAGTTATTTATAATCAAACACACACGTGTGTAGGTTTTGGGTGAAGTTTTGGATGAAGTTTTGGGTGAAACACCACGTGTCAGCAACGAAGCATGGATGAATTAAAGCTCACCAAGCATCACTCCTAAGCTGACAGCTCCTGATCTCAACTGCTCCTCGATTTTGATCCCGTCCAACATCTTCAGACAGGTCGACTGATCACCTGAGGAAAGGTATCTCTGCACGGAGCGCAGATCCGCTTCAGTGTCCATAAAGAGCAGTGCGGAGAAAATGGGCTGTGCTGAGAATTTCGAAGAAACTCAGAAGATCAGAACCTCAAGAAAGATCAAAGGAGGAAGAAGAGCTTCTGGCGGTTAATCTACAGGTTGCTGAGGAAGGCTGATCATGACAGCAGTTGAGGAGTAGAGCAGGACACTCTCCTGTTGATCTCACTCCGGAGTGTGAGAGGACTATAGCGACGTCTACGAAAAGAAAGAGTGAAAAACTGTCATTCCCGCGCGAGAGCTTTCAGACGAGGTTTCGCAAGCGCAAAATATCTTCCCAGAAGCAGAGCCGGAGACCCGGGTACAATCCAGAGCCGCGAGCCGGAGCTGAGAGACAGTCAGTCAGACGCTCTGAGGAGAGTGAGGAGAGTGTGTGATGTGTGTGTGTGTTGTAGACTGCCGGAGGAGGAGACCGAGCGCGAGGGTGAACTATAGCCGGAGGAGCTGCATCCCTCCCACACGCCCATTGCGTCACGATCTGCCCCCGCGCGGCCCAGATTTATTTATTAAATTATTTACTTACTTACTTACTTATTTATTTACAGTATTCCAATAAGTCTTCTCCCACTGAGATTATTTATTATTTTATTTCCAATAAGCCATCGCATTTATTTATTTACTTATTTATTTATTTATTTATTTATTTCCATAACAATATTTAGTTACATTGTTCAAAAAAAACAAGACATAAACAGTGCATTTAGTGCAGTCTTGTGTATGTGCACACATATACACGGTAAACCTGCCAGTAAACACATCATATGTAACCAATCGCATATACAGCTCTGGGGAAAAAAAATAAGAGGCCACTTCAGTTTCTAAATCAATTTCTCTGATTTTGCTATTTATAGGTATATGTTTAAGTAAAATTAACATTGTTGTTTTATTTTAAAAAATACAGAACACTTTTCTCCCAAATTCCAAGTAAACATACTGATATGTCTGCATTTCTTTGCAGAAAATGAGAAATGGCTGAAATAACAAAAAAAGAAGCAGAGCTTTCAGATCTCAAATAATGCAAAGAAAACAAGTTCATATTCATAAAGGTTTAAGAGTTTAGAAATCATTATTTGATGGAGTAACACTGGTCTTTAATCACAGTTTCGATGCATCTTGGCACGTTCTCCTCCACCAGTCTTACATACTGCTTTTGAATAATTTTATGCCACTCCTGGTGCAAAAATTCAAACAGTTCAGCTTGGTTTGATTGCTTGTGATCATCAATCTAATGAAACTCATCTTATATTTTTTCAGAGCTATATATATAAAATTAAATGTTTTTATTTTTGCTTTGTAATCTACTTAATTTATAATTGTCTTTTAGATTTATATTAAAGGCATGAAAACAATTAAGAGACATTTATGGAATTACGTAGTAAACAAAAAAGTGTTTTGCCTTTATAATCCCCTGACCCAAAACCAAATGAGATGGTGATTTGATGTGATTTGGCATGAACTGGAGCTTCACTGCGTTAAGAAAAAGCAGACTCTACCTTATGAAGCATATATACAATACGAGTATACATAACACTAACCAATCATAGAGCTCGAGGGCGGGCTTGTGATCGTTCTTATATCTCTTTATTGTAATTTCGGAGCTGCTTTTTATTTCAGTACAGTAATAACTGTTCGTGAGTAAGGCTAACTGTAGTGTGTGTGGACTTTTTGTTGTACAGATTTATTACTAAATTGTTTATCGAAGTGTTTATTTGACTAAAATAATTTCATTAAAAATATTTTAAAGTAAAATAATTTGTATTTATAGTATTAAGTAATAGTAATCGTTATATATATATATATATATATATATATATATATATATATATATATATATATATATATATATATATATATATATATATATATTTCTATTAATACACTCTGAACCCACAAGTGTGTTGGGGCTTTGTGTCAGTTCATGAATAAACCTTTGCTGGTCTTGTGCACCTGCAGCTGAGGAGGGGGCTGGGATAGACGGGGGGTTTCGTACGCTTTAGCTTTAGAAACTGACATATCTACATGATTAATAAAGGCATAGATAAAAAAAAATGAGATATAAGGATGGGCTTAAAATGAAACGGCTAATCGGTCTCCTCCTTCATCTCTCAGCATGTTATCTGTCGCGCATGTAAAATTCATAAGGAGGCGTTTCTTTTATCTCTCAAATCAGCGTGAATTCATTTCAGCGATACAAATCGCAGAGCAATAATGCGGCGAGTTTATATCTTTATTACTTTTCTCCTTAATATTCTCCACGGTTTTAATTAAAGGAATCGTATTAAATAGTTCCACCTATCTTTACCCCACAAAAATACTAAAGCGCTGAATGAAAATAAAAAAGAAGAAAATTTAAAAAGAAAGGAAAGAAAAGAAAAAATAAAATTGTCTTCCAACTGACCAAATCAACTAAGCTTCCCTTATTCAATTTCACGTTTTTTTTTTACTATTTTGTATTCACAAACTTAAATGTAATGTTATATTATCGGTTTGGGATAACATATGTTGACATTTGTCAAATGTCTGACTTATAGTGTGACTGAGAAAGAGAGAAAGAGAGTATATATGCATCAAGGGCGAGAAATACAAGCAAAACATATACAGCTCTGAAAAAAGAGACTACTTCATTTTCTGAATCAGTTTCTCTGTTTTTGCTATTTATAAGTATATGTTTAGGTAAAATGAATATTGTTTTTTATTCTATAAACTACGGACAAAATTTCTCCCAAATTCCAAATAAAATATTGTCATTTAGAACATTTATTTGCAGAAAACGACAAATGGCAAAAATAATAAAGATGCAGAGCTTTTAGACCTCAAACAATGCAAAGAAAACAAGTTATTTATAAGCATAACATATTCATAAAGTTTTAAGAGTCCAGAAATCAATATTTGGTTGATTAACCCTGGTTTTTAATCACAGTTTTCATGTATCTTGGCAAGTTCTCCTCCACCAGTCTTACACACTGCTTTTTGATAACTTTATGCCACTCCTGGCGCAAAAAATCATGCAGTTCAGCTTGGTTTGATGGCTTGTAATCATCCATCTTACTCTTGACTGTATTCCAGAGGTTATTAATTTGGTAAAATTAAAGAAACTCATCAATTTTAAGTGGTCTCTTATTTTTTTCCAGAGCAGTATAGTAAAGCATAGTCCCTGCTGTATATAGGCTGGCAGGAATAAACTATGTGTTCAATGGGCCTGATATACTGTGTAGATTTAGATGGACTGTTTCAGTTTAGTGTAGGCTGTGTTATTTACACTGATATGAATGTGTTCTTTTTTTAACATTCTAAAAATTAATTAAGATTTTATTAAAATAAATGAACCCCCCTCCCCCCCAAACTGTTGAGATTGATTTTTCCAAGCTTTTATTTTATAAAAACAAAATGGATAGCACTATAATTTAGATATATAATTCAATAGAGGTAAATCGTTAATATTAACCATATAGATCACAATGATTTGGGACATTGATATTGTTTTTGTAATGTTGCTCAATGGATTTGAAATGAAGTCACTAGAAGTAACTTTTAAAATGTCATTAATTCGAAGATTTTTCTAAAATATTGTATCACCCATTTTACAGATGTTTTTACAAAGTATGTCAGTTTCTACAATCTAAAAAAAATCTGTACCAGTTGGTTCTAAAGCTGTTTTATTACCAGGTGTGGGCCGTTTTCTTATTACTTATTGATACATTAGGGTTATAAAAGGTCTGGAGTTGATTCTAACTTCTGAATTTGGAGTTAATGGGAACTCTTAATACGCAGTTCAAAGAGGTGTTAATACACGTAAGGGAGGCTATCATTAGGCCAAAAAAAGACAAAGGCAAAAACAAAAATCCTAAACATTTCAAGAGATGAAACTTTTAATGACACCAAAAATAAATAAAATAAAATAAAACAAGGAATGCATTAGAAAGTTCAGCAACATATAAATGTCAGATAAAAAAACACTAAAGACAACTAAAGCATATAATCCTTTTTTTGTCTTGTTGAAAAATATATCCAGTCAACAACATTTACTTAAGTCCTCTTTCCAGTAGGTTCGCATATGGTTGTCAAATAAAAAAACAACAACATAGGTTTTACCTCGAATGCAAACCACTTGTAACACTATCAATCTGAAAAAAAGATTATTTGGTACAATAAAACCAAAAATCCAAGTTATATATAAACAGTAGCAAGATGAATTCTGAAGTGTATAGAGCAATATGTTCTGTCAAATCTGTCAACTGTTTCTAAACTGACACGATGGTGCTTCATAATAATAATAATTACCCAAAACATACAACTCAAAGAGTTTCTAAAGGCAAATATAAATGGAATGTTCTAAAATTGCCATGTCAATCACATACCCTCAAAAACAAAACTGCAGGGCTATGTTTGAATAGCTGCAATTTCTAAAGAGTTAATGAAATATTTTTGCTAAGCTTAAAGTTTAGTCCATAATTTTTTTATGGTTCATAAGCACGCTCAAGCATGAAGCTGAAGCGGAGGGGGCTCTGTTCATAAATCCATAGCCTGATCTTACTGAACAACAGATGATCTTCTTGAGAATGCTGCCCCTTAGTGTTCATTATCACCAAAACAGCCTATAAAACTCGACCTGAAGATGGATGGAGCCAAATACAGGACAATTCTGGAAGAAAACATGTTGGAGTCTGCAAAAGACCTGAGACTGGGACGGAGATTTATCTTCCAACAAGACCATGATCCAAAACATAAAGCAAAATCTACAATGGAACAGTTCACAAATAAACGTATCCAGGTGTTAAAATGGCCATGTAAAAGTCCAGACCTGAATCCAATGGAGAATCTGTGGAAAGAGCTGAAAACTGCTGTTCACAAACGCTCTCCATCCAACCTCACTGAGCTCCAGCTGATTTGCAAAGAAGAATGGGCAAAAATTTTAGTCTCTCGATGTGCAAAACTGATAGCGACAAACCCCAAGTGACTTGCAGCTGTAATCACAGCAAAAGGTGGCGCTACAAAGTATTAACTCAAGGGAACCGAATAGTATTGCAGGCTCCACTTATCAGAGTTGTATTTCTAAAACAAATTGAAAATGTCCAATAGATTTCATTCCACTTCGCAATTGTGTCCAACTTGTTGTTGATTCATCACAAAAAATTACAATTTCATATCTTTATGTATGAAGCCTGAAACTTAAACTAGACTGCTATACACAGAGATCTAAAAAGTCCACTGGGGATTTAAGCTGGTTCCTATGTACCACCATTATTTCAAATAACTCTTCTTGACACATTTTGTCAAGAGCGCAGAAATGATTAATTTGTTAATAAATGGCATGTAAAAAACAAAAAAAGTTATTTAAATAGGCAAAGCACCTTTATAACTAACCAGGCTTCAGCTATGCCAAAAACATTTGACATGTACAGTATTTGGCATTTCCATGTACACTATAAAGTAACACTGAACAAGAAAATGATCTACTATTAAAGAAAAGTATCATTTAGATGATGCGCCATCTGCTGGTGAAAACCAAAGTAGGCTAAACCTGGAAGACCTCGAATGACCATCATTTAGTTTTCACATAGAGGAGATAATAATTTATGTATGTGTGAGAGTTGGAAGGATGTAAATGTCTTATAAAATCCTGCACCTACATAAATTAACATTAGTACATTTGCTCATTTACCAAAACTAATAGTTTGCTTTAATAACAGCCTATAGCTAAATCACAAACAATACAAAAAAAACACATTTTATGTTTTTATGCCAATGTAGAAGCGAATACTTGAATAAAATAAAAAGTTAAATAAAGCCAAAAAGGATTTGTGTTTATTTACCTTTGCTTTTAGGCACGACACAAAACAGCAGTTCAAACGTTATTTAGTTAGTTAAGTTTATAAATTTAGGAAATAAATGGGTACCACTTTGAAATAAGACTACCTTTATAAAGGGTTCATGAATGGTTTACAATTAATTTATTAAATGTTACTAATTAGCTTGTAAGTGCCTTAAAAACAATTAATAATCAGTTATAACACATATGTAGAAACAATATAAATGGCTGTGGGTTCACTATTTGACAAACAACAGGTCATTGTTGCCCTTTCTACTTATGTGTTATAACTGATTATTAATGATTTTTTAAGGCATTTACAACCTAATAAGTAACCATTATTAAAATAATTCTAAACCATTTATAAACCCATTATAAAGGTAGTCTTATTTTAAAGTGGTACCAATAAAGGTTAGATAAAAGAAAAGGCACACCTTTAAACACTGGATATTTTAGGACTATATAAGAAAACACTTAATGTGAAATCGATAGGAAATTTCCAACATTTCACACAATTTAAAAAATCCCAACAGGACATGTAAAATCAAAATGTATGTTTGACTCTGCAGATTACCATAGCTAATGTTACCATCTTTTGCACAAATGTTTTGGTTTTTAAATGTATCTTTATTTTGAATTAGCTATCTATATTTAAGTCTAGCTACAGTATGAGCTAAAAGTTTGGACTTGTCTGCTCTTAATAAATGTGTTTCCTTTGTTTTTATGATTTTTTACATTATAAAAAAATATATTATTTAAGACTTTATTAGTTATACAGTATAAGTTATACAAGAACGCATATGGAATTATTTTGTAGACAAAAAGTGTTAAACTAACCAGAATATGTTTTATAATATAGACCATTTTAAGTACCACTTTTAGCTTTGTGAAAGTGCTGATCTGCACACTCTTGGTATTTTAATCTCAGTGTCTTCATGAGGGAGAGTCACCTGGATTAGTTTTCTCAGCGTCTTGAAGAAGTTCCTTGAGGTGCTGAATGATAGTTGCTGCTCCATCTCATCCCAAGTCACCATCTCAGTTGGGTTAAAGGATTGTGGAGGATAACACTTTTTTTATTTACTACATAAATCCATATGTGTCTCTCAATTGTTTGGTGTATTTAATATTAATCTACAATTTAGAAAAACATTGATTGAAACTTTTGAACACTTGGTACTGTATGTAGTCACTATCTGTATTGTTGAATAAATACTCTGCTTGGACATTTTAAAAATCTGTTCTTCATGTGTGATAAAAAAAGAAAACAGGAACTTCTTAGGCAACAGATATTAGGTCTATGTAGAAGCTCCAAGAGGTCTGTTTCATTACAGATTTAATTCACCTAATGCAATGACTTCTACTCATATAAGAAAATTGGTGCAATCGCTTTTATTGGGCACAAAGTTTCCTCTGAACCACACAGAACATGGTTAATGTGGAAAAAACAAACCAAACAAACCAGACAGAGTTTTAAAATGTTTGTTGTGGTTGTAGCTGAGAAGCTTCTAGAAAACCTTCATCTGGCAACCGTGTATTGCTTGGCTTAGACTCACATTCCAGTTAACTAATTTGGGTCTTGTGTGGTTTGCCATTTTGCTTTAATATAAGTACTCTACTCACTGACACTGTTTGTAAAAATGTCATTTGTTTGGATAGGTGGTCTTAATATTAGCATGTTTAATATCACATACATCAATCAAGCGTAACGTTATGACAACCTCTTTGTTTCTAGACCCATTATCCACTTTTACAGCTACGCTAAGCATATATTAGTACATCTCAAAAAAATTAAATGCCTTTGAAAAGTTGCTTTATTTCAGTATTTCAGTTCAAAATGTGAAACTCATATATTATATAGAATTATTACACACAGTTTAATTTAATTGTTTATAACCAATACTATATTTGTAGTATAGGTGTGTGAATGTGTAGAACATTGGTAATTTACATTAAAAGTGAAATCTGGTGTGAAACTGATTTGGGGTGTAGTGAAACATGATGATGAGTAAGAACTTTTGTTGAATAGCCCATGTTCATTTACCCCTAACATTCCGAAAAACAGCACTATTAGCCGATGCTCCCAACAGGACTACAATGCTGATGATAGGGGCATAAAGTTGCCCATGCAAATCCCTAATATAACACCACTACCAACCACAAAGTTGCTCCACACCTTATTGGTAGAATGATTTCATCTTTAAGTGAGGTTCTTCAAACTCACTTTTCTTGCTTACAAACTTTGTTTTTCATGAAGCCAAAAGTGTTTTCTGGTATGAAATGCTCAAACAACCATACACTGTTTATTGTATGTATCTAGGAAGCAGCTCAGCAGGTTTTACCTTAATACCACCTACTTCCTCATTAACTGAGACGTTCTAGTGGCATCCTCCAACCTCACATTACACTGTATGGACAAAATGAGATAATGGATGAATACTGTAGAGTGAATAATTTTCATACAAAGATTAACCCAGGTGTTTGATGAAATAACGTGGCATAGTATACCCATCGAAGCTTGTGTGGTTTGACATTTAAACATCTTTTGTGTTTTTATAGATCACCGCCGCGTCCAGGTATTACCCCTAATATTTACTCTCCACTTGTCTGGTCACTTTTATCCTTTGGGACCTGAACAGAAATATCCTATGATGTTATCTTCCCACAACTGCCAGCTCTTGAACACCCAAGGCCAAAAAATACACTATAGGTTCAATTTCTGAATAAGCCTCAGCTTGACGCTCTACCACACTCCCCTTGGGAAATACGACAAGAAATCCACAGAACCATTGGGTTTAAAGTTGAACAGTTTACTTCTTCCAAATTAGGTTTACATTCTTCCAAAGTCCTTCCAAAGTTAACCAAAAAAGGGAACTTAACAAAGAAAGAAAGAGAGAGGTCAAAAAACTGTTTGGCTTTAAGGCTCCATCTTCTCCTTCTTGTTCACCAAATAACCCCTCTCACCCCTCCCTCACCTGATTATCTCTGGAACTCTTAGCCCCTCCCACAGCTCCTTTCTCATGGTAGAGTCCAAATACCCACAGCTAGCAAGGCAACCACTCTGTTCTAAATCTAACTTTCCACAATACATACATAATCTATATACATACCTAAAATTCTACATATTAACATATGAACTGTAAATCCTTCAAATAAAAATGAATTGTACATAATAATGAACTTGAAATATGGTATTATTTCTAATAATCCAACAACCAGATAAACATTATATACATAAACTAAATTTAGGCTCTTACATACACTACAGTGAGTCCAAGAAGTATTTGATCCCTTGTTGATTTCCTTTGTTTGCCCACTAATAAAGACACTATCCTTCTGCACTTTTAATGGTAGATATATTCTAACATGGAGAGACAGAATATCAAGACAAAAATCCAGAATATAATTTTAAAGAATATATTTTAATTAATTTGTATTTCAATGAGGAAAATAAGTATTTGATCCCTCTTGCCAAACACACTCAATACTGGCAAAGCCTTTGTTTGCAAGCACAGCGGTGAGACGTTTGTTGTAGTTAACCACAAGTTTAGCACACACACCAGGGGGAATTTTGGCCCACTCTTCTTTGCAGATCCTCTCTAAATCATGAAGGTTGGTGGGCTGTCGCTTGGCAACTCTGACCTTCAGCTCCCTCCATAGATTTTCGATCGGATTGAGGTCTGGCGACTGGCTGGGCCACTCCATGACCTTAATGTGATTTTTCTTGAGCCAATCCTTTGTTGCCTTTGCTGTATGTTTAGGGTCGTTATCATGTTGGAAGACCCAACCACGGCCCATTTTCAGATCCCTGGCAGAGGGGAGGAGGTTGTCCCTCAGGATTGTGCGGTACATGGCTCCATCCATCTTCCCAGTGATGCGGTGAAGTAGCCCTGTACCCTTGGCAGAGAAACACCCCCAAAACATTATGCTTCCACCTCCATGCTTGACGGTGGGCACAGTGTTCTTGGGGTCATAGGCAGCATTTTTCTTCCTCCACACTTGGCGGGTGGAGTTGAGGCCAAAATGTTCAATTTTGGTCTCGTCTGACCACAAAACCTTCTCCCAATAACTTGGTTCATCTTTCAAATGATCATTGGCATACTTGAGGCGCGCCTCCACATGTGGTCTTTTCAGCAGGGGTACCTTTCGGGCACTGCAGGATGTGAATCCATTGTTGCGCAAAGTGTTGCCAATTGTTTCCTTGCAAACTGTGGTCCCAGCTGCCTTCAGGTCATTTGCTAACTCCTGCCGAGTGGTTGCAGGACGATTTCTGACCGTTCTCAGCATCATTGCCACCCCACGAGGCGAAATCTTCTTTGGAGCACCGGGCCGAGGTCTGTTGATTGTCATGTTATACTCTTTAAACTTTCTGATAATTGCACCAATAGTTGTTACTTTCACATCCAACACCTTACTAATCTTTTTGTAGCCCATTCCAGCTTTGTGAAGGTCAACAATTCTGACTCTGAGGTCCTGTGACAGCTCTTTGGTTTTATCCATGTTGGAGACTTGAAATCTGTGTGATCTGTCTGATTCTGTGGACAGGTGTTTTTCACACAAGTGATTAGTGAGAACAGGTGGCTTCAGGTCAGGTAACAAGTTGATTGGGAGTGTCTAACTGGTCTGTAAAAGCCAGAACTGCTAATGAATACTAAGGGATCAAATAATTATTTCACTCCATGAAATACAAATCAATTAATATATATTCCTTAGATTTATTTTATGAATTTTCTTTTTAATATTCTGTCTCTCCATGTAAGAATACATCTACCATTAAAAGTATAGAATGATCATGTCTTTATTAGTGGGCCAACGAAGAAAATCAGCAAGGGATCAAATACTTCTTGGACTCACTGTATATGGTCAAAAGTATCCACTTAAAAAAATGTGATGTTAAACTTTTCCAATATCATGCAGCCCTGGTTTGGTGATATTAGACTTGGACAGAGTCATTCTGCAACGGAAACCCATTAAATGACGTTCTCTGTGCTCTACTGTTCTTGAGCTAATCTGAAGCCTGCATGAAGTTTGGAGGTCTGTAGTGATGAACACTGCAGAAAGTTGGAAACCTCTGTGTGTACTAAGCTCCTCAGCATTTGCTCACTTCGCTCTGTCATTTTACATTGATAGAACGAGTTGCTTTTGTTTCTAGTCGCTAGCAAAAGTAGAAGCAGTCTGCAGTATGCATAGGTACTTGGTTTTACATTCTTGTGGCCATAGAAGTGATTTATATCAATGATTTAGATGGGTGAGCAAATACTTTTAGCAAAAAAGTGTATGGTTGTAGCAGAGAAGAAAGGACACAATTGACAAAGAAACAAAAGAGAAACAGACACACAAAAACAAAGAAACAGAGTTCATGGAGACTTCATGGAGAAAAAACAAATGAACACAACCTGACTGATGTAAGGACAGGGAAAACAGGTACAAAGGGACTATTTATAACCAAGGACAAGGAAAGGAAACACCTGGGACCAGGTAACAAGGGGGCGGAGCTACAAATGAACAGGTAAGCACACAGGGCACGTGCAGAGGGGAAAATAAACGAACATGAAGGCAGGAAAGAAACAGAGACAAACCAGAGGGACACAAAACAGGCTGAGCTCGTGACATGGGCCTCTGTGGATGAAACTCATGGGTAAAAGAAAGTCAGTGTTGCCTGATTACTTTGCCTGGACTTTCCACTGAAAAAAACAGTTTTTCTACCTGCCTGAAGCTGCCTTTGTCTCTCCTAGAAACCCATTAAAAACAATTAGGGTTCATGGCTACCAAGAGTCAGTGAAAGCTTCTGCAGCAACCAGTAGAGTGACTATTACCTGTATTGCCCGAGGGCAAGATACACCCAGATCTTCAGGCATGTCTTTATGACAGCATATTTTCATAATTTCACCTGCCAGAGCTTTGACTTCAAATTGACGAGCTTTAAAGAAAACTGTAGTGCCCTTTAAGAGATCTAAGATTAACAAAAAACTGTTAACTTGTGGGGTAGTCCTGATGAGAGCCAGTTTCATCATAATGTTTTTGATGGTCTTTGTGACTTCACTTGAGGATACTTTCAAAGTTCTTTCAAGAACATATTTTTGTCTGTGTATCTTGTTTGGATCTCATATACAGTACACTTCTACTATCTGGTTGACTTTATTATTTGGTTTGCGTATATACAGTAGCCACTTCAGAAGTTCCACGTTTGTAAAAAGCCTTTCTTCTAAAGCTAATGGAAAAACGTCAATCCATAACACTTCAGAGCTTTTAAGGGCCTCTGAGGACTGGGAGGTCTAAACCCACCGTTCTTTCCATGACGACTAAACGAGACATCAGAGTGTGCCAGAACAGTAGTTAATTGTATCAAAGAGGATGTCACACATCTGCTCAAACTGTGCTGTATGAAACTGGCTACACATATTAGGTCTGATGGATTTCTTTACAAATAAAGGTGCAGTACACTGGAGGGATAAATATATAAACTGCTATTTTTTGTTTTGTGCTATTGCTTTTGATAGGTCTAACAAATCTAGACACAAGGAACTATAGACTGATATATATATATTTCCCTACATTGTAAATGAATACTGAAGTCACTCAGACAATGAAGGAACAAATAATTAAATGTGAATCATGTAGTAACCTAAAAGTGTTAAACAAACCAAAATACTCTCAAAATATTACAGATTATATGGTGCACCATATTGTACGGCGCACTATTAATAAATGTCTATTTTCTGGTCTATTTTCATACATAAGGTGCACTGGATTATAAGGTGCATTTTATGTAACACTAGTAAGGAACAGGGGTGTTGCCATGTTAATCTTCTAATTCAGCAGGTCTTATTGCTGGGTGGCACGACCTGTAAAGCTAAACTAAGTTTAAGTAAACAAAACTGTAATTCTTAAAAAATAAAAGAAATACATTTTAGACCAGTCAGCCAAGTCAGAGGAGTGTTGGATGTTAATCTACACAGGTTTTTCTCCTGAAAACTTTTTATTTGGGTGAGTAAAGCGCTTTCGTTTTCCAGATTTCCTCTAAAGCTGGAGCATTAGCTGCCTGACAGCACTACACTGAGAATCCCCGGACAATATTAGCTAGCGGTTCATCCCACATAACTTGTTTTTAACATGGTATACATGCAGACAACAGGCCGATATACTCACCTCTGAATGGCGAAAGAGCTAGCGCTTAGCATGGTTAGCGGGTAATACTAATGCTGCTCAAGCAGTGATAGCCGGGGTTAGCAGCAGGCTATAGGCCGGTAATGCTCACCTCTCAACGGCTAGAGCTAGCCTTTTGTGTGATTAGTGGCTAATGCTAATACTGCTGAAGAAATAAAGTGAAGCTCCTGTATAATGCTGCACTTCAGCAGAGTGGCACCGGATTTTAAGGCATACTGAGGATTTTTGAGAAAATTAAAGGATTTTAAGTGCGCCTTATATTACAAAAAATACAGGAGGTGGCTCTTATCTGGGGTGCTTGTAATGCTGAATAACTTATCCTATGGGGTAGTTCTGATGAGAGCCAGTTTCATCATAATGTTTTGGATGGTCTTTGTGACTTCACTTGAGGATACATTCAACGATCTTGAAATTTTCAGATTTACTGACCTTCATTTTTTTTTTTTATTTACTTAGTTAAGTAGTCTTGACATAATATGGATTAGAACATTACTCAATTAGGGATATTCACTGTATACCTGTAACTCTACCTCTTCACAACTTTACAACTGATGCTCTCAAACACATTAAGAGGTGAGAAATCAGATAATTGACTCTGAAAACCATTTCAGGTGACTCTACCTCATAAAGATGACTGGGAAAATATCATTTTCTTACTTTGAAGAATTCAAAAATATAAAACATATTTTGGTTTGTTTAACACTTTTTGTTTACTAAATAATTCCAGATGTTCATAGTTTGAATAAATGTAATATTAATCTACGAAACGAAATGAAAAAGGTGTGTCCTCTATTTTGACTGGTACTTCAGGTGAAGACCATAGCAGTGAGAGTGTTAACTGCTACACAGAATCAGGAACCCTTTGAATTGCACAATATTCTTTTTCTAACTTAAACACTGCCAGGAATTGTCTGGAACAAATTAGCAGAAAACAATGCTCATATCCCTTTTTATGTGAACCAACACAATTAGCAATTAGCATTTATGGGGCAATTATCAAGTTATACTACTCTAAATTTGTAATTACTGGAATTACTTTTTTTTACATGTGTTAATGTGTGGGTTTCCTGAAAATGGGATGTTTGGAAAAATTCATCCTCTAAAACAGTGAAGCTTCAGGGTCTTGCTTTCAAATTTTCAAGACTAAGAACCATTAACAGCACATACATCAATGCTACACTATGTGTCCAAATGTTTGTGGACACCACTTCTAACGAACCCAGCACTTAATGCTGAAACAGATATAGAACTGCACACTGATACACAAGCTTGTTTTGCCCTTGTAGAGAAGTATTGCCAATAGAATAGGACACTCTGGAGCAAATAAACATGAACATATTGTTATTATTATTTCTTATTATTGAATCATTAACACTGACCTTAACTGAGGCAAGTGAGACCTGCAGGTCTTTAAATGTTGTTCTGGGTTATTTTCTGACCTCCTGGATGAGTGGTCCATGCCCTTTTGGAATAATTTCAGTCGGCCAGTCACTCCTGAGAAGGATTACCAGTGTTCCATGTTTTTTTATTTGTAAATATTAGCTCTCACTGTGGTCTGCTGGAGTCCCAAAGTCACAGAAATTACTCTGTAAAGTTTTCCAGACTTACAGATGATCAATGTCTTTGTTTTCTTATCTGTTCTTGAGTTTCTTCAGATTGGGGCATTATGTGCGGATTTTTGAGATCATTTAGCTGCTTCATGTTGTCAGAAAGGTTCTATTTAAGTGATTTCCTATTCTTCAGGTTTGGCAGTAATCAGGCCTTGTTGTGCTTAGTGAAATTGGACTCTAAACTTTCCAAAAGTGTGTGATTAATCAAAGTTAATGTATGGGCGGAAAACACTTTGTTCACACAGGGCTAGATTGGTTTGGATAGTTATTTTTCCTTAATAAAGGAAATCATTATTTAAAAAGAGTTTTTTTATATATTTACTCAGGTTTTATTTGTCTGATATTAAAGTTTCTTTGATAATCTGAAAAATGTAAGTATGACAAAAATGCAAAATCAAAATAATTTGTAAGGGGCAAATAGTTTTTCACACCATTGTATATAACAACACTATTAATGAGTATGTTTTAATTGGTGTTGGCCATGTGGGAAAAAATATTATAATTTCTATTTGCTTCGTGATTTAGGACTTTTTAGGACATTTATTCACACTACTTACAGTTGATTAGAGGCAGTGATTGGTTGTAAGCACTTTATTTGAAGGACATTTGCCCTGGTCTTTCTTTTGAAATTGAAATAATTAACAGTGCTGTTAGTAACTATATTAACTGCATCAGCCTCTACTATTCTTATAAAGAACACTGAGTACATCACTGTGTACACCTGTATCTGAATTTTTGTACATTCATTAGACATAAAGTACTGTACATTTTGGTACGTAATTTTAGTCCAAATCAGGCCTAAAAAAAAAAGCTTTTCTTGTGCTATCACTGTTTATCTGTTTACAGTCTCACACACTAATCAAGTCCAGAGGAACAGCTGTAAACAGCTGTGAATCGTCTCCAAGCGTTTGCAGCATTTGAAGGGATAAGTCATGAAAGTGTTCCTGTGGTTTGTGCGCATGTTGGTTCTTAATAAAGCGACATTTACAAACGGCCGCAAAGGAAGCAGAAAAAGCTTGTGAACATGAAAACAGAGAGTGACTTCTGAAGATATTGCTTTGAGGTAAGAATATCAGAGTCTTAAAGGGCTTTGGGTTGTGTAGTCAATGTGTCAAATTTAAACAGATGACATTTTATGAGCTTAGAGTAAGACTGCCCTCTGTAAGATGCACATACTGTGAGTCTTAATGATATTAATAAATATTATTAATAAGTATTCTGTACCTACTGTTAGTGGTATATATATATATAGTATATTGGTATTAGAGCTGCAACTAATGATTATTTTGGTAGTCGACTAATCGAATAATTATTTTTTCGACGAGTAGTCAACGATTATTTTATATTATGTATTCTATCTGTAAATACAATAGAAACAGCTGAACATGAGATTTAAAAGGCATTTAACTGTCTAGATGTTGTGGAAAGTACGAATATTTAATGAGTAAATATATAATCTGTTGTGTTTGGGCACTTTTGGAGTTCAGTGTAAACTGTGGGAGTGATCCATTTACCCATCTCCCATTGCGCTTCTGTCTGCAGCACTTTGTGTAATGCAGTACTGTTACAAACCTACCTATTAGTCGACAATGAAATTTGTAGTCGACAAAATTAATTACTCGACATTAGGGCTGCAGCTGTTGATTATTTTAGTAATCGAGTACTCTACTGAAAAATCGATTCGATTAATCGAGTAATCGGATAAAACATATTTGTTTGCTTAAAAATAGAAATAAATAAAGGAATAATAATTATTTAATAATTTGTACATTACATTACATTACATTACATTGCATTTGGCAGACGCTTTTGTCCAAAGCGACTTACAATAGTCAAGTACAAAAATAATAGAAGTTAAAGGTAAAAACATTTTTAGATAGGGCCTAAAGGAGGTCAAAGGGAAATAAGGGGATAGAGAAGTGAAGGAGGGGAAGAAGGAAATGAGGTTAGAAGTAGTTAGTTAGTTAGAGGTGTTAGGAGAGTAAGTGCTCTTTGAAGAGCTCTGTCTTCAGGAGTTTCTTAAAGATAGCGAGAGATTCTCCTGATCTGGTAGTGGAAGGTAGTTTGTTCCACCATTGGGGAACTCTGTATGAGAACAGTATGGATTGCTTTGTGTGAATGTTTGTTTGGTAAAGCGAGGCGACGTTCATTGGAGGAGCGCAGCGGCCGGGAGGTAGCGTAAGCCTTCAGGAGTGAGTGCAGGTAGGAAGGAGCCTGTACTGTCATCACCTTGTAGGCGATTGTAAGAGCTTTGAATTTGATGCGAGCAGCAACTGGTAGCCAATGGAGCTCAATGAGTAGTGGGGTGACATGGCCTGTTTGGTACTTTAATAAATGAAATTAAATTGTTTTCAACAAGGATTTCTTGTAAGTATCAAACCATAAGGAATTAATCAATAAAAAAGGCATAAACATTTGCATTATGTTGTGTATCTTAGCTTCTGAACAGCAGAGATGTTACCAGTTTGTCTCACCAAGCTGGTGACAGCGCTGTGTTCACTTACATAAAGCCTCGTAGCCTGTATTAGTAAATCCAGAATTGTCTGTTTTTATAAACTAACCACACATTAAACAGTATTAATAATAATCAGGGATGTCGTTATGTTATTAAGGTACATTAATGTTACTCATTGATGAGTTATATTAACCTTCTCTCAGCTCCAGCGCTAACATGTCCTCGGCTGAGACGGTGCAGCATTAAAGCATGCTGTTGTGGGAGGAAAGAGTGAATACACGCTGTCCAGCCTAAAAATCTCCGTTATTATTGCCATATTTCCTCGTAAGTTGTCGCTCTTTTCCCTTGCCGCTTTAAAACACCCTCTTCTCAACTAAAACCTCCGCTGCCTGCTCCTTCTTCCTGTGCGCGGGTGACGTAACGCTGAGCGCATTGTCACATTCAAAGCGCGAGTTACCGCGCGCTGCGTTTTTTAATTAAATAAACGATTACTCGAGGCACAGATAATTACTCGATAAATAATTACGATTACTGGAGTAATCGTTTCACCCCCTACTTAACACTGTCGATTATATTGACTTATCGTTGCATCCCTTATTGGTATATCATATTGTGGCGGCTCTGGGTTGTGTGTGTGGCTGCCTGCAGGCATGTTTCTGTTCTCCTGTGTGCGAGGATGACAGGGGTGGGGCATCTCCCTTGGGAGGGGTTATGCAGAGAGGGTGGGCACCACTCTGGATGTGCCATCTGGGAGACACACAGCTGGGTTGGTGGCCTTTGGGCTGTTTGAGCTCTGTGGGGATGGTTTTAGCTCTCCTAGTCTTGTTAAAGACTGTAAGTGAGTGGCAAGCCGGTTCAATAAAGGAGCTGTTGAGCATTCAGCATGAGTCTCACGGGTCTTCCTTCCTCTTCCACGCCACATTTGGTGTCAGAAGTGACCCTGCTGGAAGATATTGAGCTGCTGGCAGGGGAAATCGAACGGCTGAGGAGGAAGACAGCGGACCAACGGACTAGAGGCAAGGCTCTCCAGCGGAGTGGACTCGGACCTGACGGCGTCAGCGTGCTGTTCGGAGGTCGTGGCCGGGGAGAGGACGACGCGAGCACGGCGGCGCTGGCTCCCAGAGCGGATGGCGCGAGGACGGCGGCGCTGGCTCGCGGAGCGGATGGCGCAAGGACAGCGGCGCCAACTCGCGGAACGGACGGCGCGATTATGGCGGCGCAAGCCTCCGGGATGGCGGGCTTGACGGCTCAACCCCGCCTTACCCCCTACGACGGCAGCGCTGACTGGACAGCCTTCGAAGCGGGCGGTGCGGGCTGGACGGACGCCGAGACGGCAGCCAACCTCTGCCTGGCGCTACGGGGCGACGCGCTGAGGGTACTGATCGAGCTCCCCGCCGAGTGCCGCTGCGAGCTGCCTGAACTGACGCGGGCGTTTCAGCCGCCAACCGTCGGAGGCGGCCGCCAAAATGCTAGTGGCGGACAGACGCCGACAGCAGGGAGAGACACTGGGCGTGCTGGCATCGGAGATGGCCCTGCTAACCCGCCAAGCTTACCCAACGTTTCCGCGAGCGGCCCAGAGGAGGCTCGCGTTGGATCAATTTCTGCGCGCCCTCGAGCCGAGCGAGCTGCGCAAACACGTGAGGCTGGCCGACCCGCAGACCCTGGAGTCCGCGGTGGAGGTCGCGGAGCGGTCCGAACTCATCCTCTCAAGGCTTCCTGGACCGTGGGGGGCGTCGCCGGTTGCCCGTGATTCGCAGAGGTGGGGTCGGAGCCGGTCTGATGCCCAACTGGAGTGCTGGCGCTGCGGGGGGCGTGGCCACAAGCGAGCGCACTGCAGCCGGCCGGGAAACGGAGCCGGGACCACCCAGTGAGGGTTACGGTGGCCCCAGGAACGCTATGCTTACCCTCGGGATCTGATTCCGGAACTGCCTGACTCAGCGGCTATTTCCTGAAATGCACATTGAATGGAGTGACGGTGAACGCGCTGGTGGACACGGGCTCGTCAGTCTCACTGATACGGCCCGAGCTAGCGACGGAGGTAGCGGCCGAGTTTGTGACTGACAACAGCCAGCGCATCGCTCTCTCTTCAGTCACCGGGGATCCTATAGGTCTCCTAGGATTAACGGAGTTGACGATTGATGTCGGCAAGGGGCCCTTTCAACAACAGTTCTGGGTAGGACGCATCAACGACCCGTGCATTCTGGGCAAGGACCTGCTCTCACGCGTCGGAGCTATCATTGACTGTGCACGGGGCTCGGTGCTGGTGACTGGACTCCCCGTAGAGATACGCGACGAGTTAGGGGTAAGTGAACTGGTGGGAGGGAATGTGTGTGATTCGGTGCGTGATACGGTAGAGGGTCCGCTGGATGCGGGGTTGAGTGTAGATCCGATAGAGGAGATGCTGGAGCACAGTTGTGTGGGTTTATCTGGTCCCCAACAACTCCGTTTGCGCAAACTGATCGGCCGTTTTCGCACAAGTTTCTCTGTGTCTGAGCGTGAGTGTACTAAAACTAGCCTTGCGGTTCATTCGATAAACACGGGTGACGCCCAGCCCATCAGGCTGAGGCCGCACCGTCTGGCGTTAGCAAAGCGCGTAGCGGCGGAGCAGCTAGTCCGCGAGATGGCGAGTACGGGCATTATTGAGCCTTCGAGCAGCCCGTGGTCGGCCCCGGTGGTCCTTGCGAAAAAGAAGGATGGAAATTGGCGCTTTTGCGTGGATTATCGGCGACTTAACGCTGTCACGAAGCTTGACTCCTACCCGCTCCCCAGGATCGACGATACGCTGGACCAGCTGTCTGGCTCAGCCTGGTTCAGCTCGTTAGACCTGAGGAGCGGATATTGGCAGGTGCCCCTCGCGGCGGGGGATAGGGAGAAAACCGCTTTCTCGCTCGGCTCAGCCCTATGGCATTTCACGGTGCTTCCGTTCGGATTGTGTAACTCGCCGGCTACTTTTGAGCGTCTTATGGAGCGTGTTTTATGCGGGGTTCCGCGGTCGTGCTGCGTCATTTATTTGGATGATGTCTTGGCGCACGGAACCGACTTCGACTCTGCACTGTCTCACCTTGAAATGGTGCTCGGCGCGATTCAGGCGGCTAACCTGAAGCTCAATCCGACAAAGTGTAATCTGCTAAGGCAGCGCGTGAGCTTCCTGGGCCACGTAGTGAGCGGTGCTGGCGTGGAAACCGATCCCAAAAAGAAGGAGGCGGTCCGTGACTGGCCCACACCGCGAGACGCAAAAATGGTTCGCAGCTTCGTGGGGCTCGCCTCGTATTACAGGCGGTTTATTAGGGGGTTCGCGGACGTGGCAGCGCCGCTTCATGCTCTGACTAAGCCTAGTGTGAAATTCCGCTGGTCTGACGAGGCGGAGCGGGCATTCGAGGAGCTAAAAAGCCGCATGTGCAATGCTCCGATTCTAGCGTATCCGAAGGTGAGAGTTTCATTGTGGATACTGATGCGAGCAACCACGACCTCGTAGCAGTCCTGTCGCAGGTTCAGGACGGCTCAGAGCGCGTAATAGCGTACTATAGCCGCCGCCTGGACAAGGCGGAGCGCAACTATTGCGTAACGCGCCGGGAACTACTCGCGGTGGTCGAAAGCCTTAAACATTTCCGAGCGTACGTGTATGGGGTGTCCTTTCTGCTGCGCACTGACCACGCCTCGCTACAGTGGCTCATGCGTTTCCGCGAGCCCGAGGGCCAACTCGCGCGCTGGTTATCTAGACTCCAGGAGTTTCGTTTTGAGGTTGTGCACCGCCCGGGCCGTGGCCACAGTAACGCGGATGCTTTGTCGCGCCGGCCGTGTGTGGCCGCCGACTGCAAACATTGTGCTCGTGCTGAGGAGAAATCTGCTGAGACCGCACGCTGCGCTGCAATCTCCGGGGATGTTACTGGCGCTGTCGGGGTGGCTCAGGTGTCTGTAGAGCAGCTCCGCGATGCGCAACGGGCGGATCGCGAATTATCGTGGGCAGTACACGCGCTCAGTGCGAACGTCACACCGTCGTGGGGGGAGGTGGTGCCGCTGGGCCCGATTGCTAAGGCGTTGCGCTCCAACTGGGCTAGTTTTAGTTTGTCCGACGGCGTGCTGTGCCATACCTGGGAGGATCCGGCGAACGGGCGGCGCGTTTTTCAGGTGGTGGTACCGCGGGCGCTTAGGGGATCGGTCCTACGGGGAGTTCATGGGTCACCTGGGGCTGGGCACTTTGGTGTCACCAAGACTCTGAAGCGCCTGAGGCAACGCTTCTATTGGCCTGGGTGTAGAACCGACGTGGAACTCTTCGTGCACTGCTGTGACGTGTGCGCTGCCAAGAAGGGCCCCTCGAGGGCGCCCCGCGCCCCACTTCACCCTTACCAGTGCGGCAGCCCGATGGAGCGGGTGGCCGTGGACGTGCTGGGCCCCTTTCCGGTGACGAATTCTAGAAATCGCTTTGTTCTGGTGGCGATGGACTATTTCACGAAGTGGCCAGAGGCCTACGCGGTGCCGGACCAAGGGGCGGTCACTACTGCGGATATCCTGGTGCGGGAGTTCTTTTGCAGATTCGGGGTTCCGGAAGAACTGCACAGCGACCAGGGGAGAAATTTCAAGTCGGAGGTCATGGCGAAGGTCTGCCGCATCCTGGGAATCCATAAGACCAGGGCGACGCCCCTTCATCCGCAGAGTGACGGACTGGTGGAACGTTTTAACCGCACGCTGGCGGCGCAGTTGGCCATGGTGTCTGACAAGAACCAGTGTGACTGGGACAGGCACCTGCCGGTAGTGCTGCTAGCCTGTCGCTCCGCTGTGCAGGAGACGACGGGATTCACGCCGGCTCTGCTTATGTTCGGGCGCGAACTGAGGACGCCGGTCTCCCTGGCTTTTGGGGCCCCTCCTGACGGGGGCGGGTACGCTTCGGACACGCCCACTTTTGTCTCGGACCTTATGTCTTCGCTGGAATTAGCACACCGTCTAGCGCGCTCCAACCAGTCTGCTGCCGGACAGAAGCAGAAGCGTGCGTACGACACGTGCTGCTTTGGGGACCTGTTGGCGGTGGGGGCGAGGGTTTGGCTATATAACCCTCAGCGGAAGAAGGGATGTCCAGGCTGGGGGAGGTGGTGTATAAGATCCGGTGGGGCAGACGCACTATGATTGTGCACCGTGATAGGCTGGCCCCCTATAGGCCGAGACTGTCGGACACTGTGGACGGTGGTGCGGAGCCTGCCGGCCTTGCACTCGTGCCTGACCTGAACTCTGGCTCTTCGGAGCCGCTGGCAGGCCCCTCCAGTCTGCCGCGGGCACGGAGGCCGCCCGCCCGCCTTAATGACTTTGTTTGCGACTGATTGTAAAAAAAACAAAAAAACAAATTGTTCTGTTGTACACGGGGTTTGTGTTGGGTTGGTGGGGTCGCCGGGACGGCTGACCCTTGGGAGGGGGGCTATGTGGCGGCTCTGGGTTGTGTGTGTGGCTGCCTGCAGGCATGTTTCTGTTCTCCTGTGTGCGAGGATGACAGGGGTGGGGCATCTCCCTTGGGAGGGGTTATGCAGAGAGGGTGGGCACCACTCTGGATCTGCCATCTGGGAGACACACAGCTGGGTTGGTGGCCTTTGGGCTGTTTTAGCTCTGTGGGGATGGTTTTAGCTCTCCTAGTCTTGTTAAAGGCTGTAAGTGAGTGGCAAGCCGGTTCAATAAAGGAGCTGTTGAGCATTCAGCATGAGTCTCACGGGTCTTCCTTCCTCTTCCACGCCACAATATCATATCATGATATTTTGTTTTGCAATACTGTGTTGATTTTCGATAATACAGTATTGATTTTTAAGTATTTAATTATTAGTTCTCACTATAAACAAACTGCTCCAGAAAAGTGGGTGGGGCAAATTGCAGCTGAATCTGGGGGTCAAACTTGGTGGTGTAATGAACTGCATAACAAAAAAAAATAATAATAAGTGTTACTGATTTTAAATTTATCACATGTTAACGCTTTAACATTGACAGCCCTATTTTAAACATTTTTTTTGTTACTTATGCTGGAAATTTGTTGCATCCCTAATTTTGTAGTAACTTTATTAAATCAGTTTAATAAAACAAAACAAAAGTGAGATCACACAGAAACATCAGTACTTATATTCACATTTATACATGTAAGAAAAACATTTGATGACAGAGCAAAAAGAATCCAGACTGCCCGGGTCGCTGCACACTGAAGTCGACATGAACACAACAGCTTCAGGGAGGCAAAACAAATGCACTTAAAACATCAGAAAAAAAAAACAAGTATAACATAGTGGTTGTTTTAATGGATTCACTTTGGAAGTGTGCTCCCCAAATACATAATTTCTCTTCATTTGTTTACTGCTTGGTAAAACTGAATCACTCACTAAACTAATCCCAATGAGGACACTCTTAAAAAAAGAAAAAAAAAGGGATAAACATACAGCTACAATCCTAACCTTTTAAATTAGTAATTAAATAATGAATTAAAGCAATAAAATAGGATTAGGATTTAATAAAGAAGGAGCATGTGAAACTTTTGATGCCAAAAATATCTGTTAAGCCCTTTTGGTTTGCTCTTTTTAACACCTATTTAATGTATCCGAAACTTAAACCCTGTGTATGACTTCATTTATCACATTCTTTGTTTATATTAAACATGATTCAGTTTGATGCAAGTTTTGCAAAAGGACATTAAATTTTTGCTGATTGAGATTTAAGGCTCATTTATGCTACATTTGATTAATACATACAAAAATGAATGTTTATTTCAAATGTTTTAACTGTAACTGCCCACATACTACATATTTTTTCAAAATATATAAAAGTGTATATCACAAGCTCTTGCGACTTTTCGCTTAAGATGATGTGAACATCAACATCCTTGTCAAAATCAAAAGCAAATGAAGGTATGTGGGCAGTGATGTTATCATTTTAAACTGACATTTATTTCCGTATGTAAAAGAGTATTAAAGAATATACTGTATTTTCCGAATTATAAGACGCCCTTAAAGTTCTTTAGTTTTCCCCAAAATAGTCTGTGTGTCTTATAATCCGGTGCTCCTTTTGTATGAATTTTACCAGTCAGGTTGTAAGAAGCAGTAAAGTCAATCCTCTGAAGTGCAGCATTATAAAGGGGTTTAAGAAAAGTTTCTCCAGCACCAAGGATGGAGCAGTATTAGCATTAGCCGCTAGCTCTTTTGCCGTTCTAATGTGAATATTATCCCTCTGTATGCTGCTTACTCCCAGCTAGCACTGCTGGAGCAGCATTAGCATTACTTGGTTAGTGTAGCAATAGCTCTTTTGCTGTTCAGAGGTGAGAATATCGGAATGTAGCCTGCGCGTTTAACGTGTTAAAGAGCATCTGGGTTATAAATCAGGGTTAAAATTTGGACCACAGAACAATCCAGGTCCAGGATTAGCTTTTAGACTGAGCTAAGGTTACGACTAATGTAGGATTATAAAAACTAAGTTGAACTGTAACTGTTAAATGTGTTGAATAATACAAACAATAAATAAACTGGACGCAAGTTGACTGCAACATATAAGAGAAAACAAAAAATTTGTCATTTCAATTCATATAAAATGATTAATAATACAGCAAAAACAAAATAATCTGAAGGAGAAATATTTGCATCAAATCCAAATTCAGGAGCATTTTCACAAAAATTTGAGTGAGTAGGGTTTCGGATTACTGAAGCTTATTCAGGAAGGCCTTGGTGAACTATGCTGATACATGCTGATTAACGACACTCATTAAATTAAACTGAAACCAACAAACCAAAAAAAAATCTTAAAACACCTTTAATAATATCTTAGACAGTGGCATTGAATTCCAATGAACTTTCTGAGAAGAGAAGAAGCTAATACTGTAAAATGGTTGCTGGGGTCGAGTCTAGACTGAAGAAAGGATGAGTTATTCATCTTCAAAGTCAGGCATTTTAGTAACGGAAATGCTTTGATATTTTGCATGGAAAAATGAAAATATTTGAAGATTGATCTATGCTTGCATCTGGTTATAGTATAATTATATCATAAAATTTGAAAAGCTATGTTCAAAACAATGTAAAATAAAAATCCAGTCAGCGTTACGCAAATCTAGAAAATGTTTTTTAAAAGATTTGCTCCGCACCATTGGTTTTTAGTGTCTAAAACAAAAGTGACTCTTAATATTTTAAAATACAGGAAGATTCCCCACAAAAATGAATAAATTAAGCCACTATTTAAAGAGCGTAATCCTATAATCATGGGGATCCTCCTTTAGAAAAGTTCTGAGATATCTACTAGAGCTTAGGCCTGATCTATATTCGAAAAACTAATCGATGTAATAATAATGATTAATGTCTCACAGTGAAGGTGCTAGTTAGAGCCTACAGCCGCCAGATTAAAGCATTGGGAAGCCAGTTCAGCACTTGGTGTTTCCGAACTCAACACTTTCACCTGAGTTGGAGTGTGAAGAGGGCACTTTCGAGAGAGACAGATACAGAATAGAACAGTAACATGACATAAAACTGCGCAACTATATTCTCCAAAGTAACATGTATAATATGTGCATTTCAATTCCTATACACTTATATACGCAGGAGAATAAAAAGAAATGTTTCAATTCCTAAGATGTCTCACGTGGAGCATACACGATTATAGCAGCTATGTGAAGTATGCTTTCATAGTTTGTGTCTGACAAACTACTGTTTTCCAACACCAAAGACAAATATCAAAATTTAGGCAAACTACGGTAATGCATTTTAGCCTAAATGACATAATTCATTATTTTTATTCAAGTCCTAAATCAGTTAATTTAGGTGATATGTCAAATGTCATATTATAAAAACTGAGTTAAGACATGTTACAACTGAGTTACATCATTTTAGGCTAAAATGACTCGCCATAGGGAACACACTTTGAGGGGAAAAATAATACACATTTCTACCGAGTGTGTTTCCAAAACCTGGCTCGAATGCTAGATGACTAAGAAAGTAACATGATGCTAAGAAACGCAGAAGCCACAGCTGGACCAAAATAAAGAAAGAAAGAAAGAAACAGTACTTGTGCATTTTCTAGCAATCTGGCCAGCTCATAGACTGCCTACGCCAGAGAGTACAATACAAGGCATGTAAAACTTACCTAAAATAATAGTGATAACTCAGTGGTTCTATTACACCAACTAGACAGAACATTAGTGGAGTGATTAAAAACAAAGTCACATTAAAACCCACAGTATGAAACAGTACGCCAAAAAAAAGAATCACTACACAAAAGACACGAGATGAAACACAGTAACAGAAGATCCCAAAACTACAATTCATTCCTGATTTATAACCTATTTACAGTATTATTTTTCAGGGTGGAGTCAGGAGGGGAATTTTTTTGCTCGTTTTTTGTTGTTGTTTTTTTTTTTTTTAACAAATACTATTTAAAAATAATTCAGCCCATCTTACAGTACAGTGAACTGAGTTCTGTTTTCAATGGCAAACAGAACGCAGATCAAATGAGCTGATGATCTGAGGAGTCATGCAGTTTACAGTGACACAAAACAAACACAAAATTTAAAATAAAAATAATGAACAAACCGAAAGAAAAAAAGAAAAAAAAGAAAAAGAAAAACAACAACAGGCAATTCAATACTCCCTCTGTTCCATGCACTTACATTTAAACCTGCTTTATTAGTTAGACTGACTTCTGTCACTCAGAAGACAGAGCGCAACACTGTGTCCAAGCTCAAGACTTCAGCCATTAACAACAACCAGAGCGGCACAGCTTTGTCACAACTAGCTGTTTCATTGAGACACTGACAGTTTACGTCCAGCGACGGCACCTGGCGAGACACGAGAGCTCTGAGGAAAGTTCTGAGAATCCCCTTCAGGCTGTTCCTTCTTGTGGCATCCCTTTTCATTCAACAGTGGTTCAATATTCTGATTAGATCACCGTGGTGAAGGTATCTTACTCTCCTCCACTCCGATCAGCAGCAAAATCTGGATATCCTCAGACACAGAGATATATTTTTCCTCAAACAAACATCAAACTTGGAAGGTTTTCAGAGTTTGAGAGACTGACAGGATAAAATGTTAGGGGATACTGTTTTAGATTCATTGTACAAAAGGCAGTATCCGTCACTCTGTCTCCATCACTCAAGACCGGCACTGTCTTCCTCGTGCTCCTCATACTCTCCTTGTGCTTTTAGGCCTCAGAACCCAGAGTAGTCCTGGTGGGACTAGGTGGCAGGCGGGCAGCAGCGCTGTGCTCTGTGCGGAAACTGTACTCGTACTAAGACAAGAAGACAGAGAGAAGGAAAACACTCAGGAAACTTTTTTTTTTTTTTTTTTATATATATTTTTTTAGCAAAGCCTGACCTCTAGTGGACACTTCTACAAGTTACCAGAAGCATATGCTGGTCCTCAGTGATTAGAAAAATCAGCAATCGTCACAATCATACACAAAAAACATTGGATTCATGTTTGAGTTTTTTTTTTGTTCACATATTGTGAAATCTGTCACATTTATTAAGCAGTATTTTAAGAACATAATCTGAGAAAAAATAAACAAAAAAAATGGAGTACGCTCTAAAATGTGGTAACCGCTCAAATACAGTAATAAATGGATTATTTTATGCATTTAAAACACTAATTTAAAAAATATAATTGTGTAATTTATTTATGTTTACCATTCAAACCTGAGCAAACTTACCTCTTTTTCAATCTCAGCAAGGGATTTGATTCTGATGCCCATCAAGTCCACCTGCTGCAACTGCAATAAATAAATAAATACAAATAAAAAATAATAATAATAAAAAAAAGGAATGAAATAAAATAAACATAAACATATATCCAGATAAATTTATTTTCCCCCATCAGCTTGAAGGAGTTCCTGAAGGTGCTGAACAATAGTTGCAGCTTTTCCAGCTCATCCCAAATCACCATCTCAGTTTTTTTTTATTTTTATAAGGAACTAAAGAAAAACATTGAGATGTGTCTAAACTTTTGCCTGGTACTTTAAACTACATTTAAATGAACTAAATGGACTAGACAACATTAGAGAAATACTTACATCACTGGATGCGCAAGCAAACTTCTCAGAAATCATGAAAGGCACTCCATCCATAGCTGTGAAAAACATCACAAAAAAACAAGTATGATCAAGCTAAGCAATGCTCCTCATCAGACAAAAAAAACCATTATATCAGAAGATTCTGAACAGAAGGAGAATCTTCTGAATCATCAGCAAGCGCCATCTGGAACAATTAAAGAAGATTTCCCACTGAAAATGATAAGTGGATGAGAGACTGTGCTCAGTGAAGTGGGTTTATTATTAGATCTCAAATTACATAAGCTAGAAATCCAAGGGTGAAGTGAGGCACGGGCAAATGTGAGGCCATGCATAGCTGAGGTCTTTATTTTAATTCTATAATAGTATTTAGTAGCTTATAATATTTGTTTTATGTTTTTTTGTTGAGTGACACACACAGACACAAGTCAGCAGTGAGAGAGCAGCAGCGTGCATAGAATAAAGATGGGTAAAATAAAAGATGTCCTCTCTAAGTTGCGACTAGAAAAACCGGCTCATGGAGTGGAGTGTGGGCATGTTTTGCTTATATTGCTAATGAAGGCAGGAACACAACCAATAACAAAAACCTAGTTTACAAATGGTGTTACAAATCTTTCCAGAGCAAAGGAGCAAAAACGAGCAACTTGGCTAAGAATTTGGCGGACAAGAACCTTGACTTCTACAGAGAGCTGAGAACTGGAGAGGTTAGTGGAGTTAGTTAAGATACACTCTGTATCTTTACTAGGATAAACTAGCTACTGTTAATACAACTGTTTAAGCGTCAGGGAAAAGCTAGACTACAGTCATGCTGTGTGAACTTGAGACATTCACATTTGCGTGCTTTGATCGCAAACTGGATATCAGGCGCCTGCTTGATCACTACATTAAACATTGGCTTATTTAAAACTGTAAAATGTTAATCAATAATTAATAAAACGGAGCAATGAGTGTTCAAATTAACATCACACTACAAATGTTCTTCTCACTATTTATCTTCCTTATTCAGAACTTAGCTTCTGCCACGCCTTCAAGTTCATACAGACAGGCTACCATTACATCTGTGCTATGCAGACACAGAAAATATGATAAATCCTCCAAAGAAGCAGAAAGACTAAACAGAGCTGTAGCTCAATACATCTGCATGGATCAAGTGCCTATTTATACACAGTTGAGGAAAAAAAAAACAGGTTTAGAAATCTGATACAGCAGTTAGACAGAAAGTATGTCATGCCTGGCAGAAATTACTTCATGGTAAGCTAATTTTATTGTTGCTTTTTGCTTCTTCTTCTAAGTATTGTTTTGGTATCAAGAATCAAGATACTAGAGTTTGTATCAGTATCAAAGTCAATGTATCGAAGTATCATGACAACCCTAGTTGGAGTGATGTGGATTACAGCAGCTGTGATTGGTTCACTGAGCCTTGTGTTCCCGTGTACACATTCACACCTCAGTGGTTAAAGTGCAGAGCGATGCAGACACACAAATGCACAAGTAAAATGCCCAGGCTACACCAGAGATTGACTCAATGTGAAAATATATTATAGATGTCCTGTAGCAAAAACACTTTACTTCATCTCCCCAATGAAAACTAATCCTGTCCAAATAGTGCTTAAGGCTTAATTCGATTTTTTTATGCTATAAATGTGTGAACGAGTTTTTTACCTGAGATGGCATACAGGTTGGAGTTTTGGTGTTCGTAGTCAGGTCTGGTTGTACTCTTTCTAAAGCTGGCTGGCAGAGTCATGGATATGTGTCTGTGAAAAAAAAAAAAGCAACATAATTCAACACCTTCATTAGCACTAGGTTTAATTAGCTCAACCAATTAGACCAATCAAAAAACTCCAATTCCAGATAGACACAAGCACATGTGAGCTATCCTCCTCCTTCTCCAGCCTGATGAAATCTTTTTCCTGACCCAAACATTTACAGCACTGTCTCTACCTCCCCTGACTTTCAGTGACGGGGTGAGTTTTCCAATCTTCCAAAAGGTTAGCGTCAATCTCCCGGCAGGCGACTGACAGCCTTAATGAAGACCAGCTCCTGTCTTAAAGGTTGTGCCCATCTGCAGGCCCGTAACACAGGCATCTCGGAGCAACGTGATATTTCACTCGCACTGATGAGACTGACAGTGTTTGGATGCTCTTTCAAAGGATATCCGGGGTGATCAAACCAGGGATTGAGATCCAGACACAACAAATAAATGAGGTGTGTCTGCTTGCTTGGCTTTGTACTGTAAGAATCTGTCCACAGTGCAATTTGGAAACACTTGAGCTTTAACAAATAAGGTTTTGGATCCCACACATGTCTGTTTAATAGGATAATGAGGCCATGTACAGCTTTAATACACAAAATATATACAGAGGCCATCACATATGCAACTACATACTAAAGCTAAATGGGATTAGTGAACGTTCAACAGTTTAGGCTGGTGTAGCATAGTGGGTAACATGCACACACATTCTGACAGTTTTCTGACAGAAGCGTTTATTGTTTCTCTGTCTTAGTGCTGGACGATATGGCCAAAATTTATATCATGATATATTTTTATATATCAATACAATATAATTACAATATCGATATGTATAAATGGCACTGTCTGTGGTGCAGCTATATCATCTCACACTGACACTGCCAAGCTATGGAAGCCTATAGTTTTCTGCTGTTTCTGCTCTATTTAGTAATTAACTTTCAATTATTAAGAATATTTAGTTATTTGGACTGGAATACAACACCCGTTATTCTCATTTGATTAAAAATATAAACTATTTCTTTTTCATTAGAAATACAGTACCAGTCAAAAGTTTGGACACACCTCTCAATGTTTTTCCTTTTTTTAAATTAATTTTCTACATTGTAGATTCATATTAAAGACATTAATTCAATAAAGGGATTGATATGGAATTACATAGTAAAACCTCCACAACCTCCTGACCTAAACCCAACTGAGATGGTGATTTGAGGTGATCTGGGATGAGCTGGTGCCTCACAGTGTGAAGGCAAAGCAGCAATTATTGTTCAGCACCTCCAGTAACTCCTTCAAGACGCTAAGAAATCTATTCAAGGTGACTCTCCCAAATGAAGACACTGAGATTAAAATAGCAAGCGTATGCAGATCTGTCCTCAAAGATAAATGTGCTACTTAGAAGAAACGTATTCTGGTGTGTTTAACACTTTTTGTTTACAAAATAATTCATCACGTGTTCCTGTATAACTTTAATATAGTCAGTATTACATTTACAATGTAAAAATAAACAAATAAAGAAAACACACTGAATTAGAATAGCTGTGTCCAAAATTTTGACTTGTTACTGTATGTCCAGCAGTACTGCCTTATCCAGGCAGCTGTACTCCCCCTTGGTTGTAAACCTACTGAGATCATTCTATGCATTATAAAAACAACATATGTAAATTGAATGGTTAGAGAAGCATGTCAACTTTTATTTTTTATTTTTATATCCATTTAAAACTGGGGTTTTTGGGTTACGCATACACTACAGATGTGTAGCTCTAACCCCTATACCAGAACCTATAGTGTCAGGGGTGTTGGCTGACATAAACCAGACAGATACTAACAGAGAAGACAGGATGCAGACACATGCAGAGACAACAGCTGAGCACTTATTCTTTCACTTTGACACAAACCAGATGAACAAAGAACTAAATAAGAAAACTTGAACTTCTAGTTACATCAAAACTACTTCAAAAACCAAAAGCAGTGGTCGGTTTTAACAGCCCTTTGTTTCACACTTATATTATTAGATTAAAGTGCTTCAAAACAAAAAGCTACACCCAGCTACACCCAGATGCTGGGAATCCATCTAAAGGCAGAACTTCCTCTTAAGCGTCTGGACATTTCCTTATAGGCTCAACTGCCTACAGGGGGATCCCAGCAGGCCCACATTTGTTAATACAATTATCTGTGGAATGCAATGCATCTGGCTGCCTGAGAGACACAGTCCACACCCTAGAGTTTAAACCTTCCACCCCCTTTCTCAATCGTTCCTCCTCTGTTTTCTCACCAGCTGAGATTTGCTTGTATGGCTCTCACTTTTTTCCACACTGCAATTTTGTGTAATATTTTTCATTACCTATTTCCAGTGAAACAGGACAAAAAGAATCTTAAAAAAAAGTTAAATTGCAATATATTTCTTTATCTCTTTCAGTACAATATAATTCATATAGGAATTTGAACAATACAAAAGCTTCAGAAAAACAGCTGAACATGCTCACAATGGATGGATGTCTGTACAAAACAAAATTCTCAAAAATAAATCTGCCAAGTAATGCAACGTGCCCTGTAATGAACAGCAGTCACTAACAGATGCTGTAAATAATGTACTTTAAGAATTTAAAATATTATCTGTGTTATTAAAGAATTTCCTAATGCAAAATATTTTACTACTTAATTATGCAAGACCTGAATTCCCACACAAAACCTCACAAAAGTTCAGAAACCAAACTCTGTAGCAGTCTCTGAGGGCATTGTTCCTATGAGAAATCCTAAGTGCATTCCGGTGCTCTCAGACTAAAATACAGAAATAAATGATGTGGAATTGTTTACTTATTAAAAGGACTACTATAATCGTTTGTTCATTAACTTTGCAGTGGTCTCTAGTATGAATGAATGTACTGTGAATTGGCATTCATGAAAAAATGCCCCAGTGCTCCTGTTTCAGGCACTTTTAGTCCGGTAGAGGAGTGGGCAGGGAAGAATGTCAGGATTTCGGCTCCTACTCATGAATATTTATGACTACATATGCAAATATTTTGCTTCTGATTGGCTAACAGCACTGTGACTCTCTTCTATGGCTCTGCAGTGGGCTGTCTACTGTATTTACAAAATAGCAAGGACTAAATGCTTTCTAGTAAAATTATAACTTTGAGGTAAAAAAAAAATGTTTAAAAACACAATCATTTATGTTTTTTTGGTCCCATAATGACATAGAATTGACATACTCTACTTGAACTGCCGACTGGTTAATAGTATTAACTGACTGTTTTGGTTTGCAAACAAAATTATTATTATTATTATTATTATTATTATTATTATTATTATTATCATCAGACAGAAGTCCAAATACAAAAAAAATTAAACCAATTTCAAATTCGCTTCTATAACAATATTTTTTTTATGTTTCAGTTTTTATGTTCTGGATGAAATAAAAATCCTCTGCTGTGCTGTGCGTTCAGTATTTTCTGCTAGCAGCAGACACAGCCTCTTTGACAAATTAAACACTCAATAAATCAACATGAATTTTTAATTAAATCATGTGGGAAGCCAACGAGTAAGCATGCACACACATCATAAAGCACGTTTTAGACTGAAAGTAAAAGCACGGTCTGCATTATATTGTCTTGTTAATAAATACGGTCAGTTATATTGGTCGAGTGCAGAATACGACTGCACATATTTTTCCTAACCCTCCTGTAATTTTACAGGTCAAATTGGCCCGTTTTAAAGTTTGAAGAACTTGGAAAAATAGTTAAAAGTATTTTTTCATTATGAAACTTCTTCTGCTTGTCTTAATTAGTGTAATCAACATACAATATGAAAATGGTTGTCTTACGTATTTGTAACCATACCCTGCAAAAACTAAAACTAAAACTAAATTGCAATGTTATGTTTCAATATTCTGTAAACTATAAGGTTTTATATGTTGGTTTTTCAAAGTAATAAAGTAGTAAAACATAAAAAAAAAAAAATCTAATATGTTGGTTTTTTTTTTAATGAAAAACGAGTGAATTATCCTTATTGAACCATTACCTGTTAAAAGTAAGGAACACCACTGCACAAAATATTGAGAGAATAATTAGTAATTGAGGAAGTGATTAAATATTTACATTGTTTGTTATGATTTTTTGGTTTCAGACATCTTTTGGAGAATAACTGCACATACTTGGGCATGACGGGTGCTGGAGTGGAGTTGGTTGTCACTGTCTGATTGCTGGTAGTAGTGCTTGTGGAACACGAATTGGTCTGTATTGGAGAGGAGTCCTGGGTTCGAGGCACCTTCCCCATTCGGTACCAAATCCCCATGTTATTCAGCTCCCTGCATAAAAAAATCTTAATTAAGCCAGGAATTCATCACTAGCAAGCAAAACAATAATAATGAGGAGATAAATTAAGACAATTCACATGAGAACCTATTTTGAGCACATATATAAATCCTGTCTGCCAAAAAAATATACTTTTAGACTACATTTTAGAATTCACAACTTGCAAACAGCAAGTAAAACATACTTTCACCAAACATATTAGCTTTTTAACTAAAACAATTAAAATTGACCGATATTGACCAGCATCAGCACAATCTGCATTAGTCAGGTCTCATTATCTAAATGGAAACTGACCCTATGAAGGTATACTGTGGTGGGGCCTGTTTAGAACGTCCTAGGATGCGGATGTCGCAGATGGCAGCTTCTGTGGAGTCCCTCGGGATGAATTTAATACACAGTCTCCTCTTTCTGAATGCTGGCTCCTCTGCAGATGATCAGAGAGAGAGAGAAAAAGAAGACAGCAGGTGAATTAGGTGCAAGCATGGACTGGGGGTGGAATGTGTGATCAATAAAATGTACGTAGGTAGCACACATCTTTTTCACAATTCAGCAGCAGGGCCAGCAATGGCTGAAACATACATGAATCAAACCTGTACAAATCATGTTTTGACGATAATAAATGATATTTTGTATTTTTATATAATGTGTTTGAAAAATGTCTCAAGCCTAAAATTGTACTGGACTGTGCTTCTGAAAGGATAATAATTGGCAGCTCAATAAATTAATGGAAACTATATATTTATTTATATATATATTTTATTTATTTATTTATACTTGAAACCAACAAAAACATTAAAATCACCA
This sequence comes from Astyanax mexicanus, assembly GCF_023375975.1. NCBI lineage: Eukaryota > Metazoa > Chordata > Actinopteri > Characiformes > Acestrorhamphidae > Astyanax > Astyanax mexicanus. The sequence goes on along the minus strand of NC_064408.1, from coordinate 21,878,447 downwards.
TATGAACACACTGAACATATGTGTAAACCATGTGGCCTACTACATTTTTAAAGTTTTAATAATGGGTATTTAAATGTAAATATAGAATCACTGTTAGATATGTTCATATTAGTGGTGTCAATCACTTAAAAAATATTGTATTAATCACCACGCTGGTGTTTCCCTGTATTCTTTTTAGGCCTGGCATGGCAAATAATACTATTTTACTGTGCTAAGTTACTGAGTTTAACAGAGAAAATAATAAAGAGAAAAAAAATGCTAGTGTAGCTGCATGTTCCTTCGTGCCATCAGCTGTGTGTGTATTCGAGAGTGTGTGTGTGTGTGTGTGTATGTGTGTGTGTGAGGGAGAGAAAGAGAGACAGTGAGTGAGAGAGAGCGCCTGAGTGTCGTCAGGACAGCAACATTTATTTTGACCATTTGGAGAAAAAAGAAGGGTGGGTGAAAGTAGCGGAAGGCTTGATAGGTAGTTTGCTGGATTAGTGTGTTTGCTAACTGACCAGCATGACTGTGTGAGCAGCCGTGAACACGCTCACAAAGAAAAGCTTGGGACGACATGCAAAATGCAAGTTCAAGTAAAATGTGCATTTTATTAAATAGAAATGTACAAGCGTACTAGAAGGTCAAACGAGTACCAGTTATGCAAAATGCGTACAGGGTGTCAGAATTGCTATCAATTATTTAAAAAATATATATTGGCTTGTTACCTGGCTTGAATCCTCAATTAAAAATCAAACAGAGAATGCCTCTTCTAGCATATTCAACAGAAATGGCCGTATGTGTCACATTCACAGAGAAGACAAGTGGGCATGAAAGGTAAGAAAAGGGGTAATACTTACGTGTATCCACAGTTTCGTGTATAGGGATGAAGCCCACCGGCAGTGTGTCTTTTATATCAATGAGTTTCATGTCTACCAAAACGTTTCCTAAATGACTCTGTGGAAAGATGCATATAATTATTAAACAATGAATTAGTACATGCAGACATTAGTTATACACAAAAAAAAACACAAATGCAAGTTTTATAATTAATTTCATTTTTGTTTCTTTTTTTAAGTAGTTTTATTTATTAACAGGGCAGTTATTTATAACCTTATAGAACAAAGAACAACCCACCAGTAAATTTAGACTTAAGAAGAAAAAAGGCATCAGCAGAAAATGTAGGAAAGTCCAAGAAAGGCACATTATTTCCACTGAGACGCTGCTGACCTCAATATGAGATGATTAGAAATGGTCGGAAGAACAGACCATGAGAGGAATTATTTCTATCTTTTCCTCCAGAACTCTGCTGCTCATCTATGTTTTATTCAAGACTGCGTTCCTTAAGGCTTCAAAAGACATATGAGTATATTTTAAGCAGCAGTCCACAAAATACAGACACTACACAGAGACCACGCTTCAGACTGAGACTGAAGTGAAGCCCAGTGGAAATAAACTATGCTGCTTTGGAAAGGCTTAGAGCAATCTCAACTTTTCTACAGCTCTCCACAGCTCTGAGCTAGCCAGAGCTTTCACTGTGGACTGATTAAAAGAGTGGTCAGATAATGAGCCGAGTTAAAGTGTGTGTGTGTGTGTGTGTGTGTGTGTGTGTGTGCGTATGTGTGTGATGGCCCTATTTATAATGCACAGAAGCGTTAGAATCATCAGACCACAACTGGTTGGCATTGACTGTCAGAGTGTGTGCGCACACACATTATCTGGAGAGGAAAATAAAATGCTTGGTTCTTTAAGCTTGTTGTATTTTAATAAATGCAATATGACCTGCTTACTAGGGCTGTGACGATAATTTTATTACCGCAATACCGCGGTTATGGGACGTCACCGCGGTGATGAGCTCATTACCGTCATTACCGCATTTTTTTATGGCTGTCAAATCTGATTGACTGCGTTTTGAGCGGTAGTAAAATGCTCCATATAAGCACAACTGTGGTGAATTCAGTATTAATATGTCAAGTGTAAGTCCTACACTATAGGGCTGTGCAATATATCAAATATATTTTGATCGCGATAGATATTGGTGTCAAACGATCTCAAAATTCATAATATCGAATATAAAATTTTTTGTCATTTATCTGTGCTGCCGCTGCACTGGCGCGGCAGCGAATGGGTTAAGCAAAACGCGGTGCGTGGTACTCATTGAGGTCAGAACAGCTCTGGAGTCTCCTGCTCACTTCGTCTCCATTGAGGCTGCTGAAGAGAGTGAAGATTAGCAGCACTAATATTGGCTCGGAAATGGAAGCTACAGGGCAGGCTCAGTAAGTTGAGAAAAAAGGAAGAAAAAGACTCAGAACAGAAGAGAATCATCTGCAAGTTTTGCCGGAAAGTGGTGTCTGCACCTCTCACCAACACATCAAACTAATTCACCCACCTCAAGGTAAACCATAGAGCCATGTAAGGTGTTCCGTGGTCACATTTTGAGAAAGTAAAATATATTAATTCATTGTCTGGCTGTTGGCTGTTCTGCGTGAGCACCGCGGAGAACGCGCGGCATTGCGCCTTAGTCTTGGGAAAAATAGTAAGGTTGGTTGAAGTGTAGTTCAAACAGCAAAGCAATGATATAAAACTATAACCACCATCTTTACTGAAATGTTGTTATCTGACCAAGTCTGAGGTAAAATGCGCTGCGCCTTGTCTCTTTCACAGCACGCGGAACTGAGTTCAGAACCGCTACAAATATAACCATATAAAACTCAGTTCAGATAAATAAACTTCAGATGAGTAAGGACACGTAAAGTGAAACAAAAATTGTCAAACATAAAGGACAGGTTTCTATTACTTTAAAATGGAACTAATGTCTTTTTTTGTTCGGTTGTCTCTTGCGAGCCGATTTCTTAACGTCACGACATTTTAATCAACATATTATATGACGCGGGTCCCGTCAGGATATCTTGCGGCACAGACAGAACTGAATTGTTATTGGCGGGAACAGGAGTTTAATCAATCCAGAGGATGTGGGAGCACATTAATAAATAGTTAAGAAAATTGTAATAATCACGCAGTGATTCTCATGCACGCAACAAAAAAACCCTAAGCACAAAAAAGGAGCGGAGAATGGACCGACACGCGCACACACACACCGATTTTTTTTTTGTAATGTGGTAAGAAACGTGACCGCACTATTCAGCGCGGTTTTAATAAATATTTTTTTTAATTTTAAGCACTAAATGTAATTTATTAAATTTATTTAGGACCGCGGGGCAGGTGCGGCAAAACTGTGTATGTGGCGGGCTGATGCGGGATTTTTTTTGCGGAACGGTAACGGGACAAAAAAGAAATGATGTCTGAATTAATTTCCTCCAATCGAATATAATTTAACATGGTTTAAGAATATAAAATAATTTATAAACAAACGAAATATTTAATATTGAGCTAATAGCCCAAGTGCAAAAATACAAAATCTGTAATACTCTGCACTGCACAATTCAAACGAAATAGCCGTAACGCAGCTGCGCTCCTGCCCTGCGATGCAGCCGAAGCCTGGTGTGAGGCAGCAGAAATTCTGGGGTGAAAACTACATAACTACACAACATAAGGAGACATAATGCACTCCAAATATTCAGGAGGGAAGTGAAATAAATGATACTGTACAGATATAATCTGTATCTAGTAGATATTTAATGAGAAATAAGAAGAGTGTGAATAAAAAAAAAACAGACGCCTATCACAGACTTCTTGAGCCTTGAGCCCGAACGGCCCGAGGAAAGGGGTGAGAAATATATTTTTTTCGGGGCCGGGGGTCAGTGGAAAATTTTGCTGTGGATTAATTCGTCTTTTTTTTTTAAACGAATATTAGAATATTCGCTACTAATTACTGCCGAATATCCTGAGCTCAAAACAGCTATTCGGGCCAGCCCTAAAATAGATCTATGGATGGAGAAGGGGGAGGCGGACAAGCTCCTCCTTCAAAAAGTCTGCTCGGAAAAAGACAGGTTAGCTGTACAATGACGAATTATACAGGCAGCATATGTTCACTTGTTATGCTGTATTTATGGTTTATGTAGAGGTTGTGTGTAGGCTGTATGGTTTGAAGAATAAAGATTTGTTACCAATAAATTTGTGGTGTTTTTTTTTTTGGCGGGGGGGGGGGGTGTTTTGGGGTCTCGCGGTTAACCGCAATATCGCGGTGATGCGTCAGTTTTTTACCGCGGTTATAAAAAATCAATACCGCCCCAGCCCTACTGCTTACGTATGAAATTTAAGTAGAATAAATAATTAAAATAGTATTATTTCTTTTATTTTGACTGGTTAGAAGCTGAAATGAGAAAATTCATGTGTATTCTTTATGAATGCATTAAATATTTGACTGAACAATCATTTACCGTATTTTTCACACTATAAGGTGCACTATCAATAAACGTCTATTTTCTGGTCTATTTTTATACATAAGGCGCATAGAATTATAAGCTGCTTTTTTTTAATAAGGTGACACTAGTAACTAGAAACTAGTAGTAGGAACAGGGGTGTCACCATGTTTTCCTTCTAAATTCAGCAGGTCTCTGAACCTGCAAATCTAAGCTAAGATAAGTATACAAAACTGTAATTCTTTGTATATAAATAAAAAAGAATAATAATCTAAATAAAAATTAGCATTAGTGGCTAACCGCTAGCACTGTGTTTAGTGGCTAATGCTAATGCTGCTCCAGCAGTGCTATTTGGGGTCGATAAGGCTCACATATGGACGGTCAAAGAGCTAGTGCTTCATGCAGTTGGCAGCTAATGCTAATAATGCTGGAGAACTAAACTGAAACTCCTGTATAATGTTATACTTTAGTGGAGTAGCTTTACTGCTCCTTACAACCTGACTGATAAAATTCATACATAAGGCGCACCAGATTAAGATAAGGCGGGAAAATTAAAGGATTTTTAGTGCGCCTTACAGTGCATAAAATATGGTATTTAAAGTGATATTGCAGTGTTTGGGTCAGTTTACAAGCTTCCTATTTACAAACTGTACAGGGCTTGGATATTAGGATTAGCTGAGCTAGCTTAGTTTTAGAATTTGTTTGTTTACCAAAAGACATTTTATTTATTCAATCGTAAAAAATAAAGCAGCAAAAATGAATGAAAACCTGTAAATATGTGTGTTTAGTATTTAAATTGTTTGATTTTGCTCTCTAGTCCCTAGTATTCCTCCTAGTATTTCTCTACAGAGCAAAAATCCTATGGAAAATAACAGATTTATATTTTGCAAGTCAAGGCTATTTTTATTGTATCTTCTGGGAGCATCTAACAGAAATCTTTTAACAGAAAACCCACCCTGCCATCTGCCTGCTGTGTGTTGTTCACTGCTTTCTTGTTGTCAGGTCTATTTTAATTGTTGTTCCATATGATGAGGGAGACTTTAAAAATAGACCTAAGGGCTTTAATGTGCTTTAAAAGCTTTAAAAATGTGTGTTGGCTCTCTTGCAGCGTTACCTGTATTTTTCCCATCAAATACATTCAATCAACATTGCAAAAGCCAAGTAAACATAGCAAAACATAGAACAACATAGATCTTTGGTCAAGATGTGAAACACTCACGTTTTCCTTGGAGAAGACCCTTGTAAAGCAGAGGTATCGTGTCACCTTTGATTTGAAAAGACCATCTTTCCACAGATCAGCATCCAGTCCATCTGTGGTTTGTGCAACCTGCAGATGAAGGATGGGGCACATATGAGCAATCTATAATTATATATAGATGTCTATTTATATCTCTTAGATATATATATACATTTCTGTGGCCTTAAAATGAATATAATCCAGCAAATAAGAACAAAACACAAATTCCTGCTTATCTTATTTGCAATTATTTGTATGAACATTACAATAGATTGATTGGTCTGCTCAGTTTGAATAGAGATGACTGCCTACAGCACACTGCATCCCTGAACATAGTGGGTGAGCGTTCAAAATATCACTCATCAGTGGTAAAATAGTGCAGGGTTTTGAAAGAGGTAGTGGTGTGATGTAGACACAATGTGGTTTCCTTGTGACTTACTTCTCGCCCCCACAATAACAGTACCAAGTGTCTACCACTCAGCCTGAAGAAAAGCAAGACGACAAAGATAACAGAACTGCAGGGGTTCACCCACGAACAAAACAGAGCAATTATTCCCTAAATGGCCAGCAGCCAGTCCAACTGAGGACTATACATGTATACTTTGTTTAATTTCAGAGGTAAAGAATAAATATTTCTGTGTTTTTTTTTTTTATTATTTCAGTTAAACCCGTGTCAAGACAGAATGAATTGGGAAACTACATCGTAACTGTACCATTTTCTTTGCAGATGTTGTGCTTTATGTTCTCCAATTTTGAGCACAAAAGAGGTAACACTCACATGACAATTTGGCAACATGTTAGTGCGTGATTGTAGGGGCTCCCTAATTTTGCATACTAATAAAGAGAAAGAGGAGGAATGGGCAGAAAATCCTCACACAGATAGAGATAATTTAGAGAAAACATTTAAGAGAATCCTGAAAAAGAAAGAAGGCATATGAAGAAGATTCAAGACTTTCTAATTATCTAAAACTGATTTCTCTCCTGTCCAATCGAAACACCTCTATACAGAGAGATTGTACACAACTCCTTGAACCCTTTTTCCTAGGTCAGTACACACCGCATCCTGACAAAAACAGTAATAAAAGAAATACATGCTGCCAGCATGCAAGAAAGAGGAAACAAATGTTAGGCCAGACAGTCAAGTGAGGATCTGTTGAAGGACTAGACACTCTAAGAGTGACTGTATTTCCTGTTTTCAGGGATGCAGACAAGCTCATTATGAAGAAAAAAAAAGGTTCTCTGAATCCAAAACAGATTCATGGTGCCTCAAAAGGTTCTTTTATAACAGGTTTCCCAACCTCGGGTTCCGTCAAGTACCATGCTTCAGGGGGTAGGGATGTCATTTTTTTTAGCCTTAAATGGGGATGTGCTGAATATTTGGCAATAAAAAAAACATGTGAAAATGACAAAAAGAAAAAAAATCATGCTTGACTAAATTATAAAAAAAAAAAAAAAAAAAAAAAAAAAACAGTTATCATGCTTGGAATGGGGTGGGCGATACTACAACAACAATATTTTGAAAAGCTGTACAAGGTTAAGGTTAACGATAGCTGAACTAGCTAGCTGACGTGGCCTTAATGTTGGCAGATTAGCTAGCAACTTTTCAGACCCCTCTGTCTGCGGTCTCTCTGCTACCTCCCGGCCTGTGTAGTAAAACAACTCCAGCTGATCCAGAATGCAGCAGCACGTCTGGTCTTCAACCAGCCAAAACGGGCACATGTCACCGCACTGCTCATTGAGCTCCATTGGCTACCAGTTGCTGCTCGTATAAAATTCAAAGCTCTTACAATCACCTACAAGGTAATGACAGAACATCTCCTTCCTACCTGCACTGATCACTCCTGAAGGCTTACGCTACCTCCCGGCCGCTGCGCTCCTCCAATGAACGTCGCCTCGCTTTACCAAACAAACATTCACACAAAGCAATCCAGACTGTTCTTATACAGAGTTCAATAGTACTTCACTATTGTAAGTCACTTTGGACAAAAGTGTCTGCCAAATGTAATGTAATTTAATGCTACCTACAGGACAGGCATCAATGACCAAGATTCAAACTGTTGTTTATTCAAATATTTCATTTAAAATAAAATAACTTACAATATTAAAAAAAAATCAGTAATGAAGAATAATTACAATTTTACAAATATAGTTTTTTTTTTTTTGTTTTTTTTACAAAAGACGAAGTGAATGCAAGTGTCTGTGCTTTTCTGGCATTCATAGAGGCAAATGTGCTTATACCTGCCAAATCAATGACATGTCAATGAACACCCACATGAACAATCTGCCATGCTATATCCATTGCAGTATGAAACTAATGGAGACAAATTTTGTTTGTCCAAGTGTCCAAGGTTTAGGATTTCCTCAAGTGTAGTAGAATGTAATGATTCTTATCTATGAATTAAAACTTATAAATGCAACAAAGTTAACACAAGAACCAGCGTAGAGTTATCTGGGCTTTGGGTGCTCTTAAATATCATCCTATAGGGCAATGCATGTTAACAGCAAATCCGACAAGAAGAAAACAAGCAGTGCATTGTGATCATGGAAAGAACAGAAGTCTTTCTTCTGCACATTCATGCTCTGTGTCTGCATGTAAATTGCTGTCGGGTTGCCATTTGAGAAGAGATTGCAGGGGATGTGGGCTTTCACACAAACTCCACAGCCTCAAGTCACACAAGAGGCATTGTTATAGTTCACGCTGGGGTGTCGACAACAACTAAGCCTGCCAAAGAAAACACCACCATCCCACTACATTTCTGAGACCAGTACAGTGCTCTAAATGTGTAATCTGAGATTATGTCTGAGATTAATTACATTACATCATAAAATAGCATAAGAATATGCTACATCACTGAAAAGAGGAAAAGATACAGATTGAAAAACAAAATAGGGCTCCCCCATGTCTGGCACTGTGGACTCTCCTGCATGCTTGGAGGCATTCACAAGGCAAGTGTTGAAAACAGCTTTATTTACAGCTCAAATTACCAAGAACACTTTGACTGGATATGGCTTTGAACTTCCGCCACTACAGCCAGACATTTGCTTCAATTTACCGTAAATTACTGGCTCACCTGTGCGCTTTCCAATACTGAACACTTTACTGGATATAACAGCAGCACAATCATATGTCTTATAAATTATTTTATTTTTTATTTTATATTCCAAAAAAAAAAAAAAGAAGATGGGGGCAATCTGCAGCAAAAGAAACTCCTACATAGGCACCCATGGTATTATTGATAGATATTTTTTGTCACTTTGTCAAAATGCATTTCAAGTTTATTTCATATGGTGTAGTGCAGACCTTTGTTGCACATTTCAATTAAGAATTTCGAAAATGTAAATGACTAATTGCACAGAGAGTAATGGGGATTAACGCAAGCCAACCCAGGACTTGGCAAAGACTTCAGTAAACAAGCAGACATCTGGTTGTGTACACAGGAATTAAGGATATTCTGTGCTACACAAAGCTTTCAATAGCTTTCAATAAAAAAGTATAAAGACAAAAAAAGAAAGTAATAATTACCAGTTTATTTAAAAAATACTGATTAGTCTGTCAAGAATGTTGTATAATTGGCTGATGGAGCTAACCAGCCAATTATACTGCAGCTTAATAGGTGCATGTTTTTCAAATATATGTGAAACATAGTGGTAATCAGAGCTGGGAATTGAAGTTTGATACAAAAAGGGCACTGTCGGAAATGCCTTGGTACTACCAAGCACCGAAAGTAAAAAAAAAAAAAAATCTGTGCCTGTTTTTGATACTTTTCATGAAGCACGAATATATGTGCCAAATGTGCAGAGCACTCTCAGTAAAAACAACCACGATGACATCCTGTCTCTCAACTAATTGGTCTCTCTAATTATCTATTCTGCAAGACCTAAACAACACTATACTATTATTACGGTCCATTTACAATAATACAGGGAAATACCAGCATAAAAAATTTATCATGATTTTAATTAATTTGATTAAAGTGACCGACTCCACTAACAAAAACAAATATTATTTTGCCAATCTAATTTTCCTTAAAAAAAAAAAAAAACTCTTAAAAACTGAAATGCATCCAGTAATACGCTTCAGAATAAAATATTTGTAGTTTAAGCTTAGAAGTAATGTTGCTGTTTTGTTCTTGATAAAGTGCCACAATCATGCTCATTGTTTGTTTGTTTCAACAAGATCCAGAAGTATGTTAATCATTCATGATTCAGTTCAGAAACAATGCTAATACATATACTTTTTGGATTAAAAAAAAAAAGTGAATCTGTAAGAAACCTTCTTTTGAACCCCATTAGCCCATTCAAATGTCACTGACCAGCATTGGTACTCAACTACAACCACTCTTAAAGGGGTATCCAGCTCCACCCTTGAACGGTAAAACTCTGTGTTAACCTCAGAAGTAAAATAAAACAACCTGAAATGTGGATATTGAATACAAATCTATTCTGAATTTAGATAAAGTCATGGTTAGGACACTTACCACGTCATAGCCTGTGGGTGCTCTGTTTCTTGAGGCAACAACACCTACACCAGTGATGGGATCCATAGGCATTTCTGGTAGGGCGTCTGACAGGTCCCGTACCTCAGGCATCATGGATTTCTGAGCATATAGTGGGGGGAAAAAACAAATTTAGATATTCAGTTAGATAAAAAAGTAAGTATATTATACTGCAACTATCAAAAAAACATGTTTCTTTCCTCAAACTCAACATTTTCTGACCTCATTTTAAAACATTTTCAATCAGCTGTGCTGGGGTCTGACTAAAACATATTTTTACTTTGATAAATAAAAGCCTGCTTAAGATTGTATTTTTTATTCATGACATAACAATGGATTTGTAGCATTATTGGAACTGAGCAACAATAATTCATGCTAATCTGATTACAGGCCTAAATAGTTCAGTGGTAAAACCCTTCACAGGTATCCATTTCATAGTTTTCATCGTAATACAATAGAACCTTCCAATGAAGCCACTAATGAAAAGATAGTGGTTCTACACACATTAATCACATATGGAAACACATCAAGCTCTGTGCAGTCAGTGTGTGAGTAAGCTCTGTTAAATTCTCAATAAACAGTAACACTCACACACAAATGCCCATAGCTATTCACACGAAATGCAGGATGGTATGGAACTGTGACGACACTGCTAAGATATGAAACAACCTCATAAAACGGAACAAAGTCCCTGAGCAGGAAACATGTTTAAACAGAGTGCAGTGGTCTGAGAGAGTAGTTAAGAAACACGCACAGTGGGTGAGGACCGGGAGGTGGGTGTAGGCAGGAGGGTGCACAGCTTTTCAAGCATTCAAGACTTTTGAATTTGAAAGAGAAGATCAAAACAAAAGAAATAGGGATGTGCCGTTCCAAGACTAAATATCAGTCTGATAATGGCCAAAATAACTGGACTGATTATTGGATGAAATCATACAAATACATATGAAATTCATGCTTAATACTATAACCTAAGCCTACATGTCAGTACTCTAGGCTAGGGAATATTTATCACACAACATTATGTTACTTCATGACATTAAGTCATGAAGTCTTAATAATTAAATGATGTGATTTTCTTATTGTCCAATATGGATAAAACCTTAATTTTGGTTAACCTTCATCCTTTGTGTTTACTTGCATGTTGGATTAGATATGAAGGAACCAATATTTTAGGCTCTTAAATTCAATATTATATTATCAATCTAGCATGGCAATAAATTGCCTTAAAATGACATTTATATAGTTCATTCCAATCATTTGGAATCATCTGGGACAATATATGGGGTGTTTTGTTGTTAAGGTGGGAGAGATTGTTGTTTAGGTGACCATTTTACCATCCTGCTGCGGGAATTTAGATACACAACTACTTAAGGTCTGTGGATTAAGTATTGGCATTGAATGTATAAAAGTGGTATTTGTACCTCCCCTACAAGAAAACATTAGGGATGTCCATAACAAGCAAATACCTAATTTAGAAAATGAAATAGAATACAGTACAGAGTTTAATGTCACTGATTTTTTTCAATAACTGAACCATTTATTGTGATTGTGTTTTTAATATTCTATTAGGTAATACTTCTCTAACTCATAACTTACCTACTCAAGCAGTTCTGAACGCACTGTTAGACATGCTTTTAATGATGCTTTAATCCAAAAGCAAAACAGATTGTTTCCATGGCAGTTTCAATTTTAACCAGTTAAGACTTGTAAGAGTATTTTCCACATAGCATGTTGGTAATGCCTCACTGCTGCAGATAAGTAAGATGCAAACAGAACACAAAGCAGAAACTAAAAATGAGAAGTACACTGAGCCTTGATGTCTTTCATTGTAGACCCCTGGACCAGATCAGAAGATCACTGAGAAACATTAGACTTCATCAATCAGCCAATTGAGCTGAAAGTCAATCAGCAAAGGGTGTCAACCTCAAAAACACCAATCGATCCATCTCTACTGCTTATCAACTGTCTACAAGCACTACTACATTTTCATTTAAACACATACTTGAATTTAACTCTGAAAGACTACACTCACAGATTAAAATCAAAATGAATAGCAAGAATACCTACCATGACACTACAGGCACTACATTAAACAGTGCAAGGCCAATCTTTAAATCCTCATACTGCAGTCACCATTACATATTTAAAATCTGTCTCTAATGGCCAGTAACAAAAATGTAAAGATAAGTATGGCCCCATGAAATCCATTCTATAAACACAATTTTGGACATCAGTAGAATTACTCAAATGCTTTTTGGATAGCTACATTTTTTAGGATTTGTAATAAGTACAAACACTAAAAGAACATTTTTCTTTGTCGATTTTTTTATTTTATATTTCTGAACTTGGATTTTATTTGACAATTCCGTGTTCTCATCACCGCAGACAACATACGGCTCTAAATAAGTTTGTTAGTAGTTAGCTTCGAAAATACCAATGGTATCACTTTAGATTAATGCTATGAGGCAGCTATGAACAGTGCACATAATGCTAAATCAGTCACAATCTCATGTACCAGTCATTCATGCCAGTCACAAACATTAGTGTCTAATGCAGAGATCTTCAGCCAGTGGTTAATAAACATAAACAGGGAACAGATAAAAGATCAATCCATTAGGGCCAGGAAAACAAGAAAAATAATAGCGAAAGTAATAGAACAAGTGCATTATTTAAAGCTTTCGCTTTTAGCAATGAAACAGACTCTTTACAGACAGAAACTTCACAAACTCTAAATAACACCAACTTGGACACAGCATGGCACCAAAGATTTCTCAAAGATACAGTGATGAAGATAACCCAACCTGCCAGGCGAGACACCAGGCTGCAACTCATCCATCACAACAAAAAAAAAACACAACAGAAAGGATCCAGGTCCAATAGTCAATACGGATAAAATCTTATGGCACGTTTTCTCTAATCTGAGACACTCTAAAGCTCCAGCTACTTAGCTGGAGAGGCCTAGAACGTAGTAGCATACTAATGAGCACAGCTCTTACATGAACTGAAGTGCTCTGAAGACACCCTGGCAACCAGGCCTCCCTGCTTGGCTCTTTCTTCTTGGCTACCCTCCGCTCTTGCCCACACAAGTCACAAAGGGCTTGTGTCAAATCACTGGCACAGATGGAGCTGTCTCGAGGTAAGGCAAACAGCAGGCACAAGTGAAAAAACACAAGGGTGAGAAAGTGAACACAAGCTGAGTGTGAGAAGTCTGCTGACTGGGGAGACGTGACCCCGCTGAGACCAGCAGTCAACAAATATAGCAGATCACAGTTGACAGAAGTGGCTTCTTCACAATGAAGTGGCTTAACGAAGCAGGAAGATTGATGGTAGGTTGCATGCTATGTAGACACTGGTTGTCAGAACAATGTAAAATTAGGCTGGCAATTTAGGAGCACAACATGCATCCAAATGAATAAATAGTTGGAATGCACTGATGTAAATTCTAGGTTGATATAGACAACTACATTCTTCATTATAATCTGCTAATAAAAGTATTTTTGTAAAGTAAAATGGATGTAATGAGTCTTCTGGAGTATCATACAATAAATATGCCATAAAAATATAAATTTCATCTAATATTGTTCTGATATCACCGTTCATTCTCAATTATGAATTAATTGTGGTTACATTACATTCACACAGCAGCTAAAAGTGGTCCAGATCTGTGTCAACGTGAACGTCAAAGAAACAAACATAACCTGACTTTTTAAAATTCTGATTCAGCTTGATCAGAAGTCATGTGACTTTTAAAAAAAGAGAAAGAGAAAATGGCCATGAAAGGAAGGGAAAATGGACAACAGCAATGAGTGAGGTTTTCAGTTTTAGGGTTGTCAGGTAACCGACCCCATAACTATTTTGGGGGAAAAGCAGTTACAATACTTAGGGAATGAAAAAGTTCAGGTCACAATCGCTCCTTTCTCTAAAGAAATAGCTGAAATCAGCTACAGGACAAATCATTACTGAAAATATAAAGCTTAAAAATGCATTTCCAGGAAACCATGCATACATGATACATAAACTTTTAAAACATCAAAAAAAGCTTAAAAGTCACACAGATGCAGTACATGCCAAAACATTAGTGGACACTCCACCAAATAAATACATTTAACTACTTTTCATTTCCACCTATTGCTGAAACAGATGTGCAAATAAACACACAGCTGTACTGTGTGCAGCCTGATTGGAAATGATTTAGAGATCCATACTGATTTCCAGATGTTCATAAAACAACCTGTATAGAGTATAATCAGAGTCAACACTTTAACACAATACTGAGGGTGTCAAAATAACCTCAGCTCAATATTTAAATCAATTCATAATACTGGGTTTATGACTCAATATTCTCACAAGTCAAATTATGTTGTATGATCAATAATGCAACTAGAGCTGAGAGAAGGAAAATGTGCCACATCACACAACCATGCTGGAGTTAGTTGTTCACACAATGTGACTGGATTAAAGAGCATAACTAACACAATCTCGGTCCACCACAATGCACCAACACATCTTCACAACACACACGGTCACCTTTCTCCATTTGAATGGCATAAGTTTTCGACACATTGGCCACTCCTACGAAACAACAAAAATCAAACTGTAACCTTAATCATGAGAAGAGGGACCTAGATAGATTTCTCTTAATGTTACTGAATGTGTTATTACCACCTGCTTCAATGTCCTGTAATTGGTCCATGCTTGACCATTTAAGAATTATCTATGTGTAAGTTGCTTTAGAGAAACCAGAAAAGCAATATTCTGCAGACACATGTGGCACAAACATCCGGCCTCATTGCAACTCTCTGTTTCTGCAGGAGTTTTATCACTAAGAAAAGCAAAATTGTATTACGTACATCTCCCTGATAAAACTAATCCGATTTGAACAGAGCTAAGGGCAGACCCAAGACCAAGCTCTTAGTGAATGATAAAAATATTAAATCCTGGCACGGAACATGAGCTGTTTGCTGAGACACTCCTCAAATTGCAGGGGGAGGTCAGGATATGTCACTCACTTTCCAGGTGGATACAGACACTGATGGCTTATTCAATCAGCATAATACAGGTTTTGGTTTCTACCTCCAGTGGCTTGGCAATGATGTCTGGAAAAAGCTCCCTGTACAATAAAGCGAAGTGGAATCTTTTATGTCATTGAGTTACTGGAAGCTCCTATGCCCATTAGTCTGCAGACGATGGGTGACCTCCGAGTTGTACGTTTACTGCCTATTGTTAATAATGGACTGCAACCTTACTAAACCCAAAATATCATCATCAGGCTGGTTACTGCTATGAGATGATAAGAGATAATACAGATATACAGATTTCATGTTCATTTTACCCATCATTGTACCAGTGAGGTGATTCCAAACCTTTTTGGATCTCACATCTTATTCACTGACAACTGACAGAAAAATTAATCATTTAATATCCGATTCAGTTCTGTTCACTGCGCACCTCTAGCTGCCCTGTATCAGATTTAAATCCCTGACGCTGACCTACTAAACCAAAAATGGACCAGCCCCTCCCTACCTGATGGAAATGGTCAAAACCTGATCTGTGCCAAGTACCCTTTAAAAACGATTCAGCTTGCCCCACCATCTTAAGTATATCGAAATTCTTTTTACTGTTCTTGTGTTTTTCTCCTTCTCCTTCCTCTTTTTACTATACCCCTACTACTGAGCTGTTTCCTCTGGAATTATAGTGCTCCATTCAGTACTTTTAAGATGAACTGGGAAATTGAGGATAAGTTAGGGTGATGTCCATTTAACATTCTGACCTTGCCAACTCTTGTTACTAACAAACATACTTTGTGTAAAAAATGTAAAACAGGGCAAGCTTAGCTATCCTGGATAGAAAGTTTACTGAGGAAACCCCACAAAACCAGATAGATATCACTGAAAGTTAAGAACTAATGTCCCCACACAACACAAAAAGAAGGCGGAATTAATTTAACTACAGTGCTTATAGAACTTAGTTTAAAGCATAGTAGTATAAAAGCTTATTATTTATCACTTTTCTTTATGTCAAAGAAACTTGGTAACTATCTAATTTGCTGGGTTATGGTCTAGAATTTGTAATTTGTAAATCTTCCCTGGACAGTAGTGACAGTTACTCCAACAAAAGCAGGATAATCAACTTTTGATTCCCTTAATTTGGGAAAACCTTATGACTAAGCAGGTGTCCTATAACCTCACTCCATAAAGTTTATCTGGTATCTATATTATAATCTTTACCTTTTTTTGTATTTTGCAGATAATATATCCATACCGTTTGGAATTTGGTATTTATAATGTTGTTACTTTTGTATTTTAGAGAAAATTTACTTGCTGTAAATGTGTAAACTGATGATAGTAAGCACACAGCTGAACAATGGAAAGCAAAGAGCATCAGCAACGCAACTGAAGCGTGAGACAAGACAATTCAAGCAGATATAAGCCTTAGTTAGTCTAAAAAGGAGTCCTAATAAAGGTGAAAATGAGCAAACGTTGCTAATCTAACCTATCTTGGGTAGAAAACAGACATGACTGAAATTTGAGAATTGGGGTCCACACAACACACACAGCAGGCCGAATTAATAATGTAACTTACAAGGTTTAAACTTCGTATTTATATTTTTGCTATATGATAAATAAACTTGGCAACTAACTAGCTTAACTTATTTGTTGTCTTTTGGTCCAGTTATTCTTTTATTTATTTTTAACAGACAGCTACCTAACTACTCAGACGACAGGTCGGTTAGGAAACACTGCAGTCGGTAGCTAACATTATATGTAACGTTAAGCTAACCTAGCTAGGCTAACCTACGCTTAAATGTTTATATTAGCTAGCTAATGAACTTTAAAATATCCAATAGTTCAGACTAGCCGACTGAATATATAGTTTAATAGATAAAGTAAATATTTAAGCTTTGTTTTTCAGTATTTATGGGTGGTACCTAAAGAGACAGGCTGATCTCGGTGGATGTCTGTGGGTAAAAGTAACGGTAAAAGCTCTACAGTAAGCTAGCGTTAGCTGGCTAACTAGCTTGCCTTAGCTAAAACGACTGAACCCAGTAACTACAATAGTGGCTAATAGCGGCTAGCTGGCTAACCTAACGTTAGCTTAGCTAGCTCCAGTAGACAGTAACGTTAGTTAACCTAACGTCAAATGTCGTCTCGACTTAACTGTAACTCTCGGCGGCAACGCGTCCTTCCTTTTCTGACAAAAGCAGCTTTTCATGACCACAGCGCACTGCAGCAGCTGCGGACGCCGGAGCCTCGGGTGAGCTTGAGGCCACAGCGGAGGGAAGCGGCGGGGAAGGCGGCGCGGGGGAGGCCAGCCCTCGGCGAGAGGGAGGCAGCGGCGGCGGGGAAGGCAGTAGCAGCGGAGGGCTAAGCTAGCTGATGCAGCGGTGGCTTACCCTGTTAAGGTCAACAAATTTATTTCACACCAACGCTTTCCACAGCTAATCCCACCCGATCCTCTTCTCCCCGATTCCCGCGGATCAAGCTCAGCTAGTCCACGCTCCCTGCGCTCAATCAGTCCATCATAAACAGCCCACGAAGATCCTCAGTGACTGGCCCACACAGCGCAGCTAGCGGTCCTCCTCGAAAGCTGCCATTTGCATCCTACAGTTGGAGTGTGTGTGTGTGTGTGTGTGTGTGTGTGTGTGTGTGGGCGCGAGAGCACCCCCTCACCAAAACCGCAAACCAAGAATGAAACTTAGTGATAGATCAGCTTACTTACTGTCACTTAACTTACTCCTTTACATATGTATAATAATAATAGTAATAATAATAATACAGTTAAAAGTTTGAGCATACCTTACATTTTGTGTTTTTATCATTTAGAAAAACAAAAAAAATGTTGAAGGTCTCCTTCTGCTAAAATCCATTTTTCTTCTTGTTTGTAAAATAGAAAATAGGTCTCTCTAAGTTATGCATGCTGCACATGAAACTTTTCCTAACCTTAATTGTCTGCAGTAGCTAGTAAAAGAGAATACTCAGAAAAACGAGTCGAGGTTTTAACTTTCTGGACCAGGACTACCCACCTTTGTGTTTTTACATAGGTTTGCATAGGATCTCCGGTGAATTTCACGTTTAAGACTCTACAGGACATTACACATGTTAAAGTAAAGTAACATATGACATTGCAAAGACTGTTATCCTGTTAGCCAATCAGAGGCGATGTGTTTGCATGTATGAATATTTATGAGCAAGAGCCAAATCCTATTCTAATTATTGAGTAATTTTCTAATTTATATTATGTCAGGAACTACTCAACTAATCAAAGAAAAATGCTTTATAAAATAAATATCAGTCAATCCAAAAGATTTCCAAAAGGTGTCATCAAGTGCAGTCACGGCAAAGACCATCAAAAACGTTATGATGAAACTGGCTCTCAGATAAGAGCCACCTAAATGCTTAACAGAGTACTTTTAAGTTCCTGTATGTGTTCCTTTATAATCTGGATGACTTAATGTGTATATTGTATATATATATATATATATATATATATATATATATATATATATATATATATATATATATATATATATATAAAATGTCTTGAACACATACTGCCGAAGCATAGTATTGTTTTCTTTTAAAACACCAAAACTGCTGTTTTTTTTATCATTTCTGTGCCTGAATGTTCAATCTATTCCAACATGAAATGTCAATCAAAAAATGACAAATTGTAGTGCATATACTGTTTGATTTAGGAGCACGTTTTTGTGTTTTATTTTTCTCCACAGGTCAGTTTATAATATTTTTGTGAAATTATGTAGCAAAATTCTACATTCTCATTTTACTTTTAGAATTAAACTGATTTTTAGACTGTTTTTTTGTGCCTTTAGTACTGATATAGGTAAAACATTATATCTTGTAGTTGATTGCTTAATATTGTACCCCTTTTCAGTCTGCTTTGTTCACTGTGAGGAGTTCCTCTGGTGGCCTCCTCTGGGTGCTTCCAAAAACCACATGATAGGTGACTAGGCTATGCTAAACTGTCCCTAGGTGGGAGTGTGTGAATGAACCCTGAGATGTGTGTGGTACCCTGCGGTGGACTGGTACCCTGTCCAGGGTGTATTCCAGCCTTGTGCTAAACGATTCTTGATAGGCTAGAGGCTCACTGTGACCCTGTGCAGAAAAAAGAAGGTTATATAGATGGATGGTTCTAAATAGAACTCAAATCCCCACAAAGAACATGGAATAGGGCAATATGTATATATTATCCTAAAATGATCTTGAAATGAGAATATTAACAAATAAAAATTATTTGTGACCAAAATACAAATGGTCAATAAACTTGTTGGAATGCAGCTATAGTCTATAAAGCCTCAACTTTGTATAAGACACTTTTTGTACTTACATAGTTTGAGCAATTTTGGAAATTTGGGATTAAATGTGTTCATTACAGAGAAAGTTTGTGGGAAATTGTGCTGGCAGTGGGTATTTCCAGTTCCAGTACTTCCTGATACACTAGATCCTCCAGATCCCGTATGAACCTAATGAGATCAGGGTAATCTATTCTACGGCTTATTCTTAAAACCCTCTTACCAGGACATTGCCAAGGGAGGAGTGCCAAGGGCACATAGCTCCTACTAGTAGATGCTGTGCTTGAGTCTTATATGTACAACCCAGAATGAACCTAAAGGAGGTAAATACAGCTGAAAAGAAGCAGTTGTCAGATTTGAGGCTTTATTTATAACAGAACTGGAAATGAATGCTAGTGTAAAATGAACTGAGAAAATACAACAGTAAAAACATAAGAAAAAGACTCATTACTGTTTGCCTTTGTGTTATAGGCAGATAGTCAGACAGGCCCTGGACAGACACTATATTATAGGTGCTATTATAATATTGCTAATAGGTATTGCTAAAAGGATGTAAGGGTTTTATACTGTTGGTTTCCTAGTGATGATAGTCCATGCATTACAGCTACACAGTTGCATGCACCAATGCCTTCTTATAAAGTCTAATAATAGTAAATGCATTACTGTAATAGTAGAAAGTATTATTGTACATTCAGTTGCAATTTTTATTGACAAGTTCCTCAGTCTAAATAACCAAGAATATAAAGAAAGAGAGAAGTAAAGTACTCAAGCGGTTTAGTATAAAGCTAATAAGTAAATATACCTGGTTGAATTATTTCTTTCTGTGTCTGAATCTAAGAAAGACTGATGAGCATAGCAGTAATTTTCACTCTGGAGAACATGTCTGGCATTTAATCCTTTATTTAGTTTTTCTGCATGTAGTCTTATAACAGTAGCATCTTTGAATAACAAACATATTAATATCAATGCTAAATAAAGGAGAGAGATTATGATGAATTATTATTAATCCTTTTTTAATTCCATGTGAAACAATCTACAAATGAAAGTACAAATCAGCTCTCATCACCAGATATATTTTATAGAATGTATACATTCCTCTTGTTTTACAACAAGTGCAGTCCTGTGTTATATATTTGTGAAGCTCCCACCAACCCCATCCGTATTCTTTTGTATGCATACACAAAAAGGCTAAATAATTCTATACAAAAGATTCTTAAAAAGATTAGTGTAATAATTAAACATGTACTGTATAGGTTTATTTAAATTCAATTAGCTAAATTACCAAGTACATTTAAGTACCTGTTGTTGCTGAAAAGGAGAAAATTGTACTATAGTCAGATGTGATTAACAAATTATATATAAAATCAAGACAACACACGTACAACAGACACAAAACTCTAATTGCTTTTGGTTTAAAGTCATTTTTCATCTGTGTTTCTTTTTATAATCGCACCCTTCTTAAGGGTGTTACTGTGTGGGTAAGCAGTAAAACACAATCTTGTTCTACAGACTAAGCTCCCTGCAGTGTTACCAACTAAAGAATGCAATCTACAATTTTAAACACAAAATATAATTTATCATTATCCCCTCGTTAACAAACAAGACACTTAACAACATACTGTACCAACCACCTGGGATACCATTGCAACCACCTAGAACACAATAGTCACCACCATAGCAACCCCTTAGCATCATAATAGCAACCACTTGCAACACCACAGTAACACCCTAGAAACCACAAAGCCACACTATAGTAACCACTTGTGATACAATAGTATCCACTTAGGATTCCCACAGTAACTGTCTAGCAACAACTATGCTTCACCATAACAACACCATAGCAACACCATACCAACTAGGTAACATCAGCATAGCAACCTTCTTGTAATGTTAATCATTTAAGCTGCACAAATAGTCTGTGTTACCTTCCTTTTTAGTTTGTTATTATTTTTCATTAATCAAAGAATAGGTGTAAGAAGTCCAGTATAAGAAGTCCCATATAATAATTTTATATTTATATTAGGAACATTAAACATTAATATAAAATATATACAGTGCTTTGGTAGGAACATAGAACAGAATATATAGCTGTTGAATTAGGATGAGATTAAGGGGGGCTTTATATGTATCTATCTGCACAATTCCCACAAAAGAAGTTACTGTTTTCAGACCGATTGCATTTTACCTTACATTATTTCTAAAACATAAAAAAAGAAAAAAAAACAATATAATTTTATAATTTTAAATATTATTTTACATGTGCAGATACACATTCCTCATTTTCCTGCAGGATATGGCCACAAGGGGGTGGCATTGATGTAGATGTCTAGGGGTATCAAGCTTAGGTGTCTTGTAGGTTTTTAACAGGGCCCACAGTCAGTTCTGTAAAAAAAAAAAAAAAAAAAAAAAAAAAAAAAAAGAAATTTCTGCATGTTTAATTGGTTAAATTTATGAATCATGAATAAATGCATTAAAAGCTGTGTTTATAAAGTTATGTTAATTCCAAGTTTACAAACACAGCCACCTACTTATAAACACACACTGGGCCATGATACAATTACTTTAACCACTCATTAATTATTAATTATGCTTATCGTGAACATTTTAATAGCTTATATTTATTTATTATATATATAACAGTTCTGGAAAAAAATTAAAAGACTACTTCAGTTTCTGAATCAGTTTCTCTCATTTTGCTATTTATAGGTATATGTTTGAGTGAAATGAACATTTTTGTTTTATTCTATAAACTACAGACACTATTTCTCCCAAATTCCAAATAAAAATATTGTCATTTAGAGCATTTATTTGCAGAAAATGATAAATGGCTAAAGTTCCAAAAAATATGCAGAGCTTTCAGACCACAAATAATGCATAGAAAACAAGTTAATATTCATAAAGACTTTACCAGTCTTACACACTGCTTTTGGATAACTTTATGCCACTCCTGTGCAAAAATGCAAGCAGTTCAGCTTGGTTTGATGGCTTGTGATCATCCATCTTCCTCTTGATTATACTCCAGATTTGGTAAAATCTAAAAAACTCATCATTTTTAAATGGTCTTCTTTTAGCGCTATATTTGTATGCTAAGTAAAGTGGCAGACTTCGGAATCATTTAAATAGATTATATGTGAGATGATAGATATTTAAGCATTTAATCCATATATATATAAAATGTTCATAATTAAATCATTATATTACCTTCATGAATGTATTGTAATATGCTATGAATGTGTTCATAGAGTCTTGTAGGCATGACACTCATAGAAAATTTTACCATGTCTCTTTTTTTGTCTTAAATTCAAGACAAGAACAGATCTAAACTGAATTTGAACTGATGCTTCTTCAATCTTAAACATGTTCGTAAATGATATGTCTGAGATTTCTGAGCACGAGGAACCTTTACAATGTTTGCAAAAGCGCAATATAATGTAATAATGTTCTGTTCCAGAGTATTTCCACATTTCCAAGAACTAGGGCTTTTATTTAATATTTATTTTTTTAAAGGCCTAAAATAAAGGTAAGTCCTTCAATTTACATTCCCTGGAAGCCCGCATGACAGTCCAGACAGTGACGTAGTCTGTAAGATTAAATTTCACAGGCTTCTCACCCTTTTACATAGACGCTACGCATCATATTTTACCCCGAGACAACAACAGGGGTCAAGACATTTTGAAATGCATTGGCCCATTACACAATATCTAATGCATATGAATTTCAACTTGAGGGCGAACGGGGTCTGGGAGAAGAAAAATTGGCAATGGCGAAAGGTCAACCACTCCCAACGATTTATATGCGCGCTGTCAGACAAGCCCAACTAATCCACTCACCAGATCCAGGGATGAGGGCGGCTGCACACTTGTGTAACAATGAGGGAATAATAAAAAATGATATGCGGGACTCATACATATTTGTACATGTCTTATATGACAGATTAGACACGTCTAACACAGATTTCTAACAGGCGTGTACCACCTGCTCTAGACTGTGCTGAATGTAAATCACCTGTGTATTTAAAGCAACATTATGTAGAGTGAAGGCTTGGCATGCCAGTTCCTGCACTATGTAACTTTGCTGAAGCAGGCAGGTTGCTAGAACTGTTTCACTCTATGTAACCCAAGCAGGGCTGGACTCTGAAATAAAATCAGATATAACTTTTTTTGTGAAGCACAGACTTGTGGCATAGTCTCAGATTACTTCACAATATGTCTTAAGCAAAGTTATTTATACTCAGAAATAGTTTAGACAACTCCTTATTTAACATTTAATCACTGTTTATTAAAGCATTTGTTAATTTAAGGCTGACAATCTCTACTTTTGCGGCAGATTAAACCAACTGAAAAAATTACAAGCTAGGTTACTTTTTCTGTGTTTTGGCCATGCTGTTCCTCACCCCAACAGCCAGTTCCATATTCAGTTGTGCTTACGTTTTATGTCAGGGGGAGGTGGCAATGTCACGCTTGGTGCTAAAAGCATGCTCGTCTCCCCCACACGCAAATCACAACCACAAGACTACACTACCCAGAACACACTCAGAGACTCTGGCGATCATGTGACACTTTCAGGATGTCATTCCCCCAAGTACTAACACCTGTTGGGCCGGGTATAAAAGCTGGCTCAGAACTCATTGAGCCTCATTGCTGAGTATTGTTTGGTTAGTCCTACTTTACAACGACTTTTCTTGATTTCTTGTTTTATTTTTTTTGTGTATTACCATTTTTCCGTGTACCCCGACTCTGATTTTGCCTGCTCTGTGTTACTGCCCTGCCTGTGCTCTACCCTGAACTGTGTACTTGACTCTGGTATGTTTTGCCCTGTATGCCCCAGTTTATTGGTATTAACCCTGCTTTGCCTGACTACTCTTTGTATTGCTCCTTTATCAATTATATATTGTTTTACACGTCTGCGATTGTCTGAGTTCTGGTTCACTATCACAGGCAAATGTGAGATTGGCTATTGGCCATGCACTATGGGTATTGTGGACCAATGCACAATTTAATGTTTGAAAACTTTAGTCAGGATCTAATTTTAGCTCTTTTAGCGGCACACACACAGCCCTGTACCCTGTACAAACAGACACGGCCACAGACGTCATTATGGTTCGCGTTGAAAAACCTAGTATTCTTCGGTTCCCACTGCGAACGAACTTTCCTGGTTCCAGAACTGACTTTTCTTGGTCTTCTACCATACAGGAGAGGAACAAAGCATTCCTACATTTAAAGGGACAGTATCTGAAATACGGAGAATACTGCAAGCTGTTTTGTATTTGTTGTTTTAAAGACTTTAGGAGTAACCTGATTAGCTATTTAAGCCCGCTCACTAATGCTGAAGTTATAAGGAGTGTTTCAGGCCAAACCACTTTTTGAATGAAACCTGCAAGACAGACAATTACACTTTGAGCCTTTTTCCCCCCATAGTACTCATGACATTTACGAAATGAGAGCTGTAAAACCAACATTAAAAGTGAAAAAAGCATGTTGACTGAGGTGGTAGAATAAATTGGCATAAATTTTACACACATATGACTTGTATGTGTTACACAGTTCTCTCAAGCTGTGTAACGCCCATTTCACCAAATTACAGTACATTAAAGTACAATGCAGTTTTTTTCGGTGTGCCAAACCACGAGTATCAATATTAAAAATATTTTTTTTACAATTACAATTCAGTGAACTTTGCAAATATTTTGAAACCAGCATGTTAGAGTACTAGATGCTATATAATGTGGCTTTAACATGTTATTCAAAGTCACTTTGCCTCATTATTTTTTGCACATTGCAAAGAGACTTTAGTGAAAGGAACAATTTACAATGCATTCTGTATTGTCCAGCAATCCATGCACCAATTCCAATAAGACAAATGTATTTATTTATTTATTTATTTAAGATGCATACTGAAGCATATTTCTATGCAGTACTGAGTTATATGACAT
Source organism: Astyanax mexicanus (assembly GCF_023375975.1). Classification (NCBI taxonomy): domain Eukaryota; kingdom Metazoa; phylum Chordata; class Actinopteri; order Characiformes; family Acestrorhamphidae; genus Astyanax; species Astyanax mexicanus. Next base: position 21,853,174 of record NC_064408.1, on the reverse strand, counting down.
TTATTAGAGTGCAACTAATCAACAAATTACAAAGCCAGTGCCAGAGCAAAGCTCGGACTTGGACTGTTTTATAGAATATATTACAGCATTAACTAAATTAATCAGACCTCAGAACAGAAACCAAATCTAAATAACTTGTATACTGTTGAGAATCATACCTACCTGTGGCTACAGTTAAAGACGAACCCTATAACGAGTTTATCCCACCTACCATACAGTGTTATGTAAAAGTTTGGGCACAGCTGATAATTTTCAGCATTTCCCTGTATAAATCATTGGTTGTTCAGATCAGCAATTTTAGTTAAATATATCATGTAGCAGACAAACACAGTGATATTTGAGAAGTGAAATTAAGTTTATAGGATTTACAGAAAGTGTCCAAATGTTTCTTTGAACTAAATTAGGCAGGTGCATAAAATATGGGCGCCCTTATCGTTTTATTGATTTAAAACCACAAATTATTGGAACACAAATTTTGTTTGGTAAGCTAATTGGCCCTTGACCTACATACACAGGTGAATCCAACTATGAGAAAAGGTGAGATGGTCAATTTTTTGCATCTTCTCCGAAGAGTGGCAACATGGGAGCCTCAACACAACTCTCAAATGAGCAGAAAACAAAGATTGTTTAATATCATGGTTTAGAGGAGGGATAGAAAAAGATCTCTCAGAGATTTTAGCTCTCAGTTTCCACTTTAAGGAACAGAGTGAGGAAATGAAGGACCAAAGGGCACAGTTCTAGTTAAGACCTAAAATGACAGAGCAAGAAAAATCAGCAGAGGAGAAGGATGGTGAGAACAGTCATACTCAACCCACAGAGCAGCTCCAAAGACCTACAACATCATCTTGCTGCAGATGGAGTCACTGTGCATCGTTCAGCTATTCAGATCACTTTACACAAGGAGAAGCTGTATGGGAGAGTAATTAATGCAGAAGAAGCCGTTTCTGAGCATACACCACAAACAGAGTTGCTTGAGGGATGCTAAAGGACATTTGGACAAGCCAGCTTCATTTTGGAATAAGGTTCTGATGAAACTAAAATTGAGTTATTGTGAGGGAGGTATGCATGGCTGAAAAAAGAACACAGCGTTCCAACACAAGCACTTTACGCTACCCACAGTAAAATTTGTTTCTGGTTCCATCATGCTGTGGGGCTGTGTGTTCAGTGCAGGTACTGGGAATCTTGTTAAAGTTGAGGGTCTCATGGATGTCAGTCAATATCAGCAGATTCTTGAGAACAATGTTTAAGAATCAGTGATAAAGTTGAAGTTAAAGTTGCACCGGGGCTGGATACTTCAACAAGACAACGACCCTAAACACTGCTCTAAATCTACTAAAGCATTCATGCAGGGTAACAAGTATAGAATTTGTATTCTATACTTTATATTCTTATATTCTATATATACTTAATATTCTATAATATACTTATATTCTATACTTTTGTATATATTCTATATATACAAGTAGAATTTATATTCCACTTGTTTTTTTCACCAGTTATTGGGCTCCCTACCTCCTTATAAGGGCATTTTTTTCCTGGCTGTGTCCCAATTCACTAGCCGGGGCTAACTGGTAGTGTATTGGACCGTGACCCTGACGACATGGATTCGATCTCGCATGAGGAGCGGTGTGTTTATTTATTTATTTATTTTCTTTCTTCTTGTGTTTACCTGCTTTGAGATCAACTGTTCTGCAATTGGGTTTAACAACCCTCTGGGCTGGAGAGCTACTAGTCTGTAGCATTCCTTCTGATTACACTTTTACATTTTCCAAAACAGATTTTTTTTTTTTTGCAAGAGGACAATCTACTAAATATGATGTAATTTTTCTGTTGGGGTGCCCAAATACAGGGGTTGGACAATGAAACTGAAACACTGGGTTTTAGACCACAATAGTTTATTGTCCCGACGGACAGTTCTGGTGGAAACAGGAGAGTTGAGGGGCACATTGAATTCTGCTGTGATTTGGGCAGCCGTGGTTTTATGTTTTTTTTTGGATACAATCCAGGTTAGCACCCGAACATCCCTTTCAGACGGCTTTCTCTTGCGTCCACAGTTAATCCTGTTGGATGTGGTTGGTCCTTCTTGGTGGTATGCTGACATTACCCTGGATACCGTGGCTCTTGATACATCACAAAGACTTGCTGTCTTGGTCACAGATGCGCAAGCAAGACGTGCACCAACAATTTGTATGTCATCCATAATGTTGTGTACATTGCAATATTTTGAGCAAAACTGTGCTCTTACCCTGCTAATTAAACCTTCACACTCTGCTCTTACTGGTGCAATGTGATATTAATGAAGATTGGCCACCAGGCTGCTCCAATTTAGCCATGAAACCTCCCACACTAAAATGACAGGTGTTTCAGTTTCATTGTCCAACCCTGCACCTGCCAGATTTAGTTTAAAGAATTATTACACACTTTCTGTAAATTCTATAAACTTAATTTCACTTTTTAAATATCCCTGTGTTTGTCTGCTATATGATATATTTAACTGAAATTGCTGATCCAAACAACCAATGATTTAAAGGAAAATCATATAAATGATCATGGGTACCCAAACTTTTTCATACCACTGTATGTATTAAACAGATCCCCACCGTTCTACAGAATGCGATCCCACTGCTCCACATCTCAGCAATGGGGGGAAATTTATCTAAATGAACCGTCACCAAATCCAACACACTGGTTCCCACCATGACAGTGGAACTGAACACAGACATACACACACTTGTGCATGCAAAACAGATACATAAAGCATTCTAAATGATTTACAGCACTGTACGCATTAGGGAAAGTTGCCCCCAGGCCACATTTCCCGCACAGTGACAGAGAACATGAGTGCCATCCACCGCAGCATTGCTAGACTCCATTTGTGTCAGTGTTGCATGATTCATGGTTATGAGTATCACGCTCTGTTAGCGGCTTTCTCACTCTATAATGGCTTTATCCATCACACCGATGGAAGGGCGTCGCCTGACTATGTGAGGGCAAAGGTCACTCCGGGCTCTCGGCTGTGTCGGCAGAAACCTGTTCTTTAGGATGAGAACAGCGACCCGTTTGGGTCTTATTACCCCATTACTGCAGCACCCCTCCCTCAACGGTTTCTGACCTGCCGTGATCCTTATTTGAGGTCAACTAGAACTGCTGGCAGTGAACCACTTCATCCAGAGTAATTATAGCATCATAAGGCAAAGGATAGGAGCATCAGAAATGCTTTATAAGAGAAGCATAAAGGTGTGTTTTTAATAGTGCACAATCATAGTGACCACTAATCAATAGCGAATTGATTATTAGTGGGCTTAATACACAGACACAACACTACAGTATATAACGTATATTTAGGGGCGCAACTACATACTTTTTGGAGTGTATGCAAACGTAGTATCTGCGCCCCCGGGGGGAGACATACGTTTTAAAATCGTCAGCGTCCTGTCATTGTTTTCCCACCGCACTGCGCAAACCAGCAAGCTGTTTGGCTGTTTGTCCGGAGAGGAAATTTATTTGGGGCTTTGATTTGGCGCCCCCTCTAGTGCAGCGCCCTTATGCATCGCATAGGCTGCATACCCCCTTTTTGTGCCACTGCGTACATTGATCATGAAGTGTTTCCTCAAGGGATTGTTTGGAAATTACCACACCTGTATAGGTAATGAGGTGTTATCTTGTGGGTGAGGCTGGTTGGACACCGGCCACCGTGCTAATGGCAAGTTGAAGTGGGTCCTGATAGTCAAAACCAGATGAATAGATTGAACATTTCATTTCTGTAGTTGTCCTGGCATTGAACATTTAACAACTCACCCAACAGTGTCTCATATGTATCAGGAATAGGTCATAGGAGACATTTCCACCCACATTGAAGACACACAGTTCATTTCTTGAGTTTCTTGTGCTCTTAATGTGTTTAAGAGCATCAGTTGTAAAGTTGTGAAGAAGTAGAGTTGGTATACAGTGAATAGCCCTATTTGAGTAATATTCTAATCCATATTATGGCAGAAATTACTTAACTAAATAAAGATAAAAAAAATACTTGAAGAAGTGAAGGTCAGTCGATCCGAAAAAAATTCAAGAAGTGCAGTCACAAAGACCATCAACCATTAGGATGAAAGCGGCCCTCATCAGGACCACCCCAGAAAAGGAAGAGCTAAAGTTACCGGACTCAGAAACCAAAAGTTAACAGCACCACAGATAAGAGCCAACTAAATGTCACAGAGTCACAGAGTATTTTAGTTTGTTTAACACTTTTAAGTTACTACATCATTCCTTATGTGTTCCTTCATAGTCTAGATGACTTCAGTATTCATTTACAATGTAGGGAAAAAAAAGAAAGAAAATACATTTAATGAGAAAGTTAGTGTAAACTTTTAATGTAATGTATATAAAACACTGTTGATTCTAATTAAAGGGGTCTCACTGTTCTCTCTAGCAAGGTCAGTAGATGTCTCATGACAACTAATGGCAACGGATATAAGACTTACTGTGTCTTCATGTGTCAATTTAAGCAGATTTTTCACTGTGCAGAGAAAGCTATTCAAATGTTATATGTGACCAGTGATGCAAATGCTTTTTTTTTAACCAATTAACTATAACATTAAAATGATTAATGTGTAGTAAATAAGCAACATTTATTAATGGTTTGCTTTAAACATCTCAGAATGAAAATAAGAAAAAAGGAAAAGCATTAGTTGATACATCATCAAAGCCCACCAGAGAGAGCAAGGCCGATTGTGCTCTCTCAGACTCTGGCTGCTGAGGGTAAGCAGCATAACCGGCAATCTTCCAATAATTATAGCACCAGCTTCTTAGTCTGCTGGACCACTTGGAGCCACGCTTAGTCAGCATTGAGTCTTTTCTGAGCCCTGGAAACCCTTACAAGAAGCTGGTCATCAGATATCAAGGCTATGTGTGTGTGTGTGTGTGCATGTGAAAGAGAAAAAAGAAAGAGAGAGAGAGAGAGAGAGAGAGAGAGAGAGAGAGAGAGAGAGAGAGAAAGAGAAAGAGAGAAAGAGGCCCTAAATAAAGATGACAATGTGTTGAAAGTATGTTGAAAAGGCAGCTTCTTATAAAAAAGAAAATCTCCACCAATAAACTGAACCTCAAACTATCACACCTCTAAAGACTTGCAGCTATACAGTGTAGAAATGAGAAGAGAACAAATACTACACCTACACACCAGCTGGACAGTGAGAACAGCACCTAATCATCTTCACAGCTAACATACACTGATGTAAATACAAAATTAAACACATACATCACACTTCTAAGTACAATAATGTAGAAAGACATATAAATGCTCTTAAGTACTTATAGTAAGGACTTATAGTAAGGATCTTTTTGTTATCTTTGGAGATAATAAAGATGAGCCACTGGGTAAGATGAGCCACGCCAAGTACTGAATGTCAGTGATGATAGATAAAACAGACTCTGATGCATGTAGAATGCAATCTGCTGAAGGTGGTTAATGTAAAACTTTATTTTAAAAAAATGATAATTACTACAAAAAGTTACAAAATTGACAATATATAGTATCAGTCAAAAGTTTGAACACACCTTCTCATTCAATGTTTTATTGTATTGGGTTTTTCTACATTGTAAATGTATTCATCCAGACTATGAAGGAACACATAAGGAATAATGTAGTGAACTTAAAGGTATTACAAAGTAACATCATGGCTATAGAAAAGTGTATTAAGAACATTTTTTTAAAAAGAGTACTTAACATGGAAAAGAACATACTTTTTAAAATTAAATTATGTGAAATACATCCTAAATGTACTATTTTGGAACAACTTATGGCAACTTAAAAATATATACTAATGTGCACTTTAAGCAGTATTTAATGCCACTATATATATTGTCTGTCAACACAATGTATAATTTAAAACATATTGCTTAAAATACATTTTATGGAAATACAGAGAAAGTATATTTAAGATTTTTTTTAATAAAGTATATTAAATTGAAAATCCACTACTTTATTTGAACAAACTTTGAATGCTCTTAAGTATACTTCCTTTTCACAAGGGTGGGTAGAGCTCAGACAAGCTCAGACAATACTCAGCAATGAGTGAAGTGGAGTGAGGGGTTTATTTAGGGGAGTGAGCAGGTGTTCAATATTCAGGTGATTGGCTTCCTGTAGGTGCGCCAGGTGTGACAAACAAACCAAAATACTCTGTGGAGTATTTAGGTGGTCTCTTATACTTTAGGTGGTCTCTTATACTTATCCTCTGTAACAGAGGTAACTCTTGATTTTCCTTTTCTGGGGTGGTCCTGATAAGAGCCAGTTTTATCATGTGATTTTTGATGGTCTTTACGACTGCACTTGAGGATACTTAAAAAAAAATGTTTGTATCTATGTAATAGTAATGGTTATATGTTTTTATGCATGTAACAGAGATTATGTATTCAGTATGTATTATATTGGTATAGTATATAGAAAAATGGATTGATTTCTCTAGTTAGGCAAGCACTGCATGCTATACCAATAAATTATGGCATGTTTTTGCTTGATTTTGATGGTTTTGATGACCAACTTTTAAACTCCTTACCTTCCAACTCAAACTTAGACCATCTGAAACCATTTACTAGGAAAATGTGTCCTTAATCTGGATTTTTAGCAGGGATCTAAGGCATCTAAAAGCTGTGCATTCAAAAATAAAAACGGAATACAAATAAATACATTAAAAAGACAAATGATTGATGTTCAGACCCACCAGCTCCTCACCTGATCTACTTCACAAAGGTCTGATTAAATAAACTAGGTTCTGGATGGTAGCTGTAAATAAATACTGGCTGGAGAAGTAAAAAATATAAAACATAAAATATAAAACGTAACATGCAAAACACATTGTTTGTTTCTGGGTATTCATTTATTATTTATGCACGCCTACAGCACAGATAAACAGCTTTACATATCATTTCCTCAGATGTCCTAAGACTTTAACACAGCACTGTAGATAAAATAAATATGCATCCCGATCCTCCACAGAGCAGCGTGTAGCAGACACCCCAAACACAGCCATGTTTAAATCCACTTCAAAAGAGAGGAGCTAAAGAGCATCCCCTGCGCAGCATGGGACACGTCAAGAAATGGGGGAGCTGCCTTAATGTAGTCACACATATATATAAGTCATTTGACCTAAATTTCTAAATTGCAAGCTAACACTTCTTTAATATCCTCCACAGTCTGTGGAGGACGCATGCAGGCTAAAGCATTAAGAACATTATCCTGTTCTCTGTTTATGCAGACTGTCTCTACACACTTACCTTCTTTCACTTGCTTTAAGATCATTTCTTTTCAGTATAAACCCCTTCAAAACCTTTAAAGGTCGTATTCTATGTAGTATGAATGTATTTGTTCTTGGTTCTTAGTGTTCTTAGTATGAATGAATGCAATGTGAGCTGTTTTTTTGTAAAAAAAAAAAAAAGAAAAAAGAAAAAAAAAAAGTGCTCCGGTGATCCATTATAACGTTGCATTTAGTCCAGTGGAGGAGTGGTCATAAATATATATCACATATGCAAACATATCACCTCTGATTTGCTAACAGCAATGTGAGGTAGTGAGACGGACTACATTTAGAAACGTTTTAAAATAAAGACATTTCTTTCTGTTACTTTACAACATGTGTAATGCCCTGCTAAGTGCAGTTCAGCCACTGACTTAGTGCCTGTCCAGGTCTCTATCTAACTTTCAGAGAAAGTGATCAGTTTGGTCTCTCTATATATATACAGCTCTGAAAAAATAAGACACCACTTAAAATGATGAGTTTCTTTGATTTACCAAATTGAAACCTCTGGAATATAATCAAGAGGAAGATGGATGATCACAAGACATCAAACCAAGCTGAACTGCTTGAATTTCTGCACCAGGAGTGGCATAAAGTTATCCAAAAGCAGTGTGTAGGACTGGCGGAGGAGAACATGCCAAGATGCATGAACACTGTGATCTTTTTTGTTTTTTCAACTATTTCTCATTTTCTGCAAATAAATGCTCTAAATGACAATATTTTTATTTGGAATTTAGAAGAAATGTTGTCCGTAGTTTATAGAATAAAACCACAATGTTCATTTTATACAAACATATACCTATAAATAGCAAAATCAGAGAAACTGATTCAGAAACTGAAGTGGTCTCTTAATTTTTTTCCAGAGCTGTATATACACACATAGTAATAGTTTGTTAGTGTTCTGGTATGAGTGGATCAGAACAGCAGTGCTGTTGCAGTTTTTAAACACCTCAGTCTTGCCTCTAGACTGAGAAGATTTCACCAACAGCATCCTGTTGGCTTAGATTTGTACACAAACTGTACTGAAACAAATTCAGAGCTTCAGTCTCTGACTTTACATTTACAAGGAGGAACAGCTGGTTAGGAGTATCTAATAGAATTCACAGTGAGTGACCACAGTGTTTAAAACCTCCAGCAGCACTGCTGTGTCTGCTGAACCACACATTTACTCACCACCATCATGCCCATATACAGTAACTGCAGAGCTGAGAATGACCCACCACCCAAATAATTCTCCAAATAAATCTCTGTTGTGGTCCTGTGGGGTTCCAAAGTGCTCATCAGTAATCTGTATATAATCTGGATAAATTGATTTATGTACAATTTAGCTGAGTGTCAGTTTATGAGAGGCTTCTATGATGACAGCCTGGTGTTCAGTAATGAATGTATCATTATTATAGCAGGCTGCACATACAAAGTGGCAACATCTCACATGGTAATTTCTTTATCTGAGCAAGTTACAAATCCCCCTCCTCACTCCACTTCTCTAATGCAGTATATTTTCGAGAAATATTGTCATTGTAATATACAAGCACCTAATAGTCCCTCGCATTGCTTCCCACCAATCCGGATGACACATTATCAGAGGCATCGTTCATCTTTTTAATGTTTCTTTTGTATTTTAACCAGAAGTATTACCAGGTCGGCCATTTGTTTAACAAAACAAATGAAGTTTGTTCTTGTGCACCCTTTTATTTATAGCTGGAGGTGTAAGGATGAAAAGTGGTCTCTCTCATCCCCACGCACACATAACTCAATTACCCCCCTCCCTCCCTTCTCTCTACAAGATATGAATATCAAAATCATTTGCTCTCTCTGAGCTTGCAGAGAGTGGAGGGAAATTCATTTTCCACAATGTTAGAATAAGTTTTTCAACGGAGCTTGTACAGTAAATAACATAAAACAGTAAATATTTTCTTGAAAAGATTAACCTTTTCCTTTTTAACCCCTGTAGCAGTCCTTCTCTTAGAAGCCTATTATGGTGGTTAATTAATACACATACAGGGGTTGGACAATGAAACTGAAACACCTGGTTTTTGACCACAATAGTTTATTGTCCCGACGGACAGTTCTTTTGGAAACAGGAGAGTTGAGGTGCACATTGAATTCTGCTGTGATTTGGGCAGCCATGGTTTTATGTTTTTTTGTATACAATCCGGGTTAGCACCCGAACATCCCTTTCAGACAGCTTCCTCTTACAGCGTCCACAGTTAATCCTGTTGGATGTGGTTGGTCCTTCTTGGTGGTATGCTGACATTACCCTGGATACCGTGGCTCTTGATTAATCACAAAGACTTGCTGTCTTGGTCACAGATACGTCAGCAAGATGTGCACCAACAATTTGTCCTCTTTTGAACTCTGGTATGTCACCCATAATGTTGTGTGCATTGCAATATTTTGAGCAAAACTGTGCTCTTACCCTGCTAATTGAACCTTACTGGTATAACGTACTGGTGCAATGTGATATTAATGAAGATTGGCCACCAGGCTGCTCCAATTTAGGCATAAAACCTCCCACACTAAAATGACAGGTGTTTCAGATTCATTGTCCAACCCCTGTACATTAATGCTGTAATTAGCTGTAATAACAAGCTAGTGGTATGCCTTAAAGTGGTCCTAAATGAAAGGAATGAAATGCTTGTATTGCTTGGTTGACTAATTGTACACTACCTTGTTGTAGATGGCCTCAAAGCTCATCAGGTATCTCAGGTATCTATTACTTGGGATAATCCAGTTACTGCAGAAAGTATAATCCTTCATGGTCCTTTAAGAAAAAATATAATATAAAGGGGGGAAAGCAAAGAGTAATTTAACATCGAAAAAAAAAAGCTCTGCCACATGTCCCCGAGCACTCGCAGCAATTTCCAGCATCTGTCCTGGAATGTCCTGATTAACATAGTCTCACTGCATCAAATATTCAGCAGGTATGTTGAGCAGTTCCAGAGGTCAAGCCTTTTCACTGACTAATAACCCATATTTCATATTAACAAGTTATGCAGGCGGGCAGGTTCATTTGCATGTCTCTCGTGGGGACTCCAGCCTAGAGCTTGGGAATTATCTCAGGGCAGCCCTGAGACCCACTTCTGTCAGTGGAACAAGAAACTAGGCAGTAAAATCAATTTCATACATTTACAAACATTTACACAGTATAGAAAAAGAGCTAATTATTGAGTTTATATGTTTAAGATAGGAGCAGTTTGGGATGTAATAAAGAACTGTGACTAATTGTGAAATGTGGCATTGTCAAAAGATGGCACCAGTGCTTTAAGTCAGCTTGTGTTGCACCAGTTCATGTATGTTTAAAGTCATTTATTAGAGATTTAGCACTGTGTGTTAGCTTTATTACGTTTTATCTTTTATTGTTGGTTTTACCTATTTTTTCTAATTTTTGAAACTTTAAAGTTTTAAACTTAATTTTCACTTTTAAATATTGGGTTGCTAATTGTATTGTCTTACTCTTAAACCTTTCTATAGAACTTATAGTACCTTTGATATCACAAATACTTTAACCCAGTGGACTGTTTTTCAGGGTTTGGAAATTGTAGAAATTTTAGCTCCCAAGTTTAGTAAATCCAGTGAAGAATAATGTCAATGGAAACATAAACAAAGACTCTAAACACCATTATGTTCAAATATTATCTGACCATTCTTAAAGCTGGTCTTTGGCAGTGACTGCTTTAGGATAAATGTGTTGCAGGGTCACAAAGCTTTAGTCTAGCATCCAGCGTGTTCCTCATGTGGCTCAGCTGCTCTGACTTACAACTGCATAAAAATAGACTGGGTCAGGTGATCGTCCCCAGGGCTGTCGTAATTGTAATCGGTTGAGAACATTTACACATATGTCCTTGACTTACCTGAGACTGTTGAAAAAAACTTGCTTTAACCCTAACTGTAGTCCAATGTTCAGTTGTAACATTTCTGCAAGGGTTTTTTTTATTTCTTTTTTAGACTTTTTTTTAAAATATGAAAATAGGATGAATGTAAGGAACTGTTGTGGCACTGTTTTCTCAATTCTTCTTCTTTGAACACGTGGTGAACATGTTGTTTGTAGTTGGGAAAAGTGCGGCACCAAAAAAATGGGTATGACAATATGTATGGCAAATGTTGCAAATATTGTGGAAATGGAAATTTCTTAGGGTATAGTTTTTAATACACTTGTATATCTACACATTTAATAAAATCAGGTCCATTCCAAGTTTAGCCCTGCTATAAAACAACAGTAAACAATCCTTTTAGTCTAGGCTTAGGCTTAATCAGTGTTTGGGAAACGAACCCTTTGCGTACTTCAGGAGAAGCTTCTCATTAATGCAGCAGAGGCCCATCACACCCACGCTGACCTCTCCTCTCCAGTCTTTAGCCTTTTTACTGACGGCAGCAAAAATAAATAAATAAAAAATAAAGGGCATTTCAGTGCTATTAGAGTGATTGCATTTTGTGGCGTTGACATTTTGAAAACAAATCTCCGATTCGTGAGCTGTCACCTTGAGGGATCGCCAGAGGCTATTAGTTTGACTGACTGAGCTTGATGGAGGCCTGTGAAATATAGCTCTGCAGTCCCTCCGATATATAGAGGTGTATCGTTGCTCCGTCGTGAGTGATCGAAGATTTACTGCCACACAAGTGAAATTATTAACAAGCTTCAATTCATCTGAGCTGACTACTGTCTGTGTGTACTCTCATTTTTTATTTACAGATTCCAGTTTTTTAAAAGATCCACACACACACAACTACACACTTGTACTTCGTCATCTATACAGTGAGTACTTGTTGCATAGGGAGCTTTTTGTATAGAGTACCTCTGTAAAGATAACCTGAAATCCCACTGTTTAAAACCCTCCTTACATAAGCAATATTCACTCTACACTGTCAAATTTGAAAAGATTATTTTACTTGAGAGAATTTTTGAAACTGATTGCCCTGAAAACGTTAACTTAAAAAAAGTCGATATACTTAAAACATAAGTTTTTTTTGCACTATACGGTGCACTGGATTGTAAGGCACACTATCAATAAACCTCTATTTTCATACATAAGGTGTACCAGTTTATAAGGTGTATTAAGCGACACTAGTAAGGAACAGGGGTGTTACCATGTTTTCCTTCTAATTCAGCTGGTCAAGCTAAGCTGAGTAATTCTAACTGTAGTAACTAACTGTAATTCTTAATAAAATCCTTTTCTTTTAAACTCAAATGGGCGCTTAATGTTAATCTACACAGATGTCTCTCCTGAAAACTTTTATTTTGGTAAGTAAAGCTCTTCTGTTTATTCACAGTAAGCTTAGATTTCCTGATCTCCACTTAGGCTAGCTGCGGTTAGCAGCTAATGCCACCCGACAGCATTGAGTGTTCCTGTAAGCTGGGGCGATATTAGTTAGCGGTTTGTCCCATTTAGCTTATTTTAACATGGTAAACATCTAGACTGCAGGCCGATAACAGTCACCTCTGAACAGTGAAAGAGCTAGCGCTTAGTGTAATTAGCAGGTAATGCTAATGCTGATCTAGCAGTGCTAGCCGGGGTAAGCAGCAGGCTACGGTCCGATGATACTCACCTCTGAATTGCAAAAGAGCTAGCACTTAGTGCTTTATGCCTACTTTAGCAGAGTGGCTTTACTGCTCCTTACAACCCAACTGGTAAAATTTATACATAAGGTGCAGTGGATTATAAGGCGCGCTGACAGTTTTTAAAGGAAAATTAAAGGATTTTAAGTGCGCCTTATAGTGCAAAAAATATGGTAGTTTTATTCATTTAATGTTGTTCTGACTTTAAACAGCATAGTAAAATTAACAATAAATGTTAACATATCTGTTGGTTCCTGGCATGATTTGTTTGTATACCTCAGTCTGTATGCATCTTTCCTTGGGTATTAAGATAATATAAATAAAAATAAGAATAAGAATAAGATTGCCCGTATATTTTTACTAACCCCCTAAATGTGCGTAGTTGCTGCCTATTTAGGTAGGGTTATCTTGTTAAAAGGTATTTAAACGGTAAGTAAAGAAGTTCATTAAATGTGACGTATATTATTCAAAATTATTATAAACATTTCCTAACCTTTAAAAAACAGTTTAATTGTAAAATTTCTGCCTCTGCAGCGCCCTCTCAGGTTCAAGTTTGCTATAGGCGTGAATTATGTTTCCATGTAATTTGTTATGCAGACAAACACAATGTGCAGATCAGACAAATAATAATACCGCCCGCTGCTGACGTCCAACCATCTGTGCATCAGAGGCACACTGCTGCTGCTGCAGCTCAACCAACAAGCTCTCCCTTCTGCCCTGCCTCTAAACCCATACATCACCCAATGCCCCTCCCAAACTACCTCTCCCATTCTTTAGCCTGAGGGGTTTAGTGACCATTTAATTATTAAGTCTCGGCCTGATATAAGCATAAGATTCTGAACTAAGTTTCAGAAGGAAAAAATATTAAAATAAATAAAAACAATGTGATTAATCTAAACTGAAATGCACCTGAAAGTAACCCTGTGTGATGTGATGTTTTCAGCTGCGTGTTTTGTCCTGTGGGATAGTGGAGAGTTTGAGTAGTTTGAGCACAGAAGCCGGGGCTTAAATGAAGAACATCTATTTTTACAGCACAGTAGTTTTTAAAGAAACATCAAATCTCTAAAGGTATCAGCCAATTTTAAAATCAGGATCAAAAAAGTGGCATCATGCCATCTATGCTGCTATTTTCCCACTTTTTGAGCATCCTTTTGGGAAATATTAGTGAATATAAATTCCTAAAAGAAAAAGAGCCAAACATAATTCACAGCAATCTGAAACCACATGGGTCTGCCCAGCCCTCCTCTGAGAGCGGGATATAAAAACAGAAGAGCACGAGGGAGAGAACACGCAGCGCTTAAACAGCTCAATGAGACTGAAAGTAATTGCCCACAGATGGTTGAGATAAACGGCAGCTGCTGACACAGACGAAAACATGAAATATGAAATATGAGCACTGCAGTGAGACAATGCCATTAGTAAAAATATATATATATATATTAAAATGACTCTGCACACCTATAGTCGGCCCTTTGCTGTCTACAGTATTAACAGATTGATTGGAGGTCAGTAGGGAATTCTTAGCCTGTGGGGCAGGGGTGTCAAAACTACGGCCCGCGGGCCGTTTCCGGCCCGTTTCCTTTTTTGGAGCGGTCGCGAGGTATTTTAGAAATAGAATGAAAGTTGGCCCGCTGTTAAGCAGGTTTTTATAATGTGAGATTCAAAGTTTGAACGCTAGGTGTCAGAAATGGGCCAAAAAGTCTAAAAGCAGAGATGGTGCGCATTTCTAGCGCAGGAAAACACAGCAAAGAGTCTAAAAGTGCAGAGAGTAAGCATTTCTAGTGCAGAAAAACGGGCCAAAAAGTCTAAAAGCGGCAAGAGTGAAGTTGTAGCGCAAAAAAACGGGCCAAAGAGTATAAAAGCGGAGAAGGTGCGCATTTCTAGAGCAGAAAAACGGGCCAAAGAGTCTAAAAGCGGAGAGAGTGCGCATTTCTAGCGCAGAAAAACGGGGCAAAAGAGTCTAAAAGCAGAGAGTGTGCATTTCTAGCGCAGAAAAACGGGCCAAAGAGTCTAAAAGCAGAGAGGGTGCGCATTTCTAGCGCAGAAAAACGGGCCAAAGAGTCTAAAAGCAGAGAGGGTGTGCATTTCTAGCGCAGAAAAACGGGCCAAAGAGTCTAAAAGCAGAGAGGGTGTGCGTTTCTAGCACAGAAAAACGGGCCAAAGAGTCTAAAAGCGGAGAGAGTGCGCATTTCTCGCGCAGAAAAACGGGTCAAAGAGTCTAAAAGTTGTCGTAATTAAGGAGTTTAATATTAAGAGACATCATGAAATGAAACATATATTTAAAAAATCTTAGTTTACACAACACTGTCAAAGATAAAGATCAGTAAAATGATCTTTGAAGTCAAGTAAAATGGTGTGTAAATGAAACAATCAGGAAAATGTATTATTTAAAGTGGTATATTTCATTATTTGTTTAATTACAGCGTGTGGCCAATGACTTCAAATATATTTCTCCTTCTGGCCCCCAACAAAAAAGGTTTGGACACCCCTGCTGTGGGGTCTCACCTAACCTTCTCAATAGGAGACAAATAGAGAGCTTCAGAACTGATTCCTATAAAGAAAGAACAAAAAAGAAATGGTGACAAAAAAGACAAAGTCACATTTATTTATTTCTTTTATCAAAAAGACAGACAATGTCAGTGTCAGTTTCAAGATTATTCTACTGAGATGGTTATTGAGATTGGTCCTGCTCTAAAACCCAACACAGAATCAATTAAGTACATTAGAACCACATTATTCTTCTCATTCATGGATTTATTCTTTCTTTCATGACTTTAGATGACAATCTACTGTATAGAAACACAGTAAACTAACAAAAATAGCAAGAAACGATAAAGAACAAATTTACTCTGTCATACAGAGCCTGAAATAAAAGCAAGTTACAGTTTAACTTTTTCAACAATAGGAAAATAAACAACATTTAAAATATTTGCTAAAAATAAACACAAGTTTATATTGGCCATGTCGAGTGCCTTTCAAAAGTATTCAACCTTATAAAAGTCATCAGATTTGCCATTGTATTACTAAAAGCACTTTGTTTTAGATTGTTTCATACAGTCAGTATTATATTTGTCTAAGAATATTGTCTAAAATGAAATGAAACCATTATTCAGATGCAATGCAATATTGTATATGTCAGTTATTTAATTTTTTTTATGTATGGTCTGTACTAATCACTTAGATGCATCACAAACAGCACAACTGCTTTTTGTGATGCATGTTTTAACAGAGCTCCCAACCAGAGGTCCTGTGAGACACTTAGACCCAGCCCATATCATCTCTCTGTAAAGTGCTAGGGCTACATGACCCTTCAAATAGGGATTTTTCAGAGGCACACTCCAAACAGAGCAGCTGTTTCTCAATCTGCGTTTCTTAATCTTGTCTGTATTTGTATTCTTGTGGACTCAGATAAAGCCATCAGTCACAGCCCAAGTACTGTTCCATTTAAGTTCACAGTTAACGAAGTACACCACAAACATATACCTGTCAAGTTTTGGATTTAAAAATAAGGGAAATTTTCCTCCGCCCACTTCAAGCCGTCCCACCATTCCAACCGAGGTTCAGTATCTCTTACATTTTAAGACAGGTTTACAAGACATCTAAAATAACCACCTGTGAACCAATTACAACCTACAATTAGAGTATCAGAATCTGATAGGTCTACCTTTCTTAACAATGAAATGATGTGAACAATCCTACATATATCATTTTAATAATATAGCCTAAATAAAACCCTTTTCTAGATATTTACATGAAGTCACTTTTTTGGCAGGAATGTCCTCTCTCTCTCCACATGCATGCATCCATCTCTCTGATTTGTTTTTAGGGTTGTTCCCATTGTATGCACTACCCCCTCGAGAACCGCTACTTGCAGCAGCCTGGGTGGCAGTTCTCTTGAGGTTAGTGACATTTCAGTTTAGAGAGGCATAGAAATGTTTTTTTTTTTATAATATAATATGATGCAAGGAATTTACGGGAAAGTAAAAGTACAGGAGGACGGCGGGAAATAGTGGTAAAATATAGTAGGTTCCGGGCCAAAACGGGAGACTTGAAAGGTATGCAAATACCCAGATGTGTTCTTGTTCCTCCCAGATTATCGAGGACGGTGAGTTGTTTGGACTTCTTATCCCAGAAGTCCCATATCCCAGAATACACCTCGCAGCAGTATCAGTGGAGAAGAAAGTACCTACCAGTAAGTTATATGTTTTGATAGTAATTCTGTGTGATAAAATAAAGTTTTATGTTATTATTTAGCAGAGAACGTAGCGGTTTAGACATGTTAGATATGTGTTTTATTTGTTAAAGAAGCGGCTACGTGAAAATGTGCTTGTTTTTTTTTTTAAAACAATGCATTTCGCACCCCTAAAAGGGTGACGTCATCAAGTATGCAGCTGTTCCAATTACAAAATAAAAGTCCCACATCCTTGGGACCTTACCAGGTCCATACTAGCCAAGTACGGGAGTTCGAAATTGTGTATTCCATATTAAGAAACGGCTAAGGCTATGATAAGTGCTGGCAAGATGGTAGCATAAGCAACTAAAGAAACCCACAAATGTACGTATTTTCTTTGTTAAAAAATTTTGATAACCAGCATATTACCATAGTTTATTGTGTAATTTACTTCTTTAATGGCCATTTTCTTTATAACAAGCATAAAAAATAGCTAGTAGTTCATCTCAGTTGCTAGTTAGCTAGTTAACTTTCTCTCGTTCCACCTTAAATGGCACAACAGACTGCAGAAGCTGCAGCATTTTAAGTGGTAAGGAAAAATAAAATAAAACAAAAGCTAATTTCAGCTCCCCATCGCAGAGGAATTAAAACATGGACAATAATAATTAATTGCTGCATCACCTGCCCCCTTTTTAATAAAAAAAACAAAAATAAGATGCCCTAAATTTAACTAACTAGTTAATCTGCTAGCAGCTAGCTTGCTAGCACTCTTTAACTGCTAAAACAGCAGCCTGGTAGGGTCACTTGATGACGTCTCAACGACTTGAAGGGTTCTCACAATTATTCGGGGAGGCTTTCACCCCTTCCCCTGGTAACTCTGGCCCAAGAGGAAGGGTTACACTTGAAAACAAGGCGTATAGGTACAAAAGAGAAACGGGATTGGGCCTCAGACACAGCCTTGTCTCACACAAATTGAGCTTTAAACTTTACTAATCACTAACTCACTACTAAAGTCTGTTCCAAATCATAATCTGCATCTAAGTAAGGGCAAATTCTCAGTAATACTTCTTTTGAAGACTCCGCATCAGGATCCTGTTCATCACACAAGTGGAACTATTGGGTCTGAAGAGGTTTCAATTAATGATAAAAATATATATATATAAGCACAAAATAGCAAAGTGTAATTTGTTATCCAGACAATTCTGATGACTTTTAGGAGTAAAATATTTTTTAAGGAATTAATAAGGGGCATTTTTCTCCAGGGGCTCCAACTCTGGTCCTTGATAAAAGGATATGAGCATACTTGTTAGTCCTATATTAAAGTCTAAAAATGATACCTTTTCAAATGAATCCTTCTGTAAATCAAATAAGGATATTTTTTCTCAGATCAAATGCCCAAGCCAAGAACACTTTGGAAACTTTTTTCTTTAAACAGTGTAGTCAAATGTTGAGTGTAGAGTGTAGAGAATGTTTTCTGAAGGATCAGAGTTGGCAACCAGTGCTAACCATAGTACTAGCTTCAACTATTGCTTGCAGAAATGCATTGCAAAATCTTCTCTGCATGCTTTATTTCTCTTGTTTTCATGTTTAACAAAACACAACAAGAGCAACAAAATGAACGGATTGAACTATGGTTTTACCTGATACACCATATGTCCAAAAGTATTTAGACACCTCTTCTAAATAGCAGATTTATCAACTGCATATTCTGGAATGATGGAGTTCCACTGAAAACCTCTCAGTATCCAAACTCATATCGCTCAAATCAGTGTTCCAACATCTATGGTAAGGTAAAGCCTCCACAGAAAAAAAAACAACAACAATGTTACAAACTCTTTAGTAATGCTCTTGATTTCAGAAGAAACAAGCAGATATCTATAAACATTTGGACATATAGTGTATAGAAAATGCTCCTTAAGTGATCCATGTTGTGTGACATGCTAAAAATAATAATGAAAATAATTCTGTATTCATGGTGAGCACCAAATAACTCTGGAATGTAAAATGAACGATTATTTTAAGTGATTAACCTTTTAGATGAACGTTTTAATCAATGCTAATCAAAGTTAGGGATGTACAGGAAAAACAAAAATAAATACAAACACACAAAAAAAAAACATTATAAGTCAGATTTGTAAGAGTAATTAGGCCACTTTACATTTCCTTTTAAAATACCCCAATGATACTTTACAAATACAAGAAATATCTGAAATCCCTTTAATTTATGAAATTTATAGAATGTCTGGATGTCAAGTCAATATTGTACATGTACCAAACTGAAAAGAAGCATGCCTCAGAAACTCACTCCAGTTATTCTGCTGAATGAACTCACATTTGAAGGAAAAAATCCTAATAAGATCAACTAATACAATCATAGTACTCTATAATCAACTCTAGACTATATCCTGTAAAAACTGTAGTTGATACTTCAGAGCTTTCAGTCCATGTTTTCCAGTTTTTGGACATTTGATTATTTGCAAGACAGATTAGACTGTAATCCTTACAAAGATACAGTAAGTATAGTGCTACTAGGACGTGATTAGCTTTACATGTGTATATAATGTGTCAATTTATGTAATATATATCGTACAGGCCAAATGTTTGGACACACCTTCTCTTTTTCAAAGCGTTTTCTTTATTTTCATGACTATTTACATTGTAGATTCTCACTGAAGGCATCAAAACTTTTATGTACTTAACAAAAAGGTGAAATAACTTCATTAAAAAAAACGTTTTTATATTCTAGTTTCTTCAAAATAGCCACTCTTTGCTCTGATTACTGCGTTGATTACACACTCTTGGCATCATTCTCTCAATGAGCTTCAAGTGGTAGAGTCACCTGAAATGGTTTTCCAACAGTCTTGAAGGAAGGAGTTCCCAGAGGTGTTTAGCACTTGTTGCCCCTTTGCCTTCACTCTGTGCTCCAGCTCACCCCAAACCATCTGGATTGGGTTCAGATCCGGTGCCAGCTCATTTTTGTTAAGTACATAAAACTCCACATGTGTTCATTCATAGTTTTGATGCCTTCAGTAGAATCTACAATGTAAATTGTCATGAAAATAAAGAAAACACATTGAATGAGAAGGTGTGTCCAAACTTTTGGCCTGTACTGTATGTGATATAATGTGGCCAATTTATATGGGACATTTAATTAAATCACAGCATATTCTGTTAATGAGATAACTAAGAGTGGCAAAAATTAACTTAACATAGGCTCGCAATTAGAAAATATTTGAAAATATTCTTAGTCCGTCCCCTGATTTTATGTTCCATATTTGAATCTCAGCGCAGTGGGGCTGTGCAACATGACAATGATCTAAACCACACAAGCAAGTCAAACCTGAATGGCTCAAAACAAACAAACTGAAAGTTTTAGAGTGATCAAATTAAAATCATGGCTTAACCCTTGTGTGGTGTTCATATTTTTGTGACTCGTTTACTTTGTTACTTGTATTTAATTCAGCAAAATTAAGCAATTTTACATTAAAATGTTTTACACATGCTTGCTTCACCCCCTTTACCTTTCTTATGTTACATTTCTTTCAAAAAGTGCTACTCTTTTTGTTATTAGTTTTTTAATAAAATATAAAAGAAAATGAATTAAACTCAAGATATGAGTAGAAAATTTGTTTAGTTTCAAATTTACAAATGAAGCAATGTTTATTAGCCCTTGGCCAAACATACTGTATGTAATATAAATGTGTAGGGTGGTGGGAGGGGGTGTACAGTATGTGTTTATCGAAAATGTGTTTTGATATATGTTTTTCACAAAAAATGAGCCAATGCCAATGAGTTTGAGTTAGAAAAAATATTTTTATAGTATCAATTGATGAAAAATGAAAACGGGTCGCACAGACCCGAACACCACACAAGGGTTAAATTCTGCACTAAGGCTACGTCAGATCGGATTTGGCTATCTTGACGGTTCACATTCACAAATGTAAGTGATCTGTATCTGTGTGTAATGTGAACGAATCTGTGCCTGAAACACCTCACAGGCGCACACTGATACGAGTATAAATGTCGCCTTCTTTATAAACAACAAAAAAACGCCATATTTGAGAGACGACTCATAGCTTTATAAAGGTGAAATGAATTAAGTGTGTTAGCAGCTCATATGTGGAGCATCTTTTGCTGGATTGGAGAAGCAGCAAACAGCTGGTCTGGAGTACATGCTCAGATCGAGGAGGTGAAAAAAGGCCAGGCGGTTTGCTTTTTGCTGTTTTTGCAGCTATAGCTGCACAGCTGCACCAAGAGATACAGTGTGGGTACAAGAGAGAAACACGTAGAGCATGTGTAGAAGCAAAAAGATGCATGAAATCTGATTTGACTGTTTACACTCATGTCACATGAGCATGGATCGGATATGTGTCTGATTTAGGACCACATGTGAAAGTGACTCAAATCTGATTTGAAAAAAAAAAATAAAAAATCAGATTTGGCACGTTCACACATTGAGCAAAAAAATCAGATTTGAGTCACTTTAGCCTGGTAAAGTGAACGTAGCCTAAGACGCTGTAATAAGAAATTAAATGGCCAGTGCACAGAATGTAAAAATGAATGTAATTAAATTCACCATTGCAATAATAACCATATTCCTCCATCTGCTCATGTAAAACTAATCCCGTCCATATAGTGCTTACGACTGTGATCCTTGACAGAACACATTTGAATAACTACAGAAAACCTTTTTTTTTAAATCAGCTGTCACTGGGAAGGTTCTTGTAGAAGACGTTGCTCTGCACTCGGCGCACCGTCAGCAAACATGTCGACACGGGTGGGCGTTTAAAGAAGGATGAAGGCCAGATCAGTTGGAAGTATCAGAATGAACACTGCCTGCTGCTTCTGCAGGGGAGGTCACTGAGGAAGGAGTGGCTGCATCATGCCATCCACCATTACCCTATAACGGGGAGAGAGAGAGAGAGAGAGAGAGAGAAAAGAGAGAGAAAGATATTTAAAAAGAGCAAAAGACAACATGCCATTGGAGAGCATACAGAGCTATATGAAAATATAGAAATTAAATAGGACTGGACAATACGATTTATATAAATATATTTCTCAAAAGTGATGTTACGAATAGTAAAAACAATGATGTCTGTATCTATGGTGCTTTTAAAGTTATATGGTGCTATAAAGGTTTTAAAGTAATTAAATCACAATTCTGAATTTAAAGTTTTAAAAGTGATTAAATTAGAATAATAATTTCCATTCTTCAATTTTAGCGAAATGTGATATATTTGAAAAATGCCCAAGACCTCTGTACCTCTCTGTAAACTCTCGGAAAATAATTTTGTCAATTGATGTAATTTGTTCTATAAGGAACATCCGTTAGTGATGGGTGGAGTAAATAATGTATATTAAAATATCGGCAAAGTCACATTATCTTTGTAGAAACATTTTTATTGCAATATATATATATATTATATTATTGTTTTGATTCAACTCATGTCAAAAAGTGAAAAAAAAACAGCAAATAAGCAGATACAAAGATTATGCATGACAAGAGACAATACACACTATATATCCAAATGTTTGTGGACAAAAGCATGCACTCACAGCTTATCTGGACTGCCAATAGAATAGGACCACCCAAAGCAGACAAGCACTAGAGGAAACTAGAGGGGTATAAAGCCCAAAGCCAGCACTGAGTTTTGGCGCAGTGGACCAGTTTTCTATGGCATGAAGGTGATTATTTAGTCTAGTAAAATACCTAGTAAACAGCCTTCCTTGCAGTGTAGATACATTTACCATTGATTTAAGAAGAAACAATGTATGATCACAATTATTACAAGTTTAAATGCTTGTACTTGTATTTTTGTGGTTATAAAACGTGTAAATGTGTAGCATGGTATGCATTGCAAACTGTCTGGAGTAACTTTTATATTCATATGCAGATATACAGATATACAGATATATATATATATATATATATATATATATATATATATATATATATATATATGTATGAATATATACATATACATTCAATTATTTGAAATAGTCAAGAATGTGAATCAGTTGAAATAGATTGATATGACAAACAGAAGCTCCAGTATCCTGGTTACATTTGAATCTGTCAGGCAGGAACTAGAATAGATCGTATTGTTTAGACTCTACATTTATATATGTTTGTCAGCACCACAAGACCTCCAACGACAGATCCCCCATGACCTAAATAAGGCAGCAGAAAGAGAGTGAGATACTGAGAGAGTGAGAGAGAGAGAGAGTGACACTCTCTACTGTTTGAAGCTGCTAGAAGATGGCACTTCGCCTCCGTGCCCTCGGGCCAGACGGCTTTGCTCGACTAAACCCAAAATGACACCTTACTTTGCAAACGCCTCCAACCACTCCCGCTTACTTTCACACATCACTCTGCTGGGTACCCTGCTCCTTTTTTATCACTGCTGAAATGCAGATGGATTTGACTGGCTCACAGTGGGCGCTCAGCACGAATCCATGTAATGTTTGGCTTCAACAAAGTGAAACTGTTTGGTGTGGCTTTTATGTATTACTTTTACATTTCTATTAAAGTGTGATATGAATACAGTGGAATGCATGGGGTTTAATACATAGGAATTGTCAGAAGACATTAGAACTATAATATGAAGCTGATGAATAAATTTCCCTATGCTGAAGAAGGAATTGACATGTTTGATCACTTAAAGCAACAGCCCATATGTTTTTGAGATTTGGGGATTCAGAGACCTCTCTGGTGAGAATGTGTAATTGCACAGAGGAATTGTGTTAGAGTACTTTTAATGTAAGCTAAATTCTGTGATATATTGCTTTGTTCAGTTTGTTCATTTATTCTGGCACCATTATAGAGGATGTAACTCTTATTTAATTAATTGATTAAGGATGCAAATACTGTTTTAGCTGCTTATGCAACATGGTTTAAATTAAACAAACTTGTCTTTAATATAAAAAAAGAAAAATATAAAAGAAATATATACTCTAAAAACATATAAAAAATTACAACTAAGTCTGTGGTGTTGCCTCAAGTGCCAAATTCAAAGTTTTTGGAGTAAAAAAAAAAATAGGGTGAATTAGTAGAAAAATAAATAAATCTTTTGGTAAAATAAGGAGGGTTAGTTATCTAGTTAACACAAAATGGCTTCTTACTCTTTTTTCTTATTTATCCATATCTTTCATACTGTACTATACTGATACTATAAATTTGAATATGTTGTCCCCTCCCAGCTCAGGAACATCACAGCTTTCAGTGTAAAAGAAGAATAATCTTATATATATATATATATATATTGTGGCGTGAGGAGGCGGGGGAACCGTGGGTCCGCCGCACGCCGGAACTCACAGCCATGTCTGTCCCAGCCGGTGGGCATTCAGGACTGATTAAGCCGCCAGCTGGGACAAGCATAAAAACTCTGCCTCAGCTCACACTCGAGAGAGACTTGGACTTGGGAGGAGTGAGCTGAGGCCGCACGGACCTTTAAACGACCACTAAGTGATTTATACAGACTCTAGAGCCCCATTGGGCCATAGTATGTTCTTTTGAGTTGTTTTTGGGTGTGGTGGAGGGCATTTTCGAAAATAATGGTACGTTTTGAGTTCATTTAATCCCCGTGTCTGTGTATCTCTGTGAGCTTTCTCCTTCCGGGTCACAGTGGTCACGCCCCTAACCCCAGGGGCCTACCACAATATATATATACTGTACAATAAAATTCTTCACATTCTTCCCAGATTCCAAATAAGCAGCCATACAGGCCTGGATATCAAACCCACAACCCTGTGATCGATAGGGATCAATAACCCAGAGCTCTAATAACTGGGCCATCACACATGATGGTTGAGATATAAGATGAGCCATCATCTCATCTCATGAAACTGCACCTAATGCTATATATGTCGGTAGTGAACACACAAAAACAAGCAATAATACTGTCAGAAGTAATAACATCATATATTTCTGATATTTGTTCATTTTAGAGATTAAGTTTCCCTGCCTGGTGGCATTTGTAAAACTTCAGGAACAGCTCAGTAAGCTTAAGATTTACCTGGATGGAGCCATTCAGGCTCTTTAAAAACAGATCCAGGTTTTCACAGTTTTAATGGTACCACTTTAAAATAAGGCTCGTATATAAAGAGTTTATAAATAGTTCACAACAGAGTTTATTAATTGTTATAAATTAAGTTGTAAATACAATAAAACATTAATACGCACTTATACCACATAAACAGAAAAAAACAACAGTGACAATGCCTTTTTGATATATCTAATAAAATAATATAGAAAGTCATTTTAGTCATTTAATATGTTATGATAGTTAAATGAATAACATTATTATCAAAATGTTAATATTGACTGATGGAAAAGACAAAGTAAGATAAGCATCTAGTAAGATCTGGGGTTTAACAGTATAAATTAGATCTGGAATTACTATTTGGTACATGACAGGCCACTGTTGTCCTTCCTATTTATGTGTTGTTACTGCTTATTAATTGTTTATAACCTAATTAATAACAATTAACTAATTTATATAATTTAACTATTTATGAACTCTTTATAAAGGAGCCTTATTTGAAAGGGTACTGTTTTAATCAAATTTTAGTTTGATTAATCAAGGATTAGTCTGATTAGTTTGAATGTATTATTTGAATGTATTGTCGCACAGTGTTTGTATGAAATTTAAACTTTGCTGCAAAATATATTGATATTGATCCAGCCATTACTGAAACTACTCCTACTTGTTACAGGAGAGATAGGGAAGTGGTGGATCCAAGTGCAAAAAATAGTTATTTATAAATATGCTTTAATATTTTTTTTGTATTGTCACCTCTTATAAAAGTTATTCAGAACTGAAATGGTATGTAATGATAAAAGAACAGCACATTCCTCTCTCTCTTTCTCTCTCTCTCTCTCTTTCTTTACTTTGTGAACTTCAGAAACGATTTGTTCTCATTACAATACAATTAAATTTATACACGCCATCTGCTTCTCTATTTCAGAAATGTCAAATTCTCTCTATTTGTAATATTAATATATTTAAAATATGTATTTTTATTTATAAAATGTACTTGCATGATGATATATCCCAGAGCAGTTCATAAATTACTTCATTATAAATGTAGAGATTCATTTATATTCAACTCGTCAGTCTTTAGATCTTCATCTTCCTAAATTTCTCTCTCGTAGAGGTCAATTTTCAGTAAGATATAGAGGGACAAAACTGTGGAATGATGATTTAATCATTTGGCAAAAAAATGTTCATCTATAAAACATTATAAATGTATTTATTATATGTAGTAGCACATTCCTCTCTCTCTCTCTTTCTTTACTTGGTGAACTTTGTTTATTTTACTCTGGGAACAATTTCTTTATACATTTTTTTTCTGATTACACTTTTTATTGGCAACTTCCATTCAGCCATTGGAAGATGACAGTCAGTTAATAAGACTCTGTCCTCCAAAACTCGTCTAAATCGTCTAAAAAGCACCTAAAAATCTAGGCATTTTTTTTTTCAGAAAGTGTCCTAACTTATAAATCCTTATAAACAATGTATACTATATATGTGTATTTCCAGCCAGCTAGTAGAGATGTTTGTGCAGCATAAGAGAAACACACATCTGCAATCTGAGCAGCAGAAAGTAATAAGTACAGTAATCTTATTAAACTGTAAGAGAAGAAATGACTCATTTGCACTGGATTACTATTTTTTCCCCCCTTTTTGGACTAACTACTCCAGCACTGTTGAAGAGAATGCAGACTGCAATTTGTTTCCCACCACAACTGTATTACAAGGACACGCTATCTGGAAGGCTTTCCCCCCCTTTTTTTTTTTCCTCGATGCAGAGACCTCAACAGATAAATGAATCTTTAACGCTGCGACTTCAGATTGACTCCATTATAAAGCGCGTCTTATCGTCCCTCATCTGGGACGACGCTGCTCACATCTGTACAAAGCTGCAGGCAATTCCAGTTTCATATTTCATTAAAGTGATAAGGAAATGGACTGCAAATTTGCTCAGTGAGAGAGCGAGCTAGAGGGAGAGAAAGAGAGAGAGAGAAAGAAAGAGAGAGCGAGAGAGAGAGAGAGAGAATGGTGTTGGTGGTGGTGGTGGAGGAGGTGGGAGAAGGGCCCAATGAAAAAGGAGATATAAGCCAGAGAAGCCTGGCATGTCGCTCGCCTTATTATATCCGTTTCAGAAAATGGAAATGAAATGTGTTTGCTTTCTCCCCTCTGCAAATGGCTGTATGTGTGTGTGTGTGTGAGAGAGAGAGAGAGATGGAATATTAATATGAAGCCCCACATTTATCTTCCTCTTTTTTCCACAGGACTGCCGTCGACTCTGCCGTCGCAGCTTAATCTCTGCTGTCGTCTTTGCGCGGCTCGTGGAGAGAGGCGGTTTGATCAGGCTGGCGGCTTCCTGAATGGCTTTGGGAGGCCTGCTGGAGCAAGATTATCCCCGTTCCCTTTCAAGGCCACATTCTGAATGGTTTCAGGAAGGATGTGTGTGTGTGGGGGGTGGGGGGTGCATTAGTAAGGATGCTATGAGTTGCCAAAAAAACAGAATCTTGCTTTAAAATATTCTAAATATTCTAAGAGAATCTCTATAACCTTGCATGATGTTCACTGTTAAAAAATTTGGGTACATTGATTAAAAATACTCATTACAGTATGAAGCAATTCTAAATGGTTACGTAATGTTTGGACTAATAATTAGTTGACAGTGGTTAACACAATATTAAACTTTACTAGGGGTGTAAAGGTGTGTGTATTCTTTACAAACCGTCACAGTACGAAGGTCACGGTTCGGTTCGTGCAAACACACGCAGAATACAGGGGTACAGGCAGTCTATAGGAGCCTTGTGGAACCAATGAACGTAATGCAGAACTAATGTTCACACGAGTGTTGCACCCGAAGCTGCGCTGAAATGTTGCCCTGCAATAGGAAATGAATGGTCCCCTGTTGCTTTCCAGTGTGAACGCAGGGTTAGGCGCTCTTAATTTTTGTCTCTCTCTCTCTCCCACTCACACCATGTTTCTCTCTCTCTCTCTCTCTGAGCACAAAACGATCTAGTCTGCCAGACCTAAATCTCAATACACTATTATTACTGTCCCCTCATAATAATACTGGGAAATTCCACCGTTAAAAAAAATGATCAGGATTTTAATTTGTTTTTAAGTGATTTACGCCACTAATATAATTAAATTTTAACAATCTAATGCTGATATTTCTTAAAAAGAACTCAAACACTGAAATGCATCCACTAATATACTTAGGAAAAAAATATTTATAGTTTAAGCTATTAACGTAATGCTGTTGTTTTTGTTTTTAATAAAGTGCCACAATCAGGCTCATTGTTTGTTTGTCCAAACAAGATCCAAAAGATGCACCATGGAGCCTCTCATGATGACAGTAGGAGAGAAACCTGGTTTCAAGAATTTAATAAAAGAGCTTGAGCCCTGTTACAACATTCCATCCCAAAATAATGCCCAGCCTCTTTATTTTTCCCACCAACAGTACCGAAAACGTACCGAAAACGTATCGAATCATGAATGTTCTGCACCTTTACACCCATAAACCTTACTTAATGTTAATGCTTAAGAATGTAGTAAATAATACTAATAAATTGAGACATTAGTTAAAATGTTGTAATTATTAACTAGTGTTAACTAATTTTCATTCGTACATTAATTAAGATAACCCTTATAGTAAAGTGTTCTCATTTTCACTTTAAAATTGTGTTTAAAGAGGGAATGTCTACCTGACTTAAACTTAATGTTTTCTGGAGACAGTTAAAATTGTAGCCCAGCTCTTGATGCATTTGATTCTGGTCATGCTGCTTGACTAGCATGGTCTTGCCGATCATGCAGCTCAACCAACTTGGTACTATCCTGCACCACACCACTCCCTATACCCCCCATACTATGCAGAAGTGTCTGATTTGTATAAAGTAATGGTGATTCTCTAATCAGATAGCACAGGTGGCCATTGACTTTAAACATCTGCCCCTATGGATGATCTGATCATGACACACAGCTCATTTAGGAATTTTAAATCCAAAAAAGGTCTCTTCTCTGCTCTACCATAACTGTCTAGAGTGTTTGCACTCCCAAAAAGTTTGGTTTCTGCCCTCAGGTGGGCCACTGTTCATCCTGCCAATTAAAAAAAGACTGCAAAATGGCTCAAAAATATGCTTTTACTAAAATCAGACCAGGTGATTTTTTTCCATTCTGTGTCTTGATGTGTTTTGAAGCACTGTAGTCTACATCCTTTAAAATTTCTTCTCATAAAAGCAGTGGAAGGAAAAATTATAAATGTGACATATAATAATCAGATGAATCTCATCTTGTGGGATCACTTTAAGGAGGCATGTTATGCAAAAATCCTTTTTTTGCAAGCTTTCTGCAAGTCTTGACTGCCCCCAAAACACTCTGATCTAAAAAAATAATCTATTCATCTGTTTAGCTAAAAGATTTTGTGGTCAGAAATCATATTCTTCTATGAGCAGGTTTGATGGCTCCTTATTGTGACATCACAATAAGAAAATCTGCATAGAACCACCTTGGCACCACCCCTCCCTCATCAACAACCCACTAGAGCCCCACCAATTAGATCAGTTGAAGATCCCCTATTTCACTGTGCTTCGTCTGAGGGAGGGATCTATAACTGTATAATGTAAGTACTATCAAATAATGAGTTTTGCACTTCTATCGCAGTTAAGCATGAACTAGGTTGTTCTGGTTTTGCCATTTAGCAAAATCTAAAACTAATAGGTGGTAAACACTAAGGGAAAACATTGGGCATGACCAGCAACAGCTCATTTGCATAAAAGCGAAAGAGCCCTTAAATGGCTTGTTCAAAAAGGGACTGAAACTGGCAAGAATAGAGCAGGTGAGATCTCTTTATCTCTTTATGTGAGAGTGATTTTGTGCAAAGAACTTCATGAACATGTTTTGTATTCTAACTTGTGTAAAAAGAAGAATAATATGTCCATTTTAAAATAATTCATTTAGAAATATTTGTTTTTAAGTGTTTATTAAAATTATTATTTAAAAAAAATCAGCTACAAAGGTTGATTATTCATACTTTCATACTTACATTCAAAGTGTGAGGACTGTAGAGAGGATGACCCCGCAGAGCTTCACTGTAGCCCAAAGTCTGACCAACACTGTGTATACTGTCGCCCTACAGATAGAGCAGGAGAAAGAAGAATAAACAACAGACTTTAATTAGTGAAAACTGAATCTCAAATACCTGCACTTTTACTGTTACGGCATCCAGCAGTGACCTGTGGCTGAGCGCCTGAGACCTTGACTCCGGAGGCAGGAAACTCTTGCATGTATCTGCATTAATGTTCTGCTTGTGCACGTATCCGTGTACCGTGCACACTTTAACTATTCATTGTTATGCACATATTTTATACCATTATAGAACTGCTGCTAGTTGTCCTGCTTACTATTCCACCCGCATATCAATGCACATTTTACATTTTATGTCATTTGCAAGTGTTCTGATCAAATGACAGGTTTAGTTTATTTATTGTGCATATTTGAATCCACAATTACTGTTTATTGTTAAATTTAACATTTTATTTTAACTGTTTCACATTTTGTGTTTCATTTAAACAATTTTTATTGTCATTTTACAGTGAGGAAAAGAAGAATTTTAACACCCTGCAACTTTGCAAGTTCTCCCACTGAAATTTTCACCTTAGGTGCATGCCCACTATGAGAGACATAATCTGAAAAAAAGAAAAAAAAAACAGAAATCACAATGTATGATTTTTTTAATGATTTATTCATGTGTTACTGCTGCAAATAAGTATGTGAACACCTGCCAATCAGCAAAAATTCTGACCTTTAAAGACCTGTTAGTCCACCTCTAAAAAATCCACCTCAACTCCACTTATTATTCTAAATTAGAAGCACCTGGTTGAGGTCGTTAGCTGCATAAAGACACCTGTCCTCCCCACAAAATCAGTAAGACTCCAACTACTAACATGGCTAAGACAAAAGAGCTGTCCAAAGACACAAAAAAAGAGACGAAATTGTAGACCACCACAAGGCTGGAAAGGGCTTCGGGGCAATTGCCAAGCAGCTTGGTAAAAAAAAGATCAACTGTTGGAGCAATAATTTAAAAAAATGGAAGAAGCTTAACATGACTGTCAATCTCTCTCGGACTGGGGCTCCATGCAAGATTTCACCTTGTGGCGCATCAATGATCCTAAAAAAGGTGAGGAATCAGCCCAGAACTACACGGGAGGAGCTGGTTAATGACCAGAAGAGAGCAAGGTGTTCAAATACTTTTAAAACATACTACATGTTGTTGTTTTTTTTTTTAGAGTAGATGAATCTGGAGATTTTTCCAGGACTCTGTTGTGCTCTCTTTTAGCCTGCCAGCACTCTTCAGTTCTAGTTCTCTGTTTTTTTGGGGTTAATAATCTGTAAATGAGCAGACTGAGACTGAGTTTGCTGTTCTGATATTACAATGTTCACAGTAGCTTTTGTATCAGTGGAATTAGCAGCACCACAGTTGCTTATGTAACCAGTAAATGCTTTTGAAAAGACATGGCTGAAATAAAACACTGTGAAAACCTAGCAGACCTCTTTGTAGCACATTAAAGGCATTTATCAGAATATTTTGTCCCGTCCCCACTTAGGAACACTAAGTTTTCAGATAATTAAATCTGCAGGATTGCAGCTTTAAAACCAGCAAATACATAAGAATTGTTATCTCAGGTATATTACTTAAGGTAATTCATTCCATTCAGAAACATATTATTTGCTCAGAGAGGTGACTTGATCTGCATATTACTGTATAGCTTATAGTATAATCAATAAATTTCAATGATTGATTATACTGTATTTCAATTAGTTTGTTAGTTGCATTTCCTTAAGTGTGCACTAAGCAGCAGAAATTATTCACATGTGAAAACAGACTTGGTGAATTAGTGTGTCATACCTGTGTCTGTCCAGTGTTACTGAGTTGTGTGCGCTGATAGGAACCTCCATTCAAACCGCTCATGCCCATGAACATGTCTCCTGAACTCGGTAGACCAAAGGAACCTGATCAGAAAACAGGAATAGTTAGCTTCTAACCTAATGAAGTTAAAAACAATAAGCTTATGGGTCATTATTAATAATAATAATAATAATAATAATAGAAAGAAGAAGAAGAAGAAGAAACCCAAGCAATATTTAACAAATATATCAAACAACCCCATGTATTTGTTTTCATTTTGTCACAGTAAAAAATGCGATCACTGGGGCTGTGAAACGATAAGAATCTGGTGATATGATGCATACAGTATCATGATACAGATGTTATATATATATATAACATGTTATATATATTATATATATATTGCAATGTACTGTGATACTGTAAATCAAATGTTATAAAAAGTGAAAGTAAATATTTTTAGCAAACCAGAACAAGATGCGTCATTGAGTCAATTGTCAATTAATCAATATAAGTTTCTATATATAGTACTATTGCAAACAAAAAAATATACACTGATATTTATATAGAATTTCCATAATTTCTTAGATTATGATTTAAGTATAAAAAATAATGAATAATAATAATAATAATAATAATAATAATAATAATAATAATAATAATGAATTAAGACTTGTTTACCTGTGAACATGCTGGTTAACAGATTGGCTTTGCTGTCCGTTGAATCCAGCTGAAAATCTTCATCTTTCATCTGAAAACCTGTGCAAGAATTAAATGCACTTATTAATGTCACAATTGTATGTTTTTAGCAAATTCCTTTTTTATTACACTATACAAATAAATTGGTACCACTTTAAAATAAGACTATCTTTATAAAGAGGTTATGAATGGTTTATAAATGAGATTATTAATGCTTATTAATTAGGCTGCAAATACTTTAAAACTCATAAATAAGCAGTTAATAAATAACAACATAGAAATGACAACAGTGAGTTAAAAAAATGGCAAAGTAGTGATTCACAGTTCCCCTCCCTGCATCGTGTAGGCGGGGTTCATTATAGCAAAAT
The DNA here is from genome assembly GCF_023375975.1 of Astyanax mexicanus. Lineage (NCBI taxonomy): Eukaryota > Metazoa > Chordata > Actinopteri > Characiformes > Acestrorhamphidae > Astyanax > Astyanax mexicanus. The sequence continues at coordinate 21,820,168 of NC_064408.1, read as the reverse complement.
CAGCATTAAACTGGTCATATTAATATATTTGTAAATATGTTTAACTCTTTACTATAAATTAAATGACTCAGTTGAATTAAATGACTAAGCAAACAACGGATCACTTTTGCCTTTTCAATTAATGTGTTGTAACTGCTTATGAATGGTTTTAAGGCATTAACAACCTAATCAACAATACTTAACAATCTAATTTATAAACCATTTATAAACCCTTTATAAGGGTAGTCTTATTTTAAAGTGGTACCAATAACTTATAAAACACTTTTTAACATACAGTATTAAGTCCCGCTCTGTATATTTTAATAACCTGTTTGGTCACATAATCAGTCAGAAAACTGTATGTGATGAGGAGAACAGATGACTTATCATGACTTTATTTTAAGATGGCGGATTTTAAGTAAGATGTGTAATTAAAAACATTAATAAAAACAACTTAAAACTACAAAAAGCAGTTGTTACACTCTCCAACTATCTCCAATCTCAACACTCATTCCTGTTACCTAAATTAATTCTCAGATCTTATTTTTTTATTTTTTTAAATACAAATTTTGGGAAAATGTGCTCAGTATGCTCATGCTATTAGCATAGCTGCCATTTAGCTATTTTTCATGTTTTTGCTAATTCTATGCTAAAAACTCATTCCTGTTACTTTCAGTCCTGGTACTCATCACATAAAAAGTAACAGGAGTGAGTGCCAGTAACAGGACTGAGTACAGTAACAGTTCAGTATATGCATGGTTACCGTGGTTGGGTGTAGCTGGTGAACTGGACTGGCTGTTCTGCACGGCAGCGGCTGCAGCTTGAGTGGCCGTTACAGCCGTTTTAGCCGCATACAGGTTTGCCTCCTCCTGGAATTTACTGATGTTCTTCTTGTAGCGAATGCGTTTGTTTCCAAACCAGTTTGAAACCTGAGAAAGAAAGAAAGAAAGAAAGAAATCCAGAAACGAAGGGCAGTTTTAATTACAAAGATTACCTCAAACATGGACAGTATTACATGAAAGTGTGGATAGCTGGTTTAAAGACAAATCTGCGCCATAGAGCTTAGTTTTTTTCCATCTATAGTTTTCTCTTGAAAGCAAAACACTATGTAACATAAAAAAAATCTCAGAACAAAAAAGAGCAAAGAAAAGGTTCAAAAGTCATTTAAAGGGGACATATTATAAAATATAAAGTGTGTATTTATACAGTACTTTTGGGTCTCTGGAGTTTCTACCAACCCACAAACTATGAAACAGGTCTAAAGTTTAGGCTTTATCATTCTGGTCAGATTTTCATCATGTACGTATCTCAAATCATGGCTTGAGAGTACAGCATTATATGGTATTGCTAAAATCTAAGCTTAGAAACAGCTCTTTTTGTGTACAGTGTAAATTAGCTCGGTCTGACTGCTTTTTTCCTGGGTCAGTAAAACGCGTAACTCTATCTGAAGCATCTCCTGAAAGAGTCGATAGAGTTCAATACCATCTGTCTATCTGTGGCAAAACTGCAGAATAAGGAAATGTAAGCAGTTCAGAATAATTATGCTGTGTGTGTTTTTTAATTTGGTATTTTAGCAGGTACAGCAAACTAGCATTATGTGAGGGATATATGTGTTTTAAAATATATCTGCATATTTAAATTTGTGCAGCTTGAGGACAGGATTAATAAAAATTGTAGTTGGGGTTGGAAATTGGGGTTGGAATCACAATAGTAATGTTGTGATTCTACGATACTTGATGTGTCACATACAGTATATTCTCTACGATACTTCACAGTGTCTGTGTTCCTGAAGAGGATAAAATACTCCTAAATAAGAAAATACCAGGAATTATGTGTTGCATTTACTGGTGTCAGTTTTACAGAATAATAAAAAAATATATATATACTTTTTACCCAATTCATTTAAATAGTGCCAACATGTGGAGTAATGCAGCAGCAGAAACTTTAGTAAGTCTAACTGGGGGGAGTCTTAGGGTGAACTCACACTAAGCACGGTTTGGTTGACCGCTGACCTGCACTCACACTGCGCTTAAACAATCCGTGCCCGAGCCCGCTAACGTTACTCACTGCTCAGTGGGCTTGCCGGTGTTGTGCCAAATTCAGTAACCCATGAAAAGCACATGAAAAGCCTTGAAAGGCACCCTTTCTCGGGATTTTATACACGCTGTCGAAGATAATCAGCTTTAATTTACTTAGAAATATGTGCCAAAAGCATAGTGTATAGTGTACCGTGCTCAGGCATGGTTCAGAGCGATTACACTACTGAAACAAGCCATGCTTTGGGAGGTTGGGAGATTGCCTAGTGTGAGTACACCCTTATGGTGTGTCTATGTTTCAATAATAATATTGATATTTGATGCCACGTATCGATAATGTATCACAAACTAATACAATATGATATATTGCGATGTTGATATTTTGTCCCACCCCTACACCATTTTAATTTAAAGAAACATATTTTGAATCAGACGTTCAATGACCCTTAATTCTTTGAAATTCTGAATTTATGGTTCAAAATATAATTAAAAAATATAATTTATTTAGAAAAAAACATGAATCATAAAGCAGCAGCCTGCTTTTGTTATGACACCAAAAACTACTCTTACATACCAAATGGCACGGGACGAGATGAGTATTGTCCTAAAAGTCCAATGACTTTTGCCATGGCACCCACATATATACTTTAAGTTCAACTTTGCAAGAGTCATTAAAATGTGTGCGGTTAGTGTGCAAATTTGTGTGAATAAACAAACAAATGATTATGATTTAAAATAAGATTTCACCTGATGTTCCACCTTAAAAATAGCACAACACAAATACACCTGAATAAGGAAATATTTCTCAGCGATGACAGTGACTGACTATCTTTAATAAACATGACATCAACTGCACTAGACGCATTTATCTACGAGTGCATCTTGGCAAATACACTCTTCGTAAAATAAATGCTTGCAAAAATAGTTGCACCCAGAAGGAAGTGCTGGTGTAATGCTATTCATAAAAAAGATTACCCAAAGGTTACCAGGAACAATGAATGTTTAAAAATGTACACTGCTGTGGGCAGTGAACTCTTGGGTCTTATTTGTTGATGTGCATACACAGATGTGTAACACATGTGTAATGCATGTGTAATGCATGTGTAACCAGTGATGGGAATAAAGGCGTTGAAATAAAGGGCGTTACTAACACCGTTACTTTTATCAGTAACGAGTAATCTAACTAATTACTCTGACTGTAACTATAACGCCGTTACCATTTCCGACACCCCGTTACTGCACGTTATTTAAGCCGCTCAATTAACTTTTTACAGGGCGAGTAACACAAAAGTAACGCAACAGTTACTTTTACTGGTAAATAGTTACTTTTATAGTGGAGTAACTCAGTTAATTACTTTTTTGGAGAAGTAAGTATTAACTTTGACTAATTACTTTTTTCAAAGTAATGTGCCCAACACTGTGTGTAACGCAACATGCCAGATGTCTCAGCATGAAGTTGATGAGGTTCCTAATGATGTCCCGCAATAATTAATTCAATGCCGCTCAAAAACAGTTGTTCTCAGTTCCTGCAGATTTTGCAGTAGGGTGGAGTGTTGATATGGCGTACATCCAATAGCATCCCACACATTCTCCTATTTGCATAGTATATGTGTCTTACTGACTGATGTCAGCAGTATGTGGACGAGCATAACCCCACATTACGACACCAGGGCTTCTGAAGGTGTGCCAATCTGGTATAACTACCCTGGTGAAAAAAAAATATTGTAATTGTAATATAAGTGTGCTGTAAATATACTAACAGATTTATGTACTTACCTAAAACATACTAAAAGTAAATTAATATTATGCTTTCTTCAAATGTTTCAAAGTATATATAATAGTGTATTAAAAAACAGGCTACTATGAAGTACACTTTTAGTTTAATGTAATTCAATATACTTCTAATATTTCCAAATATATTTTTGTACATGGTTAGCAAAGTGTGTTAAAAACAGCTGTAACAGTAGTTCAATTAAAGTACAATGTATTATGTAACTTTTTAGAAAGTAAATTAAATTACTACTACTAATTAAAAAAAAAATAAGTAAATTTGTAACCCCCCTAAAAATTGTAGTACAGTATATTAAAATATATTCTTATACCCAATGGAGTGTACTAGAAGTGTGCTACTTAAAAAAGACAGGAATAAGAAGCATATTTGTATTTAATGTAAATGTATTTAACAATCAATATTTAGTATATTTCTAATATACCCAGTGTATAATAGTGATACAGTTGTAATACTTATTAAATGTATTATAATTTTACTGTAAGCATATTTAAATTATGGGGTTACATACATGAAGTAGTATGTTTAAATGTTACTTAAGTTTATTTAAAATATTTCCATTTTAGTACAGTTAAGTGCACTTTTCTACTATTTTTATACAATTAAAGTATAATAAGTACAAAAAAAGGTGTTTCTGTTTTAGCACTCTGTAAATATAAAAAAGTACACTTTAGTGCATTATAGCATAATAATGCTTAGTACACTTTTTTTCACTAGGGTACCCACCAAGTTTCATTCCTGTCTGTTGATTCCTTCTGAGTGCAGATATTTTATGATGATGAGTGTACATACACTACAGTTCAGTGATATTAGTTGACACACTGCAACTGAATGGCAACAGACAACATTGAGGACGGATGTTTGGTGACGTACCTGTGACACAGTGATGGTGCTTCCCATCCCCTGAGGGCAGAAGAGAAGGGGCTTTTTACACTATAGACCTCCTCTGTGTCCTCGCACAGCCATATACCCAGCACAACACAACATTTCTGAGAAGCCAGACAAAAGGACTACCCCAGTACATTTGTCGCGCTTACTCTGCATCTTCATTTCACTTTGCCCTTTCATGATCCATTCAAATGTGTGAGCCAGATTCAGGTCGGCATTTGATGGCAAAGCAAGTGTGTCTGAATGTGTTTCTCTATAGCTGCACCTTCACAGTGTCACAGTATTCGCAAGCATAAGGAAAAGAATCTATGACAAATATGATTATCTACAGTAAAAAATATCACTTCACTTTTAACTGTTACTGTAGCTACAGTCTTGAAAATATTGGTGCCAAGCGTTCTTCAAAGAACTAGAATCTCCACACAAAGTAGGTTATACAGGTTCACTATTTAAACTACAGTATATGTCCATGCCAATAACAATTTGACCTATATTCATAAGCACTTTATTAGGAGCACTATAATAATACTGTGTAATGTCTTTTTCTGCTGTTAAAACTGTTTAAAACTGTTCTTTGTGGTATGTGTTCCTCAAAGACGATGGAAAGTTTGATTCCTTCGATATTCTAGTCCATGTTTAAATGACTGACAGATTTTAACATAGAAGTTTCATGCTTTAAATGTCCCATTCTTTTACATACTAAAGGTGTTCTACTGAATTCAGATCCATTGACTGGAAAGACCACTGCACTGCATTATCATAGCAAAAGTATCCATCAGAAGATGGGTAAATAGTGGACATAAAGGGATGCACATGGTCAACAATACTAGACATCCCACCTTGCTAATACTAAATTCAGGTGGGGGTGAATTTTGACTGAGGGGTAAGATTGTAGCATTATTTGTTAATGGGGGAGATTGTGGCACTATTCGTTAAAGGGGGAGACTGTGGCGCTATTTGTTAATGGGCAAGATTGTAGCATTATTTGTTAATGGGGGAGATTGTGGCACTATTCGTTAAAGGGGGAGATTGTGGCGCTATTTGTTAATTGGAGAGATTGTGGCACTATTTGTTAATGGGCGAGATTGTGGCACTATTTGTTAATGGGGGAGATTGTGGCGCTATTTGTTAATTGGAGAGATTGTGGCACTATTCGTTAAAGGGGGAGATTGTGGCACTATTTGTTAATGGGAGAGATTGTGACGCTATTTGTTAATGGGGGAGATTGTGGAGCTATTTGTTAATGGGGGAGATTGTGGCACTATTTGTTAACTGGAGAGATTGTGGCACTATTTGTTAATGGGGAGATTGTGGCCCTATTTGTTAATTGGAGAGATTGTGGCACTATTCGTTAAAGGGGGAGACTGTGGCGCTATTTGTTAATGGGGGAGATTGTGGCACTATTTGTTAACTGGAGAGATTGTGGCACTATTTGTTAATGGGGAGATTGTGGCGCTATTTGTTAATTGGAGAGATTGTGGCACTATTTGTTAATGGGGGAGATTGTAACGCTATTTGTTGATGGGGGAGATTGTAGTGCTATTTGTTAATTGGAGAGATTGTGGCACTATTTGTTAATGGGGGAGATTGTAACGCTATTTGTTAATGGGGGAGATTGTGGCGCTATTTGTTAATTGGAGAGATTGTGGCACTATTTGTTAATGGGGGAGATTGTGACGCTATTTGTTAATGGGGAGACTGTGGCGCTATTTGTTAATGGGGAGATTGTGGCGCTATTTGTTAATTGGAGAGATTGTGGCACTATTCGTTAAAGGGGGAGATTGTGGCACTATTTGTTAATGGGGGAGATTGTGGCGCTATTTGTTAACTGGAGAGATTGTGGCACTATTTGTTAATGGGGGAGATTGTGGCGCTATTTGTTAATTGGAGAGATTGTGGCACTATTTGTTAATGGGGGAGATTGTGACGCTATTTGTTAATGGGGGAGATTGTGGCGCTATTTGTTAATTGGAGAGATTGTGGCACTATTTGTTAATGGGGGAGATTGTGGCGCTATTTGTTAATGGGGGAGATTGTGGCACTATTTGTTAATTGGAGAGATTGTGGCACTATTTGTTAAAGAGGGAGATTGTGGCACTATTTGTTAATTGGAGAGATTGTGGCACTATTCGTTAAAGGGGGAGACTGTGGCGCTATTTGTTAATGGGCGAGATTGTGGCACTATTTGTTAATGGGGGAGATTGTGGCACTATTCGTTAAAGGGGGAGATTGTGGCACTATTTGTTAACTGGAGAGATTGTGGCACTATTTGTTAATGGGGAGATTGTGGCGCTATTTGTTAATTGGAGAGATTGTGGCACTATTTGTTAATGGGGGAGATTGTAACGCTATTTGTTAATGGGGGAGATTGTAGTGCTATTTGTTAATTGGAGAGATTGTGGCACTATTTGTTAATGGGGGAGATTGTAACGCTATTTGTTAATGGGGGAGATTGTGGCGCTATTTGTTAATTGGAGAGATTGTGGCACTATTTGTTAATGGGGGAGATTGTGACGCTATTTGTTAATGGGGAGACTGTGGCGCTATTTGTTAATTGGAGAGATTGTGGCACTATTTGTTAATGGGGAGATTGTGACACTATTTGTTAATGGGGAGACTGTGGCGCTATTTGTTAATGGGGAGATTGTGGCGCTATTTGTTAATTGGAGAGATTGTGGCACTATTCGTTAAAGGGGGAGATTGTGGCACTATTTGTTAATGGGGGAGATTGTGGCGCTATTTGTTAACTGGAGAGATTGTGGCACTATTTGTTAATGGGGGAGATTGTGGCGCTATTTGTTAATTGGAGAGATTGTGGCACTATTTGTTAATGGGGGAGATTGTGACGCTATTTGTTAATGGGGGAGATTGTGGCGCTATTTGTTAATTGGAGAGATTGTGGCACTATTTGTTAATGGGGGAGATTGTGACGCTATTTGTTAATGGGGGAGATTGTAGTGCTATTTGTTAATGGGGGAGATTGTGGCGCTATTTGTTAATTGGAGAGATTGTGGCACTATTTGTTAATGGGGGAGATTGTGATGCTATTTGTTAATGGGGGAGACTGTGGCGCTATTTGTTAATTGGAGAGATTGTGGCACTATTTGTTAATGGGGGAGATTGTGACGCTATTTGTTAATGGGGGAGACTGTGGTGCTATTTGTTAATTGGAGAGATTGTGGCACTATTTGTTAATGGGGGAGATTGTGACGCTATTTGTTAATGGGGGAGATTGTGACGCTATTTGTTAATGGGGGAGACTGTGGCGCTATTTGTTAATTGGAGAGATTTTGGCGCTATTTGTTAATGGGGGAGACTGTGGCGCTATTTGTTAATGGGGGAGATTGTAGTGCTATTTGTTAATGGGGGAGACTGTGGCACTATTTGTTAATGGGGGAGATTGTAGTGCTATTTGTTAATGGGGGAGATTGTGGCGCTATTTGTTAATGGGGGAGATTGTGGCGCTATTTGGTGACAGTGCTACACTAAGGAACCCTGAGTGTTCCAATAAGCCAGGCATTATCTAGTGGTTCATCCCATATAGCTTGTTTTAACACAGTAAATGGGAAGGCCCCTCTGAATGGCGAACAAGCTAACTAGCCCTTGGCACGGTTAGCGGATAATGCTAATGCTGCTCCAGCAGTGCTAGCTGGGGTTAACAGTAAGCTACAGTCCGATATACTCGCCTCTGGACATTAACAAAGATAATGCTTAGCGTGATTAGTGGCTAATGCTAATCCTGCTCCAGCAGTGCTAGCCAGGGTTAGCAGCAGGCTACAGTCTGATAATACTCACCTCTGAACGGCAAAAGAGCTAGCCCTTAGCACGTTTAGCAGCTAATGCTAATACTGCTCCAGTCTTGTGTCTCGCTGCTGAAGAACTAAACTATAATGCTGCAGTTCAGCAAAGTGGCTTTACTGCTGCTTTCAACCTAACTCGTAAATTTCACACATACGGCACATGGATGATTTTTAAGTGTGCCTTATAGTGCAAAAAATAAAGAAGCTGTGGGGACTTCCCTAAACATTTAAGGGCAATTTTCCAGACAGGGATTAAACCTAAATTTAGACTACACAGCATTTTGAATGTATACTGTATATCCAGTGAAAGGAAAATACAGTCTATGACTAGGCTTAATCCCTGTCTGGAAAACTGACCCTTACTGTATGTGTTATTGTGGTTCAAGCTAACAAATTCATTCTCTCTACAATCTCTACACAAAGGTTCCTCAATTGTTCTTGGCTTGGACATATAACTGTAACGCGGGAACCAGACGGGAGGCGGACGTAAATGCGGGTAAGACAGACTTTAATAAATAACAAATAAACAAATAAACAAACAGGGGAATAACGAATATATATATATATATATATATACATAAACAAACAGGGAAAACAAACAAAGAGCTAAACTAGACAGATAAGTACAAACCAAGGTAAGGGAATATGTACAAAGGATAAATACGTGAATATATACAAATAAACAAAGAAACAAACAGGCAAGAAACGTGACTAGAAATAAACAAGAAATACATAGAGCGTAACGAAACCGTGAACAAACTATAGTAAACGTGGCGAGACAAACGACAGAGGAAGGTGCAAAGACCGACGGAGGACAAGGTGGCAGAGGAGGGCTATTTATAGTAACATAAAACACACTAGAATTGGAAACACCTGGGGAAGGGGCGGAGCTACAAATTAGACACAGGTGGAAAAGTACTGAGACGGGAGACACAGGGGAGCACAGGTCACGTGGGGAATGCACACAGAGACACGAGACGAGGCCAAGACGTGACAGAAGCCCCTCCCTAAACGCGCAGCTCCCGAGGCGCGTAAAAACGAACCCCAGGGGCCGGCGGCGGGGAGAGGCCGGGAAACACAAGAGACGAGACCGGGGACTTTACATGGGGCAGAACAGGAGACTGAACTAAAGACCGGACAGGAGACTGGACAAAGAAAGGAGACTGGACCTTGGACATGAACGGAGACTGGACATTAGACTGTACACTGGACAAGACAGGAGACTGGACAGGGAACTGGACAGGGGTCGGTGACTGGACACAAACACGGTCACAGGGACAGGTACACAGAAACCAGACAAGACAGGAACAGGAACATAGACCGACACAGGAACCAGAACAGGGAGCGACAGGGGTACAAAATAAACTTGGGGATGCCCAGGACTGGCTAAAGTCTGTGGTGTGGTCCGTGGGGCCAGCCTGGGCACAGTTCTAGGGCTGAGGTCCGGGGCCCTTGGGGCAGACCTGGGTAGACGGGGCCTAGGGCCAAACATAGTCCTAGGAGCTGGAACTGGCGTGGGTGTGGTGACGGGTGCAGCTTGGACAGGTGCGGCGGCGGGTGCAGCTTGAGCAGGCGCGGCGGCGGGTGCAGCTTGAGCAGGCGCGGCGGCGGGTGCAGCTTGAGCAGGCGCGGCGGCGGGTGCAGCTTGAGCAGGCGCGGTGGCGGGTGCAGCTGGCGTCGGAGCTGGAGCGATAGGCACCACTGGCACAGGAACATTGGCGGTGGGCACCGCTGGCACAGGAACACTGGCGGTGGCGGGTACCGCTGGCACAGGAACATAGGCGGTGGGCACCGCTGGCACAGGAACATAGGCGGTGGGCACCGCTGGCACAGGAACATAGGCGGTGGGCACCGCTGGCACAGGAACATTGGCGGTGGCGGGTACCGCTGGCACAGGAACACTGGCGTTGGGCACCGCTGGCACAGGAACAGGAGCGGATTTGGAGACTTGGGCTGAAGGAGATTGCGTGGAGAACAGGGCTGCTGAAGAAAGCACAGAGACTTGAGCTGAACTCACCGCAGTGTATGCAGATTCCGGGGTGGCGCGAGCAGTAGAGTGTAGCGCCGTAACCATGGAAACCTTGGAGCGGAGAGCTGCTGCTGCCGCGAGTGACTCGAAAACCCGGACTGGATCAGCTGATTTGCCGGACGAGTCTGGAGTAGGAAGCGCGGAGCCGCCGGTAGAGTCCAGCGCAGGGGATGTGTCGAAGCGCGGCTGTGCGGCCGCCGTGGAAGCTGGATCTGCAGCCCTCGGAGAGGTGAGCGCCGTTACAGCCGGAGAGGAGAGCGCTGGAGCAGACGAAGAGGAGAGCGTCTTGGTAGCAGGGGATGCTAACGGAGTTAGCCGCGCCGCCGAATAGAAGGCTGGAGCTGTAGCTGCAGGAAATGATAGCTGGTTAGCCACTGAAGCTAGCTGAGGAGCTGCTGAAACGGAGCGCGCCATGGGAGGCGGGCGGACAGAAGACGGCGTCTTGAGGACCGGCACTGCTGGAGATCGGTTCGGGGCGAGGGTGGCCTCCTCCACCAGATCGAGTGGACATCGGAAAGCCGGGTGCAGAACAGACCCCGGAGGAAGCGGCAAGCGGGCTCGCGTCAGAGGGTAATCTTCATCCTCCGAACTAGACGCGGCAGCTACATAGTTCCAAAAGTCCTCATCGCCAGCGTCTCTGACCACCTCGCCTCCCCCGCGGTTCAAAGCAAGGCCCATAGCCCCAATGGTGATGCCCCCCCAAGAAAATCCTCCGGAATTCGGGATCCCTTAGAGCGCCTAGACCGTGGCCCTCTCCGGCCTCGAGGCCTTGCATTTTCCTGCGCCGGGATCCCGAAAGAGGGGCGGCAGATGGCCGGCCCGGACCTCGACAGAAATCTTCCCGCTACGTCCATAATTAAAGGTTCGGTCTTTCTGTAACGCGGGAACCAGACGGGAGGCGGACGTAAATGCGGGTAAGACAGACTTTAATAAATAACAAATAAACAAATAAACAAACAGGGGAATAACGAATATATATATATATATATACATAAACAAACAGGGAAAACAAACAAAGAGCTAAACTAGACAGATAAGTACAAACCAAGGTAAGGGAATATGTACAAAGGATAAATACGTGAATATATACAAATAAACAAAGAAACAAACAGGCAAGAAACGTGACTAGAAATAAACAAGAAATACATAGAGCGTAACGAAACCGTGAACAAACTATAGTAAACGTGGCGAGACAAACGACAGAGGAAGGTGCAAAGACCGACGGAGGACAAGGTGGCAGAGGAGGGCTATTTATAGTAACATAAAACACACTAGAATTGGAAACACCTGGGGAAGGGGCGGAGCTACAAATTAGACACAGGTGGAAAAGTACTGAGACGGGAGACACAGGGGAGCACAGGTCACGTGGGGAATGCACACAGAGACACGAGACGAGGCCAAGACGTGACAATAACAAGTAGGGCTACTACAACGTTCTTCAGAAAATCAAAGCTGATTCTTTTATTAGACGCCCAAAGAACTCCACTTGGTCTTTTTTTTAAATGTTCATGTTCACTCTCAGAATAATGAAAGTAGAAGAAAGTGGGCTAAAATTTCTTGAGACATGGCATTAGAAAAAATATAAAAAATAAAACATGACTCACCTGTGAGACAGTTATACTGCACTTTTTGGCCAGCTCCTCTTTGGCCTCTTCAGTAGGATAAGGATTGCTCAGGTGGGAGTAGAAATACTCATTCAGGATCTCTGTCGCCTGCTTGCTAAAGTTACGCCTTTTCCTTCTGGAGAAAGGAACACAAAAAACAAGCAAAAAAAGGTAAAACTGCAGTCTTCACTGTCCATCCTTCAATCATTGGTTTGAGACTTGAGAATTTTGGTTAGTGACATGATGCTTCATCATGCTGACTTCTAGTTGGTTGTATTAGCCTAACTTATGTCTGCTAATTGTTAGAGGTACAATCAGGTTGAGTTCAGTTCAACACCTTCATTAATAAGGTAAAGTGACTCAAATTTGCTTCACCAAGAGTTGACCAGTAGTTAAGGGGTTAAAGGAGAACTCCAGGTGTAAAATCCAGGCTCAAAGTAGCTCCACACCTCCTTGCTAAAATCTGAAGAGCTCTGACATTTAAAACGAGGCATTAATATAATAAATAATAAATAATAAAGTGCACAAGAAGCTTATTAAAACCACTGTTTACATCCTATAAGTCTATATACATAGACTCCACATAGCGTAGCAGCCGTTACCAGGAGGCAGGCTATGTAGAGTCTATGTATATATGTAGATATATATGTTTGTTATTTTCAGTTCAGTAATGGTGGCGCTCGGAGCTGTGGCTAGCATTATAGGATGGTAACAGACATTTTTAATAAGCTTCTTGCACACTTTTTAAGTTATTAATGCCTCTTTTAAATGTCAAAGCTTTTTGAATTCTGGCAAGGAGATGTGGAGCTACTTTAAGCTGGATAACGATGGAAAAAGCAAATTATGCCCCGTCTCACCCAGCTCTGAAGGGTGTTTGGACAAACTGTTAAAATATCTGGATCTCGGAACGCTGTGGGAGAGCGAAGGTGTGCTATATATCAATGGTAAGTACTTTTTATCATGTTTTACTCCAACAAAAAGTCCATTTTACACCAGAGTTCTCCTTTAAGTGAATATGAAGGCAAATCATTTTGTACTTTTACTAAAGAGAAGGTCTAAATTGTGGAATTCTACTTTTACTGGAGTTATATTTTACCTTGGGCATCTCTACTTTAACTCAAGTACTTTGATGAGTCATTTCCAGCAAGAGTTTCATAATACATCAGAAGTTTAATCCTTTTTTTACATTTTGCAATCTGACACATAATTTAACACCCTAACAGGGATGGACTGGCCATCATGAGGGTTGAGACTACTCCCAGTTGGCAGTTACTGTATGTGTGGGCAGAAACTGCAAAGAGAGAAACTGAATAAAGGTGTTTGTCTGGAACATGCACCACATTTTCATTTCTGATGAAGTCTTATGTCAAAAGTCATGGAATAGCAGCATGCAAACTGATTATAAAGTATCTCAGGGGATAGCTTGGAAACACTCACACCTGTAAGTTGTGAGGTTTTATCTTGTGAATAAGGTGAATTATTAGAGTTTGTGCAAGGACTGGCAGTGGGTGCCTGATAGTGAATGGTACATTTAATTTCTGTTGTGTTAGTTGTGCAGGCATTTAACACTCCTCAATCCTCAGTGTCACATGTGTACTCATGTGGGCTACATGTCCACTGTGGGTAGTAATGATTGTGACCAGTGATATCTGGCTAGGATTGTCCTTCGTTGTGAACCAATCATATCCATATTCAATGCAGGAGACCCCACACACATAGAGCTCTGGAAAAATGTAAGAAACCACTTAAATTTCTGAATCAGTTTCTCTGATTTTGCTATTTATAGGTTTATGTTTGAGTAAAATGAACATTGTTATTTTGTTCTATAAACTACAGACAACATTTCTCCCAAATTCCAATGAAAAATATTGTCATTTAGAGCATTTATTTGCAGAAAATGAGAAATGGCTGAAATAACAAAATAAAAAAGATGCAGAGCTTTCAGACCTCAAATAACTCAAAGAAAACAAGTTCATATTCAAAAAGTTTTAAGAGTTCAGAAATCAATATTTGGTGGAATAACCCTGGTTTTTAATCACAGTTTTCCTGCATCTTGGCATGTTCTCCTCCACCAGTCTTACACACTGCTTTTGGATAACTTTATGCCACTCCTGATGCAAATATTCAAGCAGTTCAGCTTAGTTTAATGGCTTGTGATCATCCATTTTCCTCTTGATTATATTCAAGAGGTTTTCAATTTGGTAAAAATCAAAGAAACTCATCTTTTGTAAGTGGTCTCTTATTTGTTTTTTTCCAGAGCTGTATATCCCACAGGTCAGTGCAGCATTCTATAGCTTTAATGGGACATTGCAAAAGTCATGGGACACTATACTAGCTCTTACCCAATGCATTTTGGCATGTCAGTGTATAAAATGAATAGAGGCCATGCAGGACAAATTAGTATAAAGTCCTTAATGAAGTCAGAACACAGTGATGTGGCCTGAACGTACCTGACCTTAATGTACTCCCTGTTCTTGTTACTCACTAATCTGTGACGCTCCCAGTGGGAGTCTACTGCTGTGCTCTGTTATGCAGTCCTCCAAGCAAATTATTCACTGGTGAGCAGGTTTCTGCCTAATTTACTCCAGGCTTAAGGAAATGTACATGCTCTACCGACTACGACTCCCCTCTTTGTGAAATATCTTTTTTTTTCTGCAAACTATCTTGAAAATAATGTTAAGTGTTGTAGTTATGGAGCAATATAAATATTGTAGGTGTCAAACAAAAACCTAGTAACTTCAAAAGAGGTGAAAAAAGCATTTTCTATTAAAATATAGGAAATATTCTATGAAAATATTTAATTTCAAGTCCTTTAGGAGCATCTAATTGTATTCTATTGCTTCATACATCACACAGTTTTGAAACAGTGTTAAGGACGAAAATGGCAAACATATAGGCACAAGATATTTGTGTGACAGTGAGGATATATACTCATCCAGTGCCCTCTGGTAAAGAACAGTGAAAAAAAGGTTATGAAATCACACTGAAAATAAACAAAATAGCATCTAACCCGTTCATGTTTTTATGTTGATGGATTATGTTATGTCCTTTATGTGCATTTTAAGAGCTCTGTTATGCAGGGGTTGGACAATGAAACTGAAACACCTGGTTTTAGACCACAATAATGTATTGTGGTGATGGACAGTTCTGGTGGAAACAGGAGAGTTGAGGTGCACATTGTATTCTGCCGTGATTTGATCAGCAGTGGTTTTATGTTTTTTGGATACAATCCGGGTTAGCACCCGAACATCCCTTTCAGACAGCTTCCTCTTACAGCGTCCACAGTTAATCCTGTTGGATGTGGTTGGTCCTTCTTGGTGGTATGCTGACATTACCCTGGATACCGTGGCTCTTGATACATCACAAAGACTTGCTGTCTTGGTCAAGGATGCGCCAGCAAGACGTGCACCAACAATGTGTCCTCTTTTGAACTCTGGTATGTCACCCATAATATTGTGTGCATTGCAATATTTTGAGCAACACTGTGCTCTTACTCTGCTAATTGAACCTTCACACCTGCACACTCAGGCTGGTCCAATTTAGCCATGAAACCTCCCATACTAAAATTACCGGTGTTTCAGTTTCATTGTTCAACCCCTGTAGCGATCTATAGGCAAGCCATTAACCGTGCAATGTACAGCTTGACTTAGGGTGAATCAGTGTGTCTTTGCTATTGTAACAATGGGAAAAGTATGCCTTGCATGCCTCTAAATACTCAAAAGGCATGAATTAAATATTAATTAATTATTCATGAGTGTGTTTTGGGCATTATGTAAAATAAACCAATCAGCCTGTCACTTGCCATTACCTTTAAGAGCCAGATGCGCTCTGACTTTGGCGCATTGCTATTTTAACTCCAATAACTCCAAAACTCCAATCAGCAGCGGAAACTGACCTGCCAGTTCAGGCTGTGAAAATGTGCAAGCAGGTCATTTAACATTAAAACAGGAATATGACAATTGCCTATATTTTGTGTTGATGTAGAATAATGTTATATTATTCTGTTTTGTATTTTGGCATGTGTTATTGGTTTGTGCACTGCTGCATGTGCATGTGTGTGTAAGAAGTGGGGGTGTATGTGTGCTGAGCATGCAGCGCCATTCGCTGCCAAGATAGCAATAAATGTCTGACTGATGACTGTTGTCTAGGTTGTATTCAGTCAATGGTGCACCTGTGTTTACTGTTGCCAAGATAGCAATACATCAGAAATTTACCTAAACACACCTTTTTTGTGCCACAACACCCAACTGCATAGACATATTTACAAGTATTTTAAACGCTGCAGGTGGAAAGCATGAAAATAGATTGTTGGCAGAGTGTAAGATAGCAATAAGCTTCCCCATAGGGCCCTATGTGTTTAACTGTTTGTGAATGCATTCAGGTATTTTAAATGTGCACACACACATACAAATACAAACACACACAGCTTGTATTCAGTAACTGTAGACAAGTATTACAAAACATTAACATAATAGCAACATGCATAACCCCCTCCCTATGATTATGTGTTAAGCTGTGGAGCAGTGGAACTGTGTTCTGTGAAATGATGGTGCTCCATCCAATAATTTGGGATGAGAAGTACATTCAAATAAACTCTCTCAATTAGCCAATCAGATCACTTAAAAATAAATAATGAATTTATGTGCAATAAACCAATCAGCCTGTCACTTGCCATTGCCTATAAGAACCAGGTGCGCTCTGACTTTGGCGCATTGCTATTTTAATGGTGTAGTGCTTCTGTGATTCTCATCAGAGGAACCTGACCTTATTATATTATGTATATATATATAATATATATATTATATTATATATCTTAGCGTGTGTATTTTTCTACTTTTTCAGTTATGCTAGCTGTAATAGGTGGGACCTAATGGGATGCATGAAAAAAACTGACAAACAACAATTAAGTTAAGTTAAGTTAAGTTAAGTTGCTATTATTAGAAAGATTGACAGTGACACCTTTACAACCATCCATCTATAAATGTACTTATCTGCTGGTTTTACGTCCAACTCAAATTTAATTTAGCTCATTAAGCACATCAAGAAGATGTAATGACTGCATGGATGAGGTGAGATTGACATCATGAGGTAAGATTGACTGATTGGTCACAGCTAAACTGAACATATCTAGACTTATGAATCATCTACATTGTATCTCTTATCCCATCATAACTTTAAAAATTACTATACATAATGCTGACATTAGGGGTGTGCCATATCATATCGTACGCGATAATATCGCCAACATTTTTGAATATCGTGAACGATATTATACCCCAAAAATATCGTGCCATATCACCCACCTCTAATTATCACAGGGTACTACTATTTTACTGTTTTTATCAAAAGAAAAATTCACACTGTTCTCATTTTCCATTACATATCTACTAGAGACAGATTATATCTGTCCAGTATCATTTATTTTACTTTAATCCTGGATATATGGAGATATTTGGAGTGCATTATTATTAGTATCATGACATTCTGGATCATTGACTTCTGTTACAAATCTGATCAAATTCTTGTATTTTTTAATATCTCAGGTAGGGGTGTGACAAAAATCGTATGCAATAATAAAATAAAATTTTCATTTTGTTGCAGTAGTGCATTCTTGAAAAAAAAATCATTAATTTATATCGCCAAGAGTATCGTTATCGCGAAAATACCATGAAATATTGTGATGTTATTTTAGGGCCATATCGCCCACCCCTAGCTGACAGTATTCTCACCCATTCCTTATCACACACACTGACCTGGCATCCAGGAAGCGGGAGCGTAGGATCATCACAGCCTCACATGTGCTCTGCTTCAGCTGCATCTGGATAGAGCTGAACTTGCGGTGTATGATGCCCACCATGCACTCGATCTCTTTAGGGGAGATGGGTCGAGTGCGAGACTGCTCTCTCAACAAGTTCATCACGTGGGTCGTGAACTCATTACAGGCCTGCCAAAGAGAAAGAAAACACTCTTATAACAACCAAATTACCCAGAACACATTAAATTTATTTACTGTTAATACTGAAGTAACAGTGTGAGTCAAATACAGCTTTTATTTAACACTAACAATGTTAATTCAACATTGGTAAATTTGATGTGTAGCTGTAATTTTGCCAAAAAAAAAATCAAACTCCTATAGTTTCGAAGGCAATGTAGAAAGAAACAAAAGAAAAACATTGAATGAGATGGTGTGTCCAAAATTTGATTTGTACTTTAAGTAAATAAGTAAAATAATAAATAAATCAATAAATAAATGTTTTTCACAGCGCTGTAAATATTACAGCGTGAGGTACCTGCTCATATTTCTCCAGCTCGGTGTGGTAGATCTGCCGGATCTGTGAGAGTTTGGCTCTGTAGTCTGAGTGCTCGATGGAGTTATCGGTTCCGCCCCCAACAGCTGCTGCCGCTGCCGCCGCGACCGCCGCAGATCCGCCCCCTTTATCAGGTCCGGACACGCCCTCAGCTAGCAGCATGTTATCAAGTCGCATCAGCTGAGGGTCAGGGGGTTCATCATCATGGGCACCACGGATACTGAGACCTGTGAGAAGACACACATGGTCATTACTGTCAGTGTAGTTGAGATAGAAGCAAGATGCCTAGAGCAAATGGCTTTATAAAACGAGCACAAGTTACACAAATCAAATTGAGCACCAACATGACCAAGCAAGTTAACCTAGCTGGTGAACCAGAATGACCCAGCTGGCTGACTAGCATCATCATGTTGGTCGAACATCATGACCAGCATGACCAAGCTAGTTCACTGGCATGACCAGCAAGATCACGCTGGTCTGATTAACCAGTATGACCAAGTTGATGGATCAGCTAAACCAAGCTTGACCAAGTTAATCAAGCTGCGTGACCAACAAATGCGCACTGGTTGACCAGCATGACCAACAAGAACAACATTATTGACCAGCATGAACAAGCTTTTAGACCATCAAGACTAGCAACACCAAGCTAATTAACCAGTATGGCCAAGTTGGTTGACCAGCATGACCAGAATGAACAAACTTATTGACCAGCATAACTAGCAACACCAAGTTAATTGGCCAGTATGACCAGCATGATCACGCTTATTGACCAGCATGTCTAACAACACCAAGCTAATTGACCAGTATGGCCACGTTGGTTCACCAGCATAGCTAAGCTTAACCAAGTAAATCGAGCAGCATGACCAGCAAAAGCACACTGGCTGATCAGCATAACCTAGCTGGTGAACCAGAATGACCAAGCTGGTTGACTAGCACGACCAATTTGCCAACCAACATGTCCCATCTAGTCAACACCTTGACCATCAAACTCAATCCAGCTAAGGCCACTCAAAACCACCTACCAGGATATTTTATTAGCTGGGTCATAAATTACTTGTTACCAAACCAATCATATACAGAACACATATTATACTGTATATGTATAATAGTAATGCATAAGGTGTATTAAGAAAGGTGTTTTTGGTTCTGAAAGGCAAAAATACTGAAACTGGGACGAGATGAAAAAAGCACATCAGCTCATCTCCCAGAGGTGTGTCCTTCAAGAAAAGTAAAACATAAAAAAAAACAAAAAAAAAACATCAATCTAACAGTTCTCCTCCTGTTTTGGTTGAAAAAAAAAACGGAAGAAAAGAAACTAAGAACTGAAATAGTCTTTCATTCTTTCTTACTTTAAACATTATAGAGCAGCAGGACTTGATAAACAGGTGATTAATTGCTTCCAGTAATAAATCAGATTGATTCAGTGAAATGGCAGAAAGCTTGAGTGCATCCTCAGCCATAACATGACACAAGGTTAGGCCGGTATGACATGATGTCTATCAGAGGTTTGCATCAGTCAGCGAGGTGTTTGTGCCGGTGTCACTGACGAGAGGAGGATTGACAGTGGCAGGTCACCCGTCTGAAGCGGGCGGGTGAAGCGCCGGCAGCAATAATGCCTCGCTCCAGCAGCTACCATCAGCATTCGAGCCCAGCGCGCCGCTCCTTTGTTCCACGCCAATGGAGTTTTTCAACACTTCACATCAGAGGGACCCCACATGGGGGGAAAAGCATCAATCTTAAAAGGCTCGTCAAAGCTGACAGAAGGTCAAAGCACAACCGCTGCGTATGAACGGTGTGTGTTGGACGGGTGGGGGGTTTGAAGAACCTCGTCACCGATACGGTGGTGAGTTGGAGCCTGGATTTTAGCCTGGGGCAGAAAAAGAAATAGCTCAAGCTCTTTCGAGTGTCTGCCACATTCAGGCCTTTTCAACAAGTCAATACTCAACAATCACAACAATCCAGTTTAGATGTACAACCTACTGCTAAATGCAAGGCTTCAAAAAAAATGGATACAAAAAAGATTTTACTAGAACCAAAAACAACTGTACAGTTGGAGCAATTTGTAGTTCTATTGTGACAAACTGTAGTTTTTCTTGTAGTTTTTCTGCATACTTTATTATCCTCCTTATCAGGAGAGACCACAATAGAGCAGCTGCAGTGACTCTACTGGCATGGTGGCGTATGAGGTGTTAATGTGTGTTGTGCTGGTATGAGTACATCAGACACAGCAATGCTGGTGGAGTTTTTAAACAATGTGTTCACTCAGTGTTCACTCGTTAGACTCTATACTGTTCATTATAATATTATATTATTATATATTATAACAATATACTATTGTTCATTATAATTTAAATTACCTAACAGGCCAGATCTGGCCCGCGGGCCACCTATTGCCGACCCCTGCTCTAGACCTTCATCAGTGGCAACAGGACACTGCCCACAGGATGATTTCTACTATTTTCAGTCCAGCAGTGACACTGAGGTGTTTAAAAACTCCAGCAGCACCGCTGTGTCTGATCCATTAATTTTAGCACATTTATTCATTCATTTATAATTTGTTAAAACCAGTTGTATATTGAAGCAGCTGTTAAATAATGGAAGTATAATATTAAAAATGATAAATTATGCAGGTTCATAGAAAGTATTCTATGTGAGATCCAGGGTTCCCAGTTCAAGGGTTCATACCTACAGTTTTTTTCTTTTAGTAACACATTAATTAACAGTACTCATGACAAAATGTCTCAAGTAACTATTTACTACTATCTTAAGATATTATTAATCATTGCAAACTACTATTTGTAACTACTGTCTTAAAATTAATTACATGGGTTCACAACAGTCTTGAACATTAATATTTACTAATGTTTATTCATTTTTTAACAAATGCCTATGAATAATTTGTTTAGATGTTAACCATTTAAAAATGTTTTTTACTGTCTTAAGTACTGTTGTTTTTGACCCTTATTTTAAAGTGTTTCTTTTCTTTTTCTTTACACTCAAACATAAATAATTATTTGGGGTGATGCCAAATAATAAGATATATAGTAATAAGTAATAAGAATATATAATTGAAATGCAATTAATCTATGGCCTCACTACATAAAACCTTGTTTTCCACACTTATTTTTTGGAATGTGAGGAAAGGTAATCTGCTGAATGAATAATTGAACAGCAGTCTCTGGAAACAACACTGTTTGTGATTCTGATCGGTGATGAATTATTACTCTGTGGATTTACAGTTTCAGTGTGAATTATACAGTAAATCAGCAAGAGGCAGCGGAAGAGGGAGAGGTGGTGTGTGTGTGTGTGAGAGAGAGAGAAAGAGATAGAGAGAGAAAGAGAGAAGTAAACAGAAAACTCAGATGTAAATCAGTGCTGTCCTGGGGAGAGACTAAAAATAAAATAGTAAAACTAAACCACAGCTCAGTGTTTTACTGAACTGCAGATAGATACCCCCAACTGTTTTTCATTTAAATTGTAAATAAATCGACAACTTCTGCATGCTCTAAAGAAAACTGATAAGCCAAAATTCATGGGATAGCAGTAGTTCAAATAACCGTAATGTCAGGGTGCAGCAAGGGAGACATGGAGGTGGACGCAATTGCGAGTAATACATATATATATACTGTATATCCGGAGGAGAAAAGGAAAAAGGGAACACTTGGGCACAGGTAATGAGGGGGTGGAGCTACGAATGACACAGGTGGGAACATGGAAGACAGGGGCAGAGACAAGGAAAACAACACAGAGAGCCATGTACTAAGGAGAATGTGACACGCAAATTAAAATGTTATTTCAGGGGATGGCTTGTGAACACACACATCTGTGTAAGTTTTGAGGTGTTAACTTGTGAGCTAAGCTGATCAGCTGGCCAGTGTACACTGACGTGAACTCAAGTAAGGCCCAGTTATAAGTTAAAGAAGGCATTAGAATATAATGTCATGTAACAATAGTGATCAGCAGCATCTTAAATTGTCTGTGTTAACAGATTAAATTTAAGGAAATAAATAGGAATAGTGTTGTAAAATAAGCATTTTGGTTTTCTATAGAGGATTTATCCACTCACTTTCACTCAGAAAATTACAAAAATGTGGAATTTAAGCAACTGTGTCCAAACATTTGCATCAGACAGTTCAGCCTTAGTCTCTAATTGTCTGAGATGAATCTCTGCCTCTCTGTACAGTCTGGCACTGATTCATTTTTCAGTCTGTGAAGACGAAAAAACACCAACATCCACTCTGCAGACTATGAGTAAAAGAAAAAATGCAAATTCAGCACAGCACCCGTCTCGTGAAATACCCACAGGCACACTGTATCCCCGGCAAGTGGTCACATGGCTTCAGCACAGCCCTAATTAGTAAGCAGAGACTGAATGAGGGCAGGTCAGGCTGCAGAGAGGAAAGTGAGAAAGAGGAAGATGTGCACACATACATGCAAAATGCAGCTCAACCCTACCCTGCTAAGCATCAGCTAAAAAAAACTATATTACAGTAAATATATCACTATTACTGAGTAACATAAACAATGGAGGAGCTCCACAATGTGTGGCATCACTGGAAGAACAAATATCATGATAATACATACTGAATGGTCACCATTAGAACCTACTTTACTCCATTATAAAATGTGTGCATATCTTTCTTATTATACTGTATAATAACCTGATGATTTTAGGATTAGGCTTAGGTTTATGTGTAAGCACAGTAATGAACAATAACGTAATGTATTTCATAGGCCTTAAAATAGAACTCAGTGGGACTCCACAAGGTATGTTAACCCCCTGGGGTCTACAAATGCACCAGCCCTCTCAATGCTTCTATTAATATCTCTGTGATAATAAAGAAACACAGAAACACAGTTCAAACAGTACCTGAAGCTGTATAGTCTGCCTTACTAAAAATGCAAGCTGAAAATTAAGTCTGTATTTAAAGTCGTTCCAGCATTATACAATCATATAATCAAACAAACATGGAATGTCTATACTCCAGAGGGTTAAAACCCACTTATGTATTTTTCAAGAATATTCTAACATTCACCAGTGTTTGTTTAATTTACGCCTACAATGGATCCGTCATCCATCAGAGCAGAGCTGTGAACAGTTCTGTTAACCTCTTCACAACTTTACAACTGATGCTCTCAAACACATTAAGAGGACAAGAAACTCAGGTAATTAACTCTTGATAAGTTCAGCACAGCTGTTAACTGAAGTCAGCTATTCCAGGTGACTCTACCTCATACAGCTGACTGAGAAAATTCAGCCAAGATGTGCAAAACTCTCATCTAAGCAAGAGGTGTCTACTTTGAAGAATCTAAAATCTAAAGTACATTCTGTTTTATGTAACACTTTTTTGTTTACTAAATAATTCCATATATTTTTCTTCATAGTTTGGATGATTTTATTAATTTAAATCATGAAAAAAACCTTTGAATGGTATTGTGTTAAGTAAATTTCATACCTAACACATATAATCCTTTCCTCATTCTCTATATCTTTCTGATACACACACACTTTTTGAATTTACATTTAAATATCTATTATTAAAATCTAAAGTTTTAGGAAGAACAGGGGCCCTAGAGTGCACTCTGCACAAGGCGTGTTGCGATGCTCATTGCTGTCTTACACCCCGTCAACAGTCTATTTTGACGCCTTGCACCCGCACTGTTAAAATAGCGTATATAGAGTTATAGGTAGTAATATATCTACGCTAATGGGTGTGGTGGTCTGGAAGATAGAGGTTCTATCTTGACTGCAGGAAATACAGGTGCGCCACTGATTGATTTAAACCCTGACAACAGTCAACAGTCAGCCTCCCATTCCTGTCTTAGCCATACAGGAGGGCAAATTCAGCTTTTACATCAACACCAAACAGAATAAAGAATAAAATAACATTGCCATTCCCTTAAACAAACTGCTGGCGTACCTTCACAGCGTGAATGCACAGGTCAGTATCTTTTCTGCAGATATATGTTAAGATAATAACGTGCCAAAATCAGAGCACACCTGGCTCCTAAAGGGAATGACAACTGGCACATTGAATCGTTTATTTTATGTTTCTGTCTATGATTAATACATTATACATGCCTTTTTTTACATTTTGAGCTGAGCAAGGTGTATTTTTTGTGTCCTCACGATAACAAACACACACCGATATGCCCTAAATCCAGCTGCAACATGCACAATTGACCGATGCACTATAGATTGCTAAAATTGCTAAAAAGGTGTGCTTGATCATAATTAATCACATAATATTGTGGTGAATAATCTGATTAAATGTTACTGCCCACAGTACCAGAAGAAACAAGAAGAAGGGAAAGGTACGATAGATAGAGGTACGAGCGCACAACCTAAAACAGCCTTGGGGTCATTAATCTACTTTAAAAGGCTGGTGACACTACATAAACACTTAACCCAACGACCCTTCAACCCAACAAGATCGATCCGCAAAGTTTCATACACAATTACTGTAAATCAAAACACTGGAAACCCACACTCAGTTTTACTGCTTTTATCTAGATCACATTACACTCAATTATACCAATTACATGTCAGGGGGTGGGAGGATTTTTACTGGAAAACCTGACACTGTGTGCACTTCTCTTGAAAAGATGTATGCAGTTCTTTGTTTGCTGAAGGAAAATTAAATATTAGCACATGTTGTGCTGCTAGAGGAACAGTGGCTGACTGACAAGCGACAACTCTCTCTGACTGATAAGACTGAGTGACTGAGTAACGCTGACTCTCGGCTCTAGATTCAGTCTTCTCAGTGCTGAAATATACTGTAATAACATGTGTAAAAAATGTATCTGTTTATGCAGTGTTGAGTGTTTCGAGTTTGGCCTAGCGTTGTAGATTCATGCAGTATTCTATCTAACTGTATTAGCTATCATTTCTAGAGAATTCTAGATTTTATATTAGTGAGGTAGCATTAAATAAAATGAATTCCACTCATTGTAAAATACAAAGAGCAGCATTATGAACTTGCTGACATTTACATAGGTTCCTGCTAAACACAAATTTATAGAATTTACACTTTCTGTAAATCAAATTAACTTCAGTTCACTTCTCAAATATCACTGTGTTTGTTTGCTATATAATATATTTGACTGAAATTGCTGTTTCGAACAACCTGTGATTTATAAAGGAAAATCATGAAAATTATCAGGTGTGCCCAAATGTTTTCGTATCATTGTATTGTGTGTTTGTCAAATTATAGATCTGAATCAATTTCGACACTAATATTTTACACTGCCGAACTAGAAATAACAGAGTTAACATAGAACAATCAGTTCTATATGTGAAATGGCTACAGGAGACCTTTTCACAAACACTGCATTGAGTTTTCCTGATGTAGCACTTCCAGATAGCCAGTGCGTTCAGGGGAAACTGCAGCGGCTCAGATGCCTTGTGCTGCCCGACATCACCTTGGGTACCATCTACCCACTCAGAGAGAGCAAGGCCAATTGTGCTCTCTCGGACTCCGGCTGCTGATGGCAAGCTGCATGAATGGGATTCGAACCAGTGAGCCTGATCGTAGTTGCCCCACCAAAGATTTTTCTAGGACCTTAGATAATAATCATAAAATGGTTAGAAATAGGTTTTAATTTGAAGGTTTTGGATATGTGAATCAGGAACGAGACGAGTTTACTATTGCTGAAAGAGGTTTAAATATAACTGGCAGTACTTCTTAAAATCAGTTTTGAAGAAATTGGGTAAGTTGTAAAATTTGATGAGGTGATAATTCACTATGGGTCTAGCTGTGGAGGTGGATTAAAAACTTCCAGAATTTCTCCTGTAACTGTAACACTTTCAAATGTTACAGATATTTTAAATAACTGAGCTGTATTTCTTTATAAATGCTATTTTAATCAAATGAATATTAAATCGGCTTTTTATTCACACGTTTGATGCTTGATGCCTTTCTATGACCACTCTTTGTTGTTTTGTTTGCTTCATGGTGGTCACCGTCCTTAAGAAAGGCAGGTTGGAATGGAGGCTAGGGATGAAGTTGAAGCACATTCCAAGCTGTGAGAAAAAGTCCTGCAATCAATGCCATGAAGAGCAAATTGAGCCTGACATTTACCAAATAACTGTAATTTTCTCCCAAAACACTTTGTCTCAGAGTGCTCCTGCAGCTGAAGAGAAAGCTTTTAGGGCATCGGAGGTGCCTCACAACTGAGAATTAAACACAAAGGACATCTGTAGCTGCAGATATTCCAGTTTACCAATATCATTGGCTAGTATATTTTATAATAAAAAATATTGGCACACAAAGGCACTGATGTTGCTTTCAATTTGCCCATTTAATGTTATAATAAACTGATAGTTATATTTGTCATTGTACAGTGGCTACAAATTTCACAACAGTCAAGACATACAGCATGTAGGCCTGCATACTGTATATTATATTACACATTTACCATCTGAAATGTACACCATAGCCACCATATCATAGTTATCATATGATTCTTTATGGTGACCAGAGGTATAAAGTAATGAATTACATTTACTCAAGTTACTGTAATTGAGTAGATTTATTGAGTAATTTGTAATTTTTAAAGTAGACTTTAAAATAGGTAATTTTACTTTTACTCAAGTACATTTTGACACAAGTAGCCACTTTGCTACATTGGAAACCTCCCAATTACTGAGTAAAAAATAAAATGCTGGAACAAAAAACAATTGTCTGAATTACAAAAAAAAAAAAAAAAAATGGCATGAATGCTCGCGCGTGGAATAACAAGGCAATAACGTCCTCATGCAATACAAAATGTGCCCCGCTGGACAGAGCTGTCAGCTTTCAAAACTTCCACATTAAACCTGCAAAAGCATTTGGTGTAAGTACTTTTACACCTGTAAAACTATAAAAATACAGTTTATGGTCACTTATAAGACCATAACTTTTTAATAGTAAAGAAAAAAATGGATCATAGAAACCTATGCCACTTGTTCTTGAAAATGTTTTATGGGCTGGTCTGAACAAATACCGCCTGAAAGGTCCAACTTATTATGTGGAATAATAGTAATAAAATAAAACGATTGAATTTAAAACGATTTAATTTTTGATTTGTTGCAGTTTTTACATCAAATAAATAAAAGTAACTATGTAACTTTTACTCAAAGTACATTTTAAATTGAGTACTTTTTACTTTTACTCGAGTAGATTTTTAGATGGGTACTTTTACTTTTACTTGAGTAGAATTTTAGCAAAGTAAAGGTACTTTTACTTAATTAAAATTTTTCAGTACTTTTTCCACCTCTGATGGTGACTTAATGTACACTCACTAAGCACACTATTACAAACACTACAATGAACCCACCCTACATGTCTTCATTAACACAGAACATACGTTTGTGTTGATCACCTATATTTGAAGTAGAAATAAATTATAAAAAAACATATGCGCTGTAAATATATATTTACATATACAGTACTTGTTACGTCAACTATAAGGCGTCTGTGTTGGATAGCATTGTACTGTGTGACGAGGGGAGACGGAGGCCATACATGCACCAGATTGCTCAATATTGTTCCCTACCTGTTAAATAATTTTTTTTATATAGTTTAAAAATTAAAGGTTTACACAATATTGCCAAATATATTCACTTGCCTGCATTGTGTTTGGTGATGTAAGGCTTGGATGGTGTTGCTCAGACATAGAAACCCATTTCACAAACCTCTACATATACACAGTTATTGAGCTAATCTGAAGGTCACTTAATGTTTGAAGGTCTGTAGAGATTTGTCTTTACTCCTGTAGTCATGGAAGTTTTTGAAAGTGAGATCAAAGATTTGGATTGGTGAACAAACACTTTTGGCAATATAGTTTACAATATAGTCTCTATTCAACTCCTTATCAATTTTATTATATCATTGTTATCTCTGTATATACTTTGTTCCAATTGTGTTATTTGGCATACTTTTATATTTTTTATATATTTTATGTATTTCGTTTATTATTATACTGTATCTTTCATTCTAATGGTTTCATGTGAGCTGGCAGTCACTGAAGCATGTGACTGCTGTTTGTACTAAGTATGATTGTGATGTTTGTGATAAATAAACTTAAATCTTACTGGTTGTGTAGTTTGGTCAGGTTGAATTTAACTGAATTTAGCTCGTCAGGTAAGCTTTTTGTAACGTATTAAATGTAAGCTTACACTTTCTTTAAAAGTAAACTATATATAAGATATAAATAAATTGTACAATTTACTGTAAGTTAGCACGTTTTCTGAGGAGAATCATTCAGTAAATTGCACAAAATAACAGTGTTAAGGAAATGCACACCTGAATATCACATAATGCACTCTCCTCATCTTCTGTTTGCCTTCAAAACAAGCTGGTGATAACAGAGTAGCAAGTGAGCAAACACCACCGCGCAACAGCTGCACACTGAAACAGCCGCTTCTCAAAGCTTCCTGCAATTTATCACCAGTATTTCCTTCTCCATCTGACAGTCCAGATCAAGCTCTTCAGACAGGCAAATATTTTAACCACCACTTTCGCTGTTGTTCCTGGCAGAGCAAGAAAACAGCACAGTTCCTGTTGGTTCTTGTTGAGATTGGGACAGTCTGGGTATACAGTTTCCGTTTGCTTTGCATGGGTTTTGAAGAAGGGGTAAATCAGGTCAGGTGTATTTTAGCAATTTAGCAGACAATAATCATAACCAGGGGTCTGTCAGTGCAATCAGGGATATTCCATTCGGGGAAGACAGTGTTCACCTGGAATGGCTTTCAGTTAACAGCTGTGCTGAACTTCTCAAGAATTAATTACTTCAATTTCTTGTCTATTAATGTGTTGGAGAGCATCAGTTGTAAAGTTGTGTCTGATCACAAGATCGCCGGTTCGAATCTTGTTCATGTAGCTTGCCATTGGGTACTGGAGCCCTGAGAGAGCACAATTGGCCTTGTTCTCTCTGGGTGGGTTGATGGTTGTAGTGGATTAACCAGAGGATTTCTTCATTGCTTGGACACAAACACACACTACCCCCACTTTACGGCCTATAAGGAAACTTCGAACCCAGAACACTCTAAAAAAACCTTGGAGTAATCTTTTTTTCAAACAACCTTAAATTTCAAAATGACATTTACTGACTATTTCTTCACTCAGCCTCGCCCGAGAGCCCTAAATGCGAGTTTAGGGTAAAATTCTGTTTACATTCCTCCAAGTCATAAACCTCGGAGTTAATGTAAACATTTGGAACATTTGCAACACATTTGCAACATTTGCATCACTAGGACGGGACTGCGGACTTAAGAGAGTGTCAAAACTTAATTAATGCCTTGGAAATTGTTAATTCACCAAATGTTGTACCAATTTAGGGGTTTGTGCCTAGTTATTTCTGCAAAGCACTAAGAAATAAGTTGACAGAAATGGTCTAAGCTTGGGATTCCATTTTCAACATTGCAGGCTCAAATTCTGTGGGGTGCAGAAAGATCTTTACTCCCCCACCATCGTAAATTCCGACGCCAACCGCTTATCTAAACACTCAGCAAAGGGGGAGGAATTCCTCACTCAGAAGATTTTGCTTAAAATACATATATATTGACTATATAAAAAAGGTGTTTTATAGAATGTTTACTAAATAATGGTATATGTGTCTGGTATATGGTATATGTGTTTGGATGTGTCCTGATTGAATTCTCCTACACATTCAAGTCTGAATCAACAAGGTTTAATTAGCATTTGATAATTTAGCTTTATTTGGTTATCAGTGGTTTAACCATGTATTATCTTTTAAGTGATTTAATTGGGTTTAAATAATAACATGACTCTTGATCTCTTTCTGACAGAGTACCATCCATCATTGTATTTCTAAGATTATCTTGAGTATTACAAAACTGTTTGTGGGCAATATATATATATTACATTTATTGTGATTCAATTGTAAGATTGTGTTTCCTGAATTTATCATCACAAACTGATATGCTGAAAAATGTATTTTGATCCACTGTTTAATTGAGTTTTCTTTTGGTTTGATCTATTAGAAAAATTCTGAAGCATGCTGACCATGTGAGCGAGGGGGGGTTTTATGGCCCTTTGTGAATCCCCACCAAAGTTTGAAATTGCTCCTAGACCAATCAAAACACAGACACTTGGGCCACAGGGCCAATCATAGCTCGAAGGCCAAACAGGCCACAGAGTCTAATAGTCAGTTTAGAGTTCAGTTGGAGGAGTTTGCAGTTCAGTTAGAGAAGGAGTGGGAGAAGGAGTTGGAGAAGATGAGTTGAGGAAAACAGTTAGAGGAGAGAGGTTAGGGAGCCCAGAGATGGATAAAGGATAGACTGTTAGTTTAGTCATCTTAAGTTAGTTTTCTTAGACTAGTGCATTTAATCTTCAAGTATATTAATATTAGCTATCCTAGTTAAAATATCTAAGGTTATTTTACAATCTACGAAGCCAAGCATTATTCCATCTAAGTTTAGCTAAAGTACAGCTGAAAAGGAGATCCGCCAGATCCAACCCAGAAACCTGCGGTCCGGAGGCCACCAGCAAGCCACCTGAGAGCGAAGGGATTTCCCTGTGGGTTCTCATGGGGCTCCGTGCTGACACAGGAAGTCAAGCCACCCTGCAGACCGGCTCACGTGATCCTTTTTCGGGGTGAAGCATCAGACGACCAACCCAGGCGGACTCACCAAGGCCCACTTCAACAACTCAGAGTAAGGCAGAGCTGGGTTTAATCTTTCGGCAGATGGTGTCTGTTGGTCATGGTTTGGTCGGGTCTTTAATAGAGCGTCTTTAGTATAGATGACTCATTTTGAGTGGCTTGGTTGGAAATAAGAATTGGTTTCGTAGACTTAAAATGCCTTAGACCCTTATTTAGAAATATTCACTTAATAGTTCTATTAATCTCTATTCCTTTCATGTCAGCATTATAACGTGTTTGTTCTTTTATTTCTCATTTATTATTCTACACTATGATTTGATAGCTAATGGCTACATTTATGACTTTTTAATGAATTATTTACTCATATCTGTGTGATTTAATAAATACTTTTATTTTACAAAACCTGTCATTTCAGTGTGTTTTTCTGGATAACTTGGTTATGAAAATTTCTGTCACCTGTAGAAACCACACCCTGAGATGTCTTGTGTTATTAATTAATTTGATTAATTAATTAATTAATTAATTAATTAATTAATTAATCTAATTAAATTAATTTAATAACTGGCGCCCAATTAAAAAAATATTTCAACATCTCAATTAGCACCAGGTATTAAACCACTGAGCCGCTACATAATTGGCGCCCAACGTGGGGCAGGATTATATTCTTATTGGCTCTCCGCCGCGAGACCAGAATATACACATTTTATAACCAGTTCCAGAAAATAGCGCTGTAAGTTGCAGAATAAAGTGTATTTTGTTTTTATTGCTAAATGCGTTAGCTGCTGGCTAGCTGGCCTAGTTGGAGTTAACTGCATAAACCCAGCGTGTTAGAAACACACGCACATGTTCTACACGTGTTTTTGTTTACAATTCAGGACTGGCCAGTCCCCCGCTGTGTGTGCCCTGTTTGTCTGTATAACGTGTACAGTTATGTGTGTGGCATGCGAGCGCTCTTGAAAACATTACGCTTATTTGTAAAATAAGCTTGGTTGACACACCGCCGTGTGTGGGTAACCTTAAACCCGGGTGTATATACGTGTATATACGTGTGTACTTACATAAAGTTCGAACTGTTTCCGGTAAAATAGACATATTTTGCCAGTGTTGATCTGATAAGGCCTTCGCGCAGCCCTGAGTCGCGGATCTCCGGCTCATCGACTCCGCGCTCCAGTTAAAACTGCCGGTTTTTGCGCGAAATCCGTAAAATCCTGCAGTACTGGACACTTCCACGTGCGTAAAAGAGTAGCTAACTTTTACGTAACACCACCCTGAGTGGCAGGAAGTCTATTGTGTGCGTGATTAAACTAACCACGCCAGGATGTAAATCCTCTTTGCTCATCTTGTGAAGTGTGTTGCTGCTGTGTTAAACTTTAGGACAGCCGAGTCCTTCTCCTCTGCTATTCACAGTCGACTGAGTCAGTCAAATCTGCTGACCAGGTCCCAGACCCAAGGGGCGGTCCTTAACGTGGCATCATCGGTGGGCGTGACCACGCCCACCAGTCGGCCTCTGCCACCATCTGGTGGACAGCCTGACTATTTACACTCAAACTCAAAGGGTGTTTTACTACCCCTCACCACTAGGGGGGGTACACTGCCACATCGCCATCTGGTGTTTGATTTGGTTAACTGCATACAGTGCAGAAAGGTGCATTTCATTTGTTTGACCACCAGAGGGAGCCACTTAGCCATATAGCTGTGTCGCCACCTGGTGTTGTACTTGTGTAATTGCTATCATCCTGTAGAGTGCATTTAGAGTTTCTGTCGCCAGAGGGTGCCAATTTCAAACAAACTTTTTGTTAAGTTAATAAAGGGAATTTGCATTGTGGTGGGGTTAAATGGTTTGTAAATAAGTAAACAAATAACTGCATTCATTTAATCGGTTAATATTAAATAGTTAAATTTAAGTTTCAGGTCTGCTCTCTCAAACATTACTCTTTATGTTACCTTGAACCAAGCTAAATAGCTATCTCCATTGAGTAACTAATCACAACATAAAATAATTAACTGGTCATTTTAATCAATTTGATTAAGTAAAGTTAATTAAATTTTTGTTAATTAATTATTTTCAATTTAAATCAACCATCTTCAAATAAATTAAGCTTAATTATTGATCGATTAAGATCAATTATTAATAACTGATTGAAATTAATTAATTAATTAACCATTAAAAGAAAAAAAAAAAAAAAAAAAAAAAAAAACCTATCCAGTTATCAGTTACTCAACCATATACCCAGCACACCTGTGCTTAATACATAGTTAAATTCTCCCATCCTGTACATAGTTAATAACTATACCCATATTTAGATTTAGACATTGTGTATAGTGCCCTACAGTTATTAAACTGTTCACTAGCATCACTGACAACAAATCTAACTATTCTTTTAAAATTAATCTACTAATTGTAACCTTAGGTCGCCCATTTTTAACAGATTTTCTTCTTAGAAAGGCACAATGCTAATTGATTCGAACATAAAATAAACTTGTTTGTCATCAAAATTGTTTGATTCCACGTGCTTTACGTAAATCAAAATGTGTGCCACCGAAAAAGCTCTTTTAGAGCTTACAGCTGGTTTACCCCCAGGACTTACTGTCCCAGTCCAACAAACGGACAGTGGGGGTCTCCATGCACTAATTGCCAAAAGCCTCAATGAGTGTGTATCTAAAATCCTTGAGGGCAAGCAACAAGTGGATCCGATTTCTCTAATACTGTGGAAACAACTGCTGTTGTCACAGGATCAACTTGCTGCTTCCTCCAAAACCATTCAAAATCTCCAAGCAGAGATTGTGACTTTAAATGATAGAGTTGCAGACCTAGAGAACAAAACTGTACAGTCTGAAATGAACCAAAGAGACCTCAAAACCGAAGTGCAGCTGCTTCAAAAGGAAGCCAACATAGCTACCCAACTTGCAGCTCAGTCACAGGAAAAACTAAAACATGCTATTGCACGACAGGTTGAGCTACAAACTGAATTAGCACATGCTAACAATGCAGTCAAATTAACTCGAGACCAAACAGAGTTAACATTTGAGCTGATGATGGAGGGAGACTCCCCCATCAATCCAGCTGGTAAATCAGGAACCCCTGGGGTTCCGGATCCTAAGCAACAACCATCCACAAATACATTCCCTCTAGTCTCCCTTAAAGGTGCTGAAGCGCCAGTAGAACCAAGGTTCACTCAGCGTTCCCAGCCACATGGGACCTCTGTGCAACCTCAAGCACCCTCTGATAGAGATTTGGACAAAATTGCGCGTAACATCCCACGCTTTGAACCAGAACCGGACGGTTCTAATGATGTCCACCAGTATCTTCGCGACATTGACTTCTTCTTACGCCGTTTCCCCAAGGCCACGGTAGATGATAAAATCTACCTCATTAAGGTGTCCTCTAGTCGGGAAGTTGGACGTTTCATTGAGCGCCAACCACCCCAGGTTAAGAGAGATTATCCTGCTCTTTGCAAGGCTTTGGAGAATGAGTTCTCCAACCACCTTGTTCAAACCGGCCTTGCTGCAGCTCTTGCAATTAAGCAGAGCCGCCAGGAAACACCCCTACAGTACTATCACCGCCTCAGGCTAGCTTATTTCGGCTATAGAAATGAGCCTGGAATGGAGGAAGAGGAAGTTTTCAAAACATTGTTCGTGAGAAACCTCCATCCCTCCACCAGTCACTCTTTTGGAGTCGCAGCCTGCCCTCGTACGCTAACAAGCCGGCAGCTGCGTGATTTGGCTCTCAGAGGATTTGCTAAGTTCCAACAAAACATTAATAAAAAATCAGAGTCAAATGACGTCCTGATAATTAATGAGCAGTCCTCCCACGTCAAGCAAAAAGGGGCACACAAGGCTCCAATGCCACCTAAGACCCAGTTAAACCACAAGAACCAGAGAGTGTTCCACTCTTGGCGTCGCTCGTCCCTACATTGGGCCAAGCAAAGTGACCAAAAGCCCTCCTATCGAAGGAAAGGTAGGATAAAACGCAGTTGGAATGGCAAACACTCACAGCACCATGCTCGAGCACAGAGCTCCAGCAAACTTCAATCTCCGCTCAGGAGAAAGAGCCCAAAGCACCACAAACGTTGGTGTCCACCTAAAGGGCACAAGGATGAGACATATCCAACTAACCTGAGCACTAAAGACGGCAGTCTGCTCAGACAATTTCGTAACGAAATACGCAAGCAGGACAATGCTGAATCTGAATTCTTGCCAATTGTCCATGCTCCAGATCAACCTGCTTGGGGGGGTGCGAAATCCATCCACTCCAATGCAGCCTTGGTTGTACAGCCAGACGCTGAAGACAACCACACTGAGGAAACTCCTTCCCTCAGCCTGGAGGATCCACCACCTAAACAATTCTTGGGTTTCTTAACCAAGAAAGGTTCAACACCAAAATTCTACCTAGCCACCTGGCTGGAAGATGTGTTCGGGTATGATGCTCTTTTGGACACGGGGTCAGACATTTCTTTAATGTCAAATTCACTTTTTGACCAGGTGAGGGCGACAGCCCGCCGAAACAACAAAGAGATACCTCTGAAAAAGTGTGCTCTTCACCTTCAACCATATTCGCACACTGGTATCACTCTGCATTCTGCAGCCCTGGTGCACGTTGCCATCGGTCCAATGAGCCTCACCCATCCAATTCACATTTCTCCATTGGAGAACGTCCCATTGCTCTTTGGCAAAGACCTCCTTGACCGGTTCAAACCATTGATTGACTTTCAGCATCGTAGAATCTGGGCACAGGTTTGCGAACCCCTGCCCTGTCCTAAGGCACAGGATAGAGTTCAATGCTATCATGTTGCTAGCAACATTGAGCCACACAAGCTCATTGAACCTTCAAATTCCACGGGAATCAATGAGAAGCTCACAGTCAGGATTCTGAAACCACCATCTTCAGAGTCCCCTAGCATGACTCTAAAACAAAACACCTGTTCATGGGCATTGACTCCCTCTATGGCTGTAGATGAGTACAACCCAAAAGCTGGAAAGTCATTCACTCTTAACACAACGGTCAACGGTGAAATCTTTGTTCCATGGGCTGACAAGTCAGCTGTTCACAGACCACCTGCAGGTTCCTTGCCACGGACTAACTGTGATCCTCTGTTCGTGCACCAAAAGGATTGTTCTCTTCTTGTTCCTGCACCAGTGGTTCCAGACAAACACAGTCCCTTGGATTCTTATGAATGTAAAAACATTCCCACCATCTACACAGATGGATGTGCTTTTCGGAATGCTCAGATCAAATGGAAAGTTAACATGACAATTGGTGCATGTGACAACACTTCTTTCAGAACACTGGCATTTCAACTTGATCCACTTGCCACTTACTATGCGTCTTTCAGGATGCTCAAGGGCCTGTTTGTTTATGCCCCAGATACACACGCTTCATCTTCATTCGTGGTGCCTCAGCGCCATGGGGGGGAGAGCCTGGCCCAGGCCCTCGATCACCCATGGGTGGACCACAAAATGATGGGGGAAACACACCGAGCATTCCCACAATTGACATATCTGCCACTTGTTGGAAAAAGGCTAGTGTGTTTTCAGCCCCAATCTTCAGAAGATCTGTGTGGTGTATGGCCAATTCCACAAATGGATTGGGTCGAAAGACTCGAAGGAACAAACATCTCATCACTGTGGCAGGTGCATTTGCCAGATGGGGGGGACGTCCCCCAGACCCTATTGAAATGGCTCAGGCCACAACTTTTTCGCTGAACCACACTTTCTCAGGTGTTGGTATATCTCACCGTTCTAGCGGTGAACTGCGGAAACACCCAAAACTGGGAAAAAGCACGCTTGGATACCAACCATTGTGCTACACTGCTGACAAGCTACTGGTGAGGTCCCAGCACAGCACTGGCAAAACAATTCGCGAGCTCAGGTCTCATTGGTTTGGTCCTCATGCAGAGGCAGACAAACTGCCTCGCATCTGGAACCAGATCCCGCATCGTCAGTGTTTTATTAAACCGATTCTCAAACAAGTTCACTGTAACCCAATTAAACTATGCAAAAGCCCCATGGGACAAGTCGGGACCAATAATGCCCTAGGTTAAATCATAATACTGGGCTAAATACCTAGACACACTGAGTGTTCATTGTCCACCATATTCTGACCTGACGCAATTGTTAAATTGAGAACGTACCACACATTCACTGTCTGGAACTCACCTATCCAAGTAGCATAACTCACAACAAATTGGATATTTTGTTAAACCTAGTGTTTGAATCACCATTTCAAACCATTAGCATAGCAGTATAATAAATACATGGAGAAGGGGGGGTGCCAATTTTTTTTCTCTTCTCTTCAGGTGCCCAAAACATATTTTGTTTCCCTTCTGACTACGTTTGCTCCGCTATATTGTTCTCAATTGTTGACTAAGTAGTGGCTAATTATTGAAGCATACCTTATGGGTAGGTTGTCTTGATAAAGTTATAAAGGAACAAATAGCTAGCAAACTATTTGTGACCCTTTCATATGCTTGTTGCCACACTATCACATTAAATTAACTATTTTATTCAGAACCAAAAGCCAATAGCTACAACAAAAAACTGATCATCAGAGAAATTGTATATCCCTTAGACCAAAAACTCTGTCAGCGACCTTGTAGTAGATTGTCTTAAGAAAGCATGACCAACAAGACACCAATTGCATGAAAGATGTACCCTAACGTGCTCTGTCTACAGAAATCCACGTTGACATCGACCGATGACCCAACGTCCAGTGGCCCATCGATCGATGGGGGGGGAATGTAGTGGATTAACCAGAGGATTTCTTCATTGCTTGGACACAAACACACACTACCCCCACTTTACGGCCTATAAGGAAACTTCGAACCCAGAACACTCTAAAAAAACCTTGGAGTAATCTTTTTTTCAAACAACCTTAAATTTCAAAATGACATTTACTGACTATTTCTTCACTCAGCCTCGCCCGAGAGCCCTAAATGCGAGTTTAGGGTAAAATTCTGTTTACATTCCTCCAAGTCATAAACCTCGGAGTTAATGTAAACATTTGGAACATTTGCAACACATTTGCAACATTTGCATCACTAGGACGGGACTGCGGACTTAAGAGAGTGTCAAAACTTAATTAATGCCTTGGAAATTGTTAATTCACCAAATGTTGTACCAATTTAGGGGTTTGTGCCTAGTTATTTCTGCAAAGCACTAAGAAATAAGTTGACAGAAATGGTCTAAGCTTGGGATTCCATTTTCAACATTGCAGGCTCAAATTCTGTGGGGTGCAGAAAGATCTTTACTCCCCCACCATCGTAAATTCCGACGCCAACCGCTTATCTAAACACTCAGCAAAGGGGGAGGAATTCCTCACTCAGAAGATTTTGCTTAAAATACATATATATTGACTATATAAAAAAGGTGTTTTATAGAATGTTTACTAAATAATGGTATATGTGTCTGGTATATGGTATATGTGTTTGGATGTGTCCTGATTGAATTCTCCTACACATTCAAGTCTGAATCAACAAGGTTTAATTAGCATTTGATAATTTAGCTTTATTTGGTTATCAGTGGTTTAACCATGTATTATCTTTTAAGTGATTTAATTGGGTTTAAATAATAACATGACTCTTGATCTCTTTCTGACAGAGTACCATCCATCATTGTATTTCTAAGATTATCTTGAGTATTACAAAACTGTTTGTGGGCAATATATATATATTACATTTATTGTGATTCAATTGTAAGATTGTGTTTCCTGAATTTATCATCACAAACTGATATGCTGAAAAATGTATTTTGATCCACTGTTTAATTGAGTTTTCTTTTGGTTTGATCTATTAGAAAAATTCTGAAGCATGCTGACCATGTGAGCGAGGGGGGGTTTTATGGCCCTTTGTGAATCCCCACCAAAGTTTGAAATTGCTCCTAGACCAATCAAAACACAGACACTTGGGCCACAGGGCCAATCATAGCTCGAAGGCCAAACAGGCCACAGAGTCTAATAGTCAGTTTAGAGTTCAGTTGGAGGAGTTTGCAGTTCAGTTAGAGAAGGAGTGGGAGAAGGAGTTGGAGAAGATGAGTTGAGGAAAACAGTTAGAGGAGAGAGGTTAGGGAGCCCAGAGATGGATAAAGGATAGACTGTTAGTTTAGTCATCTTAAGTTAGTTTTCTTAGACTAGTGCATTTAATCTTCAAGTATATTAATATTAGCTATCCTAGTTAAAATATCTAAGGTTATTTTACAATCTACGAAGCCAAGCATTATTCCATCTAAGTTTAGCTAAAGTACAGCTGAAAAGGAGATCCGCCAGATCCAACCCAGAAACCTGCGGTCCGGAGGCCACCAGCAAGCCACCTGAGAGCGAAGGGATTTCCCTGTGGGTTCTCATGGGGCTCCGTGCTGACACAGGAAGTCAAGCCACCCTGCAGACCGGCTCACGTGATCCTTTTTTGGGGTGAAGCATCAGACGACCAACCCAGGCGGACTCACCAAGGCCCACTTCAACAACTCAGAGTAAGGCAGAGCTGGGTTTAATCTTTCGGCAGATGGTGTCTGTTGGTCATGGTTTGGTCGGGTCTTTAATAGAGCGTCTTTAGTATAGATGACTCATTTTGAGTGGCTTGGTTGGAAATAAGAATTGGTTTCGTAGACTTAAAATGCCTTAGACCCTTATTTAGAAATATTCACTTAATAGTTCTA
Source organism: Astyanax mexicanus (assembly GCF_023375975.1). NCBI lineage: Eukaryota > Metazoa > Chordata > Actinopteri > Characiformes > Acestrorhamphidae > Astyanax > Astyanax mexicanus. The sequence goes on along the minus strand of NC_064408.1, from coordinate 21,780,480 downwards.
TTAATCTCTATTCCTTTCATGTCAGCATTATAACGTGTTTGTTCTTTTATTTCTCATTTATTATTCTACACTATGATTTGATAGCTAATGGCTACATTTATGACTTTTTAATGAATTATTTACTCATATCTGTGTGATTTAATAAATACTTTTATTTTACAAAACCTGTCATTTCAGTGTGTTTTTCTGGATAACTTGGTTATGAAAATTTCTGTCACCTGTAGAAACCACACCCTGAGATGTCTTGTGTTATTAATTAATTTGATTAATTAATTAATTAATTAATTAATTAATCTAATTAAATTAATTTAATAACTGGCGCCCAATTAAAAAAATATTTCAACATCTCAATTAGCACCAGGTATTAAACCACTGAGCCGCTACATGGTGCTCTCTTCCCTCATCACTCCAAAAGGTGATATTGATCAGCACAAGGCGTCTGTGAGCTGATGTATCAGAACCGAGTCGCTGCGCTTTCCTCTGAGCGCGCTGTGATGCTACTTGGCAATGCTGCATCAGCAGCAGTTGGAAATGTGGCTGACTTCACATGTATCAGAGGAGGCATGTGCTAGTCTTCACCCTCCTGGTGTGTTGGGGCATCACTAGTGATAGGAGGAGTCCTAATGAGTGGGTTGGGTAATTTGCTATGTAAATTATAAAAAAGAACTACAAAACTAAGTAAATTAATTAAGGAAATGAAGGTCAGTCAATCTGAAAAATCTCAAGAACTATGAAAGTATCCTCAAGTGCATTCACAAAGATGAATGATGAAACTGGCTCTCATCACGACTACCCCAGGAAAGGAAGGCCAAGAGTTTCCTCTGTTGCACAGGATAAGCTCGTCAGAGTTACCAGCCTCACAAACTGCAAGTTTAACACTTTTAAGTTACTACATGATTCCTTATGTGTTCCTTTATAGGCTGGATGACTTCAGTCTTAATTTACAATGTATTTTATTTCATTAATTGAACCTAGAAAGGTACAATAGTTGATTAGCTACACTTACAGTAGCTATGAGAAATTAATTTATTGCTTTATCGTAGAAAACCTTAGCCATACATGAAGTTACACGGAAAATGAATGCGGGTCATTTTTGACCCATGTGTGCATTAGAGGGGTAGTGATACAAAAAGGGCTTTTTATTCAAAGAGTAAGAAAGGAAAAAATAAAATAAGGATGTACTATGATTAAAAACACGGTAATTGAGGAATACATTGGATACTGAATGCTGAATTAATTTATTGCTAAGATATATCATAGAAAGTTCCGTAGACAATGAATGTAGGTCATTTTTGGGGTAGTCATACAAAAGGGCTTTTTAAAGGAAATAATAAAATAAGCATGTATTATAATAAAAAGCAAGTTAATTGAGGAATACCTTAAATACTGAATGATTAAATATATTAACGTATTGCAAAACGTATTTTGACCCATGGTGCGCAATAAAGGGTTAAACCATCCAACTCAAGCAGAAACATTAAGTACATTAAGTTCATTAAGGTTTTGCCACATATGTGCATTACATCAATTTTACAGTGTCTTAACATGACACTTACACTTGTTTTGACAGTAACTACGTCTGTAGACCTACAACAGTCTGTGGTGCCTCTTCTAGTATGATGACTGAAAATGTGACTCTTAGTTTTATGCCACACATTCTGTAAACTGCTGGCATCCTTCATCATCATCAAGCCCATCACCCTCCACATTCAGCATGTGAGCACACACACACACACACACACACACACATACACACACACCAGTTGCCATGACATGCAGTGAATCCTCCAGCTGCAGCTTAATTTCCCATGACTTGTCTAATCACCATAATTAAGGACTAACTGGTATTAATTACTCCCACATAAGCTCAGAGCAAATCGGCAAGAAAAACGGCTTACTGTAGCTTCTGTATGTGACCCAGATAAATACATTAAGACAATTTACAGACTGAGGAGATCTGCTGGAATTTCATTTTACTGCTCTGGGACATTTTCCTACATTTTTGAGGAATTGGTTTTAGTTCATGCATTTATAAAGGATACAACAGGCTGTTTAAAATCAAATTTAATAATTGAGCCCTTCAAACAAACAACTATACATTGACCATTTCTCCTCCTTGTGTTATTATGAACAAGCCCTATCTGGACGGAATTAGTTTCTCAGGGGAATGTCTGTGAAAATTATTTTACATTTCTACTCAGTGATAAATGTCTTGCATCCAGACTGCAATACAAAAATAGAAGGACCAGTGAGTGACATCGCGTTCAGTAGCTCCTCCATTTCCACTCACTGTTGAGTTACGTGGATCTCCATGGAAACACGTGCCCAAAGTGTACATACGGTACATAGCCGTGGACAAATAGCTATTTTATTAAACGCGAAGAGACGAAACTCAGAGATGTGCGTCTGGACAGGTCTAAAATCACTGGAGGACCACGGAGTTCAGCAAAAAACAGAAAATTACCCCAGGACCCCCTAAAAAAACTAATCCCGTCACATTTTAGTTTTTTTATTAATTTTTTTTGTTAAAAAATTAACTCTCAAAGCGTTTTTAAACTTCGTTGAAAGGGCTCAGTTTTCCTAGCAAGAATCTCATCTGTGAGCTATTTTAAGCCATATTCCGCTCCAATCCTTTTTTTACCACAGGTTTCTGTCTGTACTACAGGCACAATAAACACACTGTACATTACTTACAACCAGGGAGCAGAATTATATACATAAAATCAGTACTTATTGTATTAATATAATGTGTAAAAAAATTGACCTCATCATCCACTCATACACAGAAACTACAGAAGTCATGTAGAAATACAGTCAGGTCTTAAAGTACTTTGGCAGTGACAATATTTGTCATTTTTTGCCTCTGTACACAACCTCAGTGCATCTGAAATGAAGCAATGGAACATAAATAAAGAATAAAGAATGGACATTTACCTTTAATTCAAAGGGCTTAGTAGGTCTTTACTTTTGTACAGGATGCAAATTAAATAAAAATTAAGTTTTTAATACTTTGCCATCATAGACTACTGATACCTGAGGTCTGCAACAAATGGACATCACCAAATGTTGAGTTTCCTCCTTTGAGAGGTTTTCCTAAAGTCTTTCTGCTTTCAGTTTTGTCTTCAGTAAATAAAGAGTGTGTTCTTTGAATTGAAAAGCTTGTGAGTTGTTTTGTTTTGCTATATTTGGAGTAATTATCCATCTGTAAGTTGCTTTTATTTTCAGAATTTTCAGTGAATTAATGAGGGAAACGGCAGGTCACATGTGTTACCTAGCTACCTACTTATTTAAGTTACTTTAATTGTCCAATTGCTTGTGAGCCTGTAAAAGTGGATGAATTATGTAAAGAGTACCTTAAAAAAACTCATGAACTTGAGTTTCACCCACATCTTGACTGTTTTATTTCAAATAAACTGGAAGTTTTACTTTCCAAACTGAATATATGTCAGTGTGTTGAATAAATATACAGAATATGTAGATGAATGTGTAGGTTGTTTTGTATTAACTCTCAATACTTTATAGTGAGAACTACAATATTACACTTTTTTTTTGAGTTTTTAAGTGAACACTGAAATCTCCTCCATGTGTTCTGCTGTGTGTTCTTTCGTGTCTCCGCCCCTGTCTAGTGCCTTCACCTGTGTTTCATCTGTAGCTCCGCCCCCTCGTTACCTGTCCCCAGATGTTCCCTGTTTCCTTTCCCGCTGTATTTACAGCCCTGTTTTCCTTTTCCTCTGGCGGTTCTTGTACGTGTTCACGTCAGTTCAGGTTGTGTATGTTTCCTATGTGTACCCAGAGTTTCTGTTTATGATCTATTGTTTGTTTCCTTTTTTTGTGATAAACATGACCTCAGTCTTCTTAATCAAACAGTACTTCTATGTTTTTATGACATACAAAAACTTTTCTAGATGAAGGAATGACAGACAATGATATTTTCTGGAACCCCTGCTGTTCCAAAATTCTTTACAGATCTCTTGGAACACTTACTGCCAGATAACTACTGATTATATTTACATATTTATATTTGCCAGAAAATTGCAGTTTTTTACAGATATTCTCTGAACCTCTACCAAAAAAAATGATCATTTTAACAGATCATTTCTGTAACCCCTGCTGCCAGAAAAATGTTTTTAAGCCTAAAAGTTATTAAACTTGCTTAAATACCGTTACACTGTCATAGAATTTAGTATTTTTTGTAATTTACATTTGTGTAAATTTGTCCCCATGTGTTCTTACTGCCAACAGTTCCTACTCCTGCAAGTGACATCAAAGCCAGTGTGCAGACATTAAACATACAGACACACACAGACACACACACACAGTCTACTTTCTTTCCAAGTCTCTACCATGGCAACTGGTGTGGGTAATTATGGTTTATGTGTTAATTGGTGGACATGGAGTGACAGGGTAGCGAGGAGGGTGCTGTGGTTCTGCTGTCAGTGTGTCAGGCTCTGATTAAGTAGCGGGGCATTAGGAGTGAAGCTCTTAGTAATTACAGCTATAACAACATCCTGACAGAGCATGGAGACAGTGCGTCTTCTTCATGCTTATAGACGCACTGCTGAACCCTGACGCACAAAGTCTCACTGCACTTTCTCCATTTGTTAAGGTTGATAAGATCTAGTAAAAGCACAAAACTATACATTAGCTGGAAAACTGGAGAAAAGGGAACTTTGGACATATCTTAATTTTTTTTTCTTTTGTGGTTTTTTTTATGGTCATTTTTGTGGTCATTATTTTAATTGTATTTTTCTGCATTGTAGATTAATACTGAAGTCATCCAAACTATGAAGAAAAACATGGAAATATTTAGTAAACAAAATGAGAAATTACTATAAGAAATTCTTATATTAGGAAAAGGTCAGTGAATTTGAAACATTTCAAAAACTTTGAATCTGTTGAATCTGATGAAACTGGCTCTAATCAGGCTGCCTCAAGACAAAAAAGAGCAAGAGTTAGCTCTGTTGCACAGAATAAGTTTATCATAATAAGTTACCAGCCTCAAAACATTGCACCCCATGTAAACAGCACCACAGATAAGAGTATTTTGGTTTAACTTTACAGGAAAAGTAAAAAAAAACATAAGATTTAGTTGAAGTCAACATAAGGTCATTTTCGAGCATTTCTATTGGTCCATTCATCAGGAAAGTTTGAAGAAATAGACTGAACAGCCAGATACACATTACATGTGATGAAATAGCAAAATAGAGATGCAAAAGTTTATTTTTTCATCATAGTGCTTTAGCAATACCTAAACTACTCCCCAGAAAAGACAACAAATGTGTAATATTTTCTATTCCTATTTCCATTAAACACCATCATTACTTTCATCATTTAGCAATTATCAACTGGTACTGTACAACTGAAAGAGCCCATGAGCCCATAACCAATCCAAAACATTACCAGCCCAACTGACGACTCACATGTCAAATGTTTGTATTCACTCTTATTACACTTTATTTTACAGTGAGTATTAAAGTAGTATGAGTAAAATTAGATTTTATTTCTTTATTGTGTGATTTTTGGAGTTTTTAAATGAACAGTGAACTAATGTAAATGTGCTGTAAATGAAATGCATGTATCTGAAAGACTTTTGACTGTTAATTTAACCTCAGGCCTTTTTTTAATTCAACACTACTTCTACTACTACCATTTACGCATAACCACTGAGCCCATAACCAATCCAAAACATTACCAGCCCAGCTGATACCCTCATGACCCGGCCGATTACCCACTTTGGCAATTGCCTGCAGGTGTCAGTGTGATTACGGCCAATCAACCTGTGTTTTTCCCTTAATCCCTCTTGCTACTCTATTATACCTTGTTAATGATGGCAGGCTTCAGCTGAACGGCACATTAGTTTTGCTAATTGGGAGCTTGGCCACTGTTCAGGGCCTTAATATAATCTTTAAATACTAAGCAGCATAAGACGTGCATGACAGCTAATGATGTATCGGCTAATTGTAGCTTTTTTTTCCCCAGTAACCTGCCAAACTCTACGCTATATACTCAGTACTGGTTTATATACAGATGATGGATACAGTATCATACAATATAAATATATGTGTTGTATGTAAACATGTTTAGTTTTAGCATTGCACTAACAAAGAAACAATATTTAAGGGAATTCGGTGGGGGGTTTGAGGTATTTGAGGTTTTGCTTAAACCCTGGATGAGATTGGGATGACAATGGACTGATCATTAAAGCTGGACTGTGACAATACATACTGAGACCACACATGCTTTGGCACACAGCAGACTGCCCACAGTGCACAAAGCCACTCGCCCACCCGCTGGCTGGACAGACAGACGGACAGACAGACAGAAAGACAGATTACATATTGTTCATAAGCCTAATGTTCTTCTCTCTCTTAACGTTCCTCATATGCTTTTTCCCAGCTGAATTCTCTCAGCCAGCTCCTTAAACACACACCTATATCCCTTCATCTCGTTTCCAGTGGGGAAAGAGCCATAATGAGCTACTAAGTACAAGTCTTAATGATGTTTTTCAGGGGCTACTCTCCCAACAGAGACGCAACGTTATGAATTCTCAATAACCTGCGAGAGAACACAGCTGCAGTCAATTATCCAGCATAGCGGGAAGTACACAAACATAAAATCCAGTATGTATAATGTGTATATCGTCAGCATTTACTCAAGATCTGTTTACCTGAAAATTTAAAAAAGCACCTACAAGAAAACTTCCCAACTCTGCCATGCCAAAGTTCCAGTTCCAGTTTAAGCATTCACTACAAAAAGGCCATCTTTCACTGGTAATCAGTGGCATAGGTCCTCACGGGCCTATCTAGAACCCTTCATAAATTATTCACACTGGTTCCGGTGATTGATCACACAGATTTATTTGAAAGAGGGCCAGTGATAACTCCCTCCGCTTTTTAGTGTGTATACAGCAGTCTCTCTGGAATGAGAACTATTGATTACCATGATTTCCCAAGACTCCCGAGAATGAAGGAGAGAGAGGGGAGAATGTGGAGAGGAGGATGGGAGGACTAGCTGATTCAATCAAGCCCCAAGGTGGCTTGGCATCAACCTTTCCCTTGACTTCTTGCTTTTATGGTGGAAAAACAAACATTCCTTTCTGGTCTTTAGCTTTAAAAAACAGGATTTTATGGTATGAAGTTTGTAAGTTCTGATTTTAGATTAATAAAATTGAATAATATATTTTAATATTTATATTTTTATATTCAACACAGAATGTGCTTTTGCCAAATAGAGAACATTTTACTACAATACAAATGCAAAACAGAACCATGTGCAGAAGTGAAGCCAACGTTTCTGGACTCTAAGGACGCTTTTCCTGAACAGTTCTGTGCTTTCCCACCACAAAATCACAGGATCTCTGCCAGAAAAGTTGTGCCATTCTGGTCCCACAATCTTACTGGTCTGAAACCAGCGAACCTGTGAAGGTCAAAATTTTCAAATCGCCCTTGACTTCTGTTTCTCATACATAAATAGTGAGTGACTCCTTAAAGCAGTGGAAACACGAGCCGGTTATTAAAGGTTTCGCAGGTTTGCAGGAACCGGCACCGGCTCTGACTCCAGAGCACCAGCACTTTGTTGGCGGAAAAGAGGTATGAGGCAGCTAGGATAGACCAACACACATTTGAAATGCATATTGTGGTTAGACAAATCAGTTTTCCAGACCTTTTTGGAAGAAATGGACCGAACATAAAAGGTCCATCCAACCTCTTACGCATAATGCCTGGATCAGACTACACCAATTTATCAGATTTTGACCCCATTTTGTCGTAGCCAACAAATTGCCTGAGTTAGATCTGAATTTCAGTATCACAAGTGACAAAGGTCAGTGTAGTAAAACATAGTCAAAGAGCAGTAATTTGCAATAAGCAATAACGAAACAACTAGTGTACCACCTGGCGCTGACCAACAGCCATGATTGTCAGATTCTTTGCCCCCCCCCTCCGCGATGATCTACGAACTCACACAAGGACGTGGAAGATGATGGGTCAGTGATTAACACATAGTGTTGCCAGGTCCCAGAGGAAGATATGAAACGAAGATGACTGCTCAAGCTCACATAGTGGACATTATGAGAGACAAAAATGTGGTGTAGTCTGAGCTTGGCATAAGAAGTCCAAAAGCCAGGGTCTTTCATGATATGAGGTTGTGTCAATACACTTCTGTGTTGCAGCATTAATGCAGCCAAGAACATTTTACAGCAACACACTGTATGCTGATATCAGAATTATGTGCATCTTTTCCAGGAATGTTTATGCATTTTTGAACACTAGAAAGCAAACAATAAATCAAAACTTAACAAAGAAACACAGAGTACCCTTAGACTGAAAAAATAAAGAAACATGCAACCTGACTGATGTTCAAGAACCGACAAGGGAACACAGAAACAAAGATGCTTTATATATACAGAAGTAGACAGGAAACAAGAAACACCTGGGGACAGGTAACAAGGGGGCAGAGTTACAAATGAACACAGGTGACGGGGTGGAAACAAGGAGAACACAGAGCCACATGCAAAAAAGCACATGGCTAGGAAAACAAACAAGCATGTGAAAAGATAGAAACACAGAAATAGACCAGGAAAGACACAGAACAGGATGAGAACGTGACAGATATGATGATGACCCCATACTGTTGCCCATATTAAAAGAAAGTGAGTACTAAAATGTACCATTATTTTACTATTAATACCATTACATGCAAACTTAGAAGGAGGCACATATAGGTTCATAAAATAATAAAATTACATATTTGTATGGTAGCAATGAGCATCACAACATGCTTTGTGCTTTCAACAATTGATACCCAGCATCTTAATGGCTTCATGGCTGTACTGATGTTAAGGTACAGTGTATGACACTCAGAAATGAACAGAAATGTTGACAGCCACTTAATGTTTCACATTTGGATGAAGTTCTTCAAACATCATCACAATTATTTTGGTTTCCATACAAAATGAGGTTCATTGATATGAAGATGGATTTCCATTTTCCAGTGTCAGATGTGGTTTAGGCTCTTGTGTGCTGTCTGTGCTGTGTTTGGCTTTAACATCAGGCATGCCAGGCTTTTGTTTAGACTGAGGAATAAAGGGTGAATGCTGCACTGGAGATGAGGTATGCACCACTTCACCTTGGCTCTGGTGCTTTTCTTGGCATCATTTGAAAGCATTCTTTGTTCTGCTGAAGATGAAAGGCTTCAGGCCTGACAGCAGCCATACAGGTGAGACAGTAACCTCTGTGCAGTGCGTTTCCTGGGAAAGCACTCTGTGTTAGTTCTCAAGTTTGCAGCTAAAGTGAAGCATGTTGGTGTGTGTAATTAGAGTAAAAGCACTGGTTTAGCCTCAGTTCCATCGGTTAACTCCAAACTGAAAAGTACTCCTATAAGAAGAACATTAAACTTTAATTTGAAAATTAAATAAAGTATTATGTAAAAGTAACAAGAAATTCTTGCAAAAGAATTCATATCTTCTAAGTAGGGTTGTCACAATACCAGAATTTTGACTTTGATTTTTTGACAATGATTTTTGATACCAAAACAATACTTAGAAGTAGAAAAAAACACAACTATAAAATTGCCTGAACATTACGTATTTTTGTACTATAAGGCGCAACATATTATAAGAAGCACCTAACTTTAAGCGAAGTAAAATTCAGACAAGTCTTACTCTGCCAGGCAAATAATGCCTGCTCTTTAAAAGACTGAAATGAATAACCCATTTTAATTAAATATAAAACGGAAAATAACCAACTAATCAAAATGCAAAATACTAACCAAAATATAATGTAACAGATTTCAAAATATAAACAAATATAAAGAGAAACTCCACACAATAGTATAAAAATAATAAACTAATATTACCATCGTTCTTGTAGCCTTAATTTACAAATGATCAGGCTGTGGATCATTGTTTGCATTGTTCATGTTTTAATCTTTTGTAGATCTGTTTTCAGTAAACAGTTTTTAGTAAATAATAGGTCTATGCTTCTTCAGTGTTGCAATGTTAATTAACATTTTTCTTAACAGATTTCATTCATTCAAACTGCCTGAAATGTCCAATGAATACACGAGAATTGATTATTTTCATATCTATATCATATAGCAGATGAACATAGTGATATTTGAAAAGTGAAAAGTGAAGTGAAGTTTATAGGATTTACAGAAAGTGTGCAATAATTTTTAAAAAATAAAATTAGGCAGGTGCATAAATTTGGGCACCCTTTTCATTTTATTGATTTCAAACCCTTTATTATTCATTAATTATTGGAACACAAAATTAGTTTGGTAAGCTCATTGACCCTTGCCCTACATACACAGGTGAATCCAATTTTGAGAAAGGGTTAAGCTAACCAACTCCACATTTTTTTACTCGTTGCATCTTCTCTGAAAAGCGGCAACAGGAAATCCCTTAAACACAATTCAACTCAAATTACCTAAAAACAAAGAGAGTTTTACCTCATGGTTTTAGGGAAGGATATAAAAAGATATCTCATTTTCCACTGTGAGGAACATAGTGAGGAAATGAAGCACCACAGGCAGAGTTCTAGTTAAGACCCGAAGTGGCAGGACAAGAAAAAACTCAGATAAACAAAGGAAAAGGATGGTGAGAACAGTCATAGTCGACCCACAGACCAGCTCCAAAGATCTACATCATCATCTTTCCGCAGATGGTGTCAGTGTGGTTTAATGTTTTTCATATTAATCTACAATGTAGAAAAAAAGATTAAATAAAGAAATACAGAAAAAGCATTGACTGAGAAGGTGTGTCCAAAGGTACGTTTTGACTCGTGTACTATCACAGAACAACAATATATCAAAGTGTATAATCTAATCAATATACTACATAATGGCATAATGACATCTTGTTTCATAAAGGTATAAATATAAAGTGACATTTAGGAAAACACTCTTGAATAAATTATTTTCAGTAACAATTTATGTAAATGTACGTAAATGTACAGTATTGTGCAAATGTTTTAGGCACCTGTGGGCATTTCAGTAAAGAAAAAGCTTCTTATCTGTAAAGTAAGTGCTTATTAACATTACAATAAAATTCAAACAGCAATTTCACAAAAAGCAGAGCTTTTACTAATCTCTGTTCATCTGAGTTTAATAGAGTTATTTCTAGTTCTCATTATATTAATCAACACCTGGTTTGGAAAAATGGTAAACTTGGTAAATCAGGTGAGCCGCTGACGGAACTGACCATATACACATGCTGGCTGAGGAGCATCCAGGAGAAATCTGAAACTACAATTTGTTCTTCAGCTTGGCTCACAGGATACTACATACTTAGTTAAAAATGAGAATTCCTTGTTACGTTTTACTGTATGTATGTTTATTTGCATCTGTTCAAATCATATGTGGTGCTTTTTTCAGATAAAAACACTCATATTTCTGAGATAAATGGATTAGTGTAATTTGCTTTGGTGCCTAAAACTTTTGAACAGTACTGTATGTATATACTGTAGCTATGTATATCGAGAAAAAGTGCAGCACAAAGGATGTTTAACAGGTGAATTTTGCACATCTGAACATAGTGTACAATGTGCGCACACATTAAGTTAAAGAACTACCCTAGGTACCCTCATATACACACACACACACACACATATTCACCCAATCTTCATTTGCCAACGTTTAGTTAAGAAATTAAGCTTAACCCCCAGAGAAGCCATAAATCCAAGAGCTTATCCATCACTCAGAAATATGCATGGAAAAGGGAAGTAGACTAATTTATTATAAATGTCTGAATGATATACAGCAACCACTCAAGTGGGTCAATTGCACACGGCAGCAATTACACCACTGAGCCAATTGAGCAAACATCGGATCAGCATCGGCAAACAAACACGAGTAAAGCTTTTTAAAAAGTTTTAGTACGTTCCTTCTACCAGAATCAAAGCAGTGCAACATGAGGCTCATCCGCATTTATTAATCACGCATACGACTCTCTATATATAACCATAGATTTAGTCGTGATAAATTACAATTAATTTCCCTTCTGACACACTGACACCTGATATGTATAGTGTGTGTGTGTGTGTGTGTGTGTGTGTGAGACAGAGACATACTAATAGATAGAATAGCAGGATAAGACAAAGTGCCTCTTACTCATAATTACAAGTTTTTTCTTTTTTTTTCTTTAACCCTTAATTTACCCAGGCAAGTGATTAATAACATATTCTAATTTACAATAACAATCAGGCAAGTAGCAAAAGCTACCTGAGAGAGGGATACATCAGAAAGGTGAGTATAGAATTTGGCAGCAGATGCTTGAAAGCAGTGGCATGCAGTGAATATAGTGGGTACCCCTTCTGCAACCACCCGCCCAGCCCTGCCCCCCCGACCGACCGACACATTGATAAATACTACAATAACTAAGTTACATATTCTTGACTGAGTTATATGAACTTAATACACAAAAGCAGCCCACAAATACAGCTACAAACCACCACAAATATCCCTCATTTTTATGCCTACAGCATGCCAGAGCAGCCAAAACATTAAGCACACATAAAACTCACCAGTTAGGCAGCATATTACTTAGTTTCAGGTTGAAGGGCAGCCTTTAAAAAGGCTTTTTAATGTAAAATGACACAATATCTGTCTTATTTCCATGGTAGTTAGCTAAATATTTAATTAACCCAGCATGTGCGCTCCGTTTTACGACTAATCAATGCACGTAGCGTAACCCCTTCATCCGAGCACAGCGAAGGGGTTAGACAGTCATGGCCCCGCCCCCGTAGTGAAAATCATGAATCTGATTGGTTAGATTGTCCTATGACTTTTCTAATAGACTCATTACTACAGCCATTATAAAAAGCTTTGATTGGTTAGAACCGCTGTCAGTCAGATAAGAGTCCTGTAGCAACTAAGAAACACAGACTAATGCTTTGAATTAGTTGCTGTTTTTTATTTTAGGTAATTTATAAAATAAATGCTTACACTTACAATAATTATATGAAATACTTTCTGATACAAAATTATGTAATTATTTACATGCACTTTTTGTCACCCCTTCTCTGAAGGGTTAGAAGGGCCTCACTGCACACCACTGCTTGAAAGGATAAGTAGTCGAGAGCAGAGTGTGTTTTGGGGATTTTTAGTTGAATTAAAGTAGAGGACCTGATGTTATAGTTAACAGACGGTTGCAATGCGTTCTGTAAGTAAGGTGATGATCGACCCAGCATAGTTACATTAAAGGATGCACAAATGTGTTTCTGAACAGTTTTTTATCCACTCCCAACTAGAGTACACAGAACTGGATGCTAAAGATAGCTTAGCATAAGCACTGCACAAAATAATAATTGTCCATTTCTTGCTATACTGAATTGTATGTGCTTTACTTTCCGATTTTTCTCTAAAGCCATTTATTCTTGACGTTTTAAGATACTACTAGCTACTAGTTGTCATTATTTCTGCTACAGATATCCAAAAATATTTAATTACACAGCTTTAGCTACAGTTATTTAGATGTTATAAATATTGTATTTTAGACTCAGAAAGTATATTATCTAAGGAAGTTGGTTTGGTAAAAGCAACATGTATGACACGTAACTGACATGTAACATTCTGTTTAAAAGTATTACACTAAGAGAAAAAAGTACAATAAACAATAAACAGAGTTAAGAATAGTAAAATATTAACAAGAAGTACTAAAAATAATAAAAAGCTGAAGGAGCTAAGGACGATGGAAACCTGCGGCACCACCATGCTGTCCAAATTGTAATCTTAAGGGTGCAATTAAAGTCAGTGAGGATAAGGAGTTAATTTAGTTTAGTAACATTATTATTAGTGTATGTATTTTTTGCACTATAAGGCTCACTTAAAATCCTTTAATTTTTTTTTAAATGACCGTGTGCCTTTTAATCCGGAGCAGTAAAGCCACTCCACTGAAGTACAGTGTTATAAAGTAGTTTCAGTGAAGTTTCTCCAGTCCTGAGGCAGGAGCAGTATTAGCATTAGCCGCTAACCACAGCGCTAGCTCTTTCGTCGTTTAGAGGTTAGACTATATCAGAATGTAGTCTGCCCCTTTGCCATGTTAAAACAAGCTATGTGGGACGAACTTCTAGCTGATAGCACTCTGGGTTAGCAGAACACTCAGGGATTCTCTGCCTAGCACTGTCAGGCGACATTTACTAGCGCTAAGCGCTGCTAACCACGGCTAGTGCTACTGCCTACCACACTGCTGCTAACCATGCTAAAATACAAAAAAACAAACGCAGTTTACTCACCCAGATAAACAGTTTTCAGAAGAGAAATCTATGTAGATTAACATCTAGCGTTTGTTTGACCTTAAAGGAAAATGTTTTTTTTATTACAGTTTTGTTTACTTATATTTACCCCCCCACCCCCACAAAGAGTGGCGAGACCTGCTGAATTAGAAGTAAAACATGACAACACCTCTATTCCTTACTACTCTCATTTTAAAGTAAGTCTTATGTATAAAAATATATTAAAAAATAGACGTTTATTAATAGTGCGCTTTATAATACAGTACACCTTATAGTCCGTAAAATACAGTATGTTCCAGTTATATTGTATTACAGTGACTGTCCTGCAATACTTGTTAAATCATGTGTAGAACTACCCTAATTAGGCAAGTTAACCAAATGTGGTAAAAGAACACCTCAACTGTTCACCATACAATTTTATTGCAGATGGATATTTTTAGTCTGAGTCTGAGGCCTTTCTTACACTTAATCATTTAATCAGTTTATTATTAATAAATAATAATTTGACATGCTTTGACATATTTGAAAATTACATCTACCTAAAATAATTTGTTTACAAAGTGCTACACATGCTTTTATTAAGCACTAACTACTTTAAAAAATAAAATAAAACGTGGCATTAATCTATTTTCTCCTCTAAACACACACTTTGCAAAACCTTTTTTCAAAGGTGCAGAACATTTCTAGCTAAAACATTTAAGCTCTGAAACACGTGTGTTGGCTACATATTGATAATTTGCCTTTTGTCACTTATGCTTCTCTCACAGTGATCTAAAAATATATTTCCATATAGCTCTGGAAAAAAGTAAGAGACCACTTCAGTTTCTGATTTTGCTATTTATAGGTATATCTTTGAGTAAAATGAACATTGTTGTTTTAGTCTATAAACTACGGACAACATTTCTCCCAAATTAAAAAAAATAGGCATTTACAGCATTTATTAGCAGAAGATGAGAAATGGCTGAAATAACAAAAAAGATGCAGAGCTTTTAGACCTCAAATAATGCAAAGAAAACAAGTTCATATTCATAAAGTTTTAAGAGTTCAGAAATCAACATTTGGTGGAATAAATCTGGTTTTTAATTACAGTTTTCATGTATCTTGGCATGTTTTCCTCCACGAGTCTTACACACTGCTTTTGGATAACTTTATGCCACTCCTGGTGCAAAAATTCAAGCAGTTCAGCTTGGTTTGATGGCTTGTGATCATCCATCTTCCTCTTGATTATATTCCAGAGGTTTTCAATTTGTTAAAATTAAAGAAACTCTCTTATTTTGTCCAGAGCTGTATATACTATATGTAAAGTAAATGAAAAGTAGACCGTTTACAGTTTTTGGGGGTGTGTTAATTATGTTTATGGGAGTTTTTTTCTGTTTATTCCAGCAGATTTGTGTAATCACTGTAAAATACATTATATTTTGTTTAAAATATTTTTTTGTGTGGTCTCAGATCTTTGGTCATACTGTATCTGAACAGAATGTACTTGGAATGGTGCTGGTGGGATGAAGAATCGGCTGAGGTGTCCACCCTCACTACATGCTGGTCACTCAGAACTGTCAGGCCTGATAAACGAGCGCCGAGCTGTTCAATTTCACATTTCGTCCTTGTCATATCTTCGCTCTGTGATCATGCAGCACTGACCCTTGTAGGGCAGGCAGGAGGATATTGATAAAACAATTATCTGCTCGCCGCTCATTTGATTTTCCATTTCAATTACCCCGAGCGAGGACGGGAGCAGGGAAGATTGCACTATTGATTTCTCCCTCTCTCTCTCTCTCTCTCTCTCTCTCTCTCGTTTGTCGTGACAGGACAGCAACTGACTTCTTTCTCAGGCTGCTTTGATGACACTGCAGGCCTGTGGGAGGGTAATAGCCTGCTGTCGCTTGTCTTTTTCATCTTTTCTTTGGTGTGTTGTTATTATAAGCATAAAAGTGTGAACGTATATAGATGTACAATGTTTTAGGCATTTGTGTAAATTAGAAGCAAAAAAACCCTCCTTATATCTGCAGTTTATGTTTATTAACTCAGGAAAACACTAATATTTATGGAAGCCCATTTCCGCCACCTGAAGAAAAAAAAACGTCCTCAACTAAGTCATAATTATGAGATAGAAAAGTCATAATTATGGGATAGTAAATCATAATTATGAGATAGTAAGTCATAATTATGAGATAGTAAGTCATAATTATGAGATACTAAGTCATAATTATGAGATAGTAAGTCATAATTATGAGATAGTAAGTCATAATTATGAGATAAAAAAGTCATAATTATGAGATAGTAAGTCATATTTATGAGATAAAAAGTCATCTCATAATTATGACTTTCTATCTCATAATTATGACTTTCTATCTCATAATTATGACTTAGTATCTCATAATTATGACTTTCTATCTCATAATTATGACTTAGTATCCCATAATTATGACTTTTCTATCTCATAATTATGACTTAGTTGAGGACGTTTTTTTTTCTTCAGGTGGCGGAAATGGGCTTCCATAAATATTAGATTAAAACAAATTACATTAAATCACAATGGCCATTACATGTTATCATCAGACTTAGCGTAAAAAAAAAACGTAATACAACCAACAGGACAACACCAAAGGATCAATAATAGTAAGATTAACTTGCGAGTTACAGCCTGACAGCTCAACTACAACTCAGCTACTCCATGTAATTTAGAGTACTCCATGTAAAATAGCAAATTTGCTAAGGAAAATGCTGGTGCTGTTGGAATTAGTCAATGGAGAGGGAAAGTCAGTTTAGAGCAGAAAAAAAAGATTCATAATTAAGCTGTTTTGCCACTGAAATGGAGAGGTGTAAAGCAATTTGTCATAACCAGCCTCCGGAGGCGCTAGATCATGCTTTTCTAAAAACCAGTTGGAGAAAGAGTGAGAAAAAGGGAAAGATAGGAGAGAAAGACAAAGAAGAACCTTTTACTGACTCAGTGAAAGTTTTATTCTAGATGGTTTGGAACATTGCTGAGAGAATTTGCATGTATTCAGCCACAGCAGCAAGGTCAAGAACTGACTAAGGCAGAGATCTTATATCTCCCAACATGTCAGAAGGTACTAACAGTCTAACAGTAGCAAGAGTTAATTACTTGAATTTCTTGTCTCTTAATGTGTTTGAGAGCATCGGTTGTAAAGTTGAGAAGAGGTAGAGTTGGTATACAGTGAATAGCTCTATATGAGTAATGTTCTAATCCATATTATTTCAAGAACTTTGAAAGTATCCTCAAGCGCATTCGCAAAGACCATCAAAAACATTATGATGAAACTGGCTCTCATCAGGACCACCCCAAGAAAGGAAGAGCAAGAGTTCCTCTGTTGCACAAGATAAATTCATTAGCGTTACCAGCTGCAGAAACAAACAAGTTAACACCTAAATACTTCACAGACAATGTAGGGAACAAATATATATATATATATATATATATATTAATAAAAAGGTGTGTCCAACATTTTGACTGGAATTGTATACAGCTCTGGAAAAGAGACCACTTCAGCTTCTGAATCAGTTCATCTGATTTTGCTATTTATAGATATATGTTTGAGTATAATTACATTACATTACATAGTATAATTAGAACATTGTTGTTTTATTCTATAAACTACAGACAACATTTCTCACAAATTCCAAAAAAAAAAAAATTAGAGCAGTTATTTTCAAAAAATGAGAAATGGCTGAAATATCAAAAAAGATGCAGAGCTTTCAGCCCTCAAATAATGCAAATAAAACAAATGTATATTCATAAAGTTCAATATTTGTATTTTTTTATCACAGTTTTCATGCATCTTGGCATGTTCTCCTCCACCAGTCTTACACACTGCTTTTGGATAATTTTATGCCACTCAAAAATTCAAGCAGTTCAGCTTGGTTTGATGGCTTGTGATCACCCATCTTGCTCTTAATTATATTTCAGAGGTTTTTAATTTGGCAAAATCTAAGAAATTCATCATTTTTAAGTGATCTCTTTTTTTCAGAGCTGTATATGGTGGGATGGGGGTTGTGCAGCAGGGCCTCTCTGAAATGAGTTTTTGCAGGGTGGGATAATATCTGCTAAGATACTCAGTGGAGCTCCAGCATTCCAGAGAACACAGTTGCAAAAGGCTCCAAAAAACACACACACACATATATATTCTTTTACAGCTGACAGAGCTGACGTTCGCATCCTGTATGCGACCTGGCTGTCAGTCAAATCTGATGATGGCGTGTTATAAAATCAAAGACCGGCTGTTGTTACTGAGCACATAAAATTCACTACTTCCACACCTCACGTAATAAAGCGCTCTTTCTGGAACTGTCTCAGCGCTCTGCTGCGCTGCCCTGACAGGAGGTGATTAAAGAGATATAAAACAGCGAGATACGGCCGTGTGTAAACGAGAAATAAAGTGTGAGAACCACAGACTAATCTTCTGATAACTCACAATAATGTTTTATGAGCTTCTGCACACACAGTATTACAGAGTAAACACAAATGTTCTCTCTTTTTCTTGTGCTCTTTCTCTCTCTATGTTTCTCTCTCTATGTCACACACACATACACATAGGCATAGGCTGCTGGCAATTAAATCATTAAGAAGTAAACAGAGCCATTCAGTTCACAGTGTTGGTGATAGGAAACAGACGTCTGAAGAGTTAAACGTCTCAGAGAAACCTCCGGAAGATGTTACACAAGATGTTTATGCTAATGCTTTGTGTGATGTTTTAAAGTATGATTAAGGTATGGCTCAGTTCTGGGTTATGTGCAGTATCTCTGTGGAAGAATCTAGGTGCTGGAACACAGCCAATTCTTATACACTACATTTTTAAAAAGAAACTGCCAAACCTTTCAGTGAGTCCTTTTTTTTCTTTTTTTTTTTTTTCTCCTATTTGTCTTCCAATTTATCTGGCTAATTGTCCCACCCATTCAGCTGCTACTCAGCTGTATATCCCCCATCACTAGTGATGCCCCAACACAAGGAGGGTGAAGACTAGCACGTCTCCTCCAACACATATGAAGTCAGACATCGCCTCTTTTCAAACTGCTGTTGATGTAGCATTGCCGAGAAGAATCACAGCGCACTCGGAGGAAAACACAGCGACTCAGAGACCTCCAATACATCAGTTCACAGATGCCATCTACCCACCCAGAGAGAGCAAGACCAATTGTGCTCTCTCGGGGCTCCAGCAGCTAAAGGCAAGCTGCATGACTGGGATTCAAATCAGTGATCTCTTTAACCTAGTCATTCTGCTGCTACTGCAGCACACAGTACAGTTCAGTTGCCATGCTGACTCATAACTATATCATTTTACCTGGCCTATGTACAGTAAAATTCACAGACATGCCAAAAATAATGAGATAGAAACAACTATATGATGCTCAATGACTTTTTACATGTCCTGTGAATTGTAGATGTGCTTTCTGCCAAAGTTGCTTGTCTCTTGCTCCTCTTAGTGACAGATAGAGATTCAACTTTTCATAAAGTTTCAGAAATCAATATTTGGTGGAATAACCTTGTTTTTTTTCATCACAGTTTTCATGCATCTTGGCGTGTTCTCCTCCACCAGTCTTACACACTGCTTTTGGATAACTTTATGCCACTCCTGGTGCAAAAAAACAAGCAGTTCAGCTTGGTTTGATGGCTTGTAAACATCAATCTTCTTCTTGATTATATTCCAGAAGTTTTCAATTCGGTAAAATCAAAGAAACTCATCATTTGTAAAGTTTTTTTTTTTCTAGAGCTGTATTCTGGATTGGGCATCATCATTCCTGAGAACATCCAGTTCTGCTGCTCCACAGCTCAGTGCTGGGGGCTTTATACCCCTCTTGCCCACACCTGGCAATACCATTGATGCCAATAGATTAATGATTCATGATCTTCTACAAAGAATATTATTTTTTATTGCGTGTAATTCTCTACAAGCTGTGTACGTTCATTTGCACCCCTGTTTTACCAAGAGCACCAATAATTCCAGAGGGCATTATCCTCATCATTTCTAGTTCCTGTGAAAATGCCTCAATATAAAAAGTGTGTAAGTACTTTTGAAGTGCCTGCCCATTACACTTTGAGAAGAAAGCAGTTTTTCTAATATGATGCGCAGTTGTGCCTCATAAAAATGCAAGTTAGTATTTGTTTATGGTTTCATTTCTTGCATTAAAATGTAAGCAATTACAGTTGGCATGAGCAGAGAAACGTGTTAAATGTCTTAGAATGTGCACAGAAACAAATATCCCAATGTGCCGTGCTCATTTCAACAGTCAACGAAATGACTATAGATGTGGGTAATATCAAAATCCACATCAGAAGACAAAATGCACGTCATCATGCAGCTTTATTGGCTTGCTATTCCTAAGGAATAAAAAAGATTCCACATCACCAGGAGTAAAAAAATGTAACACTGTAAATAATATGTGTAGTTAACAACAGCTTATAACTTCATACTGAATTACATTGGTTGAATAAGTAGCACAAATGCAAACACGCAAAAAGTATATGAATGACTAGGGGTGTCCTGATCAGAAAATGTATAAAAAGACCACAAAATGATCATCTTAATTTCTAAGAGATGTCAAAGAAGACACAATTTTGGTTCCATAAAAAAAAAAAAACATGCAGTGTATAGAGATCAACAAATAATTCATCTTGGCACTGAACATGTTGCCTCCACACATGAAATTGTTGGACATTTCTACCACAACAAAAGCAGGACTTGTCACTGATGATGACCCAAGGCTATTTCTGCTTATGTCTTGGTAAAGACAACCAATGATCCACCAATCCATGTGTAAATGCACTGTGGTCATCGCCAGGATCGGTTTGTTGCCATGCATGTCTCGTCAGGAACTCTGGAACTGTCCTATGGATACCATTCTTGGCCAGTCTCTTTCCTATTATTGAATCCTTAACACTGACCTTAACTTAGACAAGAAGGCCTGCAGTACTTTCAATGACGTTTGGGGGTTCTTTAGTGACCTCCTGGATGAGTTGTTCCTGACCTTTTGGAATACTTTCGATGGGCCGGCCACTCCTGTGAAGGTTCTCCAGTGTTTCATATTTTCTCCATTTGGGAATAATAACTCTCACTGTGGTCTCAAAGTCTTAGAAATGGATTTTTTAACCTTTTTCCAGACTGATAGATCAATGACTTTGTTTTCTCATTTAATTTGTTTTGGAATTTCTTTAGATCACGGCATAACGTGTTGCTTTTTGAGATCTTTTAGCTGCTGTTCACGTTGTCAAATAGGTTCTTTTTAAGTGATTTCTTGATTCTACAGGCCTGGCAGTAATCAGGCCTGGTTGTGGATAGTAATGAAATTGAACTCAGCTTTTCAAAAAAAGTGTGATTAATAAAAGTTAATTTATTGGGGAAACACTTTTACATGTAGGGCTAGATTGGTTTGGGTATTTTTTCTCTTAATAAATAAAAAGTTTTTTTATATATATTTACTTAGGTTATATTTGTCTGATATTAAAGTTTCTTTGATAATCTGAAAAATATAAGTATGAAAAAAATGCAAAAACAAAAGAAATCTATAAGGGGGCAAACACCTTTACAGCACTGTATTTCAGAGTGCATCATGTTTCTCTTGATATGTTTTTCACCAAGTTGATGGAAGGAAGTTCACAATTAGTACACAAATCTTTTTGCACAATTTCTGTACTTTGCTTATTCAATTTAATTTGACAGCTACTACTGATGTCTACCACTCCAGAGTCCTTTGGAACCCCACCAGGTCCTTCAACCTCTCACGGCAGAGAGCACCAGCTGCCTTCCCCAGGGCAATACTTCAGCAACCCAGGAGACTGAGGGTTTCTGACTCCATGCTCTCTTGCCTTCCAGTTACAACCTGTTCCCACCCAACCTCACTAGCCTTTGGTGACAGAAGTTTGGGCAAAGTAATGAGTCATCTGTTCCAACATCGACCTCTTAAGCCACAAGATGAAGACACAATTTGACCACCTTGTCAAGACAACGGAAGGCAGCCAATGGATCAGTCATCTTTTGCAACTGTCAAAGGCACCTTAGGGTGGTAGAATGACGTTGGATAATAAACACTGGGGACTTTAGTGTTATTGCTCCATTAAGCTCACAACAACTGACTAGAGACAAAAAGAGCACAAAGGAAAAGGGTTCTTCATCCACGTTCCAGAGTTATGAATACATCCAGCTTGCCGCTGTCCCAAGATTTCCGAAGAGTAATCCCTGTAAGCCCAGAAGAGCCAAAACAGCCTGAGGGGCCAAAGCTTACTCAAGATCTACTCAGGAAGAGGAAGAAATTATATTTCTTAAGTGAAAATCCAAAGCTACTTCTGTCCACCTGACTGAGTTGTCAGGAAACATCAGGATTCATCCTGTATTGGAAGCCCTACGAGAAACACTTTCATTCAAGTACACAGGTCCCAACTTCTTCCTCTAGGGGGAATCAACATCATCACTGTCATCAGCGTCATGTCTTGGTGTAGCTTCAGGATGCTTTGTGGACCTCAAGCTAACCAGACAGTTTAGCCAGATGACTGGATGCTATACAACACCTTTGATTGCTGCCTCCAGACTGATTTGATTAAGACGACACCTGTTTCAAGCCTTCGGACATTTCAGTTTTTGTTCCAAACCAAAATAACAGGTGTGAAAGGTAAAGCAAACCATCTCCTGGAAAGGACCCAAATTTGGTCAGACCAAAAGAGATATCAACCACGGTCCAGTTTGTCCGCAGTGTAAAAGCAATTTTCTAACATTTTGGGAGCTTCCTATTGTTTGCCTGCACATCATTAAAGGTTTAGCAGATTATGCTCCGCTAAGCTCATCTATCTACTGTAACTGTAGATTAACCGTTATGCAGCACATATATATAAAAAGAAATAATTAACTGCAGCGCTGTATCAGTAAAACCAACTGAAACTACACAGATGCCTCACACACTATACCGTTTTTACAAGGTGCATAAATGTCTATTTTCTGGTTTATTTTCATACATGAGGCGGACCCAATTATAAGGCATATTATGCGACATTAGTAAGGAACATGGGTTTTTGTCTTTTTTCCTTCTAATTCAGCAGCTGTAAAGCTAAGCTGAGTAAGTAAACCAAACTGTAATTCTGTCATTCAAACTGTAAAAAACAAACAAAAAAAACATTTTAATTTAAAGTCAAACCAGCACTGGACATAATTTTTTTTTTCTTTAAAAAAAATGTTTATTTTGGTGAGTAAAGCGATTCAGTTTATTTACAGAGCTAGCCACGGTTAGCGACAAATGCTGCCCAATAGCTAGCGGGTTGTCCTATGTACCTTGTTTTAACATGGTAAACAAGCAGGCTACAGTTTGATAATACTCACCTCTGAATGGCGAAAGAGGTAGTGCTTAGCGGCTAGTGCTAAGCTAACGCTGGTGGAGAAACTTCACTGAAACTCCTGTATATGTCTTTTCTGCTTCTTACAACCTGACTGATATAATTCATACATAAGGTGCACTGATGATTTTTGAAAAAATTAAAGGATTTTAAATGCACCAAAAAATATGGTAAATAAATAGCCATTGTACTTCTAGCATGTAATCCTTTTTTAAACTACTTGCATGATGGTTTTCAGAAGCATTCTTTTGGAACCAGTTTCTTGTAACACATTGTGTCCCAAACTGACTCAATTCTGTCATGTTGATTTTATATGCAATGTTTCTGCAAAATTCAAAACATAATACACATACAAAATATAAGTATAAAAAGTATTGTTTTAAATTAACATTTCACATTATACACATAATGTGCATAATACACATACACAATATTAAAAGTACAAAATATAAGTATAAAAAGTATACATTTAGGTAAGATATTTGCATTAAAATGATTAAAGATTACTGGGCTGAAGTCCCGTTAACTTTCCTCAAACTTATATGCAATGTATCTAAACATTTCTAAACAAAATACAGGTGCACAATATTGGGCTGTAATTGCTCATTTTAATGTTGGAAAAATCTTTAAGCTGTTTATCTGGAGTGTGAAACCAAAACTAAATGTTTAATATACTATATAACAAACACATGAACCTTGGTTTGTACTCTGGTTTGGACCTTCAGGTCTGAAAATGAGTTTTGACTTTGTTTTTACTGGTAGAAAAAATTTGATTGAGGGCTTAATACATGGCTTTCTGACTGAACAACAGGTGGTATTAATTGTGAGAGCATGGGAGGTCAATAATAATAGCTAATATGCCACAGGTAACATTGCCTTGTTGAAATCTTTTTTAGGTTTCTATATGATTGTGAAGGTTATTGGCAATCGAAGATACAATACCTTTATTGTCACTGTACAAGAACAATTAGATATTGCTTAAAGAAAGCTAATGAAGCAGACCATTAACTCTGGCTGACTCTTAGCTTTCATGGGGCATGGCATGACATTTGACATGTCAGTTATATACTGTAGATGAATTTTGCTTGAGAGAAGAGAACGAGAGAGAGAGAGAGAGAGAGAGAGAGAGAGAAATAAAGATATAAGATATGTTTTTGCTTTCCATACAATTCCCACAACACTCCCCCTTTCCCCTCAAAGCACATCTTGACGTGAGAGTGCTTGAGCCATCTTGTGTATATATCACAAAATGCCATGAAATTATGGCTGACAGGTGATCACAAACAGCACTTAAAGCATGCACACATGCAGTAGATGAGCAATAAATTATTAAATAACAAGCAGAAAGTTTACTTCCAGGTTATAAAATTTTTATTGTATCAATATTCAAGAGGCTGTGCCAACAGACCGTGGGCAATGTTGTGACTTCCAGTCCATCCATTAAGACACATTCTACAAAAATAGATTGACAGTACAAGGATGTTTTTATTCATGCTGGTGTTGATCAGCTGGGGAGTCCATCTTTCAACTAGGTGTCATCCTTAACTTTTATTCAGATGATATTGCAAAAAGTTAAAAGTCTCACTCTTCAGTAAAAAATCTATTGACACTTTATTTTAAACAGTCCTTTGTAAATGTGTAATAAACGCTCAACAGAGTGTCAGCAACACTTTAAAAAAAACGCAATTTAAAACCCCATTCCTGACCTCAACCTCAAATTAAAAATCTCATCCTTACTTTAACCTCAACCCAAACCTAATCCTAATCATTATCTGGTCCCTAATACTAATTTAAAGGTGTCATTCTGTTAAAATCCACTTTTTTCTTGTTCTTTGTGAAATACAATAAGTCTCTCTGAGTTGTATATGATGCTGCACATGAAACTGTTCCTCAGCCTCCATTGTCTGCAGCAGCTAGTTAAAGAAAATATTCAGAAAAACGAGTCGATCAGGAAAAGCACCGTGTCTACGTCAACCCGTGAATTAGTATTTATGGCCTATATCTATGTCACATAGAAGCTAACAGCGTTAGGAACAGCGTGGCAGTTCGTTCCTGTGTTATTTGTGCAAATATCACATCATTATTAAATGCTTTGCCCAGCAATTCAGAGGTAAGAAACAAATGGCTAGAATTTGTCTATGGAAATACACCAGTAAAGTTCAACTGAGATGGGTAGGTGTGTATGTTTAGAATTGTTCTGTTTACACTAGTTACTTAGCTGGCTTGCTATCTTATGTAAGCAGAGGTGAGTAGTTCAGGAAAGTAAGAAAGTAAAAAATCCACCAGAGGGTTTTGTTCCTTTTTACTTTCTGGACCTGGACTAACCACCTCTGTGTGTAAGTAACTAGGTTTACATAGGATCTCCGGTGGATTTCGCATGTTCAGAGACTCAGATAAGACTAGGTCAGTCGCTGTTATTAGTGTAGAAATGTCTTAATTTTAAAAGCATCTTTAACGTTTAAGTGCTGTTGGTGATATGTTTGCATGTGTGAATATTTGTGAGCAAAGATTCAGAAAAGGATTTCCAGGGAAGATTTTGGAACACTGCTGTGAGGATTGGTTGCATTTAGTGAGGTGGCAAAAGAGTTAGTGAGCTTAGGATTTGGGATGATCGACACCACATCTCATAAACAATTCTGGGAGGATTTATGTCCCTCTAGCCCATGCCTGACATTTGGCATGGTGCCAAAAGGTTAATACTTTTCTGCTCCAGAGAGTCCTATTCTATTGGCTGTAGCTGAATTTACTCATCAGAAGGGACATAGAGAACAGCTTCCCTGTCAGCATAAAGTAGAACTTTCTCCATGTTAGCTCAAGACATACTAATATTGCACTATTGCTATGAGAGTGGCACACCAGCGTGTCAGCAGGGAATGTTCATCAGAGATCTAAATCAATTATGCTCTGTTCTTGTGTCCATTTTCTAAGCCACTGAGCCATGCCACACATCTCCGACAGTTCTCCACAACCATCACAGTAAGCAAGCTGAAGAAGACACGCCTGGGCAGAGGAAGAGCAATGATCCACCCACCACAATCAAGAGCTATCTAAACCACTGAGCAGCCTGTTTAATTGTGTAGGATGTAGTCAGACAGAAGACACGAAAGTACATGACTGCAAGTTGATAGAAACTGCTGCGACTTTAAACTAGCTGTAGAGTTACTTTCAAAGCTGCCAATGAGTTATAAAAAGGTCAGGGCAATGTTTCGAACATTATAATGTGAATATAGTGTTTAATATTGAGTATGGTATAGATAAGGTATGTATATATCTTTCTACTTCTGTTCAATTTGTGAGCTCCTCTGACCATATAGGAGCACTTTGTAGAAGCACTTTCCTCTTTTTACCCTGTTATTAAAGAACAGGTCAGGACTTTTGCTTTTACACTCATTTTCCATTTTTTCAGCTCCACCGAGCATATAGGAGCACTTTGTAGTTCTTAAATTACTGACTGTAGTCCTTCTGTTTTCCTGCATACTTTATTATCCTCCTTTCAGCCTGTTCTTCAAAGGTCAGGACCCTACAGAACCACTATGGATCAGTTATTATTTGGGTGGTTGATTATTCTTAAGACTGCAGGGGCACAGCAGTGCTGCTGGAGTTTTTAAACACCTCGGTCTTACTGCTGGGCTGAGAATCCACCTACAGCATCCTGTGGACAGCGTCCTGTAGGCTATACTCTGTGGGCTGCATTATGTGACCTCTGATGAAGAACAAGAGGATGACCAACACAAACTGTGCAGCAAGTTTAACCTTACATCTACAGAGGGAAGCAGCAAGGTAAGAGTGTCTAAAAAGTGTTTAAAAACTCCAGCAGCACTGCTGTACCTAATCTGCTCATACAAAAAAAATATTCCTAAGAATAACCCACCACTTAATTATTAGCTGTGGCTCTGTGGTGGTTTCTACTGTGGGGTCCTAAACTTAAAAAATAGGGTTAAAGGAAGATAATAATGTATGCAGAGAAACAGAACGACTGCAGACAGTAATTAAAGAACAAAGTGCTCCTATATCTCTTGTAACTACAAAAAGTTGGGTGGGAAAGATATAAAAAAGGACAAAAATCGGCTTTATGTGTTTCGCTGAAGATGAAACCTCAGAGCAATGCCTCTATCTGTAGAATGTAAAGGTTCTGTATACTATAGAGTATGATATATAGAAAAGACACATCAGAAGAGATAAAGGAAAATGTAATGTATCTGTACGGCTACTGATAGCGAATTATATTCATTCATCATTTCTATATCTGATTTGCTCAGGTGCAGAAGTGATTTGAGATAGCAGACGCTGAGATAGTGACTTGTTTGTAAGCATGATAAGGTGATAAGAATCGCCATTTTATTCTGTGAAACTATAAACCCCATTTTATATACCAGTCTGGTATGTAGGTAAAGTGCCGTGCAAAATCTTATGCAGCCATGAAACGTGGTTTTAAACCGTTTATAGAACATAGAACAAATCATAAACCATAATCAGAAACACAGCAACACAGCAACACTGTGGCTATGAATTAGATTGAGCAGATAAGAAGACGATAATGATACTGATGAAATTTAGAACAATGGGAACTACTCAGCAAGCACTCTTAGCAAGCTATTTTCACAAAAAATCCGACATCTATATATTTATTTACTAGGATAATGGGATCCATCATTATAACATTTCTGACTAGGCCTATCACTGAAAAAATGTATGTTGACAATATATTGTCACAGAAATTATTGTGACTAACAATAATATTGTCATTTTAAGACAATTAAATGCCACTGCCTATGATAATATAATAAAATAACAAGGCATGTATACCCTTTTAAAGACATTTTGATTAATCAAAGTTTGGGAAATATATTTATACTTTATTTCTTCACCTACTGCAGTCAACACTGCATGTATGAAGTCACAGTTATTGAAGCATTGGTCTGGTATTGCATGACTGTCTAATAGACTGGATAATGCTAATGCTGCTCCAGAAGTGTTAGCTGGGGTTAGCAGCAGGCTACAGGCGGATAATACTCACCCCTGAATGGCAGAAGAGCTAGCACTTAGCACAGTTAGCGGCTAATGCTAAATGCTGGAGAAGTCAATTGAAACTCTTTTATAACTCTGTACTTCAGCAGAGTGGCTTTACTGCTCCTTACAACCTGACTGGTAAAATTCATACATAAGGCCCTTGATTATAAGGTGCACTGACGATTTTTGGGGAAAATTAAAGGATTTTAAGTGTGCCTTTATTGCAAAACATACCGTAAGCTTGAATCAACAGATTAATTTTAGATTTATACAAGTAAAAAAGCAAAAGGTTCTTTTGTTTTTTTTGAGTGTCTGACTGTCTGTAGATGGCATCACCAGGTGAGAAGTTCATATTAGTTTGGAATCAAAATGACACTTACCTGTCTTCTCTTTGATCTCACACAGAACGCTAAACAGAGCCGGCTTCATCCTGTGACAGTTGAGTCCATGTTTTCTTTTGATAAAACAGAAAGAAAAATGTATTAGATGCGAATATCAATATTCTGACGGGGTTTAGCAGCACAGTAAAGACCGAATTTTCTGTCAGCCAAAATTAACAAAACATTAGCTGTCACTGACCATAACTGATAACTAAAAGCAAAGTACAGGTTACGTGCTAGGTGTTATAATCTCTACACTACGTTTTTACAATAATTACGTTTCAGTATCAATGATGCTGTAGTGAAATATCTGGCCAAAATTGAGTCTTATGTCAATAATACAATGTTTTTAAACTAGTAGCTCTATGGACAAGCAGTTTATTAACTGACACTGGACATGCCAAGTATAATGTGACATGGAACTAGTATTGTGTCCCATGACTTTTGCCATGTCCTATGGAAGCTATAGAACACTGCAATGACCTGTGGGATATGTGTGAAGGGTCTCCTGCATTAAATGTGGATGTGATTTCTGCCACAGTTGCTTGTCTGCTCACACGAACAATTCGAACCAGACACCACCAGTCACAATCATTGTCACCCACCGCACTGTCCACTGTGCTCTTTACCTATTCATTTAAGCTCAGTGGACAGGCTGATCAATCACCAAGCTAGTCGTCTAGCTGGTCAATCTGGTGGACAAGCATATGTAAGCCAGTCATGCTGTTCAACTGGTATTATGAACAGTTACACACCAAATTATAAAGTGTAATTGATTATTTTTAATTATGATAAATATTTAGACATCACAAATAAAAAAAAAGTCCTGCACAAATTGACCACCAACATTCTGGCTCATTCACAAACACAATGGGCTCTTCTTGCTAAGTAAATACAATGGTCAATATTGAGGTCAGCAAAATGATTGAGGCCATGTTATTATATTGTGTCATAAATCATAAATATATTAATTGTGACAGGCCTAATATGCTGGCCAGAAGCTATTGTACTGTATACGCTGGTTTACTAATTCTACCAGTTTAACCAGTGTAGTCTGACCGGCTGTTTAGCAGCATATTTGATCACCATCAAAGGTGTGAACTACAGATCTGGAATAAAATAAGAGACCACTTAAAAATTATGAGTTTCTTTGATTTTACCACATTGAAAACCTTTAAAATACAATCAAGAGGAAGATAGATGATCACAAGCCATAAAACCAAGCTGAACTGCTTGAATTTGTGAACCAGGAGTCGAATAAAGTTATTCAAAAGCAGTGTGTAAGACTGGTGGAGGAGAACATGCCAAGATGCATAAAAAAACTGTAATTAAAAACCAGGGTAATTCCACCAAATATTGATTTCTGAACTCCCAGAACTCCATAAATATGATCTTGTTTTCTTTGCATTATTTGAGGCCTGAAAGCTCAGCATCTCTTTTTTGTTACATTACATTACATTACATTACATTTGGCAGACACTTTTGTCCAAAGCGACTTACAATAGTCAAGTACAATGTAAAATAAGTTTAAAGGAAAAACATCTTTGGATAGGGAAAAACATCTTTGGATGGGGAAAAACATCTTTGGATAGGGATTGTTATTTCGGCCATTTCTCATTTTCTGCAAATAACTGCTCTAAATGGTAATATTTTTGTTTGGAATTTGGGAGAAATGTTACCTCAACATATATTTGGTAAACGCTACAGAAAGGTATATTGAGCATAATAAACTAGAATAAAAATACTTATATTGAGCATAATAAACTTTAATAAAAAGCCTAATATTGAGCATAATAAACTAGAATAAATAGACTACTATTGAGCGTAATAAACTAACTTTGCTTGCGCTTCGTCCAGGCTCTGGTCGGTGATGGCCATGATCTGGTGGAGGATGTCTCCGATGTCCTGTTTCCGCGCGTCCTCCTCCGCGCTCTCGTGCTCGAGCGAAGGCGCGAGCGCCATGCCGCCGTGCAGCGCGCGGCTCAGGGTCACGCCGCCGAGAGACTGCATGATGTGGGACTGCTCGTCCATGCTGTCCATGATGCCGCAGCACAATCAATGCGCGCGCGCTCTTCACGTGCACCCCGGAGCGTGGCTGGTGGACGGGTCAGGCGGGCAGCATCGGTGCACGATAACTGTCCGATAATGACGTGGGCGTCCCGTGCGTAAACGATTCTCCAAAGCTCTTTTCTTCTTTTCTATCCAATGGGTAGCGCGTGGAGAAGGACAGAGAACCATGCAGCAATAATAATCAGGTAGCTTTAGATAGTTCTGTAAGATTCTAAACTTTGCCCCAGGTTTAATTAGGCTGCTTGGTGAAGAATGTATCCTTTTGTTCGGTCAGTTCGCCTCAAACACTCCCTCCACGGAACTCAAGCAAAGAAATCCATCTTCAGATACATCTCCGAGAAGACCAGCATCCCAAAAACAAATATTTCCATTCCCTCTTTCCAGCTCAAGCGCAACAGAACGGATGAAATGGGTGGAATAAATGGAATGATCATGAAAAGCAGGCTCTTCTACTCTTCTTCCCACTGGATTCTCTCTTTCCATTAACAGGAAATAAAGCTGGTCTCATCCTCCGTGTATATCTGGAGATATGAAGCTGTATGAGCTCGCTGGGTGAAGACCCCAGTCTCACTGTTGCTCGATCTGCGCGGGCTGCTCTCTCTGTGTTAGATGGTTGATGGACGTAGAAGGCTCCGCCCCCTTGTGGTTGAATACATATAAGAGTTCGTCTACCCATTCCAGCAATCCAGCTCCTAAACCCAACACTACAGCATTTCAACAAACCACAAATACTGACCAACAAAACACCAATTCAATGATTAAATGAATGTACAGAACCTAGAAGTTCTACATTCATAGAACCAAGATTATCCAAACTATGAAGAAAAACTTATGAAATTACACCCTCTGGCCAAAAAAAGACTCCACCTGGATTTAAATAAGTAAATAATGTGGGGTTGATGCTGCAGTTGGTCAGGTCTAGATTCAACAACAGTATGTGCTGAAAGAATGAGGTCAGCTGACTACCTGAATAATTATACTGAATATAGACCAGGTTATTCCATCAATGGATTTTTTTCTTCCCTGATGGGACGGGCATATTCCAAGATAACAATGTCAAGATTCATGGGGCTGGAATTGTGAAAGAGTGGTTCAGGGAGTATGAGATCATCATTTTCACACATGGATTGAGAGTTCACCACAGAGTCCAGATCTTAACCTCATTGAGAATCTTTGGGATGTGCTGGAGAAGACTTTGTGCAGTGGTCAGACTCTACCATCATCAATGCTGATTTATTTTAAAAGTATAGGCACCTCCTGCATAGATGACAGTTTTGCACATCTTGGGTGGATTTTCTCAGTCAGTTTTATGAGGTAGAGTCACCTGAAATTCAGGCTTTCAGTTAACAGCTGTGCTGAACCTTTCAGGAGTTAATTATTAGAATTTCTTGTCCTCTTAAAGTGTTTGAGAGCATCAGTTGTAAAGTTGTGAAGAGGTAGAGTTGGTATGCAGTATTTGATTAATGTTTTAATCCATATTATATCAAGAAAAAACTAAAGTATCCTCTAGTGCAGTCACAAAGATCATCAAAAATGTTATGATGAAACTGGCTCTAATCAGGACTGCCACAGGAAAGGAAGAGCAAGAGTTATCTCTGTGGCACAGGATAAGTTCATCAGAGTTACCAGCCTTAGCAACCACAAGTTAACAGCACCCCAGATAAGAACTGTAAATGTGAACCTCCTGGCTTAACAATGCCTAATCCCATGATTGAGTACGTGGTTAGAAGGGTATAAAGCCCTCAAGCATTGAATGATGGTGCTCCATCCAAAACATCTGGGATAATTTTGGGGAGTTGAAGATGAGTTGGAATCAGGTTGAGATCATCCAAGGTACTGACCTCACTAAAGCTCTAGTCACTGAATTCAACAAAATCATCACAGCAATATTAAAAAATATATATATAATAGAAATCCTTCCCTGGACAGTAGAGAGTAGAGGCAATCCAACAAAAGCATGAAAAAACTCTTTTTATAAACTTACGATTTCAGAACAAACAATCAATTAGCAAGTGCCAAATTTCATAGGACTAGTTCTGTACCTCTTTACTTTAGCCATGTCCTATGGAAGCTAAAGAACACTGCACTGACCTGAAGCATATACAGCTCTGGAAAACATAGAGAGACTGCTTCAGTTTCGGAATCAGTTTCTCTGATTTTGCTACTTATAATTATATGTTTGAGTAAAATGAACATTGTTGTTTTATTCTATAAACTACGAACAACATTTCTCCCAAATTCCAAGTAAAAATATTGTAATTTGGAGCATGTATATGCAGAAAATTTGAAATGGCTGAAATAACAAAAAAGATGCAGTGCTTTCAGACCTAAATTCAAAATAATGCAAAGAAAATAAGTTCATATTCATAAAGTTCTAAGATTTCAGAAATCAATAATTGGTGGAATAACCCTGGATTTTAATCACAGTTTTAATGCATCTTGGCATTTTCTCCTCCACCAGTTTTACACACTGCTTTTGGATAATTTTATGCCACTTCTGTTGCAAAAATTCAAGCAGTTCACATTGGTTTATATTTTGATTATATTCCTGAGGTTTTTAAATGTGGTAAAATAGAAGAAACTCATCATTTTTAAGTGGGCTCTTATTTTTTACCATTCTAGCCAGACTTCGCTGGTCCCTTGTTACACATGTGACCATATACCATATTTGCAATATAAAATATTGCACTACTGTTATATACTATTTATACTGTCATTCCATCTCAATCACCACCAATATTGCACTATTGTCTTCCGTCTTCCGTATGTTTATTGTGTCTTGTTGTATTGTACATATAATGTCTCTTTTATATTATATATCTATTTCTTTTTTTTACTTATATTTATATATCTATTTCTCCCCCACACCACTGCACCTTGTTTTTGTCTCATGTATGTATATTTGTGTCCCTGCTGTATTGTACCCATAGTGTCTCCCATTCTCTTTTATTATATCTATTATCTGTACTTGCTGTAAAATTGGGAAGGAGAGTAACATCATTTCAATTCTTTGTATGTAGTGTACATATGCAGTATTGACAATAAAACTACTTGACTTGACTTGACACTGATTTCTTGTTTAAAAAATCAAAAACAGCAAACAGGTTGCTATTTCATAATGGTGTTTAAAATGAATATTGAATAAACAATGTTACACTGACCTATCCATCCTCCCACAAGCACACTGGTCAGTGTTCAACCTCACTTACAAGATGAGACCTCACAACTTATACAAATATATATACATTATGCCCATCACATGATTTTTGGCATGCCAGTTTATACAGGACCCTGCTCTATTTCCGTTATACAGGAATACATCTAATAGTTTTATTTGTCTGAGTCGGAGTGAGATCAGTTGGAAATATCTGAGACAAGTTTGTGATCAAAGTGAAAAACAGGCTGTTTCTCAAGAGCCGACCAGAAAAAGAAATTGTCCCCCACTGATTTAAAACAGGAGTTAACAAAATCTGGGAGGAGTAAATCAGATTAAGAGGAGCTCCTCATTTGGAACCATTCTTTCCTCTGGGAATATTTACTGTGTTAAACGGTGTAAATGAGATCTGCAGAAGCCGGCTCAGATAAAGCTGAACTCAGCTGGAGTTCACAGTGGAGAGATCTAACAGCATTAAGATATCATAAATGTACTCACCACTGTGTCACACCAGTGTAGTGTTGAGAGTGTGTATAGAGTGATATTGTCCTCTGAGCAGCTCCTGAGCAGGGTAATATATTTTATACTCACTGCCAGGAAACATCTGATCAGTACAGGTCTGAGAAGATCACACAAGAAACAAACCTAAGGATGCAATTTATTGTAGTTCTACACTTGAATGATTGTACCTCCAATTCTATATTTTACAGGATTATTTTAGACATTTGACACAATACTTGGGTATTTGTTTTATTAGAAACATTTATTCAAATAAATATCCAAGAGAAAACAATACCTCATCCTAATTACTCTTTACACCTGAGAGACAAAATTAGATTTTCCTCTTTTTCTCGTGTTATTGAGTTAAGTTTCCAAGCATTTAATCATATTGTTTCTACTTAAAAAAACACAAAGAACATCAGATCATTGCAAAATGACATTGTTCATAAAAAAAGCTATTTATCCTGGTGTAATATTAATCTACAATTCATCAGTCACAAAATAAATAATAAATAAATGTCCACGATTTCTGACTTTCACTGAATGATAGTGTGGCTCCACAATATATTTTTTAATTGCAGAACGTATTGCTTCTGACTTTTCCACCCCTGCCACCAAACACAGCCCTCTCGAAACCTATTCCACCTGTTCCACCCTCACAATAACTGCCTTCACAAGTTTTTGATGAACTGAATGAGGACTGTTAGGTTTGGACTGGACATAAAGCATGGTGATGGTAGTTCCTCTGCGGGTGAATTGGTGATATAGAAAACTATGATGTAACACACAGTAGTGAGAAGCCCTCAAAAAGCACATATCTAATCAGAAATATGTCTAAAAGCCCACAGTTTATGATCAGACCAGAACATAGCAGACTTAGCTAAAGAAGTTTATTAAAATAGAGTTAAATAATTATTTTTCTGTGAATATATTTTATTTTTTTATGCATATAACACTATTCAGGCTTTTTGTTCGGATTAGAAATAACATATTTGATATATTAATACAGATCTGTCAAACAGTCAAACAGACAATCTGTAAAATAAACCTGACCCATCACAAATGTCACTTGTAATCCAGACACATGAGCCTGTGCAAGGCGCTGTAGTAGCTTAAAGCAACAGCACCCTCTGCTGTCCATTCAGCGGCTCTACAGATGAGGCGAGTTCAAAAGTAACCATGGGAAGTAAAAAAAAAAATTATATGCTTTCACATAATATCTTTCAATTCATGTAATATCTGTTTTTGAAGTCAATTGTAAGATTTGCCAGGACTAACCATGATTTTCAAACTCAGTTTTTGAGTTTTTAACATCCAAATAATAATTATGGAACATTACATGGAACATTATTCCTGCCTTGTATTTAGCCTGTTTTGTGGTCTAAACAGTTTATATGTGTATATTTTCTGTTATTATTTAAATATTAGGGAATAATAAAACAAAAATAGCTAAATAAATGCAATGACTTATTTCAGCCATCATAGGAAATCTTGACTGTGAAACAAAATTGTATGCACATATGCAAAACTATCAAAATAAAGTGAATAATTTAAGTTAATAAATGTAAAAATATGATTGTTTACTTCAAATGATTTAAATTATTTTAAAAGAGATTTAATTTAGGTTTTAATGGGGATTTAATGGGTGCCATTTGTTTAATAACTGTAGGTGGAGAACATGCAAGGATGCAAAAAACTGTGATTAAAAACCAGGGTTATTCTACCAAATATTGATTTCTGAATTTCTGAAAATTTTATGAATATGAACTTGTTTTCTTTGCATTATTTGAGGTCTGAAAGCTCTGCATCTTTTTTGTTATTACAGCCATTTCTAATTTTCTGCAAATGCTCTAAATGACAATATTTTTATTTGGAATTTGGGAGAAATGTTGTCTGTAGTTTATAGAATAAAGCAACAACGTTCATTTTACTCAAACATTTACCTATAAATAGCAAAATCAGAGAAACATATTCAGAAACTGACGTGGTCTCTTATTTTCCAAGAGCTGCATACATTTTAGACAGCTATCAGTGTTGAGAGAGTAGTGTTGAGTAGCTACCAGTTAAAACTTTGGACACTGAATATGTTTTTTTAATTTCTTTATTTCATGTATTTTCTACATTGTATATTAATATTAAAGAAATGAAAAAGGTGTTTGTCCTCCACAGTCTCTGGACCTAAACATAACTGAGATGGGTGATTTATGATGAGCTGGACATTGGAATGAGCATAAAATGAAAGAAAACATCAAATGAGAAGTGGAGCCCACGTGCAGCACTGTTACATCACTATCAGCAGCAGTGCAGTGCAGCAAGCTTACTGTACACTTCAGTAGTGTGTAGTGAAGTAGCTACAGTACAGTACAGTACAGTAGGGTGGGCTTTTCTCGTGCTCCCCAGAGGGCGTTCCTGCGCGTCTCGTTGATGCATTACACTTCCTGTACGAGGGTAAACTTGACGGAAATAGCTAGCCCCTACCATTAGCTGTGATAACAACAGAGGAAATGCTGTATTATTACTGAGAGTATATGATACACATGAGAGGCGATGGGACGAGGCGTTTAGCAGCTATGGCTGTACTCCTGCTGTTACAGAGTGTGGATATATTCAGCAGTCGGTCTGGGAATGCATGAAGGTAATCTACGTTAGCTAACATTGGTTTGTTTAGCTAGCTAACTGGCTAGCTAGCTAGGCTTGGTCAGTAGACAAGTAGCTAGCTAGATAGGCTTGCCAAATAGCGTTAGACCAAGCCCTGTTATCTAGAAGCTAGCTAGCAATCCTAGCTAGCTAGTGGCTGTGTTTTAAGCTGTAACTAGGCAGCCATAGCTAACATTTGTTTACCAAAAAATGTCAGCAATTTTAGTAGCTAGCTAGCTAGCTAGATTAGCTAATCTAGTGGCTTTGTGTGAGCGTGTTCCTCTTCTAAATATGGGTAAATAAGCTAACTAATCCAGGTCCACAGAGTAACGTTAAGTTAAGTTACATGGGTTACCTACGCTACAAAAACATCCCAGGACTTTGTTAATAGATACCCTTACCTACCTTTTGGTTAGTTAACTACAACTTACTGGGCGGTTCTGCTGGAGGCTTGGTGTAAATAACCTAGCTAGCTAGCAGCTGTTATTTAACGTGATTAGCAGGGTTAAGTTAGTTAACCCTAACCATGTAACTAATGTGTTGTGTAGCTAACATATATGTTTATCTGTAGTTATATGCAGTTAGCTAGCTAGTTAACCTTTACCCCAAAAGAAACTTAGCTGCCAAATCCATGTCAAAAGTAGCTAAAACTCCTGTAAGCTATAACAGCTAGGTTACCAGCTGCCTCAACTGTACACAGTCATCCAGGCAGTTGGTATCTAGCTAGCAATGCTGGGTCAGTACACAAGTTAATATAGCTACCGTTAGCTAGCTAGTTTGCTAAATAGCATAAGACCAAGCCCTGTTAACTTAAAACTAGCATTAGCTAACCTAGCTAGGTTAGCTAGTAGCTGTGTTTTAAGCCGTAACTAGGCAGCCATAGCTAACATTTGTTTACAAAAAAAGATGAACTAGCTAACTAGCTCATCTAGTGGCTTGGCTTGGTGTAGGCTTGATGTAGATAAAATAGCGTTGTTTGCTAGCAGTTGTTATTTAACGCTAGCGTGGGTTAACTTAGTTAACCCTATCTTTCTAACCAGTGTGTTGTTTAGCTGTATATCTAGTTATCTAGCTAGTTAACCTTAAGTTTTGAGTGAAGTAGCTAAAACTCCTTCCCAGGATTTTGTAAGCTAACTAGCTAGGTTACCAGCTGCCTCAACTATACACAGAGTTATTCAGGCAGTTAGTAGTTAGTTAAGTTAGATAGTTAGTTATCTAGGTACAAAACCCTTTGTTTGCTTTCTACTTCCTCGGCCTGGTCTTCTAAACACCCCGATAAGCTAGCTAACTAACTCTAGCTAACCACCCAGCGCTAGCACAGTCTCACATCTTGCTATTTGTCCCAAAGCTAGCTAACTTACCCGCATTAGCTCGCTACATTTGTTTGTGTGCATGTTGGACCTGTAGGTTAAAAAAGTTGAGGGGACGTTCAGCTGGGAAACTGGACAAACGTGTAGATCAAACGTTAACACACACCAACTGATGAGTTCAGTTAGCTACATTCAGTTTCACATTCAGCTGTTTGCCTAGTAGCTAGTTAGCAAAGCTAGCTAGCCAGCCTGCTGTTTTAGCTTTCTAATCTTAGCAGTATTAGGAACAAGGCTAAAAAAACTGTTAATAAAGACAATAACGTTAAATGTAATAAAAATACAAAATAAAGATAGCCAGCTAACCACTGGGCTCTTAGTTAAAGCAAGCCTGTGAACTTGCATATGTATTTTAAGCTAACAGCTGCTAGCTAGGCTAGCTAACGCTTGTTGTCATGTTGTCTCTGGGCGTGAGCTGTTGTAAGAGTGCATCATCTGTTGTGTGCACATTTTCCAAGTTTTAGTTAAACAAGTTTTAATAATTAATTAATATTTGTTTGCTTTCAAAACTGAATTATTGGGTTATGAATGTTTATAATAATTATATTAATATATATTGACTCCAAAATATGCTCTTATTCTGGCTTGCTAGTTCTGGATGATATTTTGCCTCAGAAATTTGGGCTGTGTCTATCAGTTTTTAAGTTATGCTTGAAGTGTGCATTTGTTTTTTGGCAGTGATGTAAAAGTACTGTAATGCTGCTTTATTTTTTGTAGTTCAACAAGTGCCAGTTACCTGCATTGTATTCTATTCTATTTTGAGTGCTTTGCATTGTTTATAACAAACTATGGTTGTGATTCAGTGCTAGAAGTGTTGGATTTCTGTTTTTAGCATCTGAAAACCAGAAGTTGACTTGACCTTTAAGGTTATCTGATCTGACCTTTCACAACCTTTGTAAAAAGTGTGGAGTAATACAATGGAATGTTCATAAGCCTTAGCTCCCCAAATCGCTTGGCTAAAGTTTTTCTAAAGTATTATAATGACAACTCTTGTGTCATGTATTCTTGAAGAAGAACAAACTTGGCATCACTTGAGCATTAAGATAATGATCCTTTGACATTTTGAACACAGATCATAATAGAATATGACAAGCTTCTTTGTTAATAATGCACATTTAATAATGGCTAGGGGTAAGTGTCTACCAATAGGTATGATGCCCATCTTCATACTTTTTTTTTTCTTTTTTTTTTTATAAAGCAGCTAGTGTCGGATGACCCGAACTAAAATTGGGCATTTATAATAAGTATGAACATTTCATAAAATTAAATGTTGAATATTTTTCTTTTTCGCAGGCAGGCACACATGCTCCACCACAGAGAGCAACAATCAAACCCAAAAGGAAGAGGGTGTCACTGTTGAAGAAGGAGCAGCCTCAGATCTCAGTTAAGTGCCAGAGAATCCCCCACGTGAACAGGAGCGCGTGAGGAGTGGAGGGTGGCAGCAGGAGTTGCCACACAGGATGGCTTTCCTTGACAACCCCACCATCATACTGGCCCACATCCGGCAATCCCATGTAACCAGTGATGACTCGGGCATGTGTGAGATGGTGCTGATTGATCATGACGTGGACTTAGAGAAGTGCCATTCGGCTGCCGTGTCTACTGGCAGTGTATCAATGGGGGGGGTGTTAGGGGATGGGAGTGTTAGTGGAGACGGTCAGGCCTGTGACCTCTCTCAATCGATGGACATCACGTCCAGCTGGGACTTTGGAATCCGTCGGCGCTCCAACACAGGTAAGCGGCTGTGTAGATAGTCAGAGTGTGCTGGGTCCTGAATCTAGGGCATTGGCATATGGGTAACATTGGGGAAACATTGTTGGTGTGCTTTGATACAAGTTGATGCTGGTTAAAGGGAATTGAGGATAATAGGTAAAATACATTAATGAAATCTCTTGCAAATTAGTGTCATAATGTTGGCATTTATTTTTGTTGTAAACTGAGTAATCATGCTCCTCCCTCCGGATAATGATGGTTTATTTCCTTGCAATCAATAATTAATCTCAAGTTGATTTGGGTGTGGGTTAATGCTGGTTTTGTGTGTATGTTGAATAGCTTGGTGTGACTAAATAAGAAATAAACTTGCTCAGATTGACTTACTGCTATGAATCAGTCTATGTGGATGGCATGATTAAGCCTAATATCCTGCTAAATCATAATAAAACTTTTGCCTCTGTCTCAGAGATGCACTGATACAAATAGTTTTTTCTTTTTTTTGTGCATTGTGCATTACTGAGAACCAAACTTTAAAGCACCAACAGAGAGAATAAAGCTTCGGTTGTTTCCACTCTGGCCTTAGACCATATCTGGCATATACAATCTGATTATTTGATCTCACTGCTTGTCCAAGAATACATGTGTAAAGTGTGTCCTTTAAGACAGGCTCAGAGAGCTAATTACACTTGCTGTTTGTGGGGGAGTCCTAGAAAAAAGTAATAGTAAATTCTCCATAATGCCGCCATTTGAAATAGCCTCAACATTTCTTGAATTAAGGCCAAATAAATTGTATATCTCATATATCAATGCTGATGTATAAACATTTCTAAAATCTGGAAACTGGGGCTTTATCTACCTGGATTAACATCAAAGAAAACTATAGCAATTATTTCTATAGATGTTTAAATACAGTAAACTAAATAAACTGCAAATATAGTAGGCACTGTAGCCTTGAATTAGGGAGGTGGGAATCACAGGACATTTCACGATACATTATGATGAGATATAGCCCACAATAACAATGATATCACACAACAATCAAAACAATACAATCTCTTACAATATCAATAAATATCTGTTTGAAAACTGTTAAACTAATCTGTTCAGTGCTTATAATGATTACATTTGATATTATTATGATTCTACGGTTGCTTTCAGTATTGTTATCAGTGCATCTCGGTTCTCATTTCTCACTACACTAAACGCCTCTTCTTCTCCTCTGACATGGTTAAAACCAGACTTCTCTCATTTGACATCTAACTTAAATGCTGCACAGTGAATTAAAATAGCATACAGGCACAGCCATACTGTGAAAAAGTACTTTCCTCTTCTGATCTCTTCTTCTTTTTTTGCATATTCATCACACTCATATAATAAATATATACAACAGCAGCACCTTGTGTAACAAAATTGCTGATTTTAAATGATCATTTCATTTATTGGAAGGAAAAATGGCCCTGTGAATTAATTACTTAAACACATTTAGTTGATAATTGGGATGATGATGATTTGATCTAAACACATCTGGCTTAATTAGTACCAGCCCTGTTAAATGTAAACATTACTTAAATCAATTAAAGAAGCACATTGATATCTGAATTATACTGGTACCGGCCAGTAAACCAATAAACCGGCCAGTAAACCAATATTGTTGAAGTATTTATGGTATGTTGGGAAAAGAACAAGATGCTCAGTGTGACATAAGCAAAAACAGAGAGTCAGAAGAAGTAAAAAAAAACTTTTACTACACTGTATGCAGAGTAATAAAGATGAAATGCATTAATATTTAC
Source organism: Astyanax mexicanus (assembly GCF_023375975.1). Classification (NCBI taxonomy): domain Eukaryota; kingdom Metazoa; phylum Chordata; class Actinopteri; order Characiformes; family Acestrorhamphidae; genus Astyanax; species Astyanax mexicanus. The sequence continues at coordinate 21,738,290 of NC_064408.1, read as the reverse complement.
ATGCATCTCTGTCACAAGGATATTGTGACTTACAAGTAATCCCCCACTTTGATTAAAATGCAGATTGCATACATCTTTTTGTATTTAGTATAAGCTTGTAATGTAGAGTGCACACTACAGAATTTGTACCAAAATGTTTTTGTTAAAAAATGTTTTTTTAGCTTGGTGCAAAATTGAGTTGCATTGCAAGCCCATTTATCAAATTGTCTAGTCAGATTTGGAAAGTTGTGTAGTGTCCACTTGGCATTATTTTATCACAGTTTCTAAAACACATCCACAAACAAGTTCTGCTCAGCTTCTTTCTCGGTTTGGCACACAAACACATGTCATTATATCAAGTATCATCATTTCATGTTGATACTTCTTGTCCTTAAAGTGTTTTCCTGTCAGGTGAGTTGTAAGGGCTGTGTTGTGAGGGTGGTATGATGAAGGTGGGGACCTTCAAAGAAGATCTGAAATCAGAAAGAGCTGATGTTCAAAGTGCATGGACAGAACCTTCTGCTGTAGTTCCTCGGTCCGTCATTCCTTGGTCCGTCTAGTCTATTTCTTTCAGAACGCAAAATCTTGGATTTGTACTTTATGGAGTACCCTATTCTTTCTATAAAGTTGTGTCATTTGGCTTTCACAGGAATGAGCAAATCCAAGATTCTTCATATATTGGTATACTTTATAGAGAGGTGCATTCTCTGCTCCTTTTTCCCAAAAAGTTTTTTTTTCTTTTTTTTTTTTTTTGATTAAAAGATTTAATCTAGTCCATGACTTTGCTGCACTGGCTGTGCTCTTGTCTTTGGGTTGATGTTTTGTTGGGTAGTGTTCCATGTTAAATCGTTTTTCCCTTTGGAGAAACATCTGAGCAACTTGCCTCCAGGAGATGAAGAGAGTTTCGTGAGGCCAGAGCCTACTGGTAAGCAATGATAGACAAGGGTGTGAGACCAATCCTCAGTGAGTTAATATAGTACACTGCATTAGTAGATTGCATTGGAATTTACTTCAGGTTTAAGTTACAACTTCAGGTTTAAGTCAGGTTTAATATTGTAATATTGTATAATATTGTAAATATTGTTCATATATAGAAAAAACAGCCTATTTAGCCGAGCACATTTTTGATTTATTGAATAATCTACCAGTCTGTAAGTATTTTAGTAATAGTTCCAATTATCTCTTTTTAAAATATCTTATTTGTTTACAGGTGCATCTAAACAAATTAGAATATAATTAAAAAGTTACTTTTTTATTTTATTTTAGTAAGTTTAATTCAGGCACACAGTCCAAGCTGCTTAGGGTCTAGTGTGAAGTTTTCACAAGTCAGTGTCCGAAATCAATATTTTATGAAATAACCCTGGTTCCTAATCACAGTTTTCATACATTTTGGCATGTTCTTCTCCACCAGTCTTACACACTGCTTTTGGATAACTTTATGCCAATCCTGGTGCAGTGGTCTCTTATTTTGAGATGCATCTGTATATAGTTCTTCGGTGTAGAAAGTGGCTACTTTTTTTTACAAACTTTATACTCTTTTCCTTTTGTGAAATACCACAATTTATTATTGATCAAATATAAAAAGTACAGTGTACTGAATTATGTTGTATATTTATCCGTTTTCTGATGCTAATGAAGTAGCTGGAAGCACAGCCAACAAGTGTTATAGTAGTGAGGAACTTTTTTGTGTGTGTGTGTGTGTGTGTGTGTGTGTGTGTGTGTGTGTGTGTGTGTGTGTGTGTGTGTGTGTGTGTGTGTGTGTGTGTGTGTGCTTTATTTATTTATTTATTTATTTATTTATTTTCTTTTTTTTGTTGTTGTTATTGATTGACCACCACAGGAATGTTTTTTTGTCATATATTTTGACATATTTGTATAAGACATACTGCGTATTGTGTGCAAATATCACTTATGGATGGAAACATAACAACGGTTCAAAAGTGTATTCCAACACAAAATTGTCAGAAGTGCGTGACTGAGTGAAAGAATATTGCGCTACATAATACTATGTTTTATGAACATTTCATACAGTATGTAACAGTAGTTTCAATCCAGAAAATTTTATTTATTATAAAGTCCAACATTTTGCAATTTTTGGATATAAAGTTTTGCAGCGGTATTTTAATTTATGACACCGTGGCAAAACTTTCCTTTCATAATTATTTATTTATTTATTTATTTTCCCCATTCTACAAGTGTACATTTCCATCTTTAATTATGTGTTCAAATGGTTTTCTGGATGTGGGTTGAACCATGTTTTATTGAAAGATGCTAAACTGTGTTGTCATTGGTAGGTCATCAGCTTTGATATGTGTTTAGAAACTGAACTACCCTTTTGTTTTTCTAACAATGTAACCTTATCCTGATGATGTTCCTGCACTTGCCTTTGTTTATGTTAAAACCAGTCCACTGAAGTGTCACCTGTTTGTTTAGTTTGGGTACCAGTTTTGTTGGAACTGGCAAAACATAAGCTAGATCTCCATTTACAGTTATTAAACATAATTACTTTACAAAAATCAAGAATAAAGATTAACATAAGCCTATGATTACAATGAAGTATAAGAATGAGTGACCCTTTACAAGCTGCAAAGAAGTAAAACTACTTCAAACTAAGATCTTCAAACTACTACAATATATTTAATTTCTCTCTTATAGAGACACAATGTTCCTCCATTATTGCAATATGTGGTCAGTTTCATCTATAAGCCTTTTATGTGCTTGGAAAAGAAATGCTTTATGATGTATAATTGATGTATATGATGTATAATCAGACTGTCAGACCTGTTTGTGCCTTTTAGGATCTGATCGTCTTTAGTAATAACTGTATTATCTGCATTTTAAAAGCTCAAAGGTTGGAGAGACTAAGGAAAGAACGACAGAACCAGATCAAGTGTAAAAATGTACAGTGGAAAGAGAGGTCATCATCTCAGTCAGGTAAGCTCCTCTCTGATTTTATTTTTTTTCAGCCTGTACAGATGTAATAACATTTAATCTCATTCCTTACACATTGCCCTTTGACCTCTATCTGTTCAATCTAAATCTCCTAATCTCTGCAGCTGAAGACTTGGGGTCCCTTTTTGAAAAGAAGGACTTTAAGGACAGACCTCGATGTACAGGGACCAAATCCACCCTTTCTCTGCGGCTAGAGCAGTGCCCCCAGCAGCTCAACAACCCATTCAATGAGTACTCCAAATTTGATGGCAAGGTATGAACATGGTTAAAATGTAATAGAATATACAAGTATTGGGAATGCTTGAAATTAGTACATGATATGCTCTTTGTATTTTGTCCCAATCACTTGCATTGAATATACAGTTACTCGTGCCTTCCTAGTGGAATATGTACCACCTGACAGTTGATGCTTGTTTACTAACAATTTTAGTAAAGTTGAAGTTAACAAATGGCTTTTTTTGCCCACTTTTGCACATTTCCAAAGTTTATCCTAAAGCATGAGTAGACTGATAAATCACTGTACTGATTAGTAATTCATCTTAATATTATTGAGCTCTGCCTAAGGCTTAGACCACAAAGCAGTCAGAGGCTCTTGGGCACTAACCAGTCCAGTTGTCTAATCAAAATCGTGACCAGATTTCATGCATTATGCATCATTCATTATTAATAACCATGTCAAACAACTTGTGTCTTACTGTTTTTGTACAGGGCCATGTAGGTACAACAGCAACCAAAAAAATAGACGTCTACCTCTCGATGCAGTCTGCCCAGGAGAAGTTACATCCTATGATGGTGGTCACGATGGCCAATGCACGGGTCCACGATCTCATCGGCCTTATCTGCTGGCAATACACCAGTGAGGGCCGTGAACCCAAACTCAAGTAAGTGGTGACCTCAGTGAAGACTGAACACTATACAACACTGCACAACACTTACAGCTAAGCAGATATAGTATAGACCCTACCCTACATTCTGCGCAACGTAATACTCATTGCTATCTTGGACCCCGTCAACAGTATGTTTTCATGCTTTGCACCTGGGCCTTTTAAATAGTACGGGGCTTGTGAATATATCTACGCTGATGGGAACATGGTGGCTGGAAGTGAGGTGTGTTCAAGTAAATTTCTGGCATATTAATATGTTGGCAATGGAAAATACAGGTGCGCCACTGACTGATTAAAACCCAGAATACAGTCAACTGTCAGGCGTTCATTGCTATCTTGGCTATGCACGTGCGAAATGCACTTAATTTGCATTCATGACAGGCAGCAATGCACAAACCTTACACATTAACAATAAACAAAATACAATAGAAAATAACATTGCTGTTGCATTTGTTACCAGACTCCATATCATATTCTCTGGCCACACACACATTTGCATGGCAGCCTAAACAAACAGTTAAGAATCAAGTGTAAAGTCAAGTGAATAGTCTATTTTCTCTTTAATGTAAAAAAAAAAAAAAAAAAAAAAAAAAAAAAATTCCTTTTAAGATCCTTTGATATATATTTGATGCAAAATGTTTGAAATTATGGAATGTTTCGCTATTTTTTATATTTGCTGTTTTTTCCATGTCTTGCACATACTATATTAAACAGTGCATGAATAAAAATGTAAAAAGCAGAAATTAAACTGTTTTTTGAGTAAGTACTTAATGGAATTGTTTAGGCTATACTTGGTGACATTTGTTCTTACTGAGTTGTAACTTTCTCACTTTTGAATTGCTTCAGAATGATCAGAATTTAATAATGGCTGTTGTAAATGTTTAATATAAAAGCCCATGAAATGCTTGGAAAATATATGCCAGCCTGAAATAGCTTTGTCTTCTTTTTGTCTCTACAGTGAGAACGTAAACACATACTGCCTCCACATAGCTGAGGATGATGGAGAGGTGGACACAGATTTCCCTCCTCTGGATTCCAATGAACCCATCCACAAGTTTGGCTTCAGCACGCTGGCCCTTGTGGAGAAATACTCATCGCCAGGACTGGGACCCAAGCAGTCGCTTTTTGTCAGAATGTGAGTAATTCCCAGGATTATGCTTGTTGTGTAGTACATATGTTATGCTTGTTGTGTAGTTCATATATATGTGTCAGACATTACAGGACAGTTTATTGTAGGTAGTATTGTAAAAAGCACAGAGCTGAGATGGGAACATTGTTTGTGTACTTGGATGGCTGCAGCTTTTTTTGTCATGCAAAAAACCACTCAGTTCTTAAAGTAATTTTTGTAGTGTTTTTATTGGTTCATTGTGACATTTTGACACAGCTAAAAGGCTCAGAGTGGTCCAGCGGACTAAGGCGTTGCCACTGTGATTGGGAGATCGCTGGTTCAAATCTCGTTCATGTAGCTTGCCATCAGCTGCCGGAGCCCCGAGAGTGCACAACTAGCCTTGTTCTCGCTGGGTGGGTAGATGGTGCTCTTTCCCCTTCTCACTCCAAAGGGTTATGTCGCTCAGCACAAGGCATCTGTTAGCTGATGTATGAGAACCAAATCGTATGTGCTGTGATGCTACTCGGCAATGTTCGAAAAGAAGCGGTGGCTGACTTCACATATTGGAGGAGGCATGTGCTAGTCTTCACCCTCCTGGTGTATGGGCAGCACTAGTGATAGGGGGAGTCCCAATGAGTGGGTTAGGTAATTGGCCGTGTAATTTGGGAAGAAAATGGGATGAAAATTATGGGAAAAAAGAAAAACTTTCAGATTCTCATTGTAGAGATACAAAAATGTAAAAGTGGAGATGCATGTTTTTGTTCCAACAGCAGCTAGACGTTACTAACCAAACTGATGACAGTTATGTTGATTTGCATGACAGTGTGATGCACCTGTGGCAAGCTAAAGTGTGTCAGTTGATTATTTTCAATGATGCCACATTTTGGAGGGTTGCTAAACATTGTCATACTATGCTGGACCACTATTTTTGTGCTTGGTTTATTTTTGATGTTTGGTTAAAAAAAAAACTGCTATTAATTCTTTTTTTTTTTTCACGTAAAGCCTTAAATTATTACCAGATTAATTAATTTAAGAAACTCTCTTAATAGATGTGTATCCTATTTAGGTCAGCATAACAGTGACCTGTCTGTGTGCTGTCAGTCCTCCCCTCTTCTGCGGTGCTTCCTGCCAGTAATGAAACTGATAGCTCCGCCTCCACTGTGATCTGATAGGCAGAGAAAGCAGCACTGCAAGTCACATGTCCTGTGAAAAAGCAGTACCCACAATACTCACAAGAAACCATATTGGGGCATATTAATATGTAATTTATCACAAAAAGAATAATGATAAATGTCATCCTATTGCCCAGTACTTTTTGTTATTCTGTTTTCTGCTATGGACTGACATTCACTCTGCTGGGCTTTTGCTCTCCTTCCGTCACCTTTATGCCCCCCACTGATGAGACAGTGACACAGCTGGGTCAGTGCTTAGCTGCTGGTGGGCCATCGGGGGTCTGTCCTCTCCTGTTGGACTTTCAGCCTCTGAGGCCTGGAATAAACACTGCCGTACGAGGCTGTCAGAAGCTCTCGCCCACGGCAATGGGGTCAGGTCTGCTAAATAGAAGTGGACAAGTGAGCTCAGTGGAAGCCCTGTGTTCATAGCCCTGGGTTGTTGTTGATGTTGATGTTCTGTGCTGTAGTAGTATTTGCGACCGTGGCATGCATTTAAATATTTAAATATGCCCTCATAAAGCCCTTTTTGGTTTTAGGTATCATACAAATAAGGTTAAATAGTAGAGGTGTGCCAAAAAATCGATTCACATAAGAATCTTGATTCTCATTTACTACGATTCAGAATCGATTTAAAATGTCCCAAAATCGATTCTGAGGGGCGGGTTTTGGACTGATTTTGGGCTGGGTATTTTTGTTGGACCTGGCAACCCGCTTGTCCCTTCAAACCGAGGTCTTCCAGACCCACACAGAGCGTAGTGGGTGTTTGAGAATCACCGGTAAGATGGCAGAACAAGCACTATATTACCTTAGATTAACGTGTAGTTTTAATGTTTTATGGCAGAATGCTTCATAACAAGCATAAAAAAGATCGCTAGTAGTTAGTTTCAGTAACTGTTAGCTAGCTAACAAGCTAACTTTCCAGTTCCACCTTAAATAACGCTACAGGTGGCTGCGGGCTGCAGCATTTAAGGCGGAACGGAAAAATAACAATAAGCTAATCAGAGCTAATTTCAGCTCCTCATCACAGAGGAATTAAGGAATGGACAATATGAATTAATTTCTCCACCTCCTGCTCCCTTTCTGAAGAAATACAACGACATTAAATTAACTAGTTAATCAGCAGCTGCTCCTGAACTTTAGCGCTCCACTGCTATCATCACATCAGCCCAGCAGCGTCACCTACACACCACCGCTAGTAGCCTGGTAATAAAGCAGTGTTATTTATTATTTATTTATTGTTCATTAACGTCATTGTGATATCCCAGTGATTCCTCTGTCACTGAGGACCCACATTCCTGCACATTTTATTGTTTTTGTAACACATTACTTGCTCCAGGACCAGTGTATATTATGGAGGGTTTTTTTTTCAATAAGATTCATAAGCCAGAAGCAGAAATATTTATAATTCAAATCGTTTTGAATCAAAAATCGATTTTGAATCGAATCGTGGCCCCCAAAATTGGAATCGAATCGAATCGTGAGATAGTAATCGATTCCCACCCCTATTAAATAGGCTTAGGCTCCTGGTGTACTGAAATGGAAAGTCCTAAGCAAAGTTAAAACCAACATTCATAGCTTTCCTAGGCAAATACTAATAGATAGTTTTTTTTTTTTTTTTTTCGCTTTGGTGTAAGTAAAAAAAGTGTTTAAGTTCCTATATCTTTAAAGGGACCAGTCAATTAAGGTGGTATTTTTTCCCCCCGTTTCTTTTCCATTTCTAACCCACTAGCTTGGAGGACTATGCTATCAAGTGATCCTACCAGTGCTGGAAGAGTGAAGGCTCACACTCACTTCCTATAGATCAAGGAAAGCCAGCCATATCTTCATCATCATCAAATAGTTATATGCACTTTGAGGAGAACACTAACTTCCAATTCTGATACACTAATCATCTAGAATATATATTTGAGAAAGGGCCCTATTTAAACTTAATCAAGCACAATGTCTTGTTCTCCAGTTCCCATCAAGCCAGTAGTGTCTGAGTGTTGTATCCTCAGCTGATTTATAAATCACATACGCTATACTGACAAGTATTGGGACACACGCTCATTTCTAGTGTCTTTCAAAATCAAGGGTATTAAAGAAGAGTAATTGTTGCTACTATCCAGGGAAGGTTGGAATTGCTGTTTTGATGATTTGATTGCATTAGTGAGGTCAGGCTGTTGTATGATCAACACCTCAATTCATCTGCAACTAGCCAACTCACCCCAAAAGTACTGGATGGAGCATAATCATTCTATAGAGCACAGATCAGTAAAGTTTTTTTTTTTTTTTTTTGTGTATATATTGCTCATGGTGCCAGTAGATTTAAAGAGAGTCCCTTTCTGTTGGCAGGACTTCTCAACAGGGACTAGGCAATCTAGAGGTCTCTAAGTAATTGAAATTTTCTGTCCCCACAGAAACGCTGCCCATGGTTTCTCCCTCATCCCAGTGGACAGTCTAAAAGTAACCATGAAGGAGATTCTGCAAAAAGCTCTGAAGAAGAGGAAAGGTTCGCAGAAGGGATCAGGTAAGAGCTCATATAGGTAGCTTCACATGTTCCATAATTTTCTGGAACTTTCTGAATCACATTCTGTTCTTAAACTATACCCTTTCTCAATACCTTTCTATCCAAACAAGTATTTGCCACAGATTTTGGATGTCAAGGTAAGCTTATTGGCTCTTACTAGAGCATTCTGATTCAGTAGTTTTTAGAGTTTTCTGTAGTCATTTATGCGCCTGGAGTTCAGCAGGTTTTAAAGTGTCATAGTGAATAGATCTATGTAGCATTGAATAAAGCCTCTTCCCATCATATGTTTATGTAGCGTTCCCACTTCTCCAAAATGTAATCAGTGGGTGAATGATGTTTAGTATCCACAGATTACCATAGTATTACCATAGTATACCATTATCAGGTAACACAGATTCCTTAAAATAATCAAGTTGGTAAGTAAACCTACTCATGCCCATTCTGACATTATGTGACATATATGCTCATGCAGGTTTTTTATTAATTTAGCTTTTGTTTTTTTGTTTTTACCAAGTACAATACATTTACCTCAGCAGGACTATTCTAATCACACATTTACCCCAGCAGTGCAATTTTAGTCATTTCACTTTAGCAGTGCTTTTCTAATCATAAATGTACATCAGCAGCACAATTGTAGACATTTACCTTAGTAGAGCTATTATAATTATGAATGTAGTGCAATTCCTATAATACCTTTATCTCAGCAGTGCTTTTATAGTCATACTTGTACCTTAGGAGTGCAGTTTTAGCCGTAAATGTATGTTTCTACAGCTACATTATTCATAAATTTACTTTAGCACTACTATGTAAGTAACGTGTGTTGAAGTTTGCATACAGAACGAGAGATGGTCTTTTGATAAATTAGCAAAAAGTGAAGCCCTGTAGCCCTGTACAGCTTACTTCTCTCAACTGGAAACTTTTACGGTGTGACAAACATGATAAGTTAATTAAAATAAAAAAGGTAAATACTTTTGTCACTCCACTATAGGCCTGTTTTAATTTTTTTCTGCTTAGGATATCAGAAGAGTAACCAGCTCTGTCCTCTTGGTAGTACAGCCTCTGGTGGATGTATACACAAATCATTTTATTATGTTCCTCTTTGCTCTCTTTGTTGCTCTCGTTTTTCAAATTGCTGATCAAACAGCTGGAACACACTTTAGCTTAAAAATCTCTCAAACACAAGCATTAGATTATTGAGTAATTGTAAACTGTGTGTTTACAGTATGTCCCTTTAGTCTGCACGGTTTCTCTTTACGCTTACATTAATAATAGATTGTTTGTCCATAGACAAGATGACTTTGCTTCACCTTTTTCCTCACCATCATCTTTATCACCATAAATATCTCCCTTCTTTTGTTCTCCTGAAGCGGAATAGATAAGTAAATAGATAGAGAAGATCTCTGTTTCACTGTAAAGAGTCACCTACAGTGCTGACTGCATTGCTAAATAATTGGCATTGTTCCAAATAAGCCCCTTGCATAACTTATTGGTAATACCGGTATGTAAATGTTTCCACTGTTGTCAATTCCAAGTCTAAAACAGCTAAAATATTCAAATAGTAGACTAAAGAAATGGTCCTCATACTCCTCCATCTCCATCCATTCATGATCTATTCTGACATCCTGACCAGGCATGTTAAGAAGCACCCTCTCACCAGGCAGATAAATAAATAAAAGATTTCTTCCTGAAGGTATAAAGGAAGAAGTGAACTGAGCCCAGTTTCCTAAAAGCATATGTGTGTTAAGATCATCTTAAGTGGTGGTAGGGAGTTTGTGTTGAGGGTCATTCTTGTGCAACCTTTTAGGAATCCTCTTGGTGCTTAGGTGGTTTCAGGGAAATCCATACACTCTGTCAGATTTATGGCGTGTTATGGGTGTTAGTAAGTCCTGACTCCGTAAGGCACTTTGAGGCAGTCTATCATTACTCATTAAACAATAGAAGAAAAAAAAAATGGTGTTGTGCAAAAAATGACTTCCTTTCTCGTTCTGTCACACTCATTCTGATTCTGATTCTGTCAATCATTGACAGAATTGGAATGCTTCACTGACCTATAATAGAGAGAATGGGGCTGCTATAGGCTTGCCGCTCTGTTAACTGCAGAATGTAACTGAGGAAACGGGCAGGGCAGTGCTTGTAAAAACTGTGTAACCCTCTGTCACACAAATCCTGTTGCTTAGGTTTTAGTCTCTCAGCTTGTCAAGAAAAACATGTCCTTCAATGACTGCTCAAACTCTGAATTACCAAAGACAAAAATGGCACTTTTTCCATGTGTTCCTTTAACTACCGTATTTTTCGCACTCTAAGGCACACTTAAAATCTTTTCATTTTTCCAAAAATTGTCTGCGTCTTATAATTCGGTGTGCCTTATTGTATTAATTTTACCAGTCAGGTAGTTAGGAGCAGTAAAGCCACTCGGCTAAAGTGCAGCGTTATACAGGAGTTTCAGTTTAGTTCTCCAGCACCAAGACTCGAGACTGGAGCAGTATTAGCATTAGCCACTAACCACACTAAGCTCTAGCTCTTTTGCCTTTCAGAGATGAGTATTACCAGACTGTAGTCTGCGTGTTTACAGTGTTAAAACAAGCTACGTGGGATGAACCGCTTGCTAATACCGCCCTGGCTTACTGGAACACTCCGGGTTCCTCAGTGTAGCTCTATCGAACAGCATTAGCTGCTAACTGCGGCTAGCCTTAGTGGAAATCTGGAAAACTAAGCTTACTGTAAATAAATGGAAGCAGTTTACTCGCCCATATAAGCAGTTTTTGGGAGAGAAATTGAGTGTAATTAATATCCAGCGCTCGTTTGACTTCTATTTATTAATTTTTTTTTTATAGAATTACAGTTTTGTATACTTAATCTATCTTAGCTTAGCTTTACAGGTCTCAACCTGCTGCTGCATTAGAAGGAAAACAGGGCAATACCCCTGTTCCTTACTAGTGTCGCTGAATGTGCCTCATAATCCTGTCTTGCGCATTGTGTATGAAAATAGACCTAAAAAAAATTGATGTTTATTGATAGTGCACCTTACAATCCATTGCGCCTTATAGTGTAAAAAAATTGTGCAGAGCAGTAAAGGCTGTTTAGTATAAATAAGTAGGATAATTTAAAGTGTTTTCAAGAGCACACCGGACCAAATGCAATTATTACAAATTATACGTTATTTTGTTTACTAATAAATCACCTATGTATGTGTCTGTTGTGTTAATGCAGGCCCCATGTATCGGCTGGAGAAGCAGACAGAGCCGAATGTGGCCGTGGATCTGGACAGTACACTGGAGACCCAGAGCACGCTGGAGTTCTGTTTGGTCCGAGAGAACAGTAAGTTACAGTACAGTGGTCAGAAAAGCACTATGACTGCACAGACCTGAGAGCAGCTAGATTCCCTAATCATGTTTTCCTGTCAAATACAATTCTCTCTTCTCTCACTCCTTCCCACCACAGGTTCCAGAGGAGAGGAGAGTTCAGAAGAGGACCCCCCTATAGACATCACTACGGTACAGGACATGCTGAGCAGTCATCACTACAAATCTTTTAAGGTCAGCATGATCCAGAAGCTGCGCTTCACCACCGACGTTCAGCTAGGTAAGAGTAATGCTACCAAATATTAACTGTTAATATCTAAAGCTAACCAAATGTAAACCTTGATTGTTTTTAGTGTGTGTTGTGAGAGAGACATTTTATTAACATTTTAGTGTTTCCACTTGATCCAGTTAAGTTAACAGTATCCCAATTCTTTCAATCCTGGACCCTTTCAGGTATATCAGGTGAGAAAGTGGAGATAGACCCCGTCACCAATCAGAAGGCAAGCACTAAGTTTTGGATCCGACAGAAGCCCATTTCCATAGACTCAGACCTGCTGTGTGCCTGTGACCTGGTGGAGGAGAAGAGTCCGAGTGAGTGTTGGTCTTATTGCACTAATTGAAATATAGTTGACCTTCTAAATGTCATCAAACAGCATAAAGAATAAATTACTACCATTTTGTACAATTGGAAGGGCTGTCTTTCGATTTGCTGTAAAAAACAAACAAACAACAACATCCCAATTCATCATTTTTAACTGTTGTACATTTCTTTCAAGTCAAGAGGCTTTTATCATTATCCATCTGAGTACAAGAATACAGTGCAATGAAATTGCTTTCCTTCAGAAACATAATGTAATATGGGACAAACAGTACGACATAGACAACAATGTGCAAGCGTGCAACCAGTTGTTTAAAATAGAACAAGAACACAATAAATACAAGAAATACAGTAGAGACGAGATGAGAGTTGAGGAGTTTGATTGCCTGGGGGAAGAAGCTGTTGCAGAGTCTGGTAGTGGAGGCTTGGATGCTCCAGTATCTTCTGTCAGACGGCATCAGAGTGACTAGTCCATGTGAGGGATGGGTAGGGTCGTCCACAATGCTGGTGTCTTTGCGGATGCAGCATGTGGTGTAGATGCTGTGACGGCGGGGAGAGAAACCCTGATGATCTTCTTCAGCTGTCCTCACTATTCAGTGTAGGATATCATTGGGCAGGCGTTCCTATCTTAGGAAAAATAGTGTTAGCAGTCTTGAATATGATGTTCTGAGAATTTTTAACAAGTGAGCTAACAGTGCTGTATTAATGTGTGTAATAACGGAATCATAACAAAAAAGAAAACAATAATTCATCATGCTCTGTCAAATGAGGTTATTTAATTTGTCAGTAGAACAGTACATTCTGAGTAGCCAGCATTGTTATTTAATAGTGTTGGTGCATTATTTATATTTTAACTTTTTTTAAAAGCTTCCTTAAACGTCTAAAGAGCCAGTTGCATTTAAGAGAGAAAAAATGCACAGGACAAAACTTACTGAGTTTTGGACCTTTTTAACCACTGTTAACCACAGGAATATGAGGGCACCATTTTCCTAGACTTTCATTTCATTCACCGTTTCAGATAGCATTGTATCTCTCATAGGGTCGTCTTTACTACTTCTGTTTAGGTTGTATTTGAGTAATGTAGGTGCAGTAATTGTCTTCTTGCTGTTCTTGCAGGTCATGCAATATTTAAGCTGACATATCTTAGCAACCATGACTACAAGGCTCTCTGCTTCGAATGTGATGCTGCTACAGTCAACGAGATTGTGCTTAAGGTAAAATCTCACATCACTGCCAGCTTCCGGTAGTGTCAAAATATTGTATGTATTTGTTGTACCACCCCTTTTTTTTTTTTTTTAAACCAAATACAATTTGTACATTTGAATTGCCAATATAAGAAAACACACCTGTACATTTAAATTCCATTGTATGTTGTTTGTTTAGAACTAGGGCTGGCTGATTATATTGGGTTTTTAAAAATGATCGATATATGTTTTCATAAGAGATATAAGATGAGAAAATATCATAAATGTATATCTCAATATAGATAATGTTTTGTTCCAATTAACTCTGAAGGTTCGCATTTCACTTCTCCCAGTTTGTCTATTGATACATAGCTGACTGATCTTTCCATCTCTTCTATCTCATGTTCGTCTACAACTGAATGTTATATATATATCGCCATTCAGCTAAAGATATCGAAACATCTATTATTTACTGCCATTCAGTTAAAATAAAAAGATATATTGTATATCGTATTTCAGCTAAACAATATGGAGATATATATTGTATATTGCCTTTCAGCTATATACAAATATATATATATTTACCACTTTTACTGATTTACATCATTTTGTAGCCAGATAGTTTTGAATTTGAATTTTTTGGCTTTTTTTGAATCTATATTAATTTCTTTTTTTTTTGTCTAGGTCAACTACATCCTGGAGTCTCGGGCCAGCACCTCGAGAGCCGACTACTTTGCCCAGAAGCAGCGCAAGATAAGCCGGCGCACCAGCTTCAGCTTCCAGAAAGACAAGAAGACCGGCCAGTAGGATGTGTGGCCTAGACCCCTGATAAAGAGTCTCTCTCTGAACCACGTGAGAGAATGACGAAGAGCAAGAAGGATCCTGGTTATGAACAGACCCTGGTTAGGAAAGGAAAGGAATTACATCAGGGAGAGACAGAGTGAGGTGAGGAGGCGAGAAGGTGAGGACCAGAGTGGATGATGAACCTTTACCTTGTAGGAGGTAAAGAATTAGGCAGGCAAGCTTAGAAAGCAAGCAGAGAGCACAGATAATATGACGGGAGGAGAGCGAGGAAAGGAAGGTAAGAGACGAAGTGAATGAGCTAGACTTTGGGGGTCGACTAGGTTCATGGGTTCAGTGTCATTTTTGAATTTCACAAGGGTGAAATCATCTTATTTAGGGGGGGGGGGGGGGGCTGTATATTGAAGGACTGACTTGACTGTTAGTTCTCAGCCATATCAGAGTGCTGATGCACTCTGCTTTCAATCAAGAATGTACAAGAGGATTAGATTAAAAAAAGAAAAGAATCAAACGGGACATTTCGGCATGGAGCCGTGAACAGTGATTGATCATTCAGACTGAACGTGTGCTATCATCAGTTATTGATTCTGAAGCACAAAGCAGACGAGCTGCTGTCTGTGCGAGAGTCAGTATCAAAGACATTTTCCTTTTTTTATTATTTTTTTTATATAAACATGCATTATTTCCACTGCCTACAAGTGAACTGTACATACATAAGTGTACCAAATGAACCCAAGTTTAAGCAGACATAAGACTTAAACAACTTAAAGCCACAGAAAGCAAACAAGCAAGCAAGCAAGCTAGCTTATACCTGTTGCCCACTGTATCAAACATAACGCTATTCTGAAAGTGTTGGGACGTTGTCACATAAAGGGAACATCCTTTGCCACGTTCTGGGTCACTTGTATAGATGAACCCTTTTCAGCCATTTTTCTTTAGTGCCTGGTACTACTCGATCGGACAACGTTGCATGGTTTTAATGGGTGCGACGTTCAACTTATCTATTGAATTTAAAGACATTTGTGCTCGTCTTGGTTGGGTTGGGCAGGAACCTTGAACCAATCATTTTGGCTGGGTTGTTAGCGGATACTTAATTATCAGACTAATTAAATTATTACATGTTTTTTTCCCCCTGTGGTCTCAGCTTTCCTCCTCTGTGTAGCATCTATAGACTGTAATATATTGAACCAAGCACTCACTCACCCACTCACTGTATGTCAGGCCAATCAGAACTTCAGTTCCGACTGTACTTTCGGGCTGCATCTAGGGAATGTATGACAGTTTTCACAGTCTTTTTCTCTTTTCTTTAATGACAGGAAAAATAATATACTCTAGGTTCGCCACATGATTTTCTTTCTTTGTCCGCTCCTGTTTTTTCTTCTTTCAAGCAAATAGGGGAGGGGACAAACTGACATAATGTAACTCAAAACGCTGCTGTTGTGAACTGGATTCAGGGTGTTTGTTAATATCCAAAACTCATGATCGAACTCAGGTTTTCTGACTGCCATGTTGTGTTGACTGGTCTAGGCTTTTTTCTTTTCTGTTTGTTGGAAATAAAGAGAAAGTGAAAGAAAAACAAAGAAAAAAAGAAAGAGAGAGAGAAAGCACTTGTGTTCTGTGCCGCTGCATTGCTGTTCGCTCGATCAGAAGAAAGAGTTCCCGTGATGGGAAAAAAAAGAGCTACATAAAGACATTTCAAACAAAACTTTATTTATATGGGGAAATGGTTTCATGACTGGGGAGGGATAGAGGGGGGGTTATCACATGACCTATGGAATTAACGATATTTGCTACAGTATGCGTATTGCTGTATTATATAAGTAGATTTTCTAATTAAAGACTGAACTAAAAAAAATGATGTGCTAAATATGAATGTGTTTCATTTAGTGGGATGGGAACTGTTAATACGAATGTTAATACTTTCTCCCTAATGTTTTGTACACACTACATGACTGGTCAGCAACACAGGGTTACAATTTACAAGATCCTTCACCAGGAGGAACCACAACCACAAGTCTGTCTGCTCTACAAAAACACTATTGTACTTAAAGCAGCACTAGGTAGGATTTCCTTGATTTTTGATCTTTTTAAAGAAGTAAAATTACAGCTTGAAACTCACTGCAGCGCTCCATTGAGGTGTAATAGGAGGAATAGCGGTGCTCTCGTTTCTGGGCCAGGCTCCTCTGAGCTCAAACCAGACTCTGTAAGTTTTCCGAGGCGGCCGCGACCAACGCTCGTGAGAACTGTGACCTGCTTTCCGATCTTTAGTTCTAACAGTTCTACAAGGACTACTGGTTCATTCTTTACAAACTAACATACAGACACTCTGGCAAAAGCTGGAAAGAGACCGAATATGTTTGTGAAAGCCAGAAAACGAGAAAGAGAAACTAATCTGCCTGAAACATTTATTACACTCTACAACTGTAGGGGGAGCCCACGAGCACAAAATCTCAATCCTACCTAGTGGAGCTTTAAGTAACGCAGGTTTTGTGAATTTTAAATGATTCAGGTATTTCATTATTGGGAAAATCTCAACTTTCTCGTTATTCTCGAACTGTGTTCTTCCCTAGTGCAGTGCAAGAGGGGAAGTGTGTGAGGTAGGGGTGGGCAATATGCTCCTAAAATAATATCACAATATATAAGTCAGGTTTTTCTCAGACAAAAAAATATTTCTGGCAATATGAAAAAACAAAAAAATTCCAAGAATATAACTACTGCAACAAAATAGTTTTATATATTTTGTATTTTTTTTTTAAACACTATAAGGCACACTTCAAATCTTTAATTTTTTTCCAAAAATCGTCAGTGCGCCTTTTAATCCAGTGCAGTTTATGTATAAATTTTACCAGTCAGGTTGTAAGGAGCAGTAAAGCCACTCTGTGGAAGTAAACTGTTATACAGGATTTTAGTTTAGATCTCCAGCGTCGAAGCTGTAGCAGCATTAGCATTACCCACTAATTGTGCTAAGCACTAGCCCTTTCACAATTCAGAGGCCAGTGTATTGGTTTACTAGCCCTAGCTGCTGCTAGCGGTTAGCCTCTAATGCTAATGCTTCTGTGTTGAGCCTTAGTGGAAATCTGGAAATCTAAGTTTACTGTAAATAAACAAAAGAGTTTTGCTCATCCAAATAAACTTTAATATATAAATATATACATTACAGTTATGTTAGCTTAGCTTTACTTCACTTAGTTACCCACCACCACAACCCAGGGGCAAGACCTGCTGAATTAGAAGGAAAACATGGCGACACTCTTGTTCCTTACTAGTGACGTATAATACGCTTAGTCGCATAGTCCAGTGCTTCTTATAGTGTGAAAAATATATATATTTTTATTTGTAAACATTTGTGCATTTTGTAAACAGTAATCAATTTGAGTACAGTAATCAATTTGATTTTGTGTAAAAGATATAATAAATAATAAAACATAAAAATAGCACAGTCCTATATACCATACCACAGAATCTACCCCAGTACTGAAGTGCAGAATATTAAGTGCATGCAACTATACTGCAAACATAAACAATAATGTCAAAAATATCCTTAAAGATTCACAGTGAGTAGAAATTGTTTTTTTATTGCTTGAAAAATTACGATTATAATATTATGTTATTAAACTTTTGTGTTGCATGCTTTCTGAACTGGTCCAAATCAGATTCAGGAGGAAGGAATGAGACAGTCAAAGGCAGCAAAAGAATAGGAATAAAATTACTTCTGTGATTGCTGTTGTGGAGTAGGAATGTTTATAAAATGTCTTTCTAGGTTAGGGGGAAAAAAAACAATCAAGTTACAATAATCCGTCTGTGTGATCATCCAATCACAGTTGAATGTATCGGATTAATAAAGTTGCATAACATCACTGCACCCTCTGCAACCCTGATACAGCGAGCTTTAGTAACTGAATGCAGAAAAAATAAAAAAATTGGGGTGCTATTGATTAATAAATGTGATAATGAGCTACGTCTAAAAGCCACCAGATGGTGCCCTTAACTCACACAGGCCATTAACACATAAATCACTACATTCATTTATCCAAGTGTCATCCAGCTCAGCACAGATGTATGCACATTGTGAGTCATGATTGGGCAATTATTAAATACTTCATTTAACTGTCTCTTTATATTTCTTGGGAATATGTCTGGCTGCTGTGATTTAACCGAAATAACTAGGTGTGTGTCATGACTAAATTTTATGTATGAATGTATGAGTACATTCCAAATCTTTAACGTTCCACCTTAGTTCATATAATCATATTTAAAAACTGAACTGCAAAAAAAAAAAACAGATTTTGTAATGTCATTAAAACTTATGCATTAACATAATTCCTATATAACTGCCTTTTATGCCTGCAGCTGATTAGCCCCACCCGTTTATGCTGAAGTTTGTAGGAATGGATCAGCCTGGACTGCATTTTTGAATGAGGCAAACTATTGTAATTAATTTGGGAACCTTTATTAGCATATTTTGGTGCACCCACAGGCTTGTGTTTTGGGGTCTGTGAAACTGATGTCAGTTATAAAACCAAAGTGGTTATGTGAGTGACAAAGTGTGGGCTAAACAAAGTGCCGAAGGGGGCTTGGTATATATTTCATGGCATCACACTGGTATTAATGATGACAGTGATGAACGTATTAGAGTGCTATATCAGGGTGTACCTATATGCAAGGTCAAGGCGGGGCTGCAGAAACCCCAAAATAATTAATGTGGACTGTAGGAATATAATAAAAATAACAGATTGGTAGAAGACTTAAAATTTTCTATTTTCTTTTTGTGGATAAAACATGACGATTTTGATGACATAAATGTATTAATCAGTTATTAATCGTAAAACTTAACCTATTGTAAATAATTTGGGAAACCTTTTAATTTTGGCATATTTCATGGTGTCCCGCAGGGTTCTACTTTGGGGCCTGTAAAATTGATATTAAGGAGCACCTAAACGCTAAATACATGATGACATGCAAAAATCCCATAAATGTATTAATCAGTTATTAATCGTAAAACTTAACCTATTGTAAATAATTTGGGAAACCTTTTAATTTTGGCATATTTCTTGGTGTCCCGCAGGGTTCTACTTTGGGGCCTGTAAAATTGATATTAAGGAGCACTTAAATGCTAAATACATTATATTCCATTAATAGCTAAAATGTGTTCCTTTGAATAAAACAGTCCTGCTTAAATATTTTATAAACATTTTCTAATCTAATTTAAAAAACAGTTTTATTGTGGTACTTTCCTCTGCAGCACCCTCTCAGGTCTAACTGTGCTATACATGTGGACATGTGTCCGAGTACTTTGGTGAGCAGGCACGTCAAAATATGCTTATCAGTCAATCAATAACCCCCACCCCCCACCCCACCTGCTGCAGCTCAGCCAATCAGCTCTCATTCCTGCCCTGCCTCTAAACCCATACATCACCCAGTGCCCTTCCCAAACTACCCCTCCCATTTTTTTTGTCTTTTTCAAATTTGAGCTAAGGGTGGAGTCAGCAAAAATCAGGGTGGTTAGTGCCCTCAGTAATGGGAGTGAAGAAGTGTGGGCGTAAATGTAGAGTTAAAGTACAATACAAAAAAATCACAAAACTATGAAGTGCCCTTTTTACATGATACAGTAAAAAAGGCTTGGATAAATTCAGTTTAACCTTAAAGTAAATAGAAATGAAGCTTTGCTAACAGAATTGTCCATCAGAATAATGACAATAAAGGCTAAACCAGCCATTCTAACAGTGTGGAAAATGTATAAAAAAAAATAGAAATGGCTTCCCTGTCCAGCCTCTACAGTGACCTACTTCACAGCTGGAACATTTCCTGGGCTGGCGGTGTCTCCTCATCGTGGCCTGGAGCTTTCCCACACCGGCTTTCAGACTCACTGTACTTTGTGGCTCCATGGTCTCTCGGGCTGAGCGAGGCTTCTGCTGGGACAGATTTTAGGCTATGGTGTGTGTGTGTGTGTGTTGTGGTGATAGCAGTTGTTAAAGGGACTTTACAGCAGAAATAATGTTTTAGAATGCTGCTGAATTGGCATCAGTCTGCATGTTCTACTACAGCTTTTTTTTTTTTACATAGAAAACTTTATCAGATTTAGACTTAGATCTTAGGCTCAGTATTTTGCAACCAACCTTGAATTGCAGCTGCAGATGGAACAGCATAAAGAACTGTCATTTAATAACAGCTAATAAACCACTTAAAAAAGGCAAACATTTGTCAAACACTAAAGTATAGAGTGACATTTACAAATACCAACTACCAAATACCAAGCTTCTCTGGGCTCAGACTAGAGGTCTGCGCAGGACTGCTTTTTTAAACCCACTCCTGCCCGCTTGTTTTAGTCTCGTTATCGCCTGCTCCCGCCAAAAATCTCTTTGTACGCATTTCTGCTGCTCCCGTCCGCAGTCCTAAAATTAATTAATTAAATTCAATTTATTGCTTGAAATTGACTTACATATTTATTAAAACAGCAATACAGTGCTGGATAGCGCTTACCACAGTCCAAACACATGCCGTCAGGTGATTTGGAGATGCTGGAATTGTCTTGTGTGTGTTTTGGTCCATCCTCTGCTTTGATATTTATTAGTAACATCTTAAGTTGTTTTCTTGCTTGTATTGGCTATTAACTTGAAACTGCTCCCTTTTTTCTTGCAGCTTTACTTAAGTGCTAGACTGTTATACTCATGAAGTTCTTTTTAAATTTTACATTTCTTTGAGTTATTCTCAGTGCTGAATGCATTGATCAAGATTTAAGCATTGATTGCAACCAGATTAAGAATCTTGTAGTAGATTTGGATTAAGGCCTGTACAATGGAGGAAGGAATTTAGGGTAAAAAAAAAAAATATATATATATATATATATATACACACATATATAAGTTATATATATATAACTTAATTCAGTTAAATGACTGGATGTATGCATGTTTATTATTGTTCTTAATCTGACTGATTGATTAGTTGTTTTCCTTCTGTTCAGAATGCATGGAAATCCTTGTGTAATTTTTATATTTTCCAGGCTATTTATTAATTTACGCGATGTGGTCCCGCTCCCTCATTGGTCGATTGATTAAACATCTGCTCCCGCCAATAACAATTAAGTTTTGTCCTGCGCCGCAAGATATTCTGATGGGTACAGGACCTCTAGCTCAGGCTCATCTGAGATGAACCAGAAACACGTACTGTGGAAACACGTACTGTGGCCAAAGAGAAAGTGAACCATCCATACTGTTATCAGCAACAAATCCATAAATTCAGGGTCTGTCATGGTGTGGGGTTGTGAAAGTGCCCTTGCCAAAGGGAATGTAAACTTCTGTGGTGGAAGCTATAATCCAGATCCCAAATCAGAAATTTTTTTAACCTTATCATTTTGACGGGGGTTGAATATTCCCTTCAAGGCGTACAAACAGTACCCGTCAATAGTTTGGACACACCGCTTCTGATTCAATGTGTTTCCTTTCTTTTTATGATTTTTTTTTCTTTGTAAATTTATTATTTAAGACCACATGAAAGCTACACAGGAATACAAATGTAAAAAAAATGTGAAAATTAGATTTTTCTAAGTAGGATCTTTTAGCTATGAGGACAGATCTGCACACTCTTGGTATTTTAATCTCAGTGTTTTCATGAGGTGGAGTCACCTGGAATAGTTTTCTCAGCATCTTGAAGTTACTGCAGGAGCTGAACAATAGTTGCTGCCTTTCCGTCACACTATGAAGCTCCAGCTCCTCCCAAATCACATCAAATCACCATCTCAGTTGATCAGGTTTAGATCAGAGGATTGACATTAATTATTGACATGTCTTTAATATTAATATACAATGTAGAAAATTAAAAATGAAATTAATTGTTGACACTTAACAAAACATACATTGTATTAAATCTGGAAATAGCAGCGACTTTCCTGCAAACTAAAGACGGGCCATTGGTAATAAACAGGAAAATAAAGTAGAATAGCAGAATGTGTGAAGAGAACATCTGGATGCTTTATTATGGGTTTTTATTAGCAATGATCAGCAAATGTAATTTCTTACAGAAATATTTTTTTGAGGCCTCAGTGTATTTTACAGCAGACCTGCACAGAGACATAGAAACACATACAAAGAATATCTCTTCAGCTCAGTCTTTCTTCTTCATCAGTTTATTATGGAACTCAGTGATGCCAATAGAAAAAATAGAAACCATGATTACAGATACACTCTTATTTTTCTTTTTTTTAATATAACATCCTCTCATTTTTTTCTTAACATCTGACACAATGATATTTATATGATCTTTATATACCTTTATATATAGAAATTCAGTCTATTTAACATACCCTCCACAATTACTGGATACAGTGTAGGCAAAATTGTTATTTTTGTATTTTTTGTAAATGTAAGATAAATATCTGAATATGAGGTACAGAATGTTCCCCTCTACCAATGGGTAGTCTGGGGCATTAGCTTCATTGTTCTGAATAACTAATATACATGAATTATGAAAAAAAATAGAAAATGATTTCTGAGTAATGTTTAATTAAAAAAAAAGATAATTAGTTCCATTTCTGCAAACTTTAGTTACTTAAATAAAATAAAGAAATGGACAAATCCAATCTAAACAAATGCAGCATAACAAGAATGCACCAATAATAATACAACTAGCTTATCCTTTATGACTTGTGTTGGTCATGTGACTACTATGCCAGGCCAATCAACAATTATGTATTTTAATGTTTTTTTTTTTTTTTTTTCAAATAACTTAAAAATGTCACACCTTAAATTTTGTTGTTCAGGTATCCTTTTATAAAGGAAGGATTTTTTTTTCTTTTTTCTCTTTGGCATATTAGCCTGCTCTTTAATAAAGATTTTTTTTATTTTATATTTTGTATATCTTTAAACCAAAGTTCACCTTGAACAGAAATAGCAATTTTGACTTGACTGTTCCAGTGATTCTGAGGGCAGCTGTACTTTCATCAGTATATTTTCAATATAATATCAAATAATCAAGCAGGTTATCATAATTATGTTTGTTTAATAGAAAAAAACACATGCAGTCGTTTCTTTCTTGTTACCCTTTATATGCCACACAATAACATCTGGACCATGTGCTTTAACAGTTTTCTTCAGATTAATTAGTTCAACTAAAAATCAAATGTACATGATTTTATTGACTCCAGGTGTCTCCAAAAAAAAAAATACTCTCTTAAAAATAAAATCAATTGTTCTCTGATTGATTTTACCAAATTGAAAACCTCTGGAATATAATCAAGAGGAAGATGGATGATCACAGCCATCAAACCAAGCAGAACTGCTTAGATGTTTGCACCTGGAGTGGCATAAAGTTATCCAAAAGCAGTGTGTCAGACTGGTGGAGGAGAACATGCCAAGATGCATGAAAACTGGGATTAAAAAAACAGGGTTATTCCACCAAATATTGATTTCTGAACTCTTAAATTTTATGAATATGAACCTGTTTTCTTTACATTATTTGAGGTCTGAAAGCTCTGCATCTTTTTTTGTTATTTTAGACATTTCTCATTTTCTCCAAATAAATGCTCTAAATGACAATATTTTTATTTGGAATTTGGGAGAAATGTTATCCATAGTTTATAGAATAAAACAACGTGTTCATTTAACTCAAACATATACCTATAAATAGTAAAATCAGAGAAACTGATTCAGGTATTTTTTTCCAGACCTGTATATATAATCAGTGAAGCTACAGTAGCCTATAGTAGCCTATTGTGTTCTAACACATCTAGATAATAACAATTTAAAATAAAAATTAAAAAACAGAAGTTCACATTATTTTTTTAATAATGAGTGTTTGTGGACACACCTGGCAAGTGAAAATCATGTAAATCTGATATTTAGATATAGAATTTGTTCAACATACACAGGAGTTGTGCTAAAGTATTCTTACAGATTAACCTACATGTGATCAAAACACTAATAAAGGACAATAGTGCTAAAGAGCCTAAAGGAGAAATCTGGTGTAAAATTGACTTGGGAATGAATGCTGGGGATGACAAGAGGTGGGCTATGCGACAAACGTTTGTACTCGTTATCATGTTTCACTACACCCCAAGTCCTTTTCACACTGGATTTCTGTTTTAATTGGGTAAAAATGCAAATATAATTATTATTCTTCCTTTTTATAAACTTAAACGGGACACTAAAACATATAGGCATTAAAATATTATTTTAAAATCTTAAATATTTGGTAAGGAATCGGATACTCTTAAAAGTATACACTAAATAAACTTGGAGTGGGAGCATTAATAAATATGTTTAATACATTGTCACTATCCAAAAAATATTTTTCATTACATTTTTCGGCTTCATTTAAATACAGTAGCTGTCTGTATTTAAATTGTGTAGAAAAAATGAAAAATTAAATTGTGGACCAAAACAAAAGAACATGAGGGAACTAGGGCTGGGAAGTATGACTCATATGTTGATATGCTTAAGAAAAAATGGCAATATGCCGTATGATAAAAATATATGAAAACTGCAACAAAATCGATCCATACAAATAGCAGACGCAAATTGTAAATATGGTCAATAGTTTTATTCAGTAAAAATTAAGTTTTGAATAAATTGATTCTGATATAAATGTTTTTTTGTTTAATCTCTGGTCTGTTTTTTTTTTTGGATAGTGACAATGCCAGGCTTTCCTAAATCGGCCAAAATAATGCTTAACATCATATTTGTTTCATTAAAATACATAAAAAATTTTAAAGAAGATTAAAAAAATAGAAAGTAAACAGGTAAAAGGTTACAGTGTGTACACTGCTCGATAAAACAGTTTACATCTTACAGTCTGTATAAGCCAGCCATATTTTACAAGTCCTACAAATGACCTTGTACATTTAACAAGGTCCCAATCTATCCGTCTAGGAATGCACTCACTACACATTTAAGGAGGACAGAGAACGTCAGATTTTTTGTGACAAAAATACAAAATGTCTTTGTTCTAGGTCTGTTGTTAATAATGAGCCTTGATCAGTTTCAGAATCTGCTGATTAGCTTATTAGGCAGTTTATTGAGCATCCCATAAGAAACCAGTGTCAGCAGCAGCTGCGAGCACTGATATGGATTTTTTATATAGTATCTCTGGGACAAAATAAATAAAATAAAAAAAAAAACAGTAAAAATTAGGCCATGCAGTGCTGGCAAAAACTATACCTACAAGATTTTATTCTTGGTGTCACAGTAACTATTTCTTGTATAGATGGGCAAAGGCTTCGTATGCCTTTTAAGGCATGTTTGAATTGAACTACGATAATAAACATGTTTCTTTACTAAATTTTTGATTTTTCCCCTTTGGATCATAAGCTCTCGTGGTACAAATCTGATATAAGAACACATTATCTTTATCTTTCCCAGCTGTATTCAACAACATACCATACAGCTACTGAGACACACCCCATCAATCACATAACTCTAGAGACAAAACTATAGCAGCTGTTCATCACATGCCCATCATAATCATACAATATATTTAATATATATCTCCAAATGTTGTGACTGATTACAAGGGCATTATAGTCATGACAAGCATAAGAGAGATTCAGTAGTTCACAGTGTTTCAAATGGAACAGCACAGGTATCATACCTAACGTATGGCACAACGGATACCATACAACCAATATATATACTTTTTTTTTCATATATATAATTTTTTTTTTAGTTAAACTGTGTTTAAGTTCTTTATTGCTCAAGTTATTCTACCAAACATACACAAAAGCACCAATGACTGAATTTCTTGGAGAACTACATGAAGTAAATCATTTTTGTGGCTTTCTAGAATTCCCAGTCCTGGGAACTCCACGCACACTTCCTTTGTTTAAAAAAAATATATATAAAATAATTAAAATAATTAAAAACATGGACAGTGCAGGATATCCAAGACTGGGACTGAAAACCACTGTTTGCAGAAACTGTAGCATTACAGCACTATATTTAATATTCAGAGTTTCCTTTCCATTCAATTCTAAACCGATTAAAATCATCTTCCATTTTTAATAATTAATTTCCTATATTTCACATTTTAATAAGCCAGAAAATCCAAGGTTTGTTTTTGTATGCTGTTTTCCTTTTCCTTTTTCTCCATCGTTGTTTTGTGACACTCATAAAGATCTCTTACACACTCTTACACAATATATAATATGCTATAATATGCTATAGTATAATAATATATACACTAAATATATGTTATATCTTTTGTACTCAAACTATTTTTTGAGGGAGGATGTTGATAATGCTTGCATAGAACCAAATAGTCTTTTAATTAAATACAGTAGTTTGCCAAAATAAATATGATTATCTTTACATTTTTTTTTATATTTCTCCTTTTGATCCACTGACGAGAAAGTGAAGGAATATCAGGAATGAGTAGAGCAGTGCTGACAAAAATAATAATAATAAAAAAGTGGACAAATACAGTAAAAATAATACAAAGCAAAATATAACACAAATACCAAAACATCAGTAAATAATCTTGTTTTTTTTCCTCTCGTTATTATAACAACAAATAATACTGGCCTTAGAGACATGAATGCATCTTTTTTTTCTCCATTAACAAAATACATAACTATAAACATTTATAATAAATATGCTTGATATATAGATATGTACTGTATAACAATATATATGTATATCTGGATTTCTATACATATATATGTACATAAAAAAGGTGCACTTATTTAAATAATATCATCTAGAAGATGAGGGGTGGCTACCCAGTCCAAAGTCCTTGGCTCAGAAGCTGCCATTATCATGCACATGAACTGCTTGCCAGTTCTCTTGTCAATAGGGTAAATAGTGGTTGGGGTGAACCTCCTGTTGCTCTCCACAAATTCACATAGTTTCTGATACACTTGGGGGTACTCGTGGCGAAGAAACACCCCACGAATCCTTAGCTCCCGTTGAATGTTGATGAAACAAATCTCTCTCGCCTTCCTCCCCTCCTCGCCTTCCTTGTCGATGTCAGCTGTGCCTGGTGGTGGAGTAAGAATCAGGGTCTCCATATCGCTCTCTTTCTTATGAACCTTCCTCTCTGGGCTGTATGAAGCTAAAGCGACCTTGGCGTACTTCCTGACGGTTGGGGCTTGG
This sequence comes from Astyanax mexicanus, assembly GCF_023375975.1. Classification (NCBI taxonomy): domain Eukaryota; kingdom Metazoa; phylum Chordata; class Actinopteri; order Characiformes; family Acestrorhamphidae; genus Astyanax; species Astyanax mexicanus. The sequence continues at coordinate 21,710,719 of NC_064408.1, read as the reverse complement.
ACCCTCGGCGATGGTCCGTCAGGCACTTGATCACCAACAGCAATGGATACATTCAAGAGAAAACATTCGTTGGGGTCATATTCCTTACCCGCCTCCTGGAGCTCCTTACAGTACTCCCCAAGATTATCCCTGAATCCATCTAGTTCACGTAACGACAGGTACGTTGGAGACATGAGCAGGCTTTCCAGACCAAAGTGAAGGAAGTTCGTTGAAGAGCCCGGGTTTGGAAATCCCAAAAAGAGGACACCTCTTCCTCGAGACAGATATCCAACTTTGGCTATGCGAGAGAAAGCTTTGTGAACCTCCGCAGTCTCACGACAGTACTTAATGATGTGGCGACACACGCTGCCAGTACGTCCATAGAGGCAGCTTTCTTTATGAATGTCCCAGTCTTCCCTGCGGCAGTTCCGAGAGCAGTAGTACGTGTAGCAGCTGTGGCAGGATTTGAAGTAGAGACAGGCGTTAAACAACGTCTCCGTTCGACGACATTTGTTGTTGGAACACATCATTGTGTCATCCTCATCCGGGCTCTGGTCAGGAGAGCACTCCTCTGTACTTCGACGTCCATCGCAACTCTCTGTGTCTCTCAGGGAGTCAGGGTCTATTTTTATGGAAGTGGGTTGTTTGTCAAGTGGCATGCTGCTCTCAGATCCTGCTTTGGAATCCTTTCTTCCTGAAGATGCGGCCTCTTCTTCATCAATAAGCTTCTTGAGTTGATCCAGCAGGTTTTCGCTAGGCCTTCTGCTACTGGGTGGTTTGTAATCGATGACAAGGTCAGCTAAAAGCTCATCAAGCTGTTCTAAACTCTGCTGGAGCGAGGTGCTGTGGTGCGTTTTCTTCTCTTTTGCTGATTCCATAGAAAAGGAAGCAGCATCTTCGTCTGGACCACTTTTCGAATCCAGTGCATCCCAACTGGCAGAGCGTGCCTCTGCTTTACTAGCCTTGCCAGGTTTGATATCGTTGTCTGTGATCGTGATCTCAGGGGTGACCACCCATTGTTTGCTTGAGGTGCTCCGTGCATCTGTTGGGCTTTTGTCTATTAAGGAACTCTCAGACAAGGACAGAGCTGCATAGCGCCTAGGGGAACTTGAAAGGTTAACAACTACTGGCTTTGGCCTGTCGTTACTTGACAAAGTTTGTTTCCCCTGACAGAGGAGGTTCTCATCGCTTTTTCCACGAGGCACGGGTTGTTCCCTCTCGACATGAGTGTTCAGAATGTTATCCCAAGACCTGGAGTACGGCCTTGGATCAGTTACTGCCCTTGTTGGCTCCATACATGGATTGGTGTACCATGGTGCAGACACGGGCTCTTGCCTAACTCTTGTTGGTGTAATCTGCGAGGTGTATGAAGAGGTATAGTGTGTGGAGTAGCCAGACACATCTGAGCCATACCAGTCATCCGGTTGCGGTTGAACGACACGAGCGTGACGCCGCCCCTCTGTGTAGTATGCCCTCGCTGGAAGGTGATGCTCCATTGGTGCCACATACGGATCACCCATGTAGAAAATCCTTGGGGGAGCTGTTTGAATCTGATATGTCCTTGGATCATCTCCATAGAAAGTTCTTGCCGGGGGTGTCTGGATTATGTACGGTCCAGGTTCATTTGCGCTGTAAGATTTTGGGTACACAGCTGCAGGGTATTGGTAAACGTCTGTTTCTGTGTAATATGGCCTGGTTGGTACAGTGTGAACCACGCGTGTCCTTGGATCTTGGACGTAGTGTACTTTGGGAGAATAGGCATGGCTCGGAATGCTGTAGCGGTCATCCTGATAGTAAGTTCTTGAAGGAGCTGAAGATCCATACTTCCCCAAATCCTCTGCATAGAAGAATTTAGTTGGCACATTGGGGCTTGAGTGAGCCCTTCGTTCCCTTCCGTACTGTTCCTTCGACTCCCGTTGAGAAGGCATCCTTTGAACTGGGGTCTCCATTGGCAGCATGTAACTGTTTGGCATACTTTGGGAATACTGGTAAGTAGCCCTGTATTCACCTGTGAAAGATTCAGTGGGTGTCGGTGTTCTGGAGGCTGAATAGTGGCGAGGTACCGTAAGACTCCGACTGCCGCTACTGGAATACCTTTGCCACTGTACGTCCGCCCTCGTAGTGGATGACTTTTGCCCACGTTGTTGCAAAGCTGCTTCATCAGGCTTAATGTCCACTCTGCATCGGACATGAGGACTAGTGGCAGGTTTGTCAGGCCTTCCCTCCTCTAAGCCTTCAGGAACATAGACAGGAGAGTACCTGCTGGTATCAGTCCTCTGCGGCTGTAGTTTGATGGGATGTACCTCATTGATTAGTGCCCGAGTTGCTGCATAGGAGGACTCCCTTCTTGGAGATACCTCTGGCTTCCACTGAGGCTGTCTTGGAGACCTCTGAGCTTCTCTACCCCTTCTTGCCACTGGAGGGGAATTTTCAATCATTACAGGAGTGAGATTAGTCTGGGCTCTTGGAGCACTTCTTGATCTGGTCCTCCTCTTGTGTTCGGTCACAGCAACCTCACCGGTCATTTCTGCAGTCATAGGCTGCGGTGTCAGTCTAACATTGTAGATGTCTGGAGAGGAAAAGCGGTGGACTGCATGTCCTTGTTGGTGGCCTAAGGCGTTCCAGGCAACTTCTGGGTTGGCCGCATATCTGTCAGCCCTTCGATTTGAGTAGTCCATGTCGATCGTGTTATATTTGGGCTTATCTGGAGACTCAGTATAAAATATATGGCAGTGCCTTTTTTTGCTTTTCTGGGTGTTCTCCAGTGTGTTAATGCATGTTGAATTACATTGTTTAGAGGAATAATCAGACTTGGATTGGTTCGAGATAGAATTCACTTTAACAGATTGATACACAGTAGAATCCAGTATGTTGGGTGGATCGGTGCGTGTCATTTTAATAGAGCTCCTTTAGTCTCCTCCATAAAATCATTTTCAGGTTAATATTCCCTGCAAAAGAAAAATAAGTAATGTTAAATAATTTATATATTCATTCACAAAAACGGTTAGTAACAAAAACAACCCACTGCCCACCACTTTTTACTTGTTCACTGGCCTATTGCTCAAGCTCCCTGTATCACATGCTACTACCAGTGCTGGGAGGATGAAGTGTTATAAGTGTTATAGGCTATTCCCCTGCAGCAATCCATCCAGTTTAACGATAACCTATTTAAATATACCACCAGAGGAATTACAGTAAAAATTAAAATTACATTTTCACATTGGCCATTGTAAAACAGACTAGTGTCACAATTAGGTTTGCAACGGTATGAGATTTTCACGGTATGATAACCGTCTCAGAAAATACCGCGGTATCACGGTTATCACGGTATCACCCTTAAAGAAATTACAACAAAGGTTTTTTGTTCAATTAACTATTTATTGTAGAAACCTGGAACAATTATAATTTTAATGTCTCCTTAAAAAAAAAATAAGGTGTACACCATCAGGTGAAGGAAACCAGGTTTTTGCACTACTCTTAAGGGCATTAAGAGTGTATATAATATATATAAATATATAAATATATATAATATATATATACACACATACACACACGTTATACACATTACATGTACTCTAATAAGTAAAGATCCTGTATTTAAAATATTCAGTACAATTATTTAAGTTTAAATTATTTATTATCTGATAAACTGAGCCTGGGTCAGTGTCTGATCAACAACTGTTATAAACGTCCGTTTTACTGCCAAGTTGGTATATAACCAGATACTGCAGAAAGAGGGGATTTATTTCTGACATGATCCTCACAATAGAGATTTCTATTTTAAGGCTTTCACACCGAGTTTGGTTTTAACATATGAAAAACAGGCACGTCAGAATTAGAAAATGAACGCATGTAAATGAATGGCGTCTTTCACATCCAGTCCGGCCAGGACCTTTACACGGACACGTGAATCCATCGTAGCACGCACTTCACGCCTGTACCTGCGTGCCCAAATTTCGGATAACTCAGCGCTTTTGCGGGCGCTTACCGCATGGGTTGTGCACGACTACAAAGAGGTTTTATTTAGGTTCAGATTAAAATGATAAACTAAACACATACTTTGCGCTGCACAGCGGGGTGGTGTTCTCGGAGATGGGAGAATAGGTTTGACGTATGTTCACCTTTAGCTGTGACTTTATGGCCACATTGATCACAAATCGGATAACCATCCTCGGGTGCGTTCGGCGGGTATCCGAAATAGTCCCACACTGCTGATTTTAGTTTAGCCTTTTTTTAGGCGGACGGAGATTTGTTTAGTCTGATGCACTTTCTGCTGTTCTCACCGCTGTGTGCTGAGAAGCTGAGGCGGAGCAGAGTTGCGCATGCGCGGGTGAGTTTGTCCGCTGGCATGCGTTTTACCGGTAATAAGCAAACACACACGGTATGATAACCGTGCATTTTAATACCATGGTATACCGTGAAACCGGTTACCGCTGCAACCCTAGTCACAATTTAACTGAAGGGTGCTAAAATCGAAGCATTAACACATACAGACTGATTTGGGCATTACATTTAGTTTTATAACAAAATATACAGTACCAGTCAAATGCTTGAAAACACCTAAATTTAATGTTGAGTCACCCAAACTATAAGGAAAAACATATGGAACTATTCAGTAAAAAATTATTTTGTATTAAGCATATATTCTGGCAAACCAGAATGTATGTAATATTTTAGATTCTTCAAAGAAGCACTTCTTGCTTAGATGACAGTTTTGCACATTTGGGGGAGATTTCCTCAGTCAGCTTTATGCAGTAGAGTCACCTGGAATTCAGTCTTTCAGTTAACAGCTGTGCTGAACTTGTAAAGAGTTTCTTGTGTAATGTTCTAATCGATATTATGGCAAGAACTACTCAACTACTCAAAAAAAAACATACTTTAAGAAATGAAGATCAGTCAATATGAAAAGGGCATTCATAAAAATCATCAAAGATGTTTTGATTAAACTGCCTCTGATCAGTTCCTCCCCTTCAGGATGACTTCAGTATTCTTTTACAATGTATAATTGAAAAAAACAAACTTTTAATTGGTCTGTCAGCTCGGCATTGGGAAGGTTGGTGTAACGCTTTTATAGGCTTTAATCTTTTAGCGCTGAATATTGCACCAAAAACTCACCAAAGACGCTTGCCAGCTTGTTGCCGTCCTACTTATTTTCAATAGCCCTTGTAAAGCTGTCTTAGGCTGGATGCTGACCTCTGCAGCAGCATCGAAATGACTGACATGAAAGGAAACACACTGGTTGTATTGCCCAGGGATTGCTCCTTTATAGAGTAGATGGAGCCTGAGGGGAGCACAAAGCAGACCACTGGCAGTTAACTGATGTGGGTCTGTATGGAGCGGAGAGGTTAACACGAGAGATTACCATTAATCTAGAAACAAGAGATATTTATTTAATTACTTTATTATGCAAACCAGCCAACGTTTACCTACTCCACAAAAAATGAGGCCTGTCACAAGAATGACAATCATGATAATGATTTGTTTGGACGATATACTGGCCCAGCCTTATCTTCAATGGCAGGCTCTTCTCAGAAATAAATAAGTAGTACATAAAGGCAAAAGGCAATCTACAAATCAGCAAAAATTAAGTTAATGTCATGTCCATATATTGCATGATACGTCTATAAGGGTTATTTCAGTGACAAATCGACTGTACATACAACATGTAACCAGATACCTGCATATGGAAAACGACAGGTGGTCGCTGCTGGATAGTTACTATAGCAACTGAATCTCACTATAATTAAAATGGATGTACCAACTCCCATGTGAAGTGTACCTATATTCCTCTGAGATTCTACAATAAAAACAACTCTTCTGTGTCAAGAACAAAAGTGCTGCCATACAGTTTTGTGTTCCATAGAATACATGAAGTCTGTATAGTCTAGAGTGAAAATAAAATGATACAAATCCCAGGTTTCTGTGACATAAAGCCACACCTGAGGAAAGATCATGTTAAATCAGTTACAGGGACAGGTGTGTACACCTATCATCAAAGGACTGATTATTATCAACCCCAAATTAAGTTTTAAGCCTAGTGGTACCTGGTTAGCTATCGTACACAATAATATTGCCAACATTTTTGAATATTGTGAACGATATTATATCCTGAAATATTGTGCCATATCACCCACCCTTAATTATTACATCAGGGTACTACTTTTTTACTGTTTTTAGCAAAAGAAAAATTCACACTGTTCTCATGTACCATTATATATCTACTAGAGACAGATTATATCTGTCCAGTATCATTTATTTTACTTTAATCCTGAATATATGAAGAGATTTGGAGCGCATTATTGACTTCTGTTACAAATCTGATAAAAGTTTTGTATTTTTTAATATCTCAGTTAGGGGTGTGCCATATCACATTAATGCAATAATAAAATGTTATTTTCATTTTGTTGCAGTAGTGTATTTTTGATTATTTTTTTGTTTTAATTCAGTGTTTTGTCATATCGCCAAGAGTATCGTTATCACAAAAATACCATGAAATGTCGTGATATTATTTTAGGGCCATATCACCCACCCTTACTAATGAGCTTCTTCATCATATACAGAATCTTGTTTTGGTAAGATTTTGTACCTAGAAGAAAGGGTATAGAACAATATAACAAGACTGCATGATGTGTATGGGATATACTGTATGCTTTAAGCTAAAGTTGATCAGACACTAAAGCAGAATTTATTAGCAACCTTTCAACATAACTGATGAGAACCTAGGGACACGCTAAGCTAGGCTAAGCTCTTCGTCTTCTTTTTTTTTTTATCCCACTCCTGTCTTTCCTCATCCTGCCCACTCCTTTCGGCCTCTCAAATCAATCCTGTCTAGGTTTTTTTTTACAGTGACGTTGACTCTTTACTCTTTTCTCCCTTTACAAAGCCTTATTCTTTAAACCAATGACTATACACGTGCACGGACGCCACGGTTCCTTTCTGTTTCTTTCTGTGAAAAAGATGAAACCAGACCTCCAGTCTTAAACCACCCTCGTTGAGTTTACAGCTCTGAAGGAAAGCAGATTCCAGATAGTTTGTTTGCTAAGTATAACATTTACTAAATTATTGAGTTTTATTTAAATTAAATTAAAAATCTGATCCAAAATTTCAATACAATTGACTACACTGATGTTATCTGCCTGGCTAACTATGAGCTATTAGCCAATTTACACTAACATTAGACGTGCTAAAACATTTCACAAAAAAATAAGGAAACATTGTGTTTGGTAGATTTTTTTCCTTGTTGTAATAATGCTTGTTGGCGAATGATATTATACAGTTGGAAAGCCTGTTAATTTCTCTATTATATAGGAACTTCATCATCATCATCATCACCACCATCACCCTCACCCCCACCATCTTCTTCATCATCATCGTCACCACCATCAACACTATCAGCTAGCAGACAAATCAGCTCCTCCAGTCCACCAACCTTTACTGCAGACCAAGTCAGGAGACAGCTGAGGAGACTTCACCCCAGGAAGGCAGCTGGCCCGGACAGAGTGTGCCCCAGAATGCTCAAGGCTTGTGCTGTTCAACTGGGTGAGCCCCTCCAACATGTGTTTAACCTGAGTCTGCGTCTAGGGAGGGTTCCTGCCACGTGGAAGACAACCTGCCTCGTTCCAGTTCCTAAGAAGGCACACCCGAAGGAGCTGAATGACTACAGGCCGGTTGCTTTGACATCTCACGTGATGAAGACCATGGAGCGACTGCTGCTGGACCACCTCAGACCTCAGGTCCACCATGCTGAGGACCCACTGCAGTTTGCGTACCGTGAAAAGGTGGGAGTGGAAGATGCCATCCTCTATCTTCTGCACAGAGCTCACTCTCATCTGGACAAGGGGGGAGGTGCTGTGAGGGTCATGTTCTTCGACTTCTCCAGTGCCTTCAACACCATCCAGCCCCTACTACTGAGAGACAAGCTGATGAAGATGGAGGTGGACATGCACCTGGTCACCTGGATCACTGACTACCTTACTGGGAGACCACAACATGTCAGGATCAGGGACTGCTCCTCTGACACAGTGATCAGCAGCACAGGAGCACCACAGGGGACTGTTCTCTCTCCAGTCCTGTTCACACTGTACACATCAGACTTCAAATACCACTCGGAGTCATGCCACATGCAGAAGTTCTCTGACGACACTGCAATCGTGGGGTGTGTGCGTAATGGTGATGAGAGGGAGTACAGAACCCTGGTTGAGGATTTTGTGGTGTGGTGCAAAACGAACCATCTACAGCTGAACATCTCCAAAACCAAGGAGATGTGCATAGACTTCAGAAGGTCCAGGCCCTCTGCTCAGCAGCCAATCTCCATCGAGGGGGTCAATGTGGAAGTGGTCAAGTCCTACAGATACCTTGGTGTGCACCTGGACGATAGGCTGGACTGGTCAGTGAACACTGACTCCCTCTACAGGAAGGCCCAGAGCAGACTGTACTTCCTCAGAAGGCTTGGGTCCTTTAACATCTGCCAGAAACTCCTGCTGATGTTCTACCAGTCTGTGGTAGCCAGCGTCCTCTTTTACGCTGTAGTGTGCTGGGGAGGCAGCATCAGCAAGAGGGACGCTGGACGACTGAACAGGCTGGTGAGGAAAGCTGGTTCTGTGTTGGGACTAGAGCTTAACACCACTGGCAGAGAGGAGAGCCCTCAGCAAGCTGCTGAACATCATGGACAATGTTCACCACCCTCTGCACAGCACCATCACCAGGCAGAGGAGCTCATTCAGCGGCAGACTGCTGTCCCAGTCCTGCTCCACAGACAGACTTCGAAAGTCTTTTGTCCCTCAGGCCATAAGACTTTTCAACTCATCTCAGCACAGCAAACTGAAGACTCTGTGACACCATTTCTTTCCAGCAATTCTGGCCACACCATGGACATACCCCCATCTATGGTCACACTATCTTGCTGATGCCCATAACACTATTTTTATAGTTCTACCCTATTTTGCACTAGTAGTTCATTCACTAGTTCATTCATCTACTGTTTACGTATCATTTGCACTGCTAAATTTAAATTATTATATAACTGTTATCCTTATACTTACTTTATGCACATCAACTGGTGTTCGCTGTCTATTGTGTTCAACTGCACTACCTCCATTTTACATCACACACACTAAAGACTGTACTTTTATAATTTCATTTTATTTTTTATTTTGTTGTATTTATATGTATCATTTATATATTTTTTATCTTTTTGTAACTTTGTGTACTATACACACCTGCTGCTGGATGTCAAGAATTTCCCCTCGGGGATCAATAAAGTATCTATCTATCTATCTTATTTGTAAGGAACATGCATTTGTGGGATGAGCAGCAGAGCTGAGTATGTGGGTTGAGCCAATGAAAAATTTGCCAAATCTTCTCTGCCATTGCCAAACTGCCATTGACTCGTTTGGTGTTTGACGATGTTCTTGAGCTTTTGTCTGGGGTACTGTCTCTTGACATATTCTGTTATATGGAATTTGGGCTTCAGTTTTGAGATGCTGGTAGCAGAACTCACTTCAAATAATGCCGCAACTTGGTTCTGCAGAACACCAGCTTGAAGTTGCCCTATCACATGGACCCAGTCAAGTGCTGTCAATAGCAACAGCAAAATAAACGGTTTAGCATTGACAGAGAAGATTTGGCAAATTTTTCATGGGTCCAACCCCTATACTCAGCTCTGCTGCTCATCCAACACGTGTGTTCCTTACAAATGAGGCAGCATTTAAAAGGGAAATTAACAGGCTTTCCAACAGTATAAGATTTGTAAAAATGTATGTAACTTTTACAAATTTACCTGACAGCTCGACTACAAATCAGCTACCAGACAAAGTTATTAATAACTGAATTCCTAAGTGTAGCATTGCCTTTTAATGATAAAGCAAAATAAGGTACCAACTGCCATTGACTTGTTTGGGGTTTTTGCTTTATAGAGGGCTATACAAAAGAACATTCTTCTGAACTGCCATTCTACATTGAATCTTTTAGCACCATCTCTCGCCATCCTTTTACCTACATACTGTACAAGAGTTGAGAACTGATAAATTATATGATACAATATTAACAGGATATTTAAGCGATTATACAATATACTTACCATTTCACATTACACCATTTTTATATAAAAATCATCTTGCTGTGACAAACAAATCCATTAATTGATTTATTTATATTATTTGAACCTTCCTATAGTACCATCAGTCTTACTTTGTCTGTCTCTTTAATAATGCTGGCCACTTTGAGAACTCAAAGGCTAGACCAACATCACTTATAATATGAAGTTGCTGTCTCCTCCTGCAGTTCCAGCAGTGCCTCACTGAGACTGCTCCATCCATCATTTTGGTAATTTATTCTGCCATCAGTGGCTGGGCCTGCGGAATTCACTCTCTTCTCCCAAAACTCCTCGGTTCTGTAGGAGCTGAATCCTTTTATCATCGTGGCTTTGCTTTAGGGGCTCACTACGATAACACAGCAGCCATTTGTATTGTCCTGCCAGTGCGCCCTCCTGTGATGAAAGCAGTGCGCCCCAAGCCTTTATCACACCCTTATCACATACATCAGTGTGCAATCAGATTCTGATGTCATAACGTGTTCCTGGATGTGAACTGCCTTACACTCATCAAGTTCCCTTTCTTATTATGCCATATGTACTGTCATATATATTCCATTAGTTTTAAATGTCTTATTTCTCATTTTATCCAGTTTTTCAATCTCCAATTTGGATGGTCAATTACTCATTAGGACTCTATTACTTGTACCACTATCACTTGTAAAGCCCCCAACAAAAGGAGGGTGAATCCTAGCATATGGAGGCAGGAAAGTGTCGCAACCCAGCACTTATACATCAGCTAACAGATGCCTGTGCTGACCAACATCACACTAGGAGTAATAAGGGGAGTGAGCGTCATCTACCTACTCAGAGAAAGCAAAGCCAATTGTGCTCTCCTGGACTCTGACTGCTGATGGCTTGCAGCGTCCCCCAGAATTCAAACTGCCGATCCTTAGATCATAGCTGCAGCACCTTATTCTGCTCAGAGCTCTCAACACAGTCATTCCTCAAACCACATTTCTAACCAGATGCCTTGGTTCTTGTTTCTTAGCAGTCTAGACTTAGATTTCCATAAAAAAGTGCTTTGCAATCTTAACAGCAGTGATGCATTATATTAAGCAAGCATAACAATATTTAATATCTGGATCCCTTGTATTTTAAGAATAAAACTTTGTTGAGATTTTAAAACAGTTTGACATGTTCTCAGGGTTATCACATGAGATCCATCATGCAGAGATTCATTGTCCTCAGAATTACTCCTACCTCTGCGGCTTCTGCCCATACTATTTGCCTTTACTTTGTTCATGTGTTTAACTGAGGGAGATCTAAACAGCCAGAAAATAATGCTTTTCAAGTATTTTCATGCAGAAAGAAATTCCATGTTTTTACCACTTGAAAGAGAGAGAGAGAGCTTCACTGATTGACCTTAATCATTATGGCCTCTATTTTACACCCTGCACAATGTGCATCACAATGTTCATTGCTATCTTACCCCCCACCATCAGTCTATTTTCACACCATCCATTTGCATCATTTACATTTGCTTCATTTAAATAGCTACATTGATGGGCGTGGTGATCTTTAAATGAGGTGTGTTCATGTAAATTTCTGGCGTATTGCTATCTTGCCAATGGAAAACACAGGTGCACCACTGATTTAAAAAAAACTAGAAAACAGTCAACAGTCAAACATTTGTAGCTGTGTTGGCAACACAGGCATGCTGTACAAAAAAACTGTCCTGTGTTTTTCTTCCCAACTCTCAGTTTGCCAAATCTAAACATTTTTCTGATCATTACTAGTGGGAAGATATCAGATGATAAGCGACTGGTTTTAGGTTTTGCTATGTGACGTTAACCAGCCAACAAGCTTCAGTCTGAGGCAAAATAACAGGGCTGTAACAAGTTGTACATACTTACTATTCATGTTTAAAAGAACAAATTAAAACAATCTGCAAATGCACCCTTTGGCACCATATATGGTGGAATAAGCCAAATTCTGCTTCATTAGTAGCATACATACAGTATATTGCCTGAAAGATATTACTGAAAATAAATGCACGTGAAAGAGATTATGCTAGCAACCCACCAATACAGGGAGGACAGAGTTCATCAAGAACTTCACCCCAGTCCACATGTGCATCCAACCTCATGCAGCACTCATGCAGCTCTTGGACAACTGCAGCACAACTAACTGGATACCCCTCTCAAGAGTCTACCACGCAGCCCAGTACAATATCAAAATACGGCAACATTAACTAACACCACTAACCACACAAATCAATACAGACCACATTGAACCACAACCAAAACTACAGCACAACAACACATCTGCACAGGTCCACAGTGCAGCATTTTTAAAGTGGTAGATTCTAAAAGTAAAAAAAAAACATTCCATCTTGAGAGATACATCAGTACATTACAGAAGCCCTGCACGATGATGCACCACAACGTTTTCCTGGAAATATTATTGAGGCATCCAGCCCCGCCTACAAATCTGTCAGTATGAACGATTGGTTGATCAGTATCAGCCCAAAACACTGATCAATCCATCTGTAGACACAACACAAAACATCAAAACTATTAATCACATGCAGTGTGACACTTTCTTAACTACTATTATTGGCATTATCAGATTATTGACGTGTATTGATATGTTATCAGGTTTTTTAGGGCTGTAATAATGTGTACTAGGGCTGGACCCGAATATTCGGGTATTCGGATATTCGTTCGTTGAGTAGGTATTCGGTTTTTAATTTTGGTATTCGGATATTCGTTTTTTTTCTCCTTTCCAGAGTTCCACCTCACTCTAACCACTTCTGTTTTAGCGGGTCCCGTCAGAATATCTTGCGCGCGGGACAGAACTGAACTGTTATTGGCTGGAGCGGGAGTTTAATCCAGACGATGCGGGAGCAAGAAAACTGTAATAATTGTAAAAAAAAAAAAAAACCTAAAGAAAACTCTCAACGCGCAGGATGGACCGACACACACACGCACACACCGATGGTGTTTGGACTGGGGTAAGGAACGGGACCACAGTATTCAGCGCTGCTGTTTTAATAAATATATAAGTAAATTTGAAGCATTAAATGTAGTTTATTTAATTTACATTAGGAACGTGGGGCGGGAGCGGCAAAAATGTGTATGTGGCGGGCGGGCGCGGGATTAAAAGAAGCAATTTTTTTGCGGAGCGGTAACGAGACAGAAACGCGGGAGCGTGGAAGAGTGGGTTTAAAAATCAGTCTCGCGCAGACCTCTATTATACATGATAAAAAAAAATGCAGGCTCTTCGAAACTGATTTATATAATAAAACGTAAGGGGTAATGTGGCAACAGTAGGGGCTAAATCGGTTACAAAAGCCTGGCCTACAAAAATGATGTTTGAACGAATTTCCTCTTATCTAATATAATTTAAAATGGTTTAAAAATATAAAATAATTTCTAAGCAAACGAAATATTTAATATTGAGCTTATAGCCCAAGTGCAAAAATACAAAATCAGTAATACGGCTATGCCCTGCACAATGCTTAAACCGAAATAGACCAAGTACAATAACGTCATTAACAATGACTTTCCTCTACTCTAATATAATTTAACATGGTTTAAAAATATAAAATAATTTCTAAACAAACGAAATATTTAATATTGAGCTTATAGCCCAAGTGCAAAAATACAAAATCAGTAATATGCCCTGCACAATCCTTTAACCGAAATAGACCAAGTACAGTTTACAATGACTGTCCTCTAATATAATTAACAATGTTTAAGAATATAAAATACTTCCTGAACAAACGTTTTTTTTTGTTTGTTTTTTTAAGCAAATAGCCTAAGTGTGAAAACACAAACAGCAATTTACTGGGCTGGCTTGCGCAGCGGAGAAACCGTGCAGCAGCAGCCTCCTAGCCTGCTTACGCAGCGGATAAGCCGCGTGTGGGGCAGCAGAAATTCCGGGATGAAAACACAAAGAAATCTGAGCTAAAAACACAGAAAAAATATGGGGGATAAAAACACCAAAAATCCAGGGTGAATATGTCTCGTCGGTCAGAGCAAATTGAACATTTTTCAGTGGATTAAAGGGGCCGTGATTTGCTTTTTTTTATTTTTTTTTTTACCTCTTTTTTTAAAAACGAATATTCGAATATTCGCTTCGAATCAGTGCCGAATATCCGGAGCTCAAAAAACGCTATTCGGGCCAGCCCTAATGTGTACATCCATGATAGATCTGAGTTACTGAGGGGAAATCTTTACAGGCGTCTATTACTGCACTGGAGGTGGTGTTTAAAAGCAATAAAGCTTGTGGAATCCAAACTGATCTCCTAGCACTGTCCCCGGGGTGATGCTGAGAAGAATGTCAGTATTAAAGACAAATATCATACACACTGACCAAGAAGACACAATCTGAGGGCAAAGGGCAGAGGCCCAAGCACCCCCTGGGCTCTAGCTGTGCTAGTAGTGTCTTGAATGTCAAGTGTAAAATGCTGGACATGAGATGAGAGTGATGTTTTTGTGCCCTTGGCGAATGTTTGAGAAGCTGTGTTTTGTCTCACTTTGACTGCTACGCAAATCTGGCAGAGTGTGTGAGGAGGCTACTTTTTATAGACCAAGCAAACACAGATGAAGCCTCTCTTCAGAAGACGTGCAGATCAAGCGCAGCCAGTGACTTTAAATAGGGAGAAGAACTCTGCAGGAAGGCAAAGCAGATACCTCAGAATAGTAAAGGACTGTCAGATTTGCAAAACATGAATATTGGAAATGTATTAAGAGCAATGTGCACGCCTGTAAATTTTTGATTATTATTTGATTTAACTGCACTGAAGGAACAAAAATATTCAAAGAAACTTCTTTGGACAAAACCAGGTCTGGAAGAGTACTTCTTATACTACTAGTGTCGAGAGTAGGCCTGTAACTTTTAGCACCATCAGCTAATCATTATTATTTGAGCAATATCCACAATAATTTGTGCTGACCGTGATCATTTTCTACATTTACTACTTTTTTATTTAGTAACACAAAATGTAAATAACCTGCATTTCCATTGCAACAAATAAGATGAGAACACAGTCATTTGCTTTATAGTCATACCACATGGACATTGTACAACCACTTAATTATTTACACTAACACTTCCCCAACCTCACTTACATTCAAGTACACTTTACTCATGATTGGGTATTCACATTCTCTTTTTAGAACTATATTTGTTACAGATGCATATTTATATTATATTTCTATGTCACACCAGTCACAATCCATGTCATTGCACATCGCACTTTGCTCTGTTAATTATTTAATTATTTAATGACCATTAGCAACATCAACTGCACTGCTTCGTTTACAGATATATCTTTACCTTGTATAGTAAGTTTTTTATAGCCTTATATATTTTCTATTATTTTTTTTTTTATTTATGTTTGAATATGTTTCTTATTGTATTGTGTTGTTACTGCTGGATGCCTAAATTTCCTTCGAGATAAATAAAGTATCTATCTATCTCTATCTATCTTTAAAGTTACTGTTTGATGAGAGAAAAATGTATTTCCCTTAAAATAGCAAAGGTGTCAAAAGTATTCACATTCATTAATCTGTAGGTAGAAGTATAGATACTAGGGTTTAAAATACTTGAATCCACTTAAGCTTTTTAATCAAGTAAAACTTTTTTTTTACTAAAAAAAAAAGAAGCTTTGAATGAATTCAAATGTACCTTCACAAATGTACAAACTGGCATACTTTTGTCGTTTCGATTGCCTGTCACCTACGCTCTCGACCAATCACAGGCGTGCAGAGATTCATCCAGCTTCCTTGTTCGTGACACACCAACATCCCTCCTCCCATCTGTGGTTGTTCACTTTCTCCACAATTACATCACATTCAAGCCAAGCAACCGCTGTATCTGCAAGAAGTATGCTGAGGCCTTAAGTGAGTAAGGCTGTTGTATTCCATAACTAATTCGAATGGACGCATAGAACTAATTCAGTATTTTTCCTTTTAATTTAATTCCTTTAAAATTAATGGCTGCCCACCTGTCTGGCCTGATACTGACGATAGTTTAACTATTGGGGTTCTCCTGCTACCTGTTTCAGAACAGCTGCCCATTGTTCAGCTACTACACCCTGCCATGGAGTAGCTGCCACCTTCTATTGCTGACTACATTTATATGAGAGGTATTTAAATGTAGGGTGCATGCATCTGTACACATAAGAGTCCATTAGGCCTGTCCTGATCATTATTTTGTGGACGATATATCGTTTTAGAAATTATTGCGATAAGCGATATTATTGTCTTTTTAAGACCATTTAAAATGCCACTGACATAATGACAACAAAATAGCATAACAAAGCAATTATACAATTTAAAGGAAAACAAATTTGTAATTAATAATAGTTTGGGAAATATATATATTTTTCTCTTCAACTACTGTATGGAGTCACAGTTACTGAAGCATTGGGCTGGTATTCCCTGACTGACTTAATTAGTGTTACTGTAATAAATGTGAACAAACATACAAATCAACTGTATAGACGACATGATATGATTATCAAATATTACTGAGGTCATGTCTGTTTATAGTACGACGTGCCTAGTGCTGAGTCTGGCCTTTACCCCACCCTTTTACCTAAAGGACTTAAATGGCATTTAGGCTTTTAAGGCCTGGGACACAAATTTATTAATAATTTATAAGACGTTTTGACCAGAGGAGGATGAGCTTCCTCACTAAGGGCTTAATGTGTTACGTGCTGTCCAATGTGCAGTTTCTCACAGGATTTTTCTAAAGATGGCTTGTGACATAAAATAAATTAAGATTTGAAAGATGATTTGATTTACATATTCCTCAAGACAAAGCATGGAATATCATTTATCTCCTCACATGCAGACTCACTAATGAAGTCACACATTCCTTCCTGTAGTAGCAGTTTAATCTACACATGAAGTTTCATTCCTCTCAGTTCACTGCCCTTCCATTTCTTCCTTGGCCAATTCCTCCAGCATCGGCGAATCTTCTCTGGAAAAAAAGCTGCTAATGAGCAACCAGGCTCTCCTCCACCCACTCTATTTTCAGTGACAGACTTGTCTCACACTGTTACCCGGTAAACAATCTGCAGCATCGCTTTGTATACAACCTCTCCTTGCCAAATGTGATGCTTGTCAAATGGGTCCATTCAGCAGCTCGGGGTGTGTGCAAATGTTTGCATAATTACTCTATTTGTTACCATGAACAATGGGGTTCTTCATCAAGGCTCTGAACAAAAGCACATCCAACAGACTCACAGCAAAAAGGCCCTGTCCAAAAGAACTAAAACATCAAAAACTAAAAATACAGTTCCTACTAAACAGCAAAGAATAAATGGAGAGAGTTAGCGCTGTAAGATCCATTAACATGCAGTAAACAACTCAGTGCTCTTATAACCTATAACACTTTTTGTTTCTTCTTTAAATAGCCAACAGAATAGAGATACTATTCTCTTATCAATCTATACAATAAATATATGACAACTAGTCCCAGCACTAGATATCTAGTGAATAGATATCATCTATTCACTGTATGAATTAATAAGAGAATTTGTTCAATTCAAATTACATATTTTTTACAAATCATATCATTGAGGTGCCTGCCAGAGGACATCTCAGTACATAGCTTGCATTTCTGGCAACACATCTGAAAATAACTTTTATGTGGCAGTGATTAATTTAACTGAAATACAAGGAGGTTATTTTTATACTATCAGTTCAGTATAGCTGCTTTTGTGGGCAGCAGTTTGCTATTCTTTAAAAATATCTAAAGTAAACCTTTGTTAGTTCCTGTGAGTATCGTATTTTTCACATTATATGGCACACCAGATTATAAGGCACACTATCAATAAATGTCTATTTTATGGTGTATTTTAGTACACAAATCGCACTGGATTATAAGGGACATTATTTGACATTAGTAAGGAACAGGGGTGTCGCCATGTTTATCTTCTAATTCAGCAGGTCACGCTGCTGGGTGGGGAGACCTGTAAAGCTAAGCTAAGTTAGGTAAACAAAACTGTAATTCTTCAAGAAAAATATTTTCTTTTAAAGTCAAACGAGCGCTCGATGTTAATCTACACAGATTTCCCTCCTGAAAACTGTTTATTAGCGTGAGTAAAGCATTTTTCAGGATACGACGTATAATCTATTGAAAAGCTACATCTCAGATAGAAGGCAATTTGTTTATTCACATGGCTTCTACTCTAGTAAAGCTGAATTGATTTGTGGTGTCCCACAGGGTTCTATTCTGGGACCATTATTATTTCTTATTTATATTAATGATTTGTCTAATATCTCATATTTTTCTCCAATAATGTTTGCAGATGATGTAACTCTAATAAATTGTCATTCAAATTTTAATTAATTGATTAAGGATGCAAATACTGGTTTAGCTGCTTATGCAACCTGGTTTAAATTAAAAAAAACTTGTCTTAAATATAAAAAAGTCTAATTACATTATTTTTAGTGGTAGAAAAATGTACTCTAAAAGCATATCAGAAATTACAATAGAATCTGTGGTGTTGACTAAAGTGCCTAATTCAAAGTTTTTGGGAATCATTATTGATGAACATTTGAGTTGGAAAGAGCAAATAGACTGGGTTAGTAGAAAAATAAATAAATATATAGGTATAATAAGGAGGGTTAGTTATCTGGTTAACACAAAATGTCTTCTTACTCTTTACTATAGTCTTATTTATCCATATCTTTCGTATTGTAATTTAGCTTGGGGGAGTACATATTCTACTAGTCTTAATAAAAATCTGGTTCTTCAGAAACGATTTGTTCGTATTGTAACACGATCAAATTTATACACGCCATCTGCTCCTCTATTTCAGAAACTGCAAATTCGCTCGATTTACAATATTAATATATTTCAAACATGTATTTTTAATTATAAAATTTATTCAAATCATGAAAATATCCCAGAGCAATTCAAAAATTACTTCATTATAAATGCAGAGATTCATAAATATTCAACTCGTCAATCTTTAGATCTTCATCTTCCTAAATGTCTCTCTTGTAGAGGTCAATTTTCAATAAGATATAGGGGGACAAAACTGTGGAATGATTTTAACCATTTGGCAAAAAAAATCATCTGTAAAACATTATAAACGACATTTAAAAGATCATTTGATTTATGTTTTGTAATCACTATATATACATATATTTTGTGTGTGTGTTATAATATTTTTTTTATATATATTTTAGTAAGGTAGAACCTTTATTTAAGCCCATGTTAGGTTTTTGCCTTTACCTGCACTGTACTTTATAGCTATTTGCAGTATATGTATGTTGATGTTTTTTGTTTGTGCAAAAATATGAAATACAAATACAAAAATTTCAGTTTTTTTGTATATTTCCACTAAGGCGAGCCGTGGTTAGTAGCTAATGCCGTCCAACAGCACTACACTGAGGTATCCCAGGGCGCTATCAGCTAGTGGTTCATCCCACGTAGCTTGTTTTAACACAGAGTACGGTCCAATATACTCCCCTATTAAAGGCAAAAGAGCTAGCACTTAGCGTGGTTAGCTGCTAATGCTAATACTGCTCCAGTCTCGAGTCTTTGTATTGAAGAAACTAAACTAAAACTCCTGTATAAAGCTGTACTTCAGCAAAGTGACTTTACTGCTTCTTACAACCTGACTGGTAAAATTCATACATAAGGATTTTTGGGAAAATTAAAGGATTTTAAGTGTGCTTATAGTGCAAAAAATACAGTAATTACGCAAGTAAAAGATGAACAAAAATACACTATATTACCAAAAGCATTTGCCTTCCCATTCAAATCATTGTTCTGTCCAATCACTTATATGTCCAAAAGTGTTTAAAACCAAGCACCTAGGCATGAAGACTGCTTCTAAGTACAATTAGCAGGGTCGCTTCCAGGGGTTCAGTAAATTCCAGTATGGTACCGTGATAGAATGCAGTCCAGTCGTGAAATTTTCTCATTACTAAATATTACACAGCCAACTGCCAATGCTATTATAATGAAGTGGAAGTGACTGGAAATGACAGCAACTTAGCAACATATTGTAGGTAAAATAACAGAGTGGGCTCAGCAGATGCTGAAGAGCATAGTGCACAGAGGTCTTCAATTTTCTACAGAGTCAATCACTACAGACCTCCCAACTTCATGTGGCCTTTAGATTAGCTCAAGAGCATAAAGAGCTTCATGGAAAGGTTTTCCATTGGCAAGCAGCTCCATCCAGGCTTTACATCACCCAACAACACAAGACAGGCAAGCAGATACTTTTAGCAATACAGTGTATCTCATAGACCTCAAACAAGATGGCCAAAGAACTTTACCTTACCGATAAAGAGGCTTTTCAAAAAGCAAGATGGATAAATTTGGAAAACTTCTAAGCCATGATACTCGCCAAACAACCAGTAATCAGCGGGCCCAAACTGTTGCTTTCTGTCTTTCTTCTGATTTTTATACTGGAAGGCAAAGTCAAATTCAAGTCAGAATTCATCATGACAGTCCTAAGAAGAGCTAGGATCTCTATTTTCTACAGTGGGGAAACTGGGGCAGCTGTGGTAGTTTCTATAAGAGCAGTGACAATCTGGAAAAAGGGCTGATCATAAACACCAGAAAAAAAAAATCCTCTCATTGGCCCCCTGCTGTGAGTTTTCTCGGAGGACCATCTGCTCAGGCTGATCTGGCACAGCCCACCTCTCCCCACCCTCCATCCAACACCATGGCCAAATGTTCATCCAGACGAATTTTACCCAAATTCTGTTCGATTCCTAAAATAGAACTCTGAAGAGAGAGATTAGCTTAGTCTACATTCCAGCTGCTTTTGGGCACATGGCAGAATCAATCTATCATCAATCTATACCTTCTTTTGCAGTTTTAGAAGCCAAAATTCTAATCAGTCATCTGACCTGTTTAAGGAGAAGGTTTAAACTTTAAAGCAACAGGAATTCATTATTTGTTCTTTGTAAATTATAAGTGTTTGGCAACCAGAGCTGCACAATATTTAATTTTAGCAATAGTAATGCAATGTGGAGATATTTAGTAATAGCACTGCATAATGTTCAATGCCACACAAGGCAAATTAAATTGTGCATGTCGTGCAACAACTAGCTTTATACGAATGGACAATTTCATTCTAATATCCAATGACGTATCTACCAGCAGCAGATTATATCTGCTCAAATACATCTCTGAAAAAAAAAATAGAGACCATTTAATAATGAGTATCTTTGATTTCACCAAAACCAGAAACCTCTGGAATATAATCAAGAGGAAGATGGATGATCTTAAGCCATCAAACCAAACTGAACTGCTTGGAAGTTATCCAAAAGCAGTGTGTAAGACTGGTGGAGGAGAACATGCCAAGACGCATGAAAACTGTGATTAAAAGCCAGGGCTATTCCAACAAATATGAATTTCTTAACTCTTAAAACTTTATGAATATGAACTTAATATGAATAGGAACTTAATATGAATATAACATATTTTGTTATTTCAGCCATTTCTCATTTTCTGCAAATAAATGCTCTAAATGACAATTTTGCTAGTATTGACCCACGCCCTTCACTGAGCAGAGAAGAAGAAAAGAGGGGGAGAGAACTCAGAGTATTTGGGATGGAGTTCGGGGCAGCTTCGCTGTAAAGCGTGAAGCCGAAGCCCCCTCCCTCTCATGAAGAGAAACATGAGAAGAGAATAAAATTAAAGAAGGAGGGGAGGAGGTGGGTGCGAGGTTTGTTCAATGAGCAGGTAGAGAGGAAGTGACGGTTTAAATAGGGAAGGAAGTGGGAGGATTGAGGGCATGGTTCACTACCAAAATTTAGTTATGATACATAACTCCACATTTTATTTGGAATTTAGGAGAAATGTTGTCCGTAGTAATAGAAATAAAACATAATGTTTATTTTACTCAAATGTATACCTATAAATAGCAAAATCAGAGAAACTGATTCAGAAACTGAAGTGGTCTCTTAATATTTTTTCTATATTATACTCTTTCCAGCCTGTTCTTCAATGGTCAGGACCACCACAGAGCATGTATTATTTGGGTGGTGGGTCATTCTTAGCACTGTAATGACACTGACATGGTGTTGGTGTGTTTGTACTGTGTGAATTTCTTAGCTCCACAGTGGCACTGATTATGGAGGAAAAGATCATAAATTTAAAACGCAGCAAGACCTCAGTACTCTATTGTCAAAAGAGCCACCCAGTTTGGGGACATCATGTGATGATAGTAGGGCTGCCACAAACGATTATTTTTATAGTCGACTAATCACCGATTATTTTTTATGATTAGTCGACTAATCGGATCATACGTTAATTGAATATAAAACACAGTTTATCACAATAGAATGCAGCTGCTATTATACAACCAACATTAGATTTCAGCTATATGCTAACTAAAAATAAAAACAATTAAAATCATAGTTCATTAAACCTTTAATGAAATATGCAGCTTGTTGTAACAGACAATTATTTTACTGTTTAGCATAAAGTGTAAACAACTGTGTAAAATAAGGATAAGGCACTGGCATTTATGAAACATCTCAACCGTGAGGTTGTTTGAACTATTATGAAAAAAAAGTATATTAATAAAAAATGCCTCTCTGTCCAGATATTGTGTACATTACCGTACACAGGGCAGCGGTCTGCACAGATCTGATTGGCAGAGGAGAGCGTTTGGTGATTTTACACCACACATGACTGATCTGTGAGTTTACTGCACCGAAAAGCACTGAAAACAGAAGCCACTGTCAGAATGAAATCCTTCTCTGTAGTTTATCGGTTTGGGACGGCATTTGTGACAACGTCTGGGTCCGGATCCGGATCGCGGTCCGCCTATTAGTGACCTCTGTTTTAAAGCTATCAAGATGAGTAAGTTAAGTACTAAGTTAACGCTCTGTTTACGCTAATTTTAGCAGCTAAATAGCAATTTAGCTTCTTCGTCATTTAATCAGCCACAACATGCCTCCTTTTCAGGTGCTCGTGCATCGCGGTTGTGCTGCCGAGGAAGGCAAGTTCTTCATTGCAGATATTGCATTGCACGCGTTTCACTTTTATTTTCTTGGTGATCCCACACTTTTGAGTTCTGTAGCGGGGTAGCCATGAAACCAGAGCTGTATAATGTCCTGAGATGTCGTCCACTACCTACCCCGGTTTCCACTACTGCGCATGTGCGTCCGGGACAGAAAGGCAGTCGCAGCAGTTTGGAGAGAAAAACAAAACAAAAAAAAAAACGACTAATCGACTATTAAATTAGTCGTCGACTATTTTAATAGTCGACATAATCGTGACTAGTCGACTAATCGTGGCAGCCCTAGATGATAGTAGCAAGTTTTAAACTACATAGGGAAAAAGTATACACTTTAGGCTGGAAAAACACTAATATGTATGTGGCAGATGACTCGATTAAACCCCAGATTAAACTCGACAAGCGAAGTGTGAAAGCAGTTAATCAATAAAGAGCCAAAGATCTGTGCAGGTGTTCTAAATGCTGACAGACAGCTGTAGCCAGCAATCTAGGAAAGCATAATTGACCTCACTCTCTCTCTGGGTGAGTAGGATGGCACTGCACTAACTGGATCTTGAATGGCTGCAATCAAATGTCTTAGAGAAAGAATATACACTAGCTTTTAACCTTCCCAGCTTCAGTAGCATTGTGTGCTAGACACAGGTTATCTGCAGATATATGGAAATTACAATAAATACTGTTTAATGCCACTCAAAGACAAAATTATAAGAGTATAAAGGTAACATCATATACACTGAGGTCAGCTGACTACCTGAATATACTGAATATAGACCATCTTTTTCCAAAAATTGATTTTTTCTTCCCTGATGGCACGAGTATATTCCAAGATGACAGTGCCAGCATTCATGGGGCTGGAATTGTGAAAGAGTGGTTCAGGGAGCATGAGATCATCATTTTCACACATGGATTGAGAGTTCACCACAGAGTCCAGATCTTAACCTCATTGAGAATCTTTGGGATGTGCTGGAGAAGACTTTGTGCAGCGGTCAGACTCTACCATCATCAATACTGCAAGATCTTGGTGAAAAATTAATGCAACACTGGACTGAAATAAATCTTGTGCAATTGCAGAAGCTTATTGAAACAATGCCACAGCGAGTGCATGCAGCAATCAAAGCTAAAGGCAGTCCAACCAAATATTAGAGTGTGTGACCTTTTTTTTTTGCCAGGCAGTGTATCATAGCGGTATCTCCAAACATGCATGTGCATTTAATATGGGCACAGGATAGGTGCCAGGAACACTATAGTTATATTCCTAACAATATGTTCTGTTCAAATCATAGGCAAAGGAGTCTGCAAGGTGTGCCCCAAAACACTTAAAAAGATCATTCACCCCACTGTGAAGGCAGGTTTTAATGCTTTATCTTCTAAACTTTGAGGTTTCAGCCTCATTTATTTGAAACACAGTCTGTGCTGTGGTCTTAGCTGTTAGCATGCTAGTTAACATCAGTTAGCTAACTAACAAAGACTTTACTCTCTAAGATACAACTCTTTAGGTGGTCAGGTTAGACTGTACAGCTGTACTGAGCTGTCTGAAACTCTGTGTATCTGCACTACTAGAGGCTAGCTTAGCAATGGAGCTTCAGAACTTAGCACCACCACTTTGTGCATTACTGAGTCAAACACTATAAACTCTTCATGAAGTTTTTATCAGATTTGACCAGTAATAGAAAATATATTTTTGAAATGGTATTCCATGTTTAGTTAGTTTCCAGTATTTGGTTTCTTTCCCTTCAAACAAATGAAAGGCTGGTCTTCCATAACTGGAAGTGCCCAAATCGCAATAACCAAATGGCAAACAGAACACAACATCAGCAATGAGTTTACATACTTATTATTTAGAAGCTGCAGAGATTATGTCAAAACTAAGAATAACTGGGTTAAAAAATGAATTATGTTTTTTAATAAAGCCATAAAACTATATGATTCATGGCATTCGAACGAGCGGTCGACAAAACATTTATAACACTTTACTTTCTGACAAAACAAATAATAAAGCTGTTTTTCCTCTTAAGAGAAAATGTCATTCTGTTCATCTCTATCATTTTTTACTCTCACTTTGCCTTCATCGCCTGATTACACGTGGCTGGTCTTATTAATTCCATCGCCATCAGATACTCAGCCAGCATGCTGCCCAGTTTACAGCCTTGTCCCAGCCCAGTGTCTGTACTGTCAGTCAATCTACTACCAGCAATCTCTAATCTCTATAATCCACCCTCACCCCGAAACACAGTCATCTAATACAGGAGAAATCAGGCCAGGCCAAAAGCATATCAAACCCAAAGCATGTCTTCACACAGCTCATTCAGCATAACTGTGCAGTACAGTTTAGTTTAACTACCCTATAAATAGGCAGTAAAGCACCACATAAATAAGCACACAGAGTGTGAATGCTTAAAAATAGAAGATTTCAAATGTGTAGTTTCTTTTCAGCACCATCCCTTTTCATCTGTTCCTGAGAAAATGGCCAGACACTGTGCAGGAAGAGAATTGCAAGGCCAAACCTGTAACCATAAGAGCCTTTCGAATAAACCCTCTGAATCATGCTTTGTTGGAGCTCCCTGACCCACATCAGTGAAAAGGAAAAAGAAGAGCGCCAAGGGGAAAAAAGCAGCAGAAGCAAACAAGTAAAACAAGTAAAAATAACCAAGTGTGTCAATTTAGTAGTGACATACAGGCCTGAGAAAAATGATAATTTTCTAATAATAAGTCTTATAAATATACAAATAATTAATAGATATGAACTTTAAGCTGATGACTAATTATTGTTCCCTTTGTTAAGTTTGATTGTTTGCTTGCTTGTTTTTTGTCTACAATAAATTACCTATTCAATTTCAGTTATTTAATTGTATAGTCAGTTAAAATATGTATACAGTAAAAAATATTTTCTTCAGTAAATTTCTTCAGTATATTTGCAGTTAAAGGATGTTGCACTGGAAGTGAAATATTTTACTCCAAGTCATTTTGGAGCATTTCTATTGGTCCTTTCATCATGAATGACACAGTGTGAAGATGATTATGTAATAACTGTGATATGACCTGTATAACATATCTAATAATTAATTGTGGTATTATAATACAATTGTTCATTCTTTATGACCACAGTTAATTGTTAATGGACATTTTCATAATATAATTTTTTACATTTTAATAGAAGCCAATGTAAAAGGAACTTATTTAAAACATTTTGGAGCATTTCTATTGGTCTGTTCAAAATATAATTTAGACACAATATAAAGGTATTTATGTAATAACAGTGACAGGACCTGTATATTACATATAACATAACAAGAATCTTAATATTTCTATTGGACATTTTCTTAATATGTTCCTCTTAACTTTTAATGGAAGTCAATGTGTAATGAGTTAAAAAAAAACATTTTGGAGCATTTCTATTGGTCTGTTCAAGATGAAATTTGGACACAATATAAATATGATTATGTAATAACAGTGACAATTGCATTGTAATCTGTAAAACATGGACTTTTAAGCATTTAGGGTATATATTTTTATCATATTGTTGTTATTTAACAATCATTCTAAGTTACATGTTCACTTGCAATAGAAGTCAATGCAAAAGTCATTTTGGAGGATTTCTATTGGTCTGTTCAACATGAAATATTTAACAGACCAATATAAAGGTTATTATGTAATAATAGTGACAGACCTTGTCATCTGTATAACAGGGACTTTTAAGCCTTTACTGTATTCTCTTTCATGCTTAATCTTTAGTCATTATTTAACAATTGTTCTAAATTACATCGTCACTTGCAATAGAAGTCAATGTAGTAAGCCGCAAGTAATTTAGGAGCATTTCTATTGGTCCTTACATGAGAACAGTCATCAGATTTCTACGAGCTTAACATTGCATAAGTTGCATCACATTAAATGACCTAAAGCAGTGATGAGAGTGCACATGAGTGTGATTTCTCCTCCTGTAGGCCACTGCAGCATCCATCTACAACCTGCACATACATCCATCCCCTCCATCTCTCATCCAGCCCTGCTCTACAGTCAGCTTCTGCCATCGCATGACGTATAGCCCTACAGCATCCCAGCCCACGTGACTCAAGTGCACAATTTCATCACGCATCATTAGAGGTTAGTCCAGTTTCACTAGTAGGATGTCCCTGCCTCCAGGCAACCTCCACACCCCCCTCCTCCTGCTGCTGCTGCTGCCTCCCTCCATTCCTCACTGCGTCTATAGGAGATTTAGAGTAAAGTATGGTTTATAACGCCCTTAAACTGAAGCAGGGAGGTTAGGAGTGTCCAGAAAATGCTGAATAACTGGAGTGAGGCGGTATTTCAGCACGTATTTCACGATATCCTTCACACAGAGCTATAAGCTAGCTGAGGCACGAACCTGCAAACTAGCCTGCACAGCATTTTTCGCAGTGAGAGTTCACTAGTATAGCTGGTATAATATATGTACACATGTAACTATAGTATACATACACATGAGCGCGCATGGATACATGGATGTATGTGCAGCTGTGTGCATCGGTTCGTAAACTATAATTAAACGCGCACGTCGACGTTTAGGAGCTAAACTACTAGCTAAATGGCTACATCAGCAGCTCTAAAGCCTGACTACAGATTAAGGTTTGATGGAGGTTAATGCAAATAAATAATGCACCAGAAACCCGACCTATACCTACAGCTACCTCCGTCGTTTTCCCACTCAGCGCGGCGCACCGCGCATCGGTGCCTCCTCACAGTGATGCAGGGCTACAGCACGACGCTCTTACCGCTGTAATCCCTCCGCCGAGAGTGCGGATATCCATGTCCTCCAGCCGGAGAGATGCAGAGATGCTACAGAGCTGCGCAGTCCGCCGCACGCCGCATGTTACAGCGAGACAATCGACGCTTATCCGCCACTATCGGTCAATCATGTCGCCCTCCACGCCTTGGCGTATTGCTGTGCGTATCATTAGCAGCGCATACGCAGCGTTACTACTCTCTCTCTCTCTCACACTCTCTCACTCTCACACACTCACTCACTCATTATCTCCCTCTTTTTCTCTCTCTCTCTCTCACACACTACCTCTCTCACACTCTCTCCCTCTGTCTCTCACACTACCTCTCTCTTACTTCCTCTCTCTCACTCTATCTCTCTCACCCACACTATCTCTCTCTCTCACTCTCACACACTCACTCACTCATTATCTCCCTCTCTTTCTCTCTCTCTCACACACACACTACCTCTCTCACACTCTCTCCCTCTGTCTCTCTCACACTACCTCTCTCTTTCTTCCTCTCTCTCACTCTATCTGTCTCTCTCACTCACTCACGCTCTCCCACTATCTCTCACACTGCCTCACTCACTCACACAAACTATATCTCACTTACTCTTACGCTCACTATCTCTCTCTCTCACTCACACTCACTATCTCTCACTCTCTCTCTGTCTCTCTCTCACCCACACTATCCATCTCTCTCACTATCTCTTTTTCTCTTACTCACTCACTCACTTACTATCTCTCACTCGCTCTTACACTCACTATCTCTCTCTCTTAATTACTCACTCACTATCTCTCACTCACTCACACACTATCTCTCACTCTCTCTCTCACCTACACTCTCTTACTCACACTACCTCTCTCTCGCTCTCTGACTCTCTATCTCTCTCTTATTTACACTATCTGTCTCTCCAGGTCTCTCACACTATCTCTCTTTTACAATACCTCTCTCTCTCTTTAAAACTATCTCACTCACACACTCTCACATTATCTCTCTCACTCACACACTCTCTCTCTCACACTCTTTCTCACTCACATTATCTCACTCACTCTCTCAGACGATCTCTCTCCCACACTATCTCTCTCTCACTCACAAAATCTCTCCCTCTCTCACTTACTCACACTCTCTTACTCACTCACACTATCTCTCTCACTCTCTCCCACTCACTATCTCTCTCACTCTCTCTCTTACTCATATTATCCTTCTCTCTCACACACTCTCACTCACTCACACCTACAAGATCCCTCACTCACACACTCTCACAAGATCTATCTCACTCACTCTCTCTCACTCACTCTGTCTCTCTTGCACATTCTCTCTCACTCACCCTCTTTCTTCCTCAGTCTCTTACACACACTATCTCTCTCTCACTCACAAAATCTCTCCCTCTCTCACTTACTCACACTCTCTTACTCACTCACACTATCTCTCTCACTCTCTCCCACTCACTATCTCTCTCACTCTCTCTCTCTTACTCATATTATCCTTCTCTCTCACACACTCTCACTCACTCACACCTACAAGATCCCTCACTCACACACTCTCACAAGATCTATCTCACTCACTCTCTCTCACTCACTCTGTCTCTCTTGCACATTCTCTCTCACTCACCCTCTTTCTTCCTCAGTCTCTTACACACACTATCTCTCTCTCTCACTCTACCTTGCGCTCTCATGCACACTCTCTTTCACTCACTAACACTTTATATATCACTCACATACACTATTTCTCTCATTCTCTCTCACACACAATCTGTGTGTATCTCTCTGCTCAGTATACCCAGGTTTTCTAATACATCTGGTTGGGTTTTGAAAAAGGGGCGTGGCCAAAGGCAGATCAGGATATTCTTATTAAGTGGGGGTGGTCATCAGTACATTGGACGATACCACTGATGTTCTTCACGATTCGATACCAACAATATCAGTATCAAAGTGATTGTATTCATACATGTGAATAAATTTACATTTAAATAAATCTTATTAATAATTTTAAATACATTATATTAATAATATACTATTTTTAGTGCAGCTCAAGATCCAGTTCAAACCCAGTTTGACTGGTAGCTGGTTTCAGATGATTAAAGTGGTTGAAAAGCTGGTAATCGAGATAAAAATAGATTTTATGATAAAAGCTGATTAGCCTGGTTCACCAGCTCTGGTTATGATGGTCGACCAGGTTGGTTTTTCTTATCATGCGTTACTAGTATCTGAGTATTAATAACAATATCAGTTATATCAATATGATTACATGTGATAGGAATAGATTCTGTTCTGAGAGTCTGTTAAAAGAGCGGAATGCTGCGGTCGAATGCTCATGATAAAGTTGCATATACCAGATGGGTAACTAAATACAGATTCACTCTGTTTGGGTGTTTGTTGGCACTAATCTAGGATATCTCAATGACATTAATGACATTAAGTTGTTAACATAGTTTCTGACACACTTATATCTTGATTTGGTCTGGATTCCACAAATTGGATTCTATTAAAAGACGTGTCAATATTAAAATAATAAAAAAAGAGTACATAATTGCACAAAATGTACTATTATGAGCAATTTGTGTAGGGAGATTTTTAGATTAGATTAAAAGGGATTTTATTCTAACTTTAACTCAGATTTTTAAAGAATGCTGCTGGGGAGTCCAAATCCAGTAGTGTAAAAAATGATGGCCATAACCTAAACCAGGTTAAGGAGTTGTGCTACATCCACAAGCAAGGAAACTGCTAATTTCTTACAAACATTTATTTTAAAAAACAAAAATCCTGTCTTGATACAAGAATGAATCTAGCAGAGTTCTGGCTACAAAATGCAGACAGGTAAGCGATCAAATGCCTGTTTACCTCCAGAAAAGGACAAACACATCTATCTTACTTGCAGAGATGAAACGTCTGTAATGAATATAACATTAGGATCAATTACTAGTCACAACACTCTGTACATACAGGAAGATAAATAAACAGCAGAGGATATAGAAAGAGACAGGGGCAAAGAAGGGTCTTGGAACACAGCAGACAGTATTGAAGACAGAATCACAAAGTGAGAAACATAGCAGGAGAGTTTCCTCATAGCAGGACAAACTGCTAATCAGACTGGGCTTTTAGCTAGGGTGTATTTATGAGAAGGGTATGCTTAAAGATTGCAGTGTTCCCAGAAAAAAGCGAGCACTTACGAATTTCTTTCTTGGCAGAAATGCAATGGCCAATCAGGTGGATGACTTAGGCACCAATCTACAAGGGCAGCTCAGTAAAAAAGAAAAGGAACTTTGTTAAATAAATTACACACTTGCTCTTGGTAACAGAATAGGTGCTCCAGTCAAAGCTCAACTAGCTTTAGTTTTTTAGGGTTGATTTCAACTTATCGGCTATAGAAAAGCTTCTGGGTATTAAGTCACGACAACTGGAAAAGAAAGAAGTGAGCGTTGTGAAGTCGCAATGAAAAAGACTCCCTGGACTGACAATTGATGGATGCCTGCAATGTGCAGCCATAAAAGTGGAACACATGAACAAAAGATGCAGGGAAAAAATTGCCCAGACAAGCTTGACAGCCTACCGATATATTATACACCAGTAGGCCCTCTCTGATGAAGTGCAAGGAATGGACTGAGTAATGCACATTGTAAAGAAAACAATTTCACGATGAAGTGAGTCGTGAACATCTACCTCTACCACGCTGAGGCGCACTGTCAAAGGTGACAGAAAAGTTTTTAAGAGTTATGCAACTCAGAAAGTGGGAAAATTATGACATTATGAGTGACGGTGTTTCAGACTGCCTGAACATTTTGAACCTACTACCTCCAGTGCCAGTGTCTTCCTTTTGCCATCAAAAATTGTGACAAGAATAAAGAGATCACCTTGCCCTCTGACACAATCCCATATGGTGGGGTGGCGGGTGGAGGGCTCTCTGAACCAGCTGCCTTTCATACAAACCCATGGGTCTATAGCCAGGTGGACAACCAGAAGGTCTATGACAAGGTATCACATTACTGAATTATAGAATCACCCAGGTTCAAGAAGATCAGCCTGGAAGATAATTAGGCTTAATATGAAAGTAATAAACTCCTAATATGAGAGCAGTGACGCATCTGAAATAGTGAATTCTAATGAGGATGATGTTTGAACAAATCAGGCAAGGATAATTGAGATGCAGCCAACGTCTGGGTTCTGAGGAGTTCGGGGACACAGGGACAGGGAGTACAAATCCACTAGTGTGAAAAGTTGTTGTGACTGGTTGACAAGGAACTAAGGAAAACAGGGGGAGGAGTTGTACAATATTAAAAAGGATAGTCACAAGAAAATATTCCACTATCTTGTGTCTTTAGTAGAAATCAACACAAACCATTTGCATCCCCCTTTCTTACTGACATCCGTTTTGCAAAGGAAAAACTGTCTTTTTTTCTCACAAACATTTTTAACCTTTTATAGCTTCATGTCGGTGTGCCTCCAAAGAAGCCATATCAATTAGTCCCCAAGATCTTTCAGATATGGCTCTCTAAACCTGCTGCCATTCTCACAAACCCATGGGTCAGTTTCCAAGTGGAGAACCAAGAGGTCTATGACAAGGCATCAAACATCAATTCCCCAAGGTTCAAAAAGGTCAATCCTGAAAGTAATGAGAGATCTATCTTTGTGTAGCCATCTTTGTGCATCTAAAGAGGTCAGAACACTGTTGCTGCTTCATACAGACATGCTCCTGGTGATGCCAAAGCAAGTAAGAAAGTCCTCTCCAGAGTTCTCCTTAGCTCACATTTGCAGGATGTCTAGAAAGGTGCTGGAACCAGCTTCCTTACCATATGTACACCACTGCTGTAGAACGAACTGTGTGGGCTGCTTCGTTACTCACTTCTTCTCAAAGCCATGTAGCAGTCTCACAGCAGCTTCATCAGTTGTAACCTGTTGTAGGCACTTGATGTTGAGTTTGAGGCTAGTAAACATGGAAACATTGGCTTCTTTTTCCACTAAAGGGCCAAATGGTGCAGGCTGAGTTGTGGTTACCCTTTTCTATTTGTTGTGTTGCTAAATCAGGACCTGGAAGTGCATGGCTTCTTGTAAAAATTGTGCAAAAGTTACTGTCATTGGATGTGTCCGGTCTCATGTTCCTACCCTGATTTCACAGAGCTGGTAAATTAGCAAGCAAACAGCTAACAAACAGACATACCAACTAACTATTAGTTAATCGTGCTGAGAAAACCAGATTAAGCACAGCATGCTGAACCCCATCTGTATTGAGAGAGCCACCAGTTTCCTTGCTGCTGAACTGTTTGGCCCTGCACTTGGAATGAGATCATTGATTATCACCTTGGTTCAATAAGACCAACCCTAAAGATAATAGGGGTTCATGAGGATCTATGAGAAAAATTTGCATGATATTAAAATTTATGGACGTACAATGGATTAAGATGATTTCTTAACCCAGCTGGTGATGACCTTTCTTAAAATGCAATCAAGACCAAATCAACATTAGAGAAATTAAACTCTCCATCATGTGGAGTTAAATCTCCAACAGTGTTGGAAGGACATAGATGGAATTGATTGAAAGGCACATGGATTGCCGGTGCCAGGATAACAGTCTCCTCCTTAAGCAGGAGGGGAGATACCGCCAATGCCAGGATCGACAGAGCAGCAGTGGAAAGTGTAGACAGTTTCAAGGACCTTGGAGTTCACATTGCGCAGGATCTGTCATGGTCCTGATACATTATCTCACTGGAAAGACACATCAGCATCTCACATCTCAATGATGATTCCTCACCAAGATTCATGGGTTTGTTACTTTGAATACATTTATTAGGTACGTTTTGTGTTCAAACTACGGTATAGTGAGAGCACTAATGGACCTTTGTGGGCTGAGTCTCCCTATACTTCACATTGATTGGTTTGTAGAATGTTAGATTGTTAGTTTGATAGTTGCCTTTCCAGGAGTCATGCTAAATTTGATAAATTACAGTATATACAGGAGTCACAAACATACACAAGCATTTGGACCCATATTGGAGTTGGATTTCAGCTGTTATTTTTTCTTCTGTATTGTTTGAAGACTGATGAACACCTGCCTCAGGTTTGTAATTGGTACAATAGTCTTCAACAATGTAGGAAAGTGTTTTTTTTACACTGTAGATTAATTGGACTAAGGTTCAGTAGATCCACCTCTTTTGGTCAAACCAAATTTTGGTCCTTTGGTATGGACCGCAGTTCACGACACTGTTCACACTTGCTGAAAGCACTCTTAGAGTGCCCTCAAAGGTCCTGCACCATCAATAGCATAAAAAACAGCACTGGGCAGAACAGACAGGCTCTACAAAAGATTGGTTGATTTGGATAGATGAAGGGAGGCTAAGATTGGACAAGAAGTTGATGGACCACATTGACTTTACCCTGCTTTCCGTGTTGCAGACCAGTGTTCGATTTCCTGGCCAGGCAAGCCTACCAATAAAAGTCCTTGAGAAAGACTCCCAACCCTTCATTTTCCTTTAATGTTACCTGATTCAAGTCAGTCACTGATTAAGATTATCTGCTTAATGCAATAAATATGATTATAAATGTTCACAATTTAGGACCAACATTTAAAAGGCTTATTGCTAATATGACACCATATCTTGGACTTGACAGATTATTTGAAACCATTCAGGCAATATTCCTCACAGCGATGAACAAGAGACCAGACAAAGGCACCAAGGCCTGGAGGAAAGGTCAAATGGAGGACACTTTTAAGAGAGACTCACTTTTGGTGAGAGATAATCCTTCACAGGCAATTATGACACCACATAGAGGACTTGACAGTGCTGAAAATAGACGAGCAAAGCCTGTCATCAAGGACTTGATTTGCAGACTCTGGAAGAAGGCGACAGTTTGTGAAGATGTTCAGCAATAACATTAACAGTATACGTATATTTTGCAGAATTATCTACTCTTACATGCTAAAGATAATGGGATAGATAGGAGTATGTAAATGGATCATGATGGCTTAGGTTGCCCAGAACTGTATAATATGTGAGGTCTTCTCTTGTGAGTGAAGTAAACACTTACTGTGCTCAAGGTAAGGCCATTCTTCAATTCACCAGGAATATGATCATGATCAGTCTTGTCTGGCTGGAATTGTCAAGAACAGAGTGGCTTCTTTAGCTAGTTTATATGTTTAGTTCAGATTCTGTATCAGTTTCTCTGATTTTGCTATTTATAGTTATATGTTTGAGTAAAATGAAGCAAAACAGATGCAGAGCTTTCAGACTTTAAATAATGCAAAGATAGTTCATATTCATAAAGTTTTAAGAGTTCAGAAATCAATATTTGGTGGAATAACCCTGGTTTTTCATAGTCCACTAAAAATTCTTGTATTGCCTGTATATAAGCTGTATTTAAGCTTGTATGAGCTTGTATATGTTTCAACACATGTAAACCCTCAGTAAATCAGATCCTTCATGCTAGAATTGTCCTTGATGCAAGACCTCTCCTTAACTACAGTGTCCTTACTGTCTAATGTATGGATATCTAATTCCCCTGGAAGGCTGCAGTAAGCAAATTTTCCATGAGTGAGGGTGGATCCAGCCCAGCTCAGTATTGATTGCTTTCTAGGAAGAAGAAGAAGAAAAAAATGCTGAACTGCATGAACACCTACCAGCATATCACAGGACACTGACAGCAGATTCTAGGCATAAGGCCACAATATATGAAATTTAATTTACCACCACACTAGAGCCTTAATAGGACAATATTGTCTAATATTAGCAAGACCTCAACAAACAACAAAAATAGGAGTATGAGTAGCCTGAATGAACTGAACAGCAGGCTGTAATCTTACTTTGCTGTGACAAATTTTACAATCTTACAAATTTGTGACAATTTGAGAGTTTAGCAAATAAATATTTGCACCTATTTCTGACACAGCTCATCTAGTTCCTGTACAAAAAGTTTTGCCAATAGAATAGGACTCCTTAAAACAAGCCAGGTGTGGGCTAGAGAGGTATGAAGCCACCCAACAGTGAACTGTGGAGAAGTGGAACTCTGTTCTCTGGAATGATGGATAGTGATTTATCCAATACTTTTGGGATGAGTTGGAAAGTTTTAATGAATGCAATAAAATCCTCACAGCAACGTTTTATAACCAAGACTGTTACTCCAACAGGAGCAGGATAAACTAATTTTACTTACCTTTGATTCTAAAATAAATTTAGAAGAGTATAGATTACCAGTATAGCATGTAACAGTTATCAATTTATCTGACCGTGGTTATTTAATAATATGCTTGATTGTGTATCTACAGCTCTGGAATAAAAAATAAGAGACCACTTTAAAATGATGAGTTTCTTTGATTTGACCAAATTGAAAATCTCTGAAATATAATTAAGAGGAAGATGGATGATCACAAGCCATCAAACCAA
This sequence comes from Astyanax mexicanus, assembly GCF_023375975.1. NCBI lineage: Eukaryota > Metazoa > Chordata > Actinopteri > Characiformes > Acestrorhamphidae > Astyanax > Astyanax mexicanus. The sequence continues at coordinate 21,674,587 of NC_064408.1, read as the reverse complement.
GATGAACTGCTTGAATTTTCGTACCAGGAGTGGCTTAAATTTGTACAAAAGCAGTGTGTAAGACTGGTGGAGGAGAACATGCCAAGATGCATGAAAACTTTGATTAAGAACCAGGATTATTCCACCAAATATTGAACACTTTGAAAACTTTATGAATATGAACTTGTTTTCTTTGCATTATTTGAGGTCTGAAAGCTCTGCATCTTTTTTGAGTCTTGGTTCCTTCCAAGGTTTCTTGTTCATAAAGGGAGTTTTTTTATTGCCACTGTGTCACCATAAAAATTGGCATCTCTGTGGTGCTGCTCATAAGAGGCGTGGACCTGTTGTTCTGTGTAAAGCTGCTTTGAGACAACCTTTCTTGTAAAAAGCGCTATATAAATAAAATTGAATTGAATTGCATCTTTTTTGTTATTTCAGCCATTTCTCAATTTTCTTGAAGGCATGGAAAAATCATGAAAAAAAATCATTGAAATTTATGTATTTAAATGTGTATGAACCCTGATAGTTGTGTTGTTGCATAACCCAAGTAAGTTTTAGCTACATATGATTACTGGATCTACTGGATATTTTCCTACAATATGATATTTTGTTTGTGGTTCCTTGAATTATGTATAAATGTATGCTTGTATAAATTGTCAATTTTATATTTAAATTAGAGCTTCCAGTACGGCTCGGCTCGAACCTCCATCCCTCAAGACCCACAGAAAACAAACATCCCGACTCTTCTCTGTGCTGGCACCAAGGTGGTGGAATGAACTTCCACTGGTTGTCAGAACAGCAGAGTCACTCACGGTCTTCAAATATCGACTGAAGACCCATCTTTTCAAAGAGTTCCTAAACTAATCCAAAAAAAAAAAAGGTTCCTAGGGTTCTAAACATGATCATGCTCTGTGTATCTCTTGATCCTAGTCTACAAACTAGCTTTGGATATTTAAAGTAACATCGAAGCACTGTTGTAAGTCGCTCTTGATAAGGGCGTCTACTAAATACCTCAAATGTAAATGTCAAGGCTCTGAAGCTGCAAAAAATCACCACACCATCACACTACCATCACCATGCTTAACTGTTGCTATGGTCTTCTTTATGTTGAACAGCAGCAGTATTGCTGTAGAAATCAAAAAAACATTTGAAACGCCAAACTATCTTATCATTCAAATGTTTTTTTTTTTTTTGGTCATTTTTGTTTTATATTGCCTGTACTGAAGGAACGTTAAATAACACTTTTTAAAGGGTGTGGCCTTTAGTAACACATTTTAGATCTTAATGAAGCGACCAAACTGAAAGCAATCTTGTAGAAAATGCAGATCATGTGAACAAATAAGGGTTTTTGGAGTTACTAAATTCTTCTACTTTTGAATCTGAAATTAAAAACATTGCTGAATATTGCAGCTCACATGTCATGCTTTAGATTTCTCCATGTGCCTCCACATAAGGCAGTGAAATGAGCAGAACTTGAAGGCTGCACCAGGCTTTGTAAGCTAGAGCCTCTTACATAACCTTCCCTAAATGCCGTCAGCATCTGATGAACCAGCCCGAGTCCCAGATCAAAGGGGCAGTCTCAAATCAGCTTTGAGTGGCTCGGCTGCAGTGACTCAAAATTCAACATGGGCACCAGGGTGAAGACTTCAGCACATTCCTTGAGTGTATGTTATGATCATAATAATATTTATGATCTATGATCTCTGTTAAGTTCTAATTAATGTTTGATTTAGGGATATTAGTTTTTTACATTCTTGTGTTAGGGTTTGAGTCGCACTTGGGATTGTTGAGACAGATATTGCACATTGTTTAAAGTTTGATTAAAACGTAAGAGTTGGGAAAGCATTATTTGGTCCATTATGCATTAATAGAGACAGACATGAAGGGACAAGTACTTTTCTAAAGGCACTGTGTCCCTTAAGACTATGCTATGCTTAGACACGCCAGCCAGATTTGACAGGTCCTTTAGCATAATAAATAAGGCCTGTCAGCTGTTTAGCGTCGTCCGTCAGTCAGTCAATACAATGGGATGGAACCACTGCAGTCACAGTAAAAGCAGTGATTGACAGGAGGCTAATAACAAATCTTAAATAAAATATGCAATGGTAGGTTAAGCCTCTCATGGCAGCAAGTAGGCCATGAAAGTGACTCTCAGGTGGCAGGAAGGACCATAGTATTAATTTCACACTGAGATCTTGCACCACCACCACCGCCACCATCAGATGGATGGATGGATGAATAATAATTCATCCAGAGCAAATTACGAGATTTTTCCTATAACAGAGGTGTGTTCGGAGTCTTGCCCAAGGACTCTTATTGGTGTAGAGCAGTATTAACACCCAGACCGGGAAAGTAAACCCCACTTAGTGGTGTTATCCACTGTGCCACACAAACCATAAAGTGTGCAGAGAAAAAGAAGTACTACACATGCTAAGTGGAGCTGGAACAATGAATAATGGGTGTAGAAACAAGGAGGTGGCCGTGATATAATGCTTGATGTGATCAATAATTGATGTACATTCTAATTTTAGACCCATTGTAATGTGTTATCTTTCGGAAGTTAACCACAATGTTTTAGTTTTAATGACAAGAATTTTGAGCTAACAGTTGGCTCAATACAAGCTAGCACTTGGCTAGCACTAGTGCCTTGGACATCTGGTCCTGTGACTTTGCCCTACTGGACTTTTCTCAATTGCTTCTTCACCTGGTCAGTGGTGAAAGCAGGTGAAGAGTTGCCGGACAGCTCAGGTGGAGGTGTGAGAGACTGTGATTTGTTCTTGCTGGTGTTGTATGGAAGTGAACGTCTGTGAAGAAAACAGAGAGTGTAGACGAAAATGGAGCAGAAGAAGGTTATTTAACAATAAAATGGTTTGGTTTAATTATGTCTGTTTACTGTTGGTCTCCACTGAGCTGGGGCTTCATTGGTTAAAGCATGTGATGTCATTCGGGCATCTACACAACTCAAATCCAATCCAATCGACTTTTAAAAAAAATCTTGTTCACGATAACTATGCAATAAATAAAAGAGATAAATAAGTGAGTATATTTAATTGTAATAATAACATTAAAATAAAAACATGTAAAAGTCTAATGGTATGGTGATGATGCTAACAGCAGGGGGCAGTGCTAATTGTGCAAGGGCAGAGCAGGGCTAGCACTGTTTTAGTGATGCTAATCACGCTTAAAGCTCCACTAGGTAGGATTGAGATTTTGTGCTCGTGGGCTCCCCCTACAGTTGTAGAGTGTAATAAATGTTTCAGGCGGATTAGTTTCTCTTTCTCGTTTTCTGGCTTTCACAGACATATTCGGTCTCTTTCCAGCTTCTGCCAGAGTGTCTGTATGTTAGTTTGTAAAGAATGAACCAGTAGTCCTTGTAGAACTGTTAGAACTAAATATCGGAAAGCAGGTCGCAGTTCTCGCAAGTGAGCGTTGGTTGCGGCTGCCTCGGAAAACTTACAGAGTCTGGTTTGAGCTCAGAGGAGCTCTGGCACAGACATGAGAGAACTGCTATTCCTCCTATTACACCTCAATGCAGCGCTGCAGTGAGTTTTAAACTGTAATTTTACTTCTTTAAAAAGATCAAAATCAAGGAAATCCTACCTAGTGGGGCTTTAACACTGTAGCAATGGTTAGCAAGGCAAACAGCAGCACAGTAGTCTCAGCTCAGAATTTAAAATAGTTTGTGACACCAGTAGGAAATTCCAGCCTCCTGCGTACTGCAGCTAAAATCTGATTTTCCTAGTTAAGTAAAAAAAATGATCTCTCTCTCCCTTTTTTTTTTTTAGCATTTCTAATCTCCAGTTTGGCCCACGGTTTAACTCTGTACCCTTCTCAAGTCCTCCTTGTTCCCTGCCTGGAAGACTTCAGTATTCTGTTTCAGGAGAGATTTTAGTGCATTGCATGGGATAGTCTTTAAGCATAAAACAGTGTACACACAGAAACTGATGTAATCTGTAGTGGAAGATGTAATTGCTGATGACTTTCCTTATCATGTGGTTTAAAAAGTCATGTGTAGCCTGAAAGCATTCTCTCTGTGATTCTTCAGCTTTATGATGACCAGTTTCTTACTGTTCTATAGGTCACTGGTTGTCTCTGTGTCCGAGTTCTACTATAGATCTGTTCACACTAGATTCAGTTTAAATTTTATAATGCGTATTGAATTTTAAAATATTGTATTTGCCGAAATGTAAGTGGTATATTCACATCTACCCACTGTTTCGACCCGGTCTAGGGTCAGGCTGTAACAGAAAATAAGAGTGGGCTCTCTCCCCAGACCCTCAAGATGATTAAAATAATTGATAAAAATAAGGGAATATGACTTCAGGAGTAAGCATATGCCAAAGTAACAAATAAACCAACTAACAAACAAAGACAACTAACTGGACCTCCCAGTCACCAAAACACGAGAAAAAGGTGGCAAAAAAATGGTACTCAACCCCTACTTTACCCAAAGAAAAATGTAAATTGTCACAAAAACTAAAACAACACACAGAATACAAAATGGAGATGCCAGGTTGGTCTGAGCAGGAAGTTGTTTCAGGTCAGCAAAGAGGAGGAGCCCTGAACATCTCTCTCAGGTCAGGTTTCCTCTTGTCCTTTTATAGAGGGTGCCCCTAGTGGCCAATCATGGTTCTGCAACTAAAAACTAAACACACACAGGGCACTCAAGGAACAACATATGACCAGGGTTCGTAACACCACAATCTTTCACCATCTTGCTAATGTAATGTTAGTTATAACAGGTGTCTGTTAGTTGATGTACTGTATGGGAGCTGAATCGTTGCACTTAATTCTGACTGGCTACCCATTCAGGGCATGAATTAAAGTGGAACCATCAATATAGATTTATAGAATTTAAAGGGGCACTAAACCCCTTGATTTTTGCTGACTGCACCCTCTGCTCAAATTTAAAAAAGCCTTAAAATATGGGAGGAGTAGTTTGGAGGGGCGTTGGGTGATGTATGGGTTTAGAGGAAGGGCAGGAGGGAAGGAGAGCTGATTCAGTGTGCTTCTGATAGGGGTGAGATGCAGATGGTTGGACATCAACAGGGGGGGGGGGGGGGGGGGGCGGTATTATTGACTGACTAATTGGCATATTGTGACCCACACCTATAGCACAGCTGAACCTGTGAGAGTGCTGCAGAGGTGGAAATTACCACAATAAAAGCGTCTTTAAAGGTTAGGAAATGTTAATATATATTTTTTATAAAAGCAGGACTGGTGCATTTCATTACCTAAAGGTGTAAAATAAACTTTTGGTGTAATAAAACATGAGGAAAAGTACTTACCTTTGATGAATAGCACACCTCCGTTCTTCAACAGCATTCCGAGATCCAGAAATTTTAACAGTTTGTCCAAACACCCTTCAGACTGGGTGACGCGGGGCATAATTTGCCCCGATAAATCGCTTTTTCCACCGTTATGCAAGCTCAAAGTAGCTTTATTACTCTTGGTGCCAGCTGCTATGCTATGCAGAGTCTATGTAGAGTCCGCAAAGTGTAGCAGCCGGTGCCAGGAGTAATGGCGACGCTCAGAGCTGAAGCAAGCGTTATGGGTTGTAAACAGTGGTTTTAATAAGCTTCTTGTGCACTTTTTAAGTTATTAATGCTTCATTTTAAATGCCCGGGCTCTCCGGATTCTAGGAAGGAAGTGTGGAGCTACTTTGAGCTGGATAACAGTGGAAAAAGGGATTTATCGGGGCAAATTTTGCCCCGTGTCACCCAGTCTGAAGGGTGTTTGGACAAACTGTTAAAATTCCTGGATCTCGGAAAGCTGTAGGAGAACGGAGGTGTGCTATTCATCAAAAGTAAGTACTTTTTTATCATGTTTTACTACATGTAAAAGTTTTAGACCAGAGTTAGTTTTACACTAACTCTTCTTTAGAGTTCTTCTTTAAAGGAACACATTTCAGCTATTAATGTAAAAAATATGTTTTAGGGTTTAGTGGCTCTTTAAAGACCATGAATATATTGGTGATCAAAACTCTTAACCTTAAAATATCTCCATTATAAAATGCTAAAGTATTGCTGTATGATTTTTCTTTTATTAGAATGGTTCTCTATGCTGTAGAAAAAATGAATCTGTGTCTTTTTTAATGATGTAAAGCAACAGGGCAACAACAGGCTGCATTGTTATAATAACAGTGAGTCATCAGAAGCGTGTGGTCAGGTGAAAGCTCGCTGCATATGGTGGGTTCTCCTGCTGGCCGGCCAGCTATGACACGGTAAAGAGACAGAACTGACAACACCATCTGCTCCTGGCCTTCTCTGCAGCCTGGCCATGTTCAGACTCATGCAGACGGGATAACACGAGGACTGCATGGAATAATCGGAGCGGTAAAATGGTCAGTACGCACCATCTGCAGCCGTATGGACCACCTACTGTAAAATCCCAGCAAACATTAATTTTTGACTTAATTAAGTGCATTGAGAAGCACTGTGTTGATGCGTTTCACAGTTAATCACCTCTGCTTACTGTCGGCTGTACGATGCACACGCTGTGCAACGTTTTATTAACTCACACACAGCTCTGATTCACATTCTACAGCTGTGCATTCTGTACCACTACACCCCTATACAGAGCTTCCTCCAGTCCCCAGTAAATCAAAACCCTGCCAGAGATTCAGAGTGTTCTCACCCAGCACGGCACAGACAGCTCCACAGCGCAAAATAAAGAAGACTGGATTCTTTCCTTCCTTCTTTCTTTCCTGATTTCTGGTGGCTTTGTCTGTTGCTTAGTGAGAAAGCCCTCATTATACACATTCCAGCAGAGAGTGGTGTAGCTGGAAGCTAATAAAAACAAAATAAAATGAGGGTGTTATATCTCAACCACCTGGATTTTTAAATTAAATACTGGGGAAAATAAACTTTATACATTTACGGCCCCAAAAAGACAAAAAAATATTAGAAGACCACTTCAGTTTCTGAATCAGTTTCTCTGATTTTGCTATTTATTGGTATATATTTGAGTAAAATGAACATTGTTGTTTTATTCTATAAACTACAAACAACAATCATCACAAATTCCAAATAAATATATTATAATTTAGAGCTTTTAATTGCAGAAAATGAGAAATGACTGAAATAACAAAAAGATGCAGAGCTTTCAGACCTCAAATAATGCAAAGAAAACAAGTTCATATTCATAACGTTTTAACCCTTAGAACCCTACGGACGGATTTTCCATCCAAAATCGCACCTTGTGTTCTCAGCTTGATAACTCAGAAATCCCTTCACACATAAATATAATCCATATATGGTTAGAAAGGGCGGAACTAGCAATAACCATCCCAGTGTGGTAAAGCATTTACAAGAAACCTATTGAGAAATCACCTAAAAAGTGAGGACAATATTATTTACCTTTAGTGCTTTAAACATATTTATATGATGTTTCAAACTAAATAATATCAGTAAATGACTCAAAAGTGTCGACAGAAAAAGTGGAAAACTACCAGCAGGTATGGAACTACTTTATATAGCTTTTATTTAACTTGCACACTTTTTTTACTAATAACTCTGCCTGATGGTCTCTATGTATTTTGTCAAAGTAATAAACCATTTAATGAACTATCATCAATATCCTTATGCTTTTAACTTATATATACTCTAATCTAACCATTTTTAAAAAGGTATCTTAGGTGTGAATATGTTTAAAGTCTATACATTCAAATATAAGTAAAAAAACAAACAAAAAAAAAAAAAACAGGCGCTTGGTAAAATTTTGACCAAAACATGGCCAGTTCCAGGAAAATTTAACAATTCTGCTTCCTTTTACATTTTAAATGATTCGATTTTTGAGCAGCCGTATGGCTTCTGGAGAAAAAGAGCTCAGGGCATGTGACTGTCTGATATAATTACTGTTATAAGACCTGAAAGAGGAACTGAAAAAAAAAAAACGAGGAAAAACACACCAAAACAGTCTAGGGTTCAAAGGGTTAAGAGCTCAAAAATCAATATTTGTTGGAACAACCCTGGTTTTTAAATCACAGTTTTAATGTATCTTGGCATTTTCTCCTTCACCAGTCTTACACACTGCTTTTTGGCCTGTCCCCATGTTTTCTGTTTAATAATTTTTGGTCATGTTTTTTATACATCAACTGAAAACAAATTGAGACATTTTGAGAAATCACATTATAAAAAGCGGAGTATTTTAAAGGACATGTTAAAAAGCCATAATTTTGTGTTGACCTTAAAGTGATAAACTTTCTTGTATTTGGGGTAAAATAAAAACAATTTGCACTGATTAAAGCCCCCCTAGGTTGGCATTAATCACAATCTCCTGTGATTAATTAAAGTGATGCTGATTTAGCACTGAAACATCTTTCTTAGTCTGGGTTTAAGACTAATCCAGCTCTTGGAATACAGCCAGTGTTTTTTCATTTACTGTCATTTTGCTAAATTTATCAAATCTTTTTTTTTGTATTTTGTTTTTTTAAATAGAAATGTACTGTTAATATTACATACTGGTAAAATAGTATTTAAACTCTACATATTAGTATTTGTTATGTCCACCTTGTTTTGCAGAAACAGCTGAGAGTCTTTTGGAGTAATTATGCAGCAGCTCCCCCTCTGTGAGCAGCGTTTTCCTGCTGAGAGTAAAATATATGGAGCAGATTTGCAGCAGCTCCAGTGCTGTTTTGGCCTGGTGACTCAGGATTATGGTCTTTTCAAGCTTCTCTCAAGCTTTAGTTTCTTATCAGACTGATTAAGTTTCTTCTGCAGTGTCCGTTCCTCCCTCAGTGTAAGTGCCACCGACATCACTTCACTGGACAGGCTCTATATATTTAGAGTGATACTGGTCTGCAGACATGAATTTTACTAAAATCAGTAAAAGTATAAGTTCAAATTAGGTATAGAATACAAAAAGTACATTTTAAACTGAATATAGCTTTTTAAAAAACACAATAAATATACCTCTCTGTATTTGCATAGAATGGATTTTAAGCAATATGCCTTAAATGAAACTTCACATTGATTATAAAAATATACATGTCTTGGCATTTTATATATAAAAGGTGTTTACTCTGCCACATTAGCTGGGATGCTACCATACTTCAGTGTGTAGATTTTTTTTTCACTGCAATTGAAGGGATTAAACTGCTGTTTGTTTGGCTAATAAATGTCTATTCAGAGGAATATTAGGTCTGAATTTTTGTGAAGTAAAAAGAATACACAAGAAATTAGAAAACAGAAGGCCCATCACAACAGATGCAGGTTCTGAAAGGGTTGATTTAACTCTACTAATGTTCAAATCTCTAACCAGACAGATAGACAGATTACATGTAGTTTAAACTAATTCAGACAGTGTTACCAACCAGTGAAGAACATAATGCACATAACAGCTGTCAGTGAAGTCATTTCGGGTATGAAACCCTTATTCAAATCCCCCATTAAACAGAAATACAAACTTTGAGAATGAAGGTTCAGCCTTTGACCTTGCGCATCGCAGACAAATAAAACAAACTGTTTTTTTTTTCACTATGAATTTGCTTACCTAATGCAAGGAAAGGTAGATCAAACGTGCAATTTTCCTTGTATAGAATTTATTATGCAGTTGAAAAAGTCACATAAAATGCAGGGAGTGAAATAGAGAATGATAAAAATAAACAGATATTTCTTTATATAATTCTTATCAGACAAATACACAAAACAGACAACTCTGCAACAAAGGCTTTGGAATATATGTAATAAAGCAAAAAAAGAAAAAAACACAAAACCAGTAGCGCTAAAGGGTGAAGGGTTCCAGAATTCCAAAGAGGAGTTGTTTTTTTTTACACAGATTTCCTTGGGTGAGTAAAGTAACAATTTTGGTGAAAGCTCAGTGAAACACCTAAAACAAAAAAACAAAAAAAGAATAGAGAATAGAGGATGCAGGTACTTGAGGTGTTCTTTGCTGATTTGGAACAAGGGTGGGTTGCATGAAGGAAGGTATTTAGTCCATCTGTGAATGGGAAGAATCACAGTGAGCATGCAGAGACCATTCACCAATTCTCCCAAATAACGGCTCAGTGTTACATACAGTTCACCAGAGTCCAGGCTTTCAATTTCAAAGAAAAACAGAATGCGAGGATGACCTACATGGACATCATGCAGTCATCATGAAGGTCCTGCCTGCATTAAAGGTGTTCCTTCTGGTCAAATGAGAGTACATAAATTATAGTACAAAAATGGAGCTTGTTTATCAGAATCTCTTGAGCAGCGGTTCTCAGTCCTGGTCCTGGGGTACCACAGTCCTGCTTGTTTTTAATACTGTCCTGCTGCAAGTCTCCTCAGTTTATTTTTAGCAAGGGCTCGTGAGTTTGCTGTAAATCAGTATAAACCTGTGTTGCAAGGCCACAGTACTCCAGGACCAGCATTAAGAACCACTTACTTCACTAGAGCCCACTGAGTGACCCAGAGAGTCCCAACTTGAAGTCAGTATCTTTGTAGGCAGCTGTAAACAATATTAACAATACTACTACTCTTTAAAATAAAGGTGGCTTAAACATTTTAGGGATATAGCTGGTCTATTCATGCATCTCTGAGAATCAGGATTATATCTTGATAAGGACAATTCATGTAAAAATGTAACAGATACAAATCTAAATCACTCAAACCACTTCAGGAGGTGATCTGAGACACATTTGTCCCACAGTATAGCGGTGTAAACTCTCTATCCCACCATTTTTAGCACAGAATAGGAAGCGCCTGAATAAATAAATAACTAGTTGCTGCATTACGAGTGAATTTTTATATTCTGTTCCAAACAGCAACTGGATTTCAATGCAAGTGAAGACACATTCGACCACCGAGTATAAATGCATGTGGGTAAAATCTTATCAGGACATAATTCAGATACTAGTTTGTTGATCTGTGTAGAAGAGATAGATGCGTTTACACTGCTATAACAACATGTGGCTCAAATGTGGCACAGATTAGATTTGTACCTAGTCTTTAATGTGTTTACACTTGCAGATATAATCCTGATCCAGTATCCAGTGTAAACAGGGTCACATAGGGGTTCCTTTTGAAGACAAAAATAAACTGCAGTAAATATACAGAAACAATGCTAATACAATCAATCATCTTGCAGAAAGCCCAATTCCCCCATATCTGACAAGAAGGGCAATAATTTGCTGATGGGGAGAACATATCAATAAATATCCAGTCCAAATAAATCCACAAAAACTATGCACATACTTCATATTCTGTAATATATTATTGTTTAATTTGTACAGTATACAACATGGCCTCTTTTTGAACTATACTCAATATGTAAAAAGGTATAACTGGTATTCAAAATATGATTTTGATATGATACCACATTTTAAAACTGTAGGCAGCTGCACATCCATTTCTGCCTTGAAATTAAAATGTCTTTAGCTTTTAACTATTAATTTGATGCTGTTCAGAAGTAGCATGGTTATACAGCATAGTATCTTAGAAAGCACTGGTTTCATTTACGAGAAAGCACAACCATGCTCCTCATTAACAGACTGGCATATCATTATCAGCATTCAGAGACCAGTCATGACCTCACAGACACTATTTTTTTGGTTCAATTCAAATAAACTAACATCAGTGGAGAAATAAACATCAGCATGCGAGCACATTTACAATCCACATCAGAAATAAATAAATGTTTCAGCAAACATAAACAGTGACTGTATTTCAAATAATCATGGAGCATTTACAATAAAGACATATGTTTGATCTGTTGTCAAAATTACAAACAACTTGTTGTATCAGAGTGTCAACCAAACACATTATATCAAGTAAGAGGCTCTTAATGATGATATAAACATACCCTTGTAAAAGATTTTTCTTAAAAAAGTAAAATTGAAGTAAAACAGAGACGGGGCACCAGACTGAACCAAGCAACAATGACAAAATATGACATTTGTATATTCTGTGTACTATGGGTAATTTTCTCAGACTTCCAGTGATTAAGTTCAGTCATAAACCCTGCGTTTAATAAAATAGCTATTGGTCCACAGCCACACACCATAATTACTCTTTGGGTGCGCGTTTCCACAGAGATTCACGTAAACACAACAGTGAGTGGAAATGGAGGAGCTACTGAACAATGTCACGTGACTGAAAACCCAAAAAAACTCACTGGTCCTTCTGTTTTTTCAAATGCAGTCCGGATGCAATACTTTTATCACTGAGTATAAGTGTGAAATATTTTACCTTTTATATTATAATCTTCATTCAAAATGCTGTGCAGTTTAATCCCTGTCTGGGAAACTGGATGCTTTTGGACATATAAGGCAGACACCCCATCTAATTAGTGAGTTCAGCTATTATAACTATACAGCATCACCAAGCCTAAACATTCAAGCCAAAATATTACTGAGCTGATCTGATTTTATCAGGGCTGTGTGGATATGTCAAATGTTGTCCTAGATCAGACACACATCTGATTTCTGGGTATGCAACATACATTACCCATCTTTTTGCCTAGAAGCATGTGCTCAGTGCTGTGAATATCAGCCAGCACCAGTGTTGTGCTGAATGATGACTATCAGCCAGAATCTGACTCTTTTTTTTTGTGTGTGCTCGTAATACAGCACTATGGACACAACAGGTTATGTCTGCAATTTTTGTTGTTTCTTTTGAATAATAATTATTATTTCACAATAAACAAAAATATTGCTTTGAGGGAGATCAGATTCCGACAGGGAGTTTGGTCTGTGAAATTAAGCACAACACCAGCATTGCTGTCCAAATTATAGATAAAAATGCTGGAACTGGACAATTCCATAAAGCAAAGCTCCAAATCAAGAGTTAAAGAGTGAAGAGTTAAATCCTGTTAAATCCATCAACTAATGACAACCTATTACCCTTGATTTCAGAAGAAAAGGTATCTAAACATTTTTGGACATTTCAGACTATTCAGACATATTACAGCTAGGGGTGTGCCATATCGTGTTGTATGCAATAATTTTGCCAACATTTTTGAATATCGTGAACGATATTATATCCTGAAATATCACCCACCCCTAATTATCACATCAGGGTACTACTTTTTTGCTGTTTTTAGCAAAAGAAAAAAAAAATCACACTGTTCTCATTTTCCATTATGTATCTACTAGAGACAGATTATATCTGTCCAGTATCATTTATTTTATTTTAATTCTGGAAATATGAAGATACTTGGAGTGCATTATTAGTATCATGACATTCTGGATCACTGACTTCTGTAACAAATCTTATAAAATTCTTGTATTTTATATATATATATATATATATATATATATATATATATATATATATATATATATATATATATATATATATATTTATATATATATATATTTATATATATATATATATACATATATATCTGTTAGGGACGTGCCATATCATATTGTGTGCAATACTGTGTAAAATCAAATTTTTATTTTGTTGCAGTAGCGTATTCTTGATTTTTTTTTGTGTGTTTTCAGTGTTTTGTCTTATCGCCAAGAGTACTGTTATATCATGAAATATAATGATTATATTTTAGGGCCATATCGTCCACCCCTAATTACAGATAATCCTAAATTTTGAACAGTCTAGGCTTAATCCTGTCTGGAAGACTGGCCAGGCGTGTATAACAGTAGGAGTAGGTTTTTGAAGTTTTTATGCATGCCTGACTGTGGCTTAACTTTGATGTTTTGGGAGGAAACTGGGGCAAGTCTGAAAACTTAATGTTGGACATGATCCAGGATCATTTTCAGCTTATAACATCAGAGCCTTTTAAAAGTTTGGAGCAGTCTATGAACTATGAAGAACACCAACCTGACAAAAGTAAAAAAAAAAAAAAGATTTTTACTTCAGGGGATGACCTGGGAACAGCCACAGCTGGACAAATTTTGAGGTGTTATTTTGACAGTGATGTTGAAAACTGATCAATGTTCTTATGGCAAAGCAACAAGTCCTGATGCGGGACACATCATTCAATTCTGAATTTGTGCAGGCATTTAACAACAGTAATACGTCAAACAGACATTACCGCCCACAGTGGACAGCGCAGAGGGTGGTAATGATTGTAACATTTGCCATCTGGCTAGAATTGTTTGTGTGGTCAGAAAGCTATCTGAGAGTAAACACAAGTAAAAACCAGTCCCAGTCCTATGACCGTTGACATGTTAGTATCTATAATGTTAATGACAATTTGGTGGATAGCTGGCTGCAATAATATTGAAGCAAACATAGAAATACAAAGCAATAATTTGCAGTGGAACCAATAGTGGGAACTTAAGTTTTCATCACAATGTTTAGTGTTAACGCAGACCACCTTATAAGGCATCAACAGCGAGAATTGCAGCAAAACAAGATAGATTTCTGAAGCCAGCTGTACTTATCTAGTAATTCTGTTGATGGACTAAGGCCAGAAACATACTTAACACAAGCACACAATGCAAATGGCAACACTTGGCCAATGCATTGCTGACACAAGGTCATTCAAATTCAAAGTGCTTTCTCACTGTAGTTTGGTGGTTCAAACATCCAGTACTCAAGGGGGCGACAGAGGACCAATCAGAGAGTCTGTAAACATGTGGAGCAGACAGTACAGGACTGACTGTGAGCTGCTTTACTGATTGATTGTATTAGTATTAAGGGATGATGGTGTAGCAGAAGGGAATCAGTTCTACCAGATACTCTTACTCAGGACTATGGTAGCAGTTCAAGGCAGCTTTGGCACCCACAACGGCACCCCATCTGGTAAATATGCAAACGGTACTTGCGTAAAATATGTTTCTGGCCGTTTGTATGATTTTTAGTGTACTATTCTTTCCTGGAAGACACTGAATGTGAATACTGAAAGTAAAAATTTAAACATTGCATGTTCAGGTAAAGAAACACACGTTATACAATCACAAACACACTCTCACGCTCAAACAAAATGACAAAGCAAATGTGAGTAGTGTAAAGTTCCACCAAGTCCTTGTGTACAATCTTGACTGTAAGTTCTGTTCCAGCATTGCTCAGTGAAACAGATGGGCAGACATAAATTAATATTCTTAATCTTCCTTAAAAGCAGCAAGAGGAGTTCTCCTTATTCCAAAACCATGAATAACCGCTGAGGGTCTAGTGTTGTGTGCATGTGTGTGTGTGTGTGTGTGTGTGTGTGAATCTGTTAGTGTGTGCATGTATATAATCCTAAAGTGTATTTCACATCCATTCACCGTACATAAATAGCTGATACAGCTGAACAGGGCTGAGGCTTGTCTTAAAGAATTGCTTGAAAAGTTGAAGAATAAATAACAGACATGATGATTAAACACAATGAACATCAGTGCAGCTAGTTACTGCCGCTCACAGTAAACCTGCACAGCTGAAAACGGAGAAGAAGATCAGAGATAACGGAAATGGTTTCAACTCAGAGAAGTAAAATCAGAAAAGCTGGAATGACAGACAAGTATCCAGCCATGACTTAAATCTGACCGTCGTCTTTGATGATGAAAGTGAGACTGTTGGACTTCTACAGTTCCTCGTAGTCTCCTCCTCCCTCACTCTTGCCTCCGGAAAGGAAGGCCTCCAGATCATCTACATTTCCAGATTTCTTACTCTTGGATTTCTTTTTCTTCTTCTCTTTCTCATCAACTGTCCCAGACTCCTCTTTCTCCTTTTTCTTGTGTTTGTGGCGTTTCTTACTGCTCCTCTCATCCTCCTAGATGATGAAATAAAATAATTAATGAATAAAACAAACATTTACACCTTCATTCTTTATTTGTAGTCAAGATAGATGGATACTAGGGGTGGGCAATATTATATCGTATACAATATATCGTGACACAGAAATATCATGATATTAAAAATCCATATCGTGATAATAGGGCTGTTCTGTCTTCAAAGTAGTCTATTATTTACTGTGAAGCTTTAGGTGTATTTATTGTATAATTGTTTTAGTTTGCAGTTTATATGCATGCACTAAATATTCTGCAATATTATTTGCTGCATTATATTATTTTATGCTATATTATTTATTTTGCAACATTATGACTATTCTGTTATACTATTATACTATATTCCTGAAATGAATGGATTATTTTGGATTTTCCTATATCGCCAAGTATATCGTTATCGCAAAAATACCCTGAAATATCGTGATATTATTTTAGAGCCATATCGCCCACCCCTAATGGATACACCTAGATCCTGTACATAATATTTTAAAAAATGGCATACTACCAAATTTATACCTAATTGGTTTATACTGTGCTTTTATTTATGTTACTAATGTAGTAAAATAACTACCGGTACTTCCCAATAATACAAAACCTCTTATCTAGTGAAAGCATATACAGCTCTGGAAAAAAATAAGAGACCAAACATGATGATATTTTTCTTTGATTTAACCAAATTGAAAACCTCTAGAATATAATCAAGAGGAAGATAGATGATCACAGGCCATCAAACCAAGCAGAACTGCTTGAGTTTTTGTACCATTTCTCATTTTCTGCAAATAAATGCTCTAAATTACAATATTTTTATTTGTTATTTGGGAGAAATGTTGTCTGTGGTTTATAGAATAAAACAACAATGTCCATTGTAATCACACATATACCTATAAAGAGCAAAATAAGAGAAACTCATTCAGAAACTTAAGTGGTCCCAATTTTTCCAGAGCTGTATTTCAGGCTATAGAGTTTTATGAGCTCTGGCCAAAAGGGGGTGCTGTTGACCCAATACTCAACCCCAGACCAGCTCTCTTTGAATGTCTTGAAAGAGGTTCTGCCCTAAATGTAATTTATTGTCACTGTACAAAGAAAAATATGGATGTCCAAAAAGGTAATGTTTAATGGAATTCAATGTAAAAATATTTTTTAATTTAAGTGCATTTCTATTGGTCCATTCATCATGACATTTTCACACAATCTGAAGGACTGCTTTACTGCAGCAATGAGTCCCTTGCTCTGAAATATTTAAATGAGTTGACTTTCTTCTCATACAACAAAAGATTGTGGTTGAAACTGGGCTTATTATGTTGGAGTTGGTAGTAAAAACTGTTTACTTGGAGCATTTTCTCCCTCTTACCAAACTTACCAAAATGCACCCCTTTTAATTGGTCAGAGCTGTCTGGCATGGGAGCAAGAAAGTGAAAAAAAGTACCACAAGAAGGTTCTGTGTTCCAGACTAGCATGAGTAGTTGTGCAGTGTGAAGCTACTTTAAAACTGAATGCATAAAAATTGCGTCTGAACTTTTAAACACGGTGTTTAAGATCAGATTTGCTATACCAGAGTCCGTTTTAACTGGACCAAATAGTGCTGGTGTGAAAACACCCTACAATTCTATTTCTTAAGTCAACCTTACCTCTTTATCTTTCTTTTTCTTCTTCTTCTTATCTTTTGTGACAGATCTGCTGTCTTCTGTAAGATAAAATATTGTGTCAGAATTGTGCAATAACCCACACAGAGAACAGACAAGATGAAGCCTACCTTCTTGGTCCTCACTGCTGTCTTTGCTCTTAGGTGTGCTCTCTTCAAACCCCAGGTCAAACAGATCAATGTCACTGTTGAGGCTCTTGAAGGGGGAAGGGTTGATTTTCGGGGGATCTGCAAACCCAGCTAATACAAACCCATCGTCTGATTTCTCAGATAAGTCATCTCGTCCGGCGAAGGACTGCTTTGAATTGAAATCGTGTAGCAGGAAGAAGAAAAAAGAAATGTGGAAAGAGAGTGAAATTAATTTCCTCATCTCTGTCAAAGCAAACTGTAACGTCCTGAAAAGAGAATGAGGAAAGATGAAGACTACAGCTGCTGATCATGGATACACAAATTGGAATGGAAAATGAAATAAACTTCTACAAAAGGCTTCTTACCAAATACACCCCTTATAATTAGAGGCTGCATCACTATGGTGCACAAATTTCTGACACAGCAGTTTAATTGTGAACATTTAGCTTGTAAAATCTCCATGGGTTTGGATGTTTCAGAGCAGCCACACACCAGAGCCTGAAGTCACCATGCCCAGTGCCAAGTGTCACCTGGAGGTAGTGCTTTGAGTTACTGTTTTAATGTGATGCTGCTTGTAATGATGAAAAAAACATTAGCGACGTTCAATTTAATTTTTTTGTTTTATTATGATTGAAATGTTCT
Organism: Astyanax mexicanus; assembly: GCF_023375975.1. Taxonomy (NCBI): domain Eukaryota; kingdom Metazoa; phylum Chordata; class Actinopteri; order Characiformes; family Acestrorhamphidae; genus Astyanax; species Astyanax mexicanus. The sequence goes on along the minus strand of NC_064408.1, from coordinate 21,656,540 downwards.
GACTCCCTTGAACATGAATGTAAAAAATACAACTCAAATTCAGCTGTATGTTGTTTGCTGTATGTTTTTTATGTAAGTAAATGAGGTTTTTAGTGCGGTGGAAATCCCCCGTGTAGAGCAGTGGAATTGTTTCAAATGAGGAACCTTCAACCAATACCTGTGGGAAGGCTGGGTTAGTATTCATGATATAGATCTAATCATGAACCATCAGTACCTAAACGTATTAATGCTAGCAACAGATAAATGCATCAAAAGTTTCCCCACAGTGTAAATCTTACCTAGTTACATTAAAACTGGAATATAATAGAAAAATGCAAAAAAAAAAAAAAAAAAAGAATTAATGTTTCTATTTACTAAAATTTACTATATTAATAAAACTTGCTATTCCTACTTTCAACACTAAAAGATGCGTTTGCAGGAATAATGATATGCTAAAAATCTTTTTGAAATTCTCAATGCTAAAACATCTTTAAAGTATTGCCCAAACTTCTAATGTGTCTAATATGGGGTTGTAGTAAAGGCTGTTGCTGCAGCAAGTGTGAAGGTTCTACCATTGATATCCTCTATTCATTTGTGGACATTGAGCATTTAACATTTTTTGCGTTACCTTCTTTGTTGTAGGAATGCCAAGGTCCGTGCCCTCAAAGTCTGGATCGTCCATAACAAAAGAAAGTATCTGCTGAGCCTTCTGACCATCCTCTTCAGAATCAGAAGACTGTGCCTCAACTGCGCCCCCTGGCTTACGAGTATGCTGCTGCACTGGAGAGTGGGACACTGTTTTTAGGCTGTGGGGTCTTTCAGCTGGTTTAGGCTTGGACCACTGCTCCTTAGATGAATTGACTGTGGATCTTTAAAACAGATACATGCACAGGTTAGATCAACTAAGAAATATATATTTTTTTCATCATTGTTTCAGTTATAAGAAACATAAAAATTGTATAATCTGTTATAGAATCATTAGATAGCATTTCATTGAAGTAGAGTAAAAAAGGCCTGTATATTAAGATGTAACACTATTAAATGTTGCATTTATTTATTTAGAATTTATGCTAAAAAAACAACAACAGTGGAACATCAGTGCTGTTAAAAAATGAAGGTCACACATTTTATTAAAATTTAAGGCCTCTTTTAGAGCCTTAGTCATGTTTACAGTAACTAGCAAATAATACAAAAAAAAAAAGAGTCAAAAATGTTTTTAGACCTCATAAAAAATTTAACACTGCACATACTTCATTTCCACATCTGCTCACTTAACTATGGGTAAGTTTTCATGCAGATATGCAGATATTTCTTTTAACTCATGCTTTAGTTTAGAGGGGCTGTGTCCCAAACGACATATCACCACACTACACAGTGTTTCAAAAGTAGTTACTAATAACAGTGTTTCAAAAGTAGTTACTAATAGATTGCACTCATTAGAGTAGTTGTCTCACTAAGTTACAATTTGGGATGCAGCAACATTAACATAATTTTTTTTAATTCGGAGGCATAGAAAACATTTTATATAAACACAATATTCTTATAACTCATAAGCATAAAATATCCTACCCTTTTGTGTCAATACTAGTGCAGAAGTCCTTGTTTTGAGCAGCAGTAGACGCAGGCTGCCTCTCGTCTTCTTCATCGCTGGTTAGGGTAATGCCTGAGCTTGGGGCTGCTGCTTTATTCCTTGGCTGGGACGCCGCTTGATCATCTGGGTCCAAATCATCCTGGAAACCGGAGACCAGTGGATTCCCACCTCTTCCTTCTCCATCACTGAATTTTAACATGAAATAAAAGGAGTTAAAATGTTATGTCAGAGTAGTTACAATAAATGAATAATGTTTACTACATTATTAGCACAAATCAGAGTGTATACAAATAAAACATCCTTTTATTGAATCAGCAAGTGTAATCAGACTTAATTCTAGTCCTGTGGCATGTCAGTGGCACATGGCACGTCAGTGCAATGTCCTAGTCTCTGCAACTGTGAGCATTTATACTTGTGCGTTGGTGTATCTGTGTTGTTCATCAATACTTCACCAAAACATCAGTTAAAAGCAGAAATGTGAAGGTGGGAATACAATGCTCAGCAGACAGACCACAGTTGCTTTAAATGTGCATCACTGCACTGTGTAGTTACTGTACATTTCTCAGGAGGTGCGTGTCAAACTACAGCATAGGCTAGAGTGTAGATTTGATGCAGAAGCATAAATCTGCCTTAAGTCAGGCCAGCACATTGCTTAGTCTGTGCAGTCCTTAAGAGTTTGTCAGCACTACCCTTTCAAAGGGTTTTATGATGCGTGTAGTCATGAACTACTCTATAGTCCTAAAGTGGTGACCTCTCTTTAACACTGGAAAACATTTAAAAACTACTGCACTGTCTCAGCAAAGAGGAAAAAAGGTATTGCCTGACCATGTCCTTTTTTGTGCTCTTGATCCTGATCTGAGTCATTTAATTTAGAGCAGTGGTTCCCAAACTGCAGTGGGCATACCCCAGGGGGCAATGCTGGGGCACTTAATCTTCATTTAATTCCATTAGCCAGCCACACAATTACACAAATACGCTCTGCATGTGGACAAGTAATGAGAGAGTGCAATACGTCAAAAAAATCTCTCCACTGCTGCACACAAGTAATACAATTTGAATTTGCTATAATTTAAGATAGTATCGCAGCTTTGAGGATGTGTTGATTGTTAACATTTTGTAACATTATATAACAATAAAAAATATTGATTTTTAAGTATAGCTCAAGTGCACACCCAGAAGAATAACCTTTTTTTTTTTTTTAAAGATTTAAAAATTTCTCCTATTTTTTCCCCCCAATTTAGCTAGGCCAACTGTCCCACCCATTCAACCACAACACAAGGGGGTGAAAACTGGCACAGGGCTCCTTTGACAAGTGTGAAGTCAGCCGCCGCTTTTTTTCATACTACTGCTGATGCAGCTTTGCCGAGTAGCATCACAACGCACTCGGAGGAAAGCGCAGCGAATCAGTTCCAATACATCAGCTCACAGATGCCTTGTGCTGATCAACATCACCCTTTGGAGTGATGAGGGGAAAGAGCCCCATCTACCCACCAAGGGAGAGCAAGGCCTATTATGCTCTAAGGGCTCTGGAGGCTAATGGCAAGCTGCAAGACCAGGATTCGAACTAGTGATCTTCCGATCATAGCGCTTAGCCTGCTGAACCACTTGCAGCCCCAAAAGTATATACTTGAACACTGAGAAGTAAAGTTAAAATAAATGGATTTTGCTTGACAAAAATCTATTGAAAGTAGTAGTAAATAGTGAAAATGATACAATTATGGAATCACTTGATAATAGTAGCAGGAAGTTTGCACTTATAATATGTATGTGTGGATAACATGCCTGTCACTGTCCTGATTAGGAGCTGCAGCTGGAGTTTTTTTCTTAGATTTGGCTGCCTCTCCACTGTCCTCCAGAAAGCCCCGGTCCAGTCCCACCTCTGGTACAAAGTCATCCACGTTTTGCACCTTTCCTGAGGAGGGCTTGGGGGTCTCACAGGCTGCTGTTTCTACAGAGTAGAAGAAACCATGTGGTCAAGCAAACATCTATATATCTACAAGTATTATATTCCCCTATTTGATGATCAGTGGATTTAATTGAACAGTTAAAAAAAAAAAAAAGAAGACATAAATGGTTTAGTACTAGGGCTGGTCAAAATGGTAGTGTTCACTCTATATATTATACATTGTACTGTAAATAATGTATAACAAAACAAAATTAGCATGATACTAGGGGTGGGTTATATGGCCCTAAAATTATATCACGATAATGCATGGTAATTTCGCAATAACAATACTCTTGGTGATATGACAAAACACTCAATTAAAAAAAAATAAAGAAAGAATACTTTACTGCAACAAAATGTATTTATTGTATATGATATTATATGGCACACCCCTAACTGAGAAAATACAAGAATTTTATCAGATTTGTAACAGAAGTCAATGATCCAGAATGTCATACTAATGTCAATACTAATAATGCACTCCAAATATCTCCATATATCCAGGATTAAAGTAAAATAAAAGATACTGGACAGATATAATCTGTCTCTATTAGATATATCATGGGAATGTTTCTGTTGCTAAAAGCAGCAAAAAAGTACCCTGATGCCCTGATATGATAATTAAGGTTGGGTTATATGGCACAATATTTCAGGATATAATATCGTTCACGATAATCAAAAATGTTGGCAATATTATTGCGCACAATACGATACATTATATACAACTTTTTTTTTTTTTTTTACACTATTCTGATATATGGCTTGGATATGCATCTACATACACTAATTTAACAAAGTGCACCAGAACCACTGCCTAAGAGAACCTAAAGCTGCACCACGACAAATAAATCCATTTTGCATCAGAGTCTGCAAAGTGTCTGTCAAATTCAATCAACCACAAAAGGTCAAGACTGTTGACTTAATGTTGATTTAATAAACACGAGCTAGCACCTACAGGGGCACTTGTTCATGTCAGTCATGTTTGGCTGTGTCAGGGGTGTTGTTGAGGAGCAAGATTTAATTATCAGATTCTTTTCCTGACCTACAGAGGGCGTCCTCATTTAGATCTAGCTTGAACAGGATGTCATGTGGGCTCCTTTTAAACAGTCAGTGGTGGTCTAAATGCAAGAACATCACAGTAATCACAGCACTGGCCAGCTGTAAAAAGATAATTATAATAAAACTGTCCACCCGTATCAGTATCCATTTCATCCCATTACTTTAAGCATATTTAACAAAAAACTGCTTCAAGCATATTATACTGACTTCATTTATCAGATAAAAACACCTAATTTATTTTTTGTTATATAATCAATACTAAGATTTTAATGACAGATGAATATAAAAGTATAAAAAAAGTATTTCATGATGTGATGTTTCTATTCTTATTTTAGGAAGCATGATCCTCAGTAGGAGCAATGCAGAGAACTAAGCAGTGTTTCTGGATAAGGACACTGACAATTTACATCTCGGCTTCGCCGCCCTGACTTTCGCAACCACTCAATAAGGTTCTGCAATGCAGCAGCTCTCTGAAGTTTTTTACAACTGCTTCATTAGTATTCAGCATACATAGAGATTATACTGTAAAAGGAAACACTGAAGTCCCTCATCTTACTCTTAAAGTGCTTTTTAAAATGTGGTGTTCTTTCCTGTAAGACAGCTGGAGAAATGGCTTAAACCTGAAACACCATCAATTGGGAATTAGTATACCGGTAATGTAATTTATGAAATCTATCTAAGAATAACCTTCACCATTAGGCTTCAGAGTAATACATTTGAAGGAATTTGGAAGAAGTGGAAATAATAAAAAAATATATATATATATTTCCCAGAAATGCTCATCATTTGCATAATTTGTAACTGCACCCCATGTTCTGTGCAAGATATGGTTGTCCTTATATTTCTTTTTTTATTAATATTTCTTTTCTTTCTTGGCTTTGATACAAATGTAAAAGATGAATCTCATAGTGATGCAATCTACACTGCTGTAACATGTAAAAAAAAACCTGATGTCATATTAATATGTGATTTAAAATAAAGGGGAAAAAAAGACAGCTGGAGAAACATTTCATATTCTACCTCACGAAGCTGACTGAGATAATCAGCCAAAAGTGAGCAAAGCAAAAGGTGAGACTTTGAAGAATGTAAAGCATATTTTGACTTGTTTTTGTTTACTTCATAATTGCATACGTGTTCCTTTATAGTTTTGACTTCTTCAATATTAAATATACAATGTAGAAAAAAAAAAATAAAGAAAGAAAACATTAAAAAAAGATACTTGTGACAGATACTCTATGATCAATGACATCATGCAGCTTCTGGAATTTATCTCCAGTAGTATTCTTGGACATTGAGTCTTTTATAAGAGTAGTTCTTCCGTCACTTTTAATCTGTCATTTATTGCTGCAACAAATAAAGCAAGTTGAGCATTTGTTTATGTCTGAGGACTGCTAGTGAATATACATTGAACTCTCACACTTTGATGCACAGCTGATTATAAATGTTATGACTGCTTATTGATCTACTCTGCCACAGTATTCGCAATGAGATTTACACAGCAACTCATCTCTATCCTATATCTAGTATGCTGAGCTACACACTTGTTGTGTATGGGTTTACCTAGGCTTTGCCTGGCAAAAATTACTGGATACTGTATTTTTAAAATATAAAAAATAATATAACAAAAACATAAGAAAAGAGATTGTCAAAGAACTATACACAAAATATTATCAATTAACATAAAAGATGAAAATGAACTTTAATAATAAAATTGGTAGGCCGGAATGAAGAGACATGCAGTTTCATATATTTTATATTTCGGTATCTCCATCTCATGTGTATAGTTCTACCTGGTTTGTCTGGAGGAGTCTCTGGTGTTGCAGATCCAAACAGCCGGGAAATGAAGCCTCGTTTCTGAGCAGGTGGAGCCGCTTGGGCTGCTTGTGGAGAAACAGGGGGTTCTATGGATTGCAAGGGAGGTTGGCTCTTGGGCACCGGGGGTGCTGGGGACTGAACTGGGGGTTGTACAGGATGGCTGTCTGGATGAGGCTGTAGTTGGGGCTGGGGAGGCATAGGCAGAGGTGCCTGGGGTGTGCTAGGGCTAGAGTTACTAGGGGAGGCAGCACCAGGCAAGACTATGGGGGACTGGGACCCAGAGGAAGGGCTCTGGCTGTTAGAGGGAGCTGGAGATCCATAGGCTTTCCGTGCCTCCATCATGTCGATGAAACTGAAAACACAGCAGTGGTCCATTTTAATGGCAGCACTCAACATCTAATACCTAAATCTGTGGGTTTGGCTATGAATCTAAATACACTCATTTTCAAAAAAAAAAAAAAAAAATAGTGGCACCCAGAAGTAATCAACCAACAAGGATAAACCTTGGTGCGTACTTTTGACATTGTGAGATATGCACTTAAAGTATGCCTTGGAGAAAAGAGTGTAAACACAATTCAAACAATTGGAAGAATAGCCAGATCTAGCCCCAATTGAAAATGTGCAAGATGATTCTGGACAGGCTATTAACACTCAACTAACTGTAAAATCTGCAGGAACTGCATAAAGACATTAAAACTACATTGAAAGGATTTTTGGAAGACACATCTACCATGTAGTGTTATACATGCTTTACACACTAGGAGTGTAGCTCAATTATCTTCTAAATACAATTGCAATCAGACATTTACTTCTGAATATATCTACTGGTCTGGAAAAATAAGAGACCTCTTTAGTTTCTGAATCATTTTTTTTCTTCTGATTTTGCTATTTAAAGGTGTATGTTTCAGCAAAATGAACGTTGTGGTTTTATTCTATAAACTACGGACAACAATTCTCCCAAATTCCAAATAAAATCTCCCAAATTCCAAATAAGAATATTGTCATTTAGAGCATTTATTTGCAGAAAATAAGAATATAAAAGATTAAAAGCTTTCTGACCTCAAATAACGCAAAGAAAACAATTTCATTTTCATAATAAATATAAGAGGTCATAAATCAATATTTGGTGGAATAACCCTGGTATTTAATCACAGTTTTCATGCATCTTGGCATGTTCTCCTCCACCCGTCTTACACACTGCTTTTGGATAACTTTATGCCACTCCTGGTTCAAGAATTTGTTTTTCAATTTGGTAAAATCAAAGAAACTCATTATTTTTATGTGGTCTCTTATTTTGTCCAGAGCTGTATTTTTTTAAGATGAGTGTATATATTGTCAATCATTCCTAAATCAGCCTTCCTGAAACCTTGCACCGTGCTACTACATGCTTGCAGCTTACATGTCATAGTTCTGGTCTTCTGTCTCCTGCTGCACATTAAGCTCCTCCAGAGTTGCATCAATATCAAGTTGATTGGTCTCCAGCTGTCGTAAGAGCGTCTCCCTCTGCAGTAGGAAAAGCACACCTTTAAGATCAGTAAACAAAAAGCAATCAACACAATATACAGAACATAAATCATATCTCAATCGAATTTTATAGCTGCTTACCACTTTGCTTAAAACCAGTGTCCAGCGTGACCTACATAACATTTCAATAATCCCAGATTCAATTTGTTCTTGATCAGTGGCACACATGCTGTACACAGTCATTTGGTGCCTTCCACAAGCTTGTCAAGGTTTGTTTTTACTCTTTGCTTCACTAATATCTGTATAAGAAATGAGCTGACTAATATTTATATGTGAGTATCTGTAAGTATTAATGCCTCACTTTATTTGGATAGTACACTTAGGCTCAAATATTTTTTCAGGTAAATTTCAACAGTGTTAGGGTTAGGTTAGGACTATGGCATTGTGTAGGTTTTGGGGGAAGATTAAGATCAGAGTTATAAAAAATGAAAGTGAATTTAATTGATATGTAGCTATGGTTAATAAAACATTATGCAGCATTTTTACCTTAATTGATCAGCTTCTAAATAATGTTGATGCTCCACTGACGTGTGGTAGTGAGAATCACATTTAGTTGCTACTTCAGGCTTAGCACTCTTCTAACTGTACTATGTAATTCTAGTGAAGCAGGAAGCACATCAATTGTGAGAGTCCTGTAATATGACTCTACCACAGCCTGTAATATGGCTGTAAACCTGAGTCAATCAATCAGAGTAAAAAATCTATCAAAACTTCTAATTTGGAATGTCCAATAGTGGTTCTGAAGGCACTGGTTCAAAGAACATCCTTTATTTTTGACAGAAATACGGTGATATTAGAAGTGGGCAACATGACTATATTTTTTCCATCATGACTGAATGTTATTAATAAAAATAAACATATAGAAATGTAGGCTGAAATGTAGATCTGTGTCATAATAATCTTTTAACAACAAACTTCAAAGTTTGGAAAAAAAAGTCTTTACACTTGAATAATAAATTAATTTCTATTTAATTCTCAATTGAAGGTGAATAAGCAAAAAATGTTTTAGGCTTTCATTCCTTAATAAACTATTTTTAATCTTTCAAAAATAAAGACGGTACCTTGGGGGAAGGCCACACACTGATGGCAAATGAGGGGAAATGCAAAGTCAGTATTCAATAGATGCTACCAGGAGCCAATCAAAAAGGTGTGAGTTTAATTCATCAAGAGTGCCCTAACAAAACTTAAGACTTAAAGATTACCACATTTTATTGAAACAACTGAATATAAAGTTCAATAAAATTACATTTGGCAGACACTTTTGTCCAAAGCGACTTACAATAGTAAGTACAAAAGTAATAGAAGGTAAAAACATCTTTAGATAGGGCCTAAAGGAGGTCAAAGGGAAATAATGGGATAGAGAAGTAGAGGAGGGGAAGAAGGAAATGAGGTTAGAAGTAGTTTGTTAGAGTTTGTTATAACACACCTAAATCAATTCTCTAGTTATAATTTTTGAGTTAGTCTCACTTACTATTATTGTGTAGTATTTAAATGATGTTAACTCAAGAACTTCTCATCTGAACTACTCAAAAACACAAATGTTTCACCATGATCCTGACCTGCAACTGTAGGAAGGGGATGTTAAAGAAGCGGTGCAAGTATTTGAGACCGAAGCCATTCTTCATGGAGGACTCTGCATAATGAATGTAGGAGGAGCCAGGAGGTCTGCAATTAGACAAGACAGCAGGGTCAGTGAGAGGCTGGGTGTAATAACAACCTCTCCTCCTCTGATTGACTCATTATAAATAGTTAACTTAAGTACTTAGACGAGATTAGTTTAGCACGTGGAGGGGCAGCAGTATCAGACATTATCATTAGCCAGATCGTAGATTATGTTACAGAATTGTATCTATTTTCCAATGTTTATAAACCAATCAGCCATAACATTAGCACCACTAAGAATAGAAACACTATGTAGAACAACTACCATAATAAAAACCCATGTGGTTCGCAGAACTCACCTGTTGAGGTTGTTGATAAAGTCTCTGATGTCGTCAGGTAGGATGACCCGGTGTTCACCCATGTCCCGCTGGTTACCCAGTACACATACAGGGACGTGTGTGGGCACCTTGGGCAACTCTCTCATAATGTAGTTAAAAGTCCTTTGGTGGGAAAAAAGTAAAAAAGATAAACAATAAAGAAAACAATAACGAACAGTTTATTGTAAATTGCCCTTTAAGTGCGTTCAGCTGCAAACTGTTTCTCTGCATACATTATTATCCTCCATTCACACCCCTACAATGATCAGGAGTCAGGACCCCACAGAACCACCACACCACAGAACAGGTGTTATTTGGGTGGAGTGTCATACATTTTCCTTGTATAAAAGCACTAAAAGTAGGAAAGATGTCTGGTGTAAGTATATTTATTATTACTGTTTGCCTTTTACCGAAACAAGAACGTCGAAAAAAAAAAAGATTAAATATCTAAGAAAAATACAAGTAAACACAAGTAGAAAGTGAGATGGATACATAAAAGCAATTATTTTTCTTACCACTGCTTAGTTATGTCAAACATCATGATCACCCCATTGCAGTTCTTGTATACATCCAGAAACTCCGCATCTAGGGCCATCTCTGTTTCTGACTGAAGGGGGGAAAAAAACACTTGTGTATCTGAGGCTTTGGTCCATCATGCACTACATATTTGAATAAATAAATGATAATTAACTACAGTTAGGTAAACAGCAAGTCAATGGCAGTGGAATATAGGGTCTTCAATAATGTAATTTAATAAATAGGGATTCAGAAGTTAGGTGGGTTATGTCTACTAAGACTATGGCTGTGCAATGTTTTTTAAATCTTGGTATTCTTTAAATATATTATTTTTTCTCTAATAGTAACAAAGAGCACAATTTAAAGCTATCAAAAATGCAAGCTGTTTTGTTTACACTTTTTGGCAAGGAACTCAAAATAGTGCAAGCACAACAAAACCACTATAAAAACAAAAAAGATTATTGAGCTATTTTTAATAATAGCAAGCAGCACATTTCAACCTTACTTTCAGCTTAAGAGCAAAAACACAAGCTGCAAAAATATTATCATTATAATGTACTCTTTATTTCAGTTAGCGAAATGTGGCAGGTTCTATATGCTCAGATATGCAATCTCAACTTTCCCATTTTGAAAATCACATTAAAACAGTTAAAGTATTTCGATGAACCTCCCAGCATTCACTGTAACCATGTCTGTATTTGTGCACATTCCATAAAAGCTTAAGAATAAGTACCAATGGAAATTGAAGGGGCAGTTTCCTACCTCTTGAGGTTCGTTTTCAAGCTTCAAATTCTCTCCACGTTTTTTACCTTTCCCTGCAGTATTTAAAAAAAAACAGAAGTTAGAAAGAAATCACTGCACTTCTGCACAACCATCAAAGCCTCTGAAAAGCAACTTGAGAGTATTAAGTGTGTAAGACAGCCTGTTTTCTATAAACTATTAATTAAGGCTGTAATGTAAAATTAATGATATTGCACAGTAATACACTACAGAACGAAAAGAAAATTACTCAAAATGTTTCATCCAAAACCAGTTTCATCTAGGCCAACAGCTATATTAACTTTAAATTCATAAGAAACACAACGTATGGATGTGGAAGTAAACTACAGAAATTTGACTAAAAACAGGTTTCCTAAAAACTGCACACATTTAAAGTAACAGAAGGAAATAAATTCTATATATCCTTGTGGGATGAGTTGGGGATAAGTTAGGTGGTGATCATCTTTTATTTACTAATACATTTTAAAGTTTGAAAAGTTTTTTTTTTCTTTTGCCTATATTTAATGTTGAAGTGTATAATGCTTAATTAATTTCCATGATTCATATCAAGCCGTTATAAGACACACATATAAAGCATGTGTAAAAAAAACTCAGCAAAACTTTTCTAATGTCTAAATGTCTTCCCTAAAGAAAATATTAAAGGCCCATATCTTACAATACAATTTAGCCCAAATATATGTGGACACTTATAATTATAATTGCACCTATTTGAGCTTGATGGACATCCAATTCCAAAGCCATGGGCATTAATATGGAGGCCTTGCAGAAGATTATGTGTTGTGGAAATCTCTGTCCATGCAGTCAAAAGATCATGTGAGTTTAGATAATGATGATCGAAAAAGGCTCGGCATGTTATTGACATTCCCAATCATTCTAATATTGTTCAGTGGAGCTGAGGTCAGAGTTCTATAGATCTCACTATGTGAACTGGGATACAGTCATGCTGAAACTGGAAAGGGCTTACCCACATTGGAGCCACAATGTTGGAAGATTATAACTTTGTCTGGGCCGGTAAACCCACAAAAACAGCCCCAGAGCATTATTCCTCCTCCAGTAAACTTTACTGCTGGCACTATCAAGTTCTGCTAGTATCTGTCAGACAGTCACATTCATTAATCCACAGTCCAGTAGCGTGCTTTACACCACTTTATGTGCATCTGCTCAGCCATGAAGCTCCAGATGCACAGCTTTTGTGCTGATGTTTGTTCCAGTTGCCTGCACATCTCTGTCTCTTACAGAGATTAATTTTTTTATCATTTAAATATTGATTCAAGAGCTCCAATTATAAAAGTCACTGACATAATGATTGAGATAAAAAAAAAAACTTCCACATAGGTATAAAAGTATTTGCTTTAACAAAAATAAATGGTTTAGTTTTTGTACTTTGTATGCTGATTCTGCATTTCTACTTTGTATACTGATTCTGCTGATTCAGTGCTAGACATCCACTTCCAGCTACTTGCTCTGACATTCATGGTTACTTTAGAATGAGCCTTTAATGGACTTATTCTACTGGCAGCATTTGTGTATGATGTACAAAAGTAGAACATGTCCACAAACTTTTATTGTGTGTGAAAATGCATTTGTTCTTTACATCACAAAACAATATTTTATATTCAAAGCTTAAGTTATTTTATGTTTTAGTTTAGTTTCCATATACAGACTGCATGTTTGGAAAGAAATAAATTGTTGCTAAACAGCTTATATTAACATACAACATGAATCTCTTAATATTGTACATTTTAAAACTAAAGCCAGATCATTTATAAATACTCTTATACTCAGTATTTGAAGAAAATCATAACTACTACAAAAGAAAGACATTTGCAACCAAAATACAGGACAATTCTAAACACGCTTAAAAAGAGAAGGTTTATATTTTTCAACCTAATCTGTCTGTGGCCTCTGTGTTATCACTGATTATAATCATAAAAAAATGAGAGTTTCCCTGTACACAGACAAGAAACAAAAACTCATTGACTGAAAGCACTGTATATATAGACATTCTGTGAAAACGTACAGATAATGATAGAAAGAAGCAGTAACAATTAGAAACACAACTGCTGCCCTATAGAGATCTATTATTATTATTTTTATTTTTTTTTTACACAATTTACACTACTGCCTCTTTAATTTTTTTGTGGAAAGCATTATCATTACCGTCTCCACTATTACACACTATTTACACATAGTACAGGGAAACGTATCAGAATTATTAGAGATGCATAAATACCAATACTGGTACTTGTTATGTGCCCAGTCACAAGTTATTTATCTTCAATCCTAGATTCACAGCACAAGAGATGGCACAAGCAAAAGAATGAGAAAGAGAGAGAACACTTAATAATCATGTGGTCCTGACATCACATGATCATGTTGGTGTAATAAACATACGTCTATAAAGTAAAAGTAATCTCTTTTTTTTATTCTGAGCATAATTTCTTAAAAATATGCTTGTTTGGAAATAAATGTTAATATATTCTGAATCGGTCACATCATAATTCAAAATCTCAACTGCTGAATAACACTACTTTACACTAACAACCATCCTATCACATAATGTTGATGATTGCGTAGTTCTACATGGTATTGGCAAGTATACAAAATACAAAAATTTGTTGAAGGGGGGAGGAAAAAAAAAAAAGGTAAATATGCATCTCTAACAATTTCCATATGCAGCAAATGTGAGCACTTAGGTTGAAAAATACTGGAATATTCCTTTAATACAGAAAAAGAGAGAAAAATGTTGTTCTGTATGCTTACATTAAAACTCATCATAGCAAGCATACAGTACAGTCCTTCTAATGTTTATCACACACACAATCACAGCTGAGTAATAAAAAGGAGGAAGAAAAGACACTGCAAATATAGATCGTTTTGCTACTACAGGACACACTGTGCTGTGCTCACCTACGCCCTCGGGCAGAGGAATCTTTTGTCCTAAAGGTATCGCAAAGTAGGGACAAGATGACAAATGCAATATTTCACATCAAACCAAACCCATTTTAGAGATTTTAAATTATTTAAACAACTGTACACAAAGGGGCAGTTTCCCAAACAGGGATTAAAACTAGTCATTTTTTACTAGAGATTTCCCACAGAAAGGAAAATTTAGTCAGGGACTAGGCTTAATCCCTGTTCAAGACACCACCCAAAAATAAGAGACCACTTGAAAATGATGAGTTTCTTTAATTTTACCAAATTGAAAACCTCTGGAATATAATCAAGAGGAAGATGGATGATCACAAGCCATCAAACCAACCTGAACTGCTTGAATTTTTCCAAAGAAGTTATCCAAAAGCAGTATGTAAGACTGGTGGAGGAGAAAATGCCAAGATGGATAAAAACCGGGGTAATTCCACCAAATTTTGATTTCTGAAATGTATAAATATTACCTTTTTTTTTTGCATTATTTGAGGTCTGAAAGCTCTGCATCTTTGTTATTTCAGCCATTTCTCATTTTCTACAAAAAAAACTCTAAATGGCAGTATTTCTTATTTAGAATTTGGGAGAAACAACAGCAAAATCAGAGAAACTGACTCAAAAACTGAAGTGGTATTTTGATCTTTGCTGGATTCTAGTTGATACTATAAAGGCTTACCTTTATCCACCACATCCCAGACTTCCACTTTCACCACATCGTCTGTCGCTGTGAATAGAGCAGAAGATGGTGTAACAGCCTGTCATGAATCATACTCCAAACAGAAACTACTGTAGAATTCATCTAATTTATCTAACCCAACTTAATGGCCAAAGCGACAGATTCAATCTAGAGGTGAATTTCACCACTAGCTTCTTTCTTTGAAGAAGAAATACACAGTCAATAACTGCATTTCATGCAGTATTTTAAGATTATCTAAGAAACCAGCAGTGTGCCACACACGGTGGGACTCTCCCAGAAAGCAAATACAATTAATTAAAGGGTAATTGACATGTCACATTATAATAGTGCTTAAGCACATAGTAGAAGCCATATCTAGATGTTATATGCCGTATTTATCTATAAACAGCAAATCGTTTAGCAACATGAGCCTGTTAACACAGCATTCGCTCAAATGTTTATCCTTCCTTTAAAAAGACAAACATTACAAAAAAAACGTGTGAAACAGAAAATGCTATTAAGTTACCTAGAACTACCTAAACAAAGAAAAAAGTAAAATATTCATACTAAATAGCCATAAATGTGGCTGCTAATCCATAGTGATAAAACATGTCAGAAGTGATACATCACTTCTGTATCAGTAAAGGGATTATTTTACACTGATTGTGTTTAACCAGAGGAAACCACAGGTTTTGTGCAAAAGGTTCATTACTCACTTTTGTAGTTCCAGTGAATGCTGGTGACCTGGATCTCCTGTGTGGGGATGTACTCCTCAATAAACTTCTTCCCCTGGAGACGATGCCACAGGGCACTCTTGCCAGTGTTCCGGTCTCCACGGATTACAATTTTCACTGAGGAAAATGTAAAATGTGTTTTTAGTACGAGCACATAAATGCAGAGACAAATACATTCCTGAGCAATTTTTATTCTCAGTGATAACAGATATTAAGCACAACGCCCTGAGAAGATACAGAAATAATCTGCGACTATTCAAATAGAAAGCAACACTTACGTTTAACAAAACAACAATTTAAACAAATTGGGACCCTTAATAACATGCAAGACTTTGGCCGTTCTGACTGGACATAAAATAAATGCAGGAGGGCCTGTATTCATCTTATGAGGCACATATTCTGGAAAAGTAAGTAGCTTAAAAAAGCATGTTAATATTGATGCTGCTGAACTGCATTTGACACATTTTCATCGTCTCAGCGATCTCCTAGGTGGGCTATTTTAGTCTACAGTATAAAGACACTGGTGAAATAAATAAATAGATTAAAAGAAGCTTGTCATCTCAAGGCACGTCTGAAATTTAGATCATAGCTAAATGAGTCAACATTAGATAAACATTAGATACACATTAAATCTACATCTAGTTTAAAAAAATATAATGATTATAACAATGATAATGTCATTAGAGGACAGATATACCAGGAACTGGTGTCGTGCTTAAAGCAAAAGACTTTATTTAAAGCTTATTTATCCTATTTCCTGTTGAATTTCTGAACAGCCTGTTTAATTCTACAGCATAAAAAAGTGGTGAAATATGACTGGAACATATTTAACATATTTTGGATGCACAGGGATCAGAATCTTATCATCATTGCAAAAAGAACCCATTGGGAGCAAACAAATTACTATCAATATTTGCACTAGTATGATATAACCCATTTATTTTGCTCTGGCAACACTGGGTCCCTGTTTTGTAATATTTTAATTGTATGGTTAATATCCAGTGTTGGGCACGTTACTTTGAAAAAGTAATTAGTTATAGTTACTCGTTACTTCTCCAAAAAAGTAACTGAGTTACTAACGGAGTTACTCCACTATAAAAGTAATTAGTTACCAGTAAAAGTAACTATTGCGTTACTTTTTATTATTCGCCCGTCAAAAAAAAGGAAATCAATTATGCATTTACTATTATTATTAGAAAAATAACAAAAAATAACAAACGAAAATAAACCCAAAATGTTGACAAAAATATAATCTAACGAATTTCAAAAAAATAAAACGAAATTCTCCACACAACCAAAGAAAATTACTAAAACTTGTAATACCGAAAAAAGCGGAAAAACGCGTCTGGGGATGAAATTTAACAAACCAAGCCACACTCAAAAGAAATATGTATATATAAAACAAAATAATGGACAAAAACAACAATTTAATGCCCGTTAAAATGGTATTAATATAACAGCTTCACCAAAAGAGAATAGAGCTTAGATCATGCCCAAAAAATCCGACCCAGCCGGAGCCCGTGCACATTCTGCCCAAGCCCGAACCATAAACTGTCATTATGAGCCTGACCCGATCCGCCCCATAAACTGTCTGTTTTCGGGCTGATTGAATGAGCGAAATATAATCAGAATTATGTTAATTAACACTGTAACATAGAAGCATAGAACTATTATTTAATTTAAATGATCTTTAAGAACAGCTACACACAATGCTGCAAGTCAAACGCGGAGGCGTTCACGTGCGCCCAGAGCTACGTGATTACAGTTTTCATTTTTATTATAGTTTAATTTTATTTTGTTTTTATTTTTTTCTGTTCATTTTAGGGCGGGCTTGCTAGCGCGAGCGCTTTACACAAGAACTAACGGACCACGAGTGCCGCGCGCTCGGCACAACAACTCCCGCTGTACAACTCCGCTGTACAACAGTGCTTATAAATAAATTAAACACAAAAATGAGGGTATTCTATCAGTAATTTCAGTTCGTTTTAGTTAGTTTTATAAACACAAAATACAGTTCGAGATAGTTATGTTTTTTCCTTTTAATTACCGTTTTTATTAGATTCAGTTAACACAAATGTTTTTCACTTTCAATTTTCGCTATTTCGTTCGCTTTAGTGAACAATAATAATTGGTTACTTAGCAACATTGTGATTATCACACCAGAGCTTTATATAAAATAAAAATAGGAGCCTGATTTCGGGTCGGTCCTCAGGTCAGGTGGGATTCGGGCAGAGAATCTAAGCTCTAAAATAGAAAGCAGCAGCACCACAAAAACCGGAGCAGCTAAAAAGAGCTTAACGTCCTTAATTCGGAACTTGGGTTGTCCACGGCAATCACTGAATTGATTAGAGCACGCAAATCGTCACAATTGTGCCTCACTTCACCACGCCAAACCACAGGCACAGCGGCCAGAAGCTCAAGTTCACCGGACAGAGGAGGGGTTAACCAGGGCAAAGCGAAATAAATAAAAAAAGTTCATAGAGCTGCTAAAGTAACGTGCAGTAAGGGGTGTCGGAAATGGTAACGGCGTTATAGTTACAGTCATAGTAATTAGTTAGATTACTCGTTACTGAAAAAAAGTAACGGCGTTAGTAACGCCGTTAGTTTTAACGCCGTTACTCCCAACACTGTTAATATCTGATATTTGCATTGGTCACAAATTCCTCTGTATAAATACATTTGTTTACATACATAAATGTGTTTACAAAACACTGATCTTGCATTACAAAAAATGAGTAGCAAATGCATGAGATTTTGTAAACTTATATAAACAACCTTTAGGAATGTAACATAATACTATCATGTGTATATAATACACTAAATTCTGTGTTTGCTCCACTGCAGGTATTAAAATAAGGAATGCTGCCCCTGAAGGAGCATACAGGTGGCCAAGACAAAAACACCAGGTAGAAACTACAGGCGAATGGAAAAATAGGCCAGTTGGCCTGATCATATATCATTCATGCATTTTTTAGATCACCACATAGAGCAAACTGCTCTGCGAGTAACCAGTTCACAACAGGATCTATTAGACAGTACTGATGAGACTACAGTTCAGCAGCAAATAGCCACACTTAAATTTTCTGACACTTCATGCACCCTGACAGGTACTTATAAACTTAAGAGCCCGGGCCTTTTTATTTGTCTTAATCTGAACAAGTTCTAATTTGGTTTTAAGGCTTATTTTTTAAGCGATCAAATATATTATAAGCATCTTGGACTGGCAGATTTTAATTATTCTCCTTCATAGTTTTATAGAAACTGTGCTTAATCTGGTATTAATATGGTATGCTCAGTCTTGACCAGCATAGAGATTTACAAGTTTAACAATTTAGTTGGTCTACCAGCGTGATCAGCTTGTTCAAGATATACCAGCTATCAATTAAACTAAAGTGAAAAAATACCCTATGCAGATAAACCAGATAAGTTGTTCCCTGACCTTATCAGACAGGCAGACCAGCATACAGGCTATGTTTCCACTTGGATGACCATCTTTATAACCTCTTTAACTATCAAGAAGCTAGACTTCCAGCCCCCAAAAAATCACTGATACTGAAAGCTAACATCACTTTATCAGCAACAATATATATTGATATACACATTAGATGCAAAGTAAGCAATATTCCGTGGCAAACTCGTTTTGCAAAAGAGTGCTAAAACACCACTTATACTCACTGTTGTATTGTACACCCTTGGCAAAGCGCCTCTGTAGACTCTGGTTCATGGACTGCAGGCCAGCGGGTATGTTCCTGTCCCGGAACTGGCCCGCTTCAGATCCCACAAGCTTCTTCAGAGCGGTGAACATCTTGACCCAATGTGTCAGTCCCTACAATATCCTTTCAAAAGTAGCGACTATTTTCTTTTTAGATGGCTAATTCTAAAAAGCACTAGCAATGTTCATCTCTAACTCATTCTGATGGACATTTGCTAGGTTTTCACAAGGTTAGTTAGCTAACTGTGGCTAGGCCAACAAGGGATAGGATAAATTGGATAAATTGTTTATAGGAGCCAGTACAGAATTCTATGAACCATTCTGACTGCTGAAAACAGTTAGATAGATAGATAGCTAGCTGGCTGGCTGGCTAATGTTAACTGACACCATGTCCACCACCTCCTGCTGGTACCATCTGGAGGGAGAAAAAAAGGGTGATGGCATTCAGACAAATAGAACCAGACACAAATCGTACTAAAATGCTTGAACAAGGGTTCGTTTTGTTTCTACTTGACTGAACTATATTTTTAGAAAGTGTTAAACGTAGCGATATAATATGGATCAGACACATAAGGCCAACGGTTTTTGCTTAAAATAAAATCAGCAATAGATACAAGGCCTTTTTACAAATATAATACAGTCTTTACAATGCAGTCTTTTACTAACAGACACAGATAAGACATCAGCTACTAAACAGATACCTGAGACTAAAATCATATTGCAATATGATTCTACCCCTTTTGGGTAATGGCCTATGTCACTTAAACTAATTTATTATTCCAAAATTAGTCAAAATAAAATATGACGTAGGCAATTTGAATAGCTTTTCCAATTTTAAACAGCCTTAATAACTGTCATATGTTTTTTGTGGCAGTCAATATATAAAAAATTATACAAAATTATATTAAGAATATGTTGTCTTAGAATTTACCTACAGTGGTATGAAAACATTTGGGCACAGAAACCATAAAACCTGACTCTGGAGATCTTTTACAAAGAAGAATGGTACAATATGACTACAACCAGAAGCTATAGGAATCGTTTAGTGGCTGTTATTTCTGCAAAAGGAAGATCTACTAAATACTGATTATTTTTCTGGCCCAAATTTATGCACCTGACTAATTTTGTTTAAATAATTATTGCACACTTTCTGTAAATCATAAAAAAATTATTTTACTTTTCAAATATCACTGTGTCCGTCTGCTATATGATGTATTTAACTGAAGTTGCTGATCTGAACAACCAATGATTTATAAAGGAAAAACGTTTTCATACCACTAACCGCTAATCTAATGAACCTATATTATTTCTAGTCAGAATGAATTTATAAGTTAGCTAACTAGGTGACATATGTGACCTAGGTTAGTTAGTTCCGATATTATTAATAGCAAAACAAATCATAGTGATATCTAAAATGAGTTTCACCCTAACACATTAATTTACAGTAATCTGTAGCCAAGTAAAAAAACAAACTAGGTTAAGGTAACTAACTTAGGTTATTTGGGTTAACCCCTTAACATGCTTTGACCTGTATACAGGCTACAGGTGTAGGTGATACAAACCCCTTTTTCTGTAGTAAAATAACTTATTTACATTCTGAAAATTTAAGGGCTTTAAAATCTTCTACAGGACAGTTGGAGAAGCTGCCTGTTCACTCTCTACTCCACTTAATAATTCCAGATCAGTAACAGGAATCAACCCAAACTATGCATGTTTGAAAATGGACATAAAAACTAGACATAGTTAACTTAACGAAATTAACATAACGAGACTAAAGGTTTAAAGGAATTGAATTGTATTAAATAAATACTGATTTTAAAATAAAGTTCAGAAAAGAAACAACTTTATGATTTTATTCATTATATTTTGACATTTTTTGACATATTTTGATTTACTTAAATGTATTTTTTTAATATTTCAATTATGCTTTTCAGTAATGTTCCTTATCATATAAGCTTTTAGGTCATGCTTAAATAGAAGAAATAGAAATAGTTGGATTAAATAGCTAGCTAAAGGTGTACGTTACATTTAGGCTAAAACAGCTTGCCACATAAATTAGCGAGTTAACTAACCTAGCTAGCTAACTAGTGACCCTAGCTAGTTAATACACTTTAAAAGCACATTAACAGAGCTTTATGTGACCTGACTGCACTAAACGTTTAAAAACCTGTGTTGAAATAAACATTAATGTTACAATAACGTCAGTGCAGTTGGGTTAACTAGCTAACGTTTGTTAAAGGTGTAAATTTAGGCTAAAACGGCTTAACATACAGCTAACTTAGTTAACTAAGCTAACGTTAACTAGATGGTAACCCTAGCTAACGTTAGTTAATACACCTTAAAACACACAAACATAGCTTTCTGTGACCTGACTGCGATAAACGTTAAAAAAACCTGAAATAAATATTAACGTTATACGAACGTTACTGCAGCCGCCCACATTCAGTTAACGCAAAAACAGCCGTTATTTTTAAACACTTCCTCCGGTAAACGGCTCGCCTGGGAATTCAGCTCGTGCCGTCCACACCGAGCAGGATATTCAGCTACATAGCTGAGTGTATCTTACGTAAGCCTAACAGCTGTCTGTCTCTTCAGCTCTCTGAACTCATTGTCAGTGCAGTAACCCATTTCATTTCAGCTCAAAAAACATCTAAAGAAGGCGTTAGCTAGCAGAACACAGCAGCAGCAGCAGCAGCTGATACACACTGTAACTGGACTCATAGCGTTATCTAGGCTACTGCTGGGCTACGTGTCACCGTCTCCAATTCAGACCAGCTAACCTTACAAACCCCGGCAGCCCGTCCGCGGAGAGACACTGTTTTAAAGGCAGTCACCTCACTGACGGTCTTCATCTGGCCCACGGACTCGCATTCCGGCCTGAATTCCTCACAGCATCGTTTACTCTCTACTAGTGTCCCAGCATTTCCGTAGCATCATCATCATTCCCAGGGAATGCCGGAGAGCTCAGTGATGAGAGAGGAGGGCTTCATCTGTTTACACCGGCCGCTCGCTATGGCGCCTCTAGTGGCGAGGTGATGAAACGGCCCTGGCTTTAAAGAGCCCATACTTGCAAAACAAGAACCATATGCATGGGAATGGGATCATTAAAGCGTAACCACAACTTATTAAGGCAAGGAACAAGTTAATTAAACCGTACACATTAAGGCGTGGTCACAAGGTCCTTTTATTTTACAGCTAACAAAGCAAGCAGCTCTCAGGGGTTGTGCACTACATAGCCCTATCCGGACAGAATTAGCTTTTCCAGGGTTCCTGGGGTAATTTTCTTTTTTATGGGGGGTTCTCTGTGATTTTAATCCCATCCAGAACGACTTTGAACGTGTTTCTCTCAGACGTCCTCTGAGAAAATTACGTTAACTAACGTTTAATAATTAGCTATTTGTCTACTGCTACCCAACGTAATTAATTTTGGCTCCTGTTTCCATGGAGATCCACGTAAACACATCAGCAAGTGGAAATGGAGGAGCTACTGAACGCGATGTCATGTGACTGGACGTCCTGTTTTTTCAATTGCAGTCCGGATGCAAGAGTTTTATGACTGAGAAGAAGTGTGAAATATTTTTCACAGACTCACCCTTAGAAACGAACCCTGTCCGGATAGGGCTTAGGACTGCCTAAGGTAAACGGGTCATACTGTCTGTGTCTGAGCCTGTGAGCTTTTAGTATGCAAATTAAGTGTCTTTTATTTAGAATTATGCCACGTCTCACTGCAACAATCTTGCCATAAAATATCGTCATAATTAATTCGAAGATGAAAATATAAAGAAACCACTTCACTCTCCATTGTCTCAAAAAAGATTATCCTTGGATTGGAGCTTTGATGTAATATTCAGTCTTCGCTATGGGCATTAATTTATAGAAAAGCAAGCTTTATCAGGGTTTCCCCCAGGATTTCCTTGAAGGTGCGGTGGCAGGACCCCCCGGTTGGGAACCGATAATTTATATCACGTTAATGATATCACGATATAACACAATTACACATGTTTCCAGTTATTTTCTTTATTTCCAACTGTCACTGAAAAATGCCCACTTAAAACAAAAAGTTGCAAAAAGTAGGTTTCTTTAAAATAAATCCTTATTGTTCTTTTTTCAGATACGGTAAACGTAAAAGTGTGCAACACAAAATGTTAAATTATACATAACAGAGGAGAAAGGGCACAACAGAATATATATGTATTATTTATTCGCTCTTATCTGTATTAGGTATTTTAAATGTGAGAATGAGTAAATAAAATAAAAAATATTATTGAATTTAATTAAAAATTGTGCTTATTAAAACAGACAAATAATATCTTTAATCTTTAATTTAATTACAATAAAATGTTTACTGGACCGTGAAAACAAATGCATCACAGAGCTGTTCTAGGGTGCCTCTATTCTAGGGCCCTACATCCTTGCTTTATGACAGCTCCAGAAACAGAAACATAGCGTGATTTTCACTCCACCAGGTGAGTGAGCCTGAGTGGACACCTGCGTAAGTTGAAGCTGTTTAATCACTGTTTAATTCATCTCTCTCTCGCGCGCGCGCGCATTATGTTTCAGTCTCTCTCTCTCTCTCTCTCTCTCTCTCTCTCTCTCGCATTATGTTTCAGTCTCTCTCTCTCGCTATTTACAGGCGCGCTCTCGCTCTCTCTCTCTCTCTCGCGTTATGTTTCAGTCTCTCTCTCTCGCTATTTACAGGCGCGCTCTCGCTCTCTCTCTCTCTCTCGCGTTATGTTTCAGTCTCTCTCTCTCGCTGTGTCCTATACTCACACTCTCTCTCGCGCGCGCGCGTTATGTTGGCACTGCATGACTAACTACCGATTTCCACCCCCGAAGGGGCAACGCTGATCAAGCGCGGGAAAAACGCCGGGCTCCGAATTTTCACGAAGGGTGGCGGGGAAGAACGAAGGCGTGGCGGACCGCCGCACTGAAATGAACGTGGCGGAAACCCTGTTTATTGTTTTCTAAATACGACTTAATTATCTTGTTCCCATACCCAAGGGTATACCATACCCTTCTCTTGCTAGCTAAAAAAATGTAGCAAAAATCCAGTTGGTCTTCATCAGATAGCCTAAGCTAGTCTTTCATGGTCAAGGTGGTTGGAAAGCTGACCAACCAAGCGAAAAACATTAACCCCCTGAAGTCTGAGGCCTTTTTGAGTCTGACATGCCATGGCATTTTTACACTCGCCTTAAATGCACATGCATAATTAATCCATTTTTATTTAAGTCTACTCTAAACACAGACATATTTATTTATATAACTGATATACTATAATGTAAAAACACACATTGTAAGAATTTCTTGTTAAGTTTGATTAAAGCAGCAGTCCCTATTTACACATTACATCCTGGCACAGCCATTCTGGCAATTGCATATATATTTATTCTAAAAACAGAGTGGTCTTGAAGGTTTGTTGGATGTAACTGCTGTCTACCTGTTGACAGTACTTCGTAAATGAACAAAATGAACAAAACAATATACACAAAACACAGATTTTCATACAGCACAATTTATTTACTTTTACCTGCATTAAAACTGCTCCAAACATGGACTAACACTATATAAAATATTTTAATCTTTTTGAAAAAGTATTACTATTTTTGTAAAGATTTGAATCTTTTTTTATATATGTGTTTAAATACTGAACCTTAAACATGAAACAAATTTGAACTTCTTACAGATTTGAGACTTCTTTTTAAAAATATTTAAATCTTTTTGAAAACTGATTTGAACATTTTTTAAAATGAACCTTAAAAGAACCAAATATTTTAAAGTAGTTTAAATCAATTTTCAGAAATGTTTTGAATCCAAGACACTTGCAGGAGATTTGAAAATAACCATATAGGTTATAAAAATTGAGTCTTCTAATGATGACCTAACAAATGAGTCTTTTAAACAGTGATTCAAACATTTTGAAAACTAATCCCGCGGGCCTTGTAAGATCTTAGTGTCTATAATAAATAGGTCAGAAGCGTTCTTTGACCAAAAACTACATTTCCCACAATGCTTGTCGATTGCATTACCCGCGAAGTTACGGCTTACTGCCACTACATGGCAGTGTAGTCATTGATGTGGAAACCCTGCCGGAGGGAAGGCGTAACTTCGCGGGTGGAAATGAGACATACAAATGTTTATCCCATAATGTCCAGAAAAAGAAAAGTTGATGCAGACCATACAGTCTATGATACAGACGGACGGCTGTGCTTCAAGGCGAAAGACCGGTATGCCTTTTGTGTTACGAAGAGTGTTACTGACCAAAATAAACGCTTTTTAGGAGAGATATAAGTTATGTGTAAATATTTATAAGACAATACCTGACAAAATCTGCTTTAATGACGTTAATAAACATCACTGTGACAGCGCTAGTCACAGTTTCACCGCAGCGAGGGACGAGGACGTGAATCACTTATCTAACCAGCCTTTACTGATTTCTGCCCCAATACCCCTTTCAATAACCTCCAATAGCCTTTAATAGTCTTCAGTAGCCTTCAACAGTCTAACCTTGCAGCCGTGGTGTGTTCACTAAACTCCGTAGTTATAAACATCATGAGGTTAGCAGCGCGCTAACTGACCTGTTTATAATGTAATCTGAGCAGTGGCTCCTGCTCTAAACTGCTGCTGTTAGCTGCTTGGGCTGAAAGATGAACTGTAGAGAGCTGTATTATCCGTTTAGTGGGGTTAAGACCTTTATTTCATACACAGAAGAACTTAAAATTTTTAAAAACGCTCCAGACTGGCTCAGCTGAGCCCTGTAGCCCGTGGCTGGGCTGTAGCTCTGACTCAGTAAAGACTGCAGGCTTGTGCTGATTCTGCTGCTGCAGCTCCGACTAGTGGTTGGATGAGGAACTGCTAAATCTGAGGAAATGCTAAATCTGTCACATGTTCTTAACAGCTCACAATTTTTTATTTTATATTTATTAAGCCTTATTTCAGTATAAAACGTTTTGATCAAAGTTAATATAACTTGTATTTGATGTCATTTCTATTCACTTGAATAGTTTGGTTCTTGATTGATGGAGTTTTTGGATTTCATAACATGACAAATTAAAAGGATTTATGTTAATAGAGCAACAAGCAAACATTTTTTCCATGCAACTGTAATATTTGATTGAATAAATAATATATTGAGAGTTATTTAACATTAAGGAGTAATAACATTCATTTTACATTACATTTGGTTACATTTTATTACATTTATAAGTTACATCTGGCCCTCAGAGGACAGCCAATATGCCAATGCGGCCCTCGGCCAAAATGAGTTTGACACCCCTGCTGTAAATGATGATCCCATTATGTGTTCTTTTAAGTGAGTTAAACAAATGCTAATTGCAAAAAATAGCTGTTGACTTTCCATCACGGCCATATTTTTCCATTCAGTCTTTGGAAATATAAAGGTATAACTGACAACTAGAAAAATTGTTGTTAAGTTGTGCTTCATTTGAGTGGTGAAGTAAAGCAAAACCATTTGTAGCACTTGTACTTTGCCCTCAAATAGCCAGTGAAGTGGTATTTGCTTGTGAGAAACTTGCAGTGTTAATTTAATACTAATAGTGTTATAATTATTAAAATTAGTAGTATTAGAATTAGAAACTGGAAATGGAAAGACAGTTTAGTGGTGAAAAATGAAATGGAAAGTGTTTTAGCAACCTACTGGTAGAGGAATGTTCCCCATTTGTTGGGATAATAATTAAGCAATATTACACGAGAGGGAGTGCTGTAGATCAGCACAGCAGTGCCAATATTACATGCTATAGCACAAACCTTGAGTGTATTATTGTAATTATACCACAGTTCCATTACCACTGTTTATTGAAAGATTTTGAGTTAAAGAGGAGGAGAAAATACAGTCAGGTTGGTTAAAAACCCTGCGAGTTAAAATAGTTCCATTGCTGCTCTGTTCGTAGCTGCGCTGTTTGGCTGGTAAGCGCTGCATCGTTGCTAGGTTACCTGTATGTGGCGGAGTAATACATGAGGAGCTTTAGTTACAGTGCATTACCGGCTGATAATGGCACTCAGAGAATGCCTCTCAGCCTATCACATTGCAGGGTTAAAACTAACTGTGTATAATAGTACATATTGTTATAGTAATAGGCACATAAACTATGTTTAATGCATGAAAGTCAAAACAGTCATGGTTCCCAGTATAACAGGACTAGTGTATATATATATATATATATATATATATACACACACCACAGTTAAATAATATTGCATGTACATTTTTAGATAGCTTTTAAATAGATTGAACATTTCAATAATACTTTATAAAATATGGGACAATATGTTAGACACCTGTTTCCTTTATTTTGTGACAAAAAGGAGCAGAATTGTGCTTTTCTCTGTAAAAGGAGTGATTTGTAACATGAAAAACAAAACATTTTTGAGTAGCCATCTTTAAAAATTAAATTACAAAATTACAAATAAATCTGAAGTACCAGGTCAGGAAATATTCCATTGTAAAATATTTGGACAAGGAAAGGTGTAGAAGAACCAGTTTAGTCTTTACAGGGAAACCTAAGGAACCTGTTGTAAATTATCTGCACAGAAAAAGCCACAGAAGAAGCCATAGAAGAGCAGTGCTATCCTTAATTTGTTTAATAAATTGATCTCTTTGGTTGCTGAGTTTTGTGATAAAGTCTATGATCGTTTCCGTCTGCCTTCCAAGTTTCTGAAGTTGACAGGTCGAATCTTCATCTCTGCAAACGGAATCGAATGCTCGTGGCCTTTCCAATGGAACCAGTTTATGCCCTGAACAAACGAAAAGTACAAAATAAAGTACAAAATAAATTATATACTTATAGAAACAAATGGAGGCAGTGGTTGTTGTTTACAAACAAGATTTATTTACTATTCCAAAAATAACTAGTGTATATATTCTGTCTTTTGTGAGAAATAAATTATTTTCTTCACTACTGTAAGTTACTTTATTATTACTTTATTAAGTGCCTTTCATAAATTTAGAAATATAAGTCCAAATAAAGCACATTTTAGTTTTTATAGTAAAAAATATAGAAAAAATGACTTATCTCAAACACAAGAAATGGTTGATATATGGTTATTCATAAGCAGTGCTCATATACAACAAAATGGATTCTCACCTTGCTGTGGCTGTTATCTCCATATCTTCCCATAAGGTTGACCCGATGGCAGTTTTTGTACCAGAAGGCACCTTTATAGGACAGTGCACAGTTCGTCACGGCGATGTCGTTGTCATTGTCGAATGTGGAGAAGGGTCTGTTGTGATGATAGGTCATAGAATCACCTTGAATAGAAATGGATACGGGATGAAATAAAAAAAAACATTAAGAACACATGAAGTTTGTGCATTTTAAAAGAATGCCTTTGGTTTTTTGAATACGGAGTTCTTTTCCACATGCTTGTGCAGGTGTGACAAATTAGGTTACTGGGATCCTTCTCGACCAGAGCTCTGCAGAGACTAGCACTGGTTTACTCTTTTAGGACTAGTAAACTATCTCATAAAGGCAAAAATAGTAAGTATCTCAACACTTCTTCCTGGTAGTTTCAGTCCTGTTACTTAAAACATAAAAAGTAACAGGAAGTGAGTTCCACTTACACACGTTTGAATGGTTAAATATATATGTTATTAGATTCAGAGTTCAAAAAATAAAAAAAATAAGTTTAACTTGGAGGAGTAACAACAAGGAAATGGCACCTAAAAAAATCCAACAGCACAAAGAAATTGCAAAATTAAAAGCTAAGATTGTATTAAATGTGAAATATAATCACATTTTTGCCCCTGGCTTAGTGGGTTAATCAGCCAGAACACTAAACTCTGGAGAGCCGTGGTGAGAGAAGAGCCCAGTTTGACACCTCTGTGCTAGATAAATATATTCTGGTATGTAGATGGCAGACATAGACAAACATAAAAGTGCTGTAAAATATTTGACCTTCAGTCTTGCCATGGCATTGCTAAACTGAGCAGTCTGTGCATATTCTCTCTGACAAACATGCAGATAGACATATATTTTCAGATTTTTGGGATTTGTTTGGCTGAAGTTACATTCATAAAACAAAAGGGGGGGGGGGGGGTGCTTAACTAACCAAACTAGCTTGGTTAATTTATTCAAATACAGACAATTAAAAATATGTAATCAAGGAAATATATTTGAGTTTTTCCCCCTTTTTGTCCAAAGAGTTTTATGTAGTCTATGCAGTCCAGTGCAGTGCAGAAACCACACTGCACATTGGCCCATTTTTCTGTGATTGATTAAGAAGGGGCAACCAAGAATACAAATTTCCTACAAAAGGACATGACTTTAGCCACAGAACATTCAGAGTATAAATACAATGATCAGTGTTTGAAGCCTTCCATCGGTTAGTCAGGCTAAAAGTCTTTCCTCTGCTTCCCCTAAGAGGCATGTTAGTTTTATACATTCTACAAATATTTATGGGTTTGAGTTTGAGTCCGATATAGAAAAAAAGGCCAGGCTGACGAATACACCGCACTGACTGTAGTACAACACTGGCTCTAATAGGTTTCTGCAGGTGTGAGTGAGCTCTGTTGTTCCATCTAGTGGCTGAAAAAGGAACTGTAGCAATGTGCGGCAAAGAAACTGCATGCAGACCTGGAAAAATAAGAGACCACTTCAGTTTCTAAATCATTTTTTCTAATTTTGCTATTTATAGGCACATGTTTGAGTAAAATTAATTATAGACAACATTTCTCCAAATTCCAAATAAAAATATTGTCATTTAAAGCATTTATTTGCAGAAAATGAGAAATGGCTGAAATAACAAAAAAAGCTTTCAGACCTCAAATAATGCAAAGAAAACAAGTTCATATTCATAAAGTTTTAAGAGTTCAGAAATCAATATTTGGTGGAATAACCCTGGTTTTAATCACAGTTTTCATGCATCTTGGCATGTTCTCCTCCACCACCAGTCTTACACACTGCTTTTGGATAACTTTATGCCACTCCTGGTGCAAAATTTTTTTTTGTTGCTAAAAATAAAGTAACTTATCATTTTTAAGTGGTCTCTTATTTTTTTCCAAAATCGTATATTATCATATATTACCAGTCCTATATCACATCTGACATATCAGCCAATCAAAAACTTTGGCTGAATATCATCCAATACAGATACATGGCTGATCAACTTTGCAAATATCTACTTTATTAGAGGTTTGTTTGTTGAAATTAAGATACTTTTACTTTAGTATGCATTCAGGCTTCTGTCTACCTCTGACTTTAAATATACTCAATATTTAAAGAATCAAACATGATAGCTATTCACTGACAAAAGAATAAAATGCGGTTCCAGGTTTTATCGAATGTTTTAGGAATATAAAACAGAAGCACAGATCCTTACCTGCAGTGCCGCTGTATGCACCGATCTGGATCTTGTATCGACTGCGCTGGTCTCCTACATAAAATTTGTCATATTGTGCATAAGCCGTCTCTGGGCCATCCCTTAATTCCACTCGGAGCTCATATTGGCCTGATGCTGTGATTTTGTGAAGGTTCATTAGTCCTGGAAGAAGTAATTGGAGAAAAGAAAAGTATGACACAGTGACTTTTAGTATATGCTCAGTCTAAAGGGTCACATTACAGGACTCTGTAAGTGAAAAGTCAGTGAAGATCCAGTTTTGAGGTCCAGTACTTGTACATTACAATGCTCTTTTACTAGGGGTGTAACAGTACATTATGAACGGTCACGGTTTGTTTGGCGCAAACACACACAGAATAAACAGTACACAGGCAGTATATAGGAAACTTGTGGAACCAATGAACATAATGCAGAACTAATGTTCAGGAAATTAATGGTTGTCTGTTGCTTTCCAGTGTGAACGCAGGGTTAGGCGCTCGTATTCTCTTTCACTCGCTCGCTCTCATTTGTGCGGTCTCTCCTTCTCTCTCTCTCTCGCATGCCATCTCTGTTTTTCACTCTCTCTTAAGCCATCTCTCTCTCTCTCTCTCTCAGATATTATAATACAGCACAAAATTATCTAGTCTGCCACACCTGATCCACGCTACACTATTATTACTGTCCTCTTACAATAATACTGAATCGAACCATGTATTTTCTGTACCGTTACACCCTTGTCTTTTACAGTTATATTTAACATCAAATTGTCCCACCTAGCCAAAATTCATCATTCTTGTCACCAAACCCATTGGTGTAATTCTTCCAGTTCCTGTAGAAGTCAAGCTTTCCATTCTGACGCCTCAGGAACACCTACAAAAGATCCACATGCCACACAAACTTGAATGAGTAACTGCTTTCATCAAAGTGTTCAGCAACGTGTATTGCTTATTTTAATGAAATAAGTCCTGTTTAAGTAAAGTAATCATTGAGTATTGCTGCCACTGACTCACCACCCAGCCACCTCCATCAGTGGTCATATCACAGTAGACTGGTGCTGGCAGGTTCTCATCTCCACCAGGGTAAATCGCGTATTGACCCGAGGTGACTTCTCCATTCAGAAGAGTCTGTGAGCAGTCTTTGGGATTTTTGTAGAGCTTTCCAACTGTGCACAAGATTTAAAGGAAAGACGTGTATAATTATTTAGTCCAAATGAGAATGCTCTACAAAAATGGTATTTTTTTTAAATAATGCAGATATTTGTGGACGGTGCCTTAATCTTAGCAACAATATGCTAGCATCCAAAATAATTAGAGAAAAAAATTCTATGATAATAACACAAGTCCGTGTGAAAGTAGGTATATGAGCTCACCAGTGGTGAAAACAGTACTGATTTTTGGGCTTTGCTGCGGGCTGTTGTCTGGCCCAGCAAAAGCGCGTAGGCCGACATTGTACAAAGTGGAGCCACTCAGCTCAGGCAGTCTGTGTGAAGTCGCTGATGGGTCCAAAATCTCGTCCTGATTCATCAGATAATCAATAGTTAGTAATCTCCAAGCTAGCTTACATGTGCTTTTCAACAACTAGTCTCTTGTTGTTATGTAAATATAACTCTTTGTGGGTAAAATTGATCTTTTTTTAAAGTTCACTTAAAAAGCCCTTTCTGGGCGAGATAAGTTTATCAGGGGGTCCTGGGGTATTTTTTTCTTTTATGGGGGGTCCTCTGTGATTTTATTCCTGTTTGGAACGACCATGTATGTGTTTTTCTCAGACGTCCTCTGAGAAAATAACAGGCCAAATTACCTGCTGTTTTTTTGTTGAACTCTGTGGTCCTCCGTTAATTTTAGTCCCAACCGGATGCACATCTCTGAGTTTCATCACCTCGCATTTAATAAAATAGCTATTTGTCCACTGCCACACACCATAATTACACTTTGGATGCGTTTCCACAGAGATCCACATAAACACAACATCGAGTGGAAATGGAGGAGCTACTGAATGTGATGTCATGTGACATAGAAAGCCAAAAAACTCACTGGTCCTCCTGTTTTTTCAATTGCAGTCCAGATGCAAGAGTTTTATCACTGAGTAGAAGTGTGAAATATTTTTTACAGACGTCCCTGAGAAACTAATCCCGTTCGGATAGGGCTTAAGACTACACAAGCTGAATTACAACTAGTGTATGAGTCAATGACAAAAATATGCCAAGGTTGTGCCAAAATGATAAGTTAATGAAAAAATGTTCAAGGATGCAACTTGGTGCATGAGGAATATGTCAATAGAAAAAAAACTAAAATGAACTGACGCTCAACTGCTACTTACCTTGATAGTTCCTTCAGGAGTTTCAGAGGTCAGCACATAGCCTTTGATGGGTGCTCGAGGAGGTTTCCAGGTGAGAACAGCACTATCAGTCTGAATATCAGTTAGCACCAGATCACGGGGGGCATCCACATCTACAATAAACAATTATACAGATGGTTGTTGTATCGTTTATTCTATTTGTTTCACATATGTTTAGGAAAACAAAACTTTTACATGTGGATCAGACACAGCAGTGCTGCTTGAGTTTTTAAACACCTATGTCTGACAAAAAACCTTGACACTATCATACTCATGACTGATGGACAAGGGAAACATAACAGAATCAGAGTCTTGGTGCAGTAGGGTTTTACCAGTCAGACGGCCTATTATTGTGTATTAGTTTCACATTGAAGGGCAGCCTTTAAAAAGGCTATTTAATATGATATGACACAATATTTGTCTAATTTGCAGTCACAGTTCAATTATAGTTAGCTAACTATTGAACTCAGCCAGCATGCACTCCATTTTACACTAAGCAACACGTAGCCTCTTCTGAGAAGGGGTTAGACAGCCATGGCCCCGCCCCCGGAGTGAAAATCATGAATCTGATTGGTTAGATTGTCCTGCGACTTTGCTAATATACTCATTACTACACCCTTCAAAAAATCAGTAGAAGGGTCACGCAGACACAAGGGGGCAGAAGCCATTTTAAAAAGCTTTGATTGGTTAGAACAGCTGTCAGTCAGGTAAGAGTCCTGTAGCAAATAAAAACACAGACTAATGCTTTGAATTAGTTGTGTTTTTTTATTTTAGTTAATTTATAAAATATGTGTTAATAGGTTACAATAACTATTTCCTGATTAAATATTATGTAATGATTTACATGCACCTATTATCACCCCTTCTCTGAAGGTTTAGAAGGGCCTTACTGCACACCACTGGGTTTTACATAGTACTGAATGTGTTAAGGGGTTTCATCATCCATATTAGTGGTTGTATTTTTCCTTGAAAAATGCTATAGGAGAGACACATTTGCTGATTCACTGCCTGTCTATTTTAAAACATCTCTAACTGTTGTCCGTGTCGCTGCGTCGCATTGCTGTTAGCCAATCATAGTTGAACCACTCGGAGCCCTTCCCAGTGGTGCACTTTAATTAATCCAAAGAATCTAGATCACACAGCTTACACTACTGTAATGCAGTGATTTCTTAAAAGATCCTGAAATCATGTAGTAAAGAAAACCATGGTCCACTAACCTGTGGTAAAACTGATAGCAGCAGGAGCACTTTTTTGTCCATCTTTCGTGGCATATACCGTCACTGTGTATGGAGTGGCGGGCTCCAGATTTTTCATCTCAAACTCTGCAGTGTTTCCAGATACCTGTTCTGTCACTGGTGGCACTGTGAGAAGAGACATTCTCTTTATTCTTTTGTTTTTTTACTTACCAAAATGTGGTGTCTTAGACTATTAAATTAGCCATCTATGACACTTTGAATAATATAAGTGTGAATATAAAACATTACAGACAAATTTCCCACCTGTATCTGCACTGTACGTAACAACATATCCATCCACAGTGGCTACAGCAGGCTGCCAGAGCACTAGTGCTTCTGAATCAGTCACATTGGAAGCGGTGAGACTCTGTGGCATGTCTAGAACTGCAAGTGTAGAAAACAAAATCATGTCTGAACAAAACAAAACAGACTTAGGAATTTCTGTCTAATATGTAATTCAGTGTTAATTAGATTCCAACAAGTGTATTAGTTGTTCTGATGTTTAAGGTCTGGTTTCACAGCATCATGCTTTTTGCATCCTATAACAAATCTTCAAAAAAAAAAAATTCCCCTGCTATTTACCATGTAAGCACACAAATGTTATATTTAGTATTAAAAAGGTTCATTACCTCATAATGAAAGTGAAACCCTTTTTGATGGGCTATAGAACCAGAGTTTTTTTTTTTTGTTTTTTTTGCACAAACAATTTACTGTTTTTTTCACACTATAAGGCGCACTATCAATAAACGTCTATTTTCTGGTCTATTTTTATACATAAGAAGCACCGGATTATAAGGTGCATTAAGCGACACTAGTAAGGATGCCTACTTAAAAGTGAACAAGGGTGTCGCCATGTTTCTCTTCTAATAGGGAAAATAGGGGAAGTGCCCAAGTATACAAAATTGTAGTTTAAAAAAAACATTTTCTTTAAAAGATAAGTGCTGAATGCTAATCTACACAGATTTCTCTCCTGAAAACCTTTTATTTGGGTGAGTAAAACACTTTTGTTTATTTACAGTAAGCTTAGATTACCAATATTTTGTCTAAGGACGAGTTTTCAGTGAGGTCTCTCCAGTATGAAGGCTGGGCACAGCAGCATTAGCATTAGCCACTTACCACAATGCTAGCATGACGTATATGCCGCCTGACAGCGGTAGATAGAGGAACCCTGAGTGTTCTGGTAACCCAGGGTGATATCAGCTAGCGGTAACAGGGCAAACACGCACACTACAGTTTAATTACTCGTCTCTGAATGGCGAAAAAGTTAGCAGCTAATGCTAATGATGCTTAGTGCTGGACAAACTTCACTGAAAACTTCCTTATAAAGCTGTACTTCAGCAGAGTGGTTTTACTGCTCCTTACAACCTGACTGGCGTGATTTATACATAAGGTGCACTCGATCACAATATTCACAGCAAATTGTCAATATTTGGGAAAAATAAAGGATTTTAAGTGCACCTTGCAGTCTGAAAAACACAGTAATTTTAAGTTGAGAATTCTAGTAATTTTTGGTCCAACTTCTCTTTTCCCCTCAGAATTAAACAATGTTCCTGTTAGTGTGTTTTTAAGACTGCCATGTGTAAAGTGAGCTCTGTGCTAATCAACTACTATACTTTGCTTTTTTTTTTTTTAAGAGAAACTTTATTAATAATTAATATTCATCCCATATATAGAAAAGCAATACATGATAGTATATAAGCATTTACATAAATCACACAATTATTTTAAAAAACAGCACTGATAAAATACTAAATATACTTATTTTCTAGAATTGTTAAAAGTTCCATGCATTACTTTTATTATTTTGACATTCCAAGGTCCTTCTCCTTTTTAATTCTGTAATAATCTGTATAAAAACACAATCACTGAATACAAATTGCTGTACTTTGCCTTGATCAGACAGCTGTTTGTGCTAAAACTGTTAGCCATTTGCTGTCATCTTTTTTCTGTTTTTGTCAACTTTGTAGCAGTAAATCTATCAGTATCTTAGCACAATCTTTTTAGTATTTTGTTTCCCATGGTATAACTATATACAGTATACAAGTTAGCTATCTTGCTAACCGCTAGATTAGCAAGTCAAGTATTTTTAGCTTGCTAGCTGAACTAAAATAGAGTGCGTGTTGTCCGAACGTGTAGTGTGTGTGCACTTGTGCTTAAATGTGCTAGTTTTTGTGACATTGAAAGTAAGTGAGGGTGTTCATCAGTGCTTTTCCAGCTTAATCCAGCTTATATATACTATGCTGTGTATATTAGGGAAAATTGAATTTCTAAAATGGGCTTTCTAAATATAAAATTTCTAAATATGGGCTCCTTAATAAAAAAAAAATCAAGAAAAATCCTTAATCTAAAGAGAAAAAACTAAAACAAATACAGTTTGTATCGTTTTACATCACATTTTAATAATCATAATTTATAGCCTCATCCAAATCACAAAATTGATGATAAAGATAATCATCATATTAGTCTGTAACATTAAATACATATTGTCGCTGTCCAATGAAAAAAAAAACTCAATTTTTGTATATTTTTTTATATTACAACATTATTTCAACAAACCAACTGTCCCTAATACTGTGTTAAAATTCCTTAGTGTGTGGACAAATAGAATTTCTCCAAAATTACCTGAAATACTGTTGCTGTTTATTTTGGAGATACTTGTTTTTCACTGGACAGTGACGATATAAAGATTGTGAACTGAGCCGTCTGTCCGTACTCTGGTCTACTACACTTGGTCTGTATTTATGCACGTTCTCTGAAAGCTCACCTGCAGTGAAAGTGTCAGACACTGGATCACTCTCCTCTAGACCCTTCATTGCGATGACTGTTACACGATATGATTCACCAGGTATAAGGTTGGGCAGGCGAGTCTGAGACTCTGAACCATCAACTTCAACCACTTTTTCAGGGCCACCTTCAAAAGATCAAGAGTTAGGTGTTTATTTATGTCATTTCATTCCACTTAAAATGAATATATTAATGTGCTCTAGCTAAAAAATACAAGATCCCAGACAAAAAAAATCTTCTGTTTAAACACTTGGTCACTTTTCCCTTTCCTTAGCCTCAATTATGTCAAGAAAGGATACACCAGTTACCCTTCTGCTAACAGGGTGCACATTTCAGCTAGAGTTTCTGTTTCAAACTGAGACCTCAGATTGATGTTTGGAGATTCTGCCAGCCAGACAAAGTGTCCCAGTGTTCCATTATGTCTGTTGACCCAGTCAGTGACACCTTCTATGTGCTCTTACTGTGGCCTTCAGCAAGAACCATGGTGCTTTTCCACTCCCCCTCACAATGTAGCTGGTTACGCTGCTATCACCATTTGTATCTCTTCTAAAAACGCTATTGTAGATTTCATAGGTTGTACATTGTACAAATGATACTCTTAAGAGTTGTTTAAAATAAGGGTACTTTACACTCAAAGGTCAAAATGTTATATTCATGTTGTATTCTGTTGTCTTCTATTATGTTCATCTACATTTATCATGTTTCAGTTTTAATAATTTATAATTCCATGCTTCATTTAAACTCATCTTAGATTTATTTGTACAATCAAAAGTGTCACAATATTTTTGTCCATATAAGTTTATTAATCATCAGTTTGTGATAGGTCTTTTTTAAGCAGTGTTGGGCACGTTACTTTGAAAAAGTAATTAGTTATAGTTACTCGTTACTTCTCCAAAAAAGTAACTGAGTTACTAACGGAGTTACTCCACTATAAAAGAAATTAGTTACCAGTAAAAATAACTATTGCGTTACTTTTTATTATTCACCCGTCAAAAAAAAGGAAATCAATTATGCATTTACTATTATTATTAAAAAAATAACAAACCAGAATAAACCCAAAATGTTGACAAAAATATAATCTAACGAATTTCAAAAAAATAAAACGAAATTCTCCACAGAACCAAAGAAAATGACTAAAACTTGTAATACTGAAAAAAGCGGAAAAAACGCATCTGGGGATGAAATTAAACAAACCAAGCCACACTCAAAAGAAATATGTATATATAAAACAAAATAATGGACAAAAACAACAATTTAATGCCCGTTAAAATGGTATTAATATAACAGCTTCACCAAAAGAGATTAGAGCTTAGATCGGGCCCAAAACATCCGACCCGACCCAGCCCGTGCACGTTCTGCCCGAGCCCGACCAAACCCGAACCATAAACTGTCATTATGAGCCCGACCCGATCCGCCCCATAACCTGTCTGTTTTCGGGCTGATTGAATGAGCGAAATATGATCAGAATTATGTTAATTAACACTGTAACATAAAAGCATAGAACTATCGTCACAATTGTGCCTCACTTCACCACGCCAAACCACAGGCACAGCGGCCAGAAGCTCAAGTTCACCGGACAGAGGAGGGGTTAACCAGGGCAAAGAAAAGTTAAAACAAAAAAAAGTTCATAGAGCGGCTAAAGTAACGTGCAGTAACGGGGTGTCGGAAATGGTAACGGCGTTATAGTTACAGTCATAGTAATTAGTTAGATTACTCGTTACTGAAAAAAGTAACGGCGTTAGTAACGCCGTTAGTTTTAACGCCGTTACTCCCAACACTGTTTTTAAGATAGGTATTCTTGTCTGTTATTTTAATAAGGCATAGAATTGACCTTATATGGGTTTGCAAATGACTATTCTGCATTGTTTTTTTTTAATCAAAATTTATTTCATAAGACTTTTTTATTTGGATATAACAGATTTTTTTAATTAGTTTTTTTGTTTGCTGCAGCAAAGCAGTCTAATATTTAGCAGTTTTGTTGTAAAAATTAATTGAAATCTGTAGGAGTGACACGCTACTACAGTATATATAAAGTTTTTACACAATTTTACTTTTACTTAAAGCAGCACTCCCTAAGATTTTTATTTTCTTTAAATTGAAAGAAGTAATATTCTTGAGTTGGGAGGGGACACAATAATCTAATAAATGCAATTAGTCTTATGTCATGACCATCCCTGCAATATCTATTATATTTATTTTAAGAACAGAGTGGTCTGGTAGGATTGTTGGATGTAACTATGTATTTAAAAATCCCCCACAAAATTTCATGTAGCAAGCATGCTCTTTGTAATTACACAGTGTCACCAGAGCGGTCTGAATATCCAAATCTCTAAAACTTTCAGACTATTGCTTTAATTAAGCAATAATACATTTAAGGTTTGTGCTATAACGTGTAATATTGGCACTGCTATGCTTCCGCAGGCCTTACAGTGCATTATCGGCTGATAATGGCACTCATAGAACACCTCTTAGCCAATCACATTGCAGGGTCAACTAAATGTGGTATAATGAATTATTTAAATGGTAACTTTTACTTCTACATCAGTAATTATTGTTTTTATGCAGCAATATTTTACTTAAAAGTTATATTTTTACCCTACTCTACCCACCTCTTAACACACACAAATAAGCATACACAGAATTCTGGGTATGACATGCTTTTTGTACAGGTAAAGGAAAACTCACCCCCTGAAAGTGGTATATAAGAGATGCGGAAGCTGTCAATTGAGTCATCGGGGACGTGCC
Source organism: Astyanax mexicanus (assembly GCF_023375975.1). NCBI lineage: Eukaryota > Metazoa > Chordata > Actinopteri > Characiformes > Acestrorhamphidae > Astyanax > Astyanax mexicanus. The sequence goes on along the minus strand of NC_064408.1, from coordinate 21,616,876 downwards.
ACTCGACAACAGCTGAGGTGTCAGTAACATCAGAGAAGTGAATGCTCCGTGGAGCTCCAAGGCCTGGTACAAAGGATAACGAAGTAGAATAACGAAGAAAAAAAAGAGAAAAACAGCACAGTGAATTCAGGGAAAATAAAATAGATCAGTGAGCCTGGACGTGAATATAATGTATAAGTTCCTGGAAAATAAGAAGAACTGGACGAGAAAAACATTCCTGGAAAAGAGAGAATTAATCAGCAGCACTGAGAATCAAACCCTAGAGGGAACGATCATTAGACACAAAAAGACAATCAGGCACAAGGTTACTTTTTAGGACATTCAACAAATCAGTCTGCATGACAGGTAAGTCTGATTTACAGTATTTGAGTGCACAGACACATTAGTTTGCATGCTGGAAAAATGCCTCGGTTTTCATTTTTGAGTTTCATTATAATGGTTATTAGTTCACAAAGATTTACAAGGGAAGCTGTCCCTGTATTCATCCACATTCATCAACACAAACCAATCCTCTACGAGCTTAATCACGTGCAAGGTTAAACCCCAGACTCAAATGCATCCTGATGATACCTTTAAATTATTCGATGTGAGTAGGAAACCGATACATTCATAACGCAGAACAAAAACAGATCCTACTTCATACATCACAAACGTTCATCATACAAATTAGTCATTTCAGGCCCAGAGAAGATGCAAATATATGTATATAAGTAAGAAATCCGGTAAATAATGTATAAATGGACAGAATGTTATTCACAGTTCGAATCATGATAATTACAATTATTATCAGTTTGATATAAGAATTACAGCCGATGCTTAGAACAACCGCTAATTAAACCTAGTTAACATAGAGGGCTGGAGGTTTGATTCCCTTTTTCAGGCAGGAGCACCGCTGCTGTACTGTTTAGTGGTTTTGAACACCATGTTTATAATGGATATCTACATATTTGTATTGATTAACGTCCCTATCCTACAACTTAATATACACTGGCATGCCAAATATCATGGGATAGCAGTAGATAAATTGATCTTAAAATATTACTTCAGAGTGAAGTTTGAGAAAGCCCACACCACCTGTATAAGTTGTGAGGTGAAAACATCGCAATGGGAATACATCATAGAAGGCAATACAACCAACAGTGGACAGCGCAGTGGGTGGTAATGAACAGAATGAGCAGACAAGCGTCTCAAACTGATATTACACATATATCCCAGAGGTCAGAGCAGCAGTCTTTAGCTTTAGTTGGACATGGCAAAGTAACAATTAACCAGACACAATAAAAAATAAAATATATATATATACTGTTTCATAATATTTGGCATGTCAGTGTATGTAACTCTAAATGTCTATGATTACATTGCACTCCATAGATAGACTATGACAGTAATGTAAACTCTGATATTGGCAGCAGCATGGTGTTAATTATCGGTTGTTGCATCGGCCAAGAATTTCCATATCAGTGCATCCCAAGCACACCGTGATCTCAAAATACACTTACAGATGAGGGATGATGTAAAACAGTACCTGTTCTGGCAACAGCTGTAATGGGCTGGGAGCGATGTTCCTGTGTGAAACCATATAGCTCAATTTCATACTCAGTCCCCCCAGAGAGATTTGTCAAAACCTTGGTTCTCTCATTGCCAGGGATATTGTACTCTCGTGGGAAGGTAACCTTTTTGGAATCCCTGACTTTAATCGCATATCGATCAAAGATGTCATCAGCCGTCCAAGAAAGGCGGAAGCTCTCCGGTGTGATATCCGACACAAATAGGTGCTCGATCTCAGGCTCGGCCTCTGGTTTGACAAGAGGAAAATGTTTTTTTTCTCTTTTTTCTCTCCTTTTTTCAATGTCAAAGGACACAATCATCATCCCAATCGGCCATGCCTTAAAATGCAAGTGCCAGTGGCTCCATCGTTTGAGGATACATGCAACCACTAATTTTCACAGCTCATCCACAAAAAACAACAGATGCAAAGTGCATCAGAATTGGGAAGAAGGCTGGATCAGACCATGCCCCTGTGTTAAAAGTCACAATAGTCACAATTAAAATAATGCTAAGTGAGTTTACTGATGTCATTTTCTAGAGGTCAGTGTCGATTAAAGATTTAATTACATTTTTTGCAAAGATAATTGCTTACATAGTACCTAAGCATGTAATTATTTACAAGTAAAGTATCATTACATCACTGGTAAAGTATGTATTTAAATTATATTACCATCATATACCAATGTGTATACATGTGTATACACAGTGTCCTTGGTTATTGTAAAACTAAATGATGGGAAGCCTTTCTAGACTAGCTTCGTCAAAATATTACCCTACACACTTCCCTTTGCAGATCCTGACATCAATAAAGATGCAAATATGCAAGCTTCTTTGACATGAGTGTATTTCTGTTTTCTAGGATCTCGTACAAAGAAATTAAGTAAAGTTAAATATTGTCTGCAATTTGTGATTTATTTCTAACATCTCATGCTATGGATTTTGTAATGTTTCTTTTAGCTTACTGAGAGTTACCAAGACTAGAAAACAGTTTAAATATGGCAACAACAGATTTGATTGCACATATTTTTATCGTCTAAATATTCAATATGCTCGGAAAAGAGATATATAATATAGATCCAAATCAAATAAACTTCAATGAATGTTTGTTTAAAATGGTAAAATCTTAGTGAATGTATGTGTTACCAGAGGTGGAAAAAGTACTGAAAAATTGTAATTAAGTAAAAGTACCTTTACTTTGCTAAAATTAAGTAAAGTAAAGTAAAAGTAAAAGTACCCATCTGAAAATCTACTCGAGTAAAAGTAAAAAAGTACTCAATTTAAAATGTACTTTGAGTAAAAGTTACATAGTTACTTTTAATTATTTGATGTAAAAAAGTAAAACAAATCATAAATTCAATTGTTTTTAATAAACAATTATTCCACATAATAATTTGGATCTTTCAGGCAGTTTTTGTTCAGACCAGCCCATAAAACATTTTCAAGAATAAGTGGCATAGGTATCTTTGATCCATTTTTTTTTTCTTTACTTTTAAAAAGTTTTGGTCATATAGGTGACTATAAACTGTTTTTTTACAGTTTTACAGGTAATTGTCATATTTTAACTTGCCATTGCTATGCTTTAACTGCTATTTACTTGTTTTTTTTTTAATTCAACAGATTGTTTAATAATAAAAATACTTACCACCACTATTTTAAAAACTACTTTAAAAATTACAAATTACTCATAAAATCTTCTCAATTACAGTAACTGTAAATGTAATTCATTACTTTCCACCTCTGTATGTTACATATTGTAAGACCTTTGATAGAGAGATAAATGGCAAACAGTGGGACATAACAAACCTTTACATAAGTTCAATCCATGTTACAGTTTCAGATCCACTTTTAACACTTTCTATTTGTGTGGTGTACATTAGAGTATATGACCAAATGTTTGTGGACACCCCTCGTAATGCAAGCAATTAGCTATACTCATAGTTAACACCCTATACTTTGGGATTAGTTGGGGATCTGAGGATGAGGTGAAGTGGTGATCATCCATCACCCTGACCTCATTAATGCTCTTGTAGCTGATGTTCCAAACTATAGTAAAAGCTTCCCTGGAAAGTAGAGGCATTTAATCCAACACAAGCAGGATAAACCATTTTTAATACCCCCCTTGTAAAAGAACTATATACACTATATATATTTTCTATCAACATATTTAATTTAAGGCATTGCTTACACATTATATTAAATTGAAAATGCACTTTTAGTATTCTTCACTTAATTTAAACTTACTTTTAATGCTCTTTAATTAGCAGTTGCCTCAATACTTTGGTTTTGGTATTATTTACTGCTTAGATAGGCAGGTACACAAATGTTTGCTTGTAAATAGAGTTGCTTAAATTTCTTCAATGTGCCAGTCCATAACCAATTAAACATAAAGCCCACTGTTTCACAACTCTCTCAATCAAAGGATCTGCTGTAACCCATCTAGAATTGTCCCAAATCTTACAGATCTTTGGCTATGAAAGTCCCACAAGCAACCAGAAAGCTACCGGAAGCAGAAAAAACAAGGTACCTGTCACAGCTTCTGTGGTAACTGGGAGGGACTGCAGCCCAGACCCTGAAACTCCAGTCAAACTGATCTCATAGCCAATGCCAGTAATCAAGCCCCAGACATCCAAAGAGGTCTGGTTTCCTGGTACCAGGAACTCCTTTGGTTCCAGCAGTCGACCAGAATCTGACACTTTCACTTGAAAATGCCTGAAGCCTTCGCTGGACCGTGCCGTCCAGAACACCCGGAAACCGTATGGAGTAATTTCTGTTACTGTGAGGTTTTCCACTTTGGGTAATGATGCTGGAGTGGTTGGCCCAGGTTTCAATTGGGATCCGCAGATGCCAGAGTATCAGAATGGGGGGAATAGTAGTGAGATGCAAAGTTGATTCTGCAGTGATTGCAAAAGTCAAAATAGCTTGTCATAAAAGTTACGAAACTATACTACAGTACTTTAAAACTACAGACATAAAATATTATATCAGAAACCTAAATATAAAAACTTAACAGGCCTATTCTAACAATATCATAGCCATATAGTTTTCTGATATATAATTGCCCCAACACCATCCAGTTATAAATGATAGAATTCATACATAAAATATAGAAGATACTGCATTAAAGCACATACAGTATGTTAGTTAACTTGTATATCAATCTTAGAACTCAATTAGAATAAAATAATTTTACTTTAACTTCTATACTTCTTGCATAAATTTCACATTTTGGAAATGTCACATTCGATTTTTGCAGGACAGTAATGACTTTTTTCAGTCTGATCCTATCACAATACCACACACTCCCAGGCACTGCAGATGTGTTAAAATATTCTAATATTAACATTTTCAAAGGTGCAAAAATATATGATTCAAGCAGTAGGATATATCATCTATGTTGTTTTGTTAAATACACTTTTTGAATGGGATGTAGGAAAGTGGAGATCCTTTTTTCTAATTACGCAATTTCCTTACAACATAGGTCCAAGCCTACATGACCATTTAGTGACTTTTAAGAGTGAGGTCAAAAATTTAGCAGTAAAGGTGGCTAAAACAACTCTACTGATTGTTAAATATCAGCCGAGATTGCACAATTCAATAGTTAACAATAGTGGTATTCCACATCTTGGCTGAGTCTAGATTAATACAGGCACAGCTAGATGGCTATTTGTTTGGAATGTGCAATAATCAACCAATTATTCTATTAAAATGTTACAAATTGCATACATGAGGTACGTAGACTGATTTACGTAGCTTTTAAAATAACAATTTACAATAAAAAAATGCCTGTTGCAACTGTTTCATTCTATTGATTGAAACTGTTTAGTACTTTGTATGCTTATTAAATTTAATGTATAATTTAAGCAGAAAATTTGCTTTTATTTTATTATATTTCTTAATTTAGGTGATTGACGTGGTAAAAAAAAATCATCTGAGAGTGGGGCAATTAGACAGCTTGTTAATAGAATTAACCTGGTACAAAACATTGTTTATTTGCATACTTTTCATACAAGATTAGTTGATTGTTGAGAACTGTGTTGATTATATATTTATAATATATCTAATTTGTCATGTTATGATTAACCAGCTAGTTTGCCAGCATAAAGTATGTTTTCATCCTGTCCAAATAGTACTGTATTTACAGTTACGCTAAGACTATTGAAATCATAGGCATGCTAGAGAAGTTATATTGTACCTGTGGTGGCATTAAGGGAAACTGGAGGGGTATAGCGACCATGAGAAATGCCGTAAAACACCACATCATAGACCGTCGAGTCCACAAGGCCAGGTACTGTTACATTTCGGGTCGCGCTCAAAGGTTTCAGCTCAACTACATCATAAAACTGCTCCCGGTCACTGACACGAATAAGAAAGCCATCAAAGTGCCCTTTCACCGTGCTCCAGGACAGTGTGAAGTTGTTGGGCTGTGTATCAGACACCACTACCGGGCCCAGAGTGGGCTTGGGTTCTGAATGAAAAACAATTTATACGTGAGAAATCTAAAGAGAACACTAAGTGAGTGTTGCAAGCACAATTTTGCACAAGTTTGCTTTGAAATAGAATATTTTGAATAAGTAGATTAATAATTTAGTCATTAGTATTTAAGACAAACTGTATATGGGAGAGGGGTGATTTGAGAAAATAGGTTTATACTGAGCTATCTGCTGCATTGTGGGGTGCGTTTAAACCAACCTGGTTTGATTTGGTTCTTTGGTCAGACAACAAGATGTGTTTGCAGCCCAGACCAACTAAACAATGGTCCGAAATCTAAATACACTTTGCTTGCATGCCAATTACACAACAGTATAAGTGTAACAGCACATGAGCTCCATTATTCAATACATTTATTCCTATTTATAACAGAAATGAAAGAAATTTGCGTATAATCTGTTTACTTTATTCTGCTGCATAACACATGTGCACAAAAAAATTGTGGAATTCTGGTAAGGAGGCAAAATTCGGCACAACACCTGGAAAGGCAACGCCCCAAATTCCAGTACAGTTCTGTTAAAAAATATTTGCTCCATTGATTTATTTTATTTTTGCTCTTATGTCATATTTACACTTTTCAGATTATCAAACAAACTTTCATCAGACAAAGATAACTGTCACACTTCCTGCATCTTTTTCTTCTTTAATGGACTGCAATACCCAGAATCCCACTCCATCTCACACTACAGTCACATGCCCCTCTCCAGCCAACAATGGACAGCTCCCGCTCTTTGTCACCTGACGTTTAGTCCCCTGCAGCTGAAATTGATTAGTGACTCCTTTCACCTGTGCTTGATTGTCTTTGTATGTATATAAGGCCTGTTTGTCTCACTTGCTCCTTGAGGTATTGCCTTTTTTTCTTCTGTTTGACTTTCGTTGTTTTGAACCTTCTTCTGTTCTTGGATTTACCCTTTTAATCTGCCCCTTTGCTGTGATTACTGGATTTTCACTGGTTAGATTTTTTTAACTTTTGCCTGATTTTTGACCTAATCTCTGCCTGATCCCTATGTCCTTGTTTTTGCTGTGTGTTTTTGATTTGGCCTGGCTTTTTGACCACTCATTTGGATTACCCTTCAAATATTAAACCGCTTTGCTGGTTTTACATCTGCGAGCAACTGGTTTGTCCTGAGAACGTGACAATAACATGAATAAATATAAAAATTAGTTTTTGAATAATTCTTGCATTTATTAAGGGAAAAAAGCGAAAGCTGTCTTTTACAAACAGAGATACATGGAACTAACATGGAACTGGTGAACTTTCCCAGGAGTGACTGGTCTACTAAAACTACTCCAAAAAGGCATGGACAACTCATCTATGAGGTCAGAAAAGAACCCAGAACAACGTCTTAAGAACTGCAGTCATCTAAAATCTGAATTGTGTAAGTATGATTAAAAAGCAAAAACAAGCCTGTAGGGGGACAAATACTTTTTCACAGCACTGTATATCTTAAGTCTATTTCTTAATGGAATAAATTAGATTCAAAGAATCCATTGTTTTAATAATGGTTTAACATAAATGGATTAATAGCCAATGTTGGTGAGGAGTGACCCAATTTATCCTCATTCCATACTCTTACACTTTGTTCAAAATCACCCCTCCTCTCATACCTATTACAATAACTTTACTCTTTATTCAAATATTTCTTCAGATCAGTAAAGGCTACAGAAAGAAATGAATGCAGTACCTGTGGTGAACACAGCGGTCAAAGGAGCGGAGTTGCGGTTGCCAGATGTAGCGTACAGCTTGACGTGGTACTGTGTGTCTCCTTTAAGCCCACTCAGCACTGTGGAGCGCACCTGGATGGGCAGAGTACGCCCCATAGCCTGCGAGGGCAAAGCAGACTCTCTCACCTCGACTATAAAGTTATCATACATCTTTTCTCCCATCCGCCAGGAGAGAGACAGTCTGTCTGACGTAACGTTAGAAAGAACTAGGCCGGACAATTCCGGCTCTGCCGCTACAGAGGAAAGAAAGGCCAGCAGTGACATTTTGGTTCAGTAGGACATCGCTTTCTCACACTGCTGTCTTCTGGTACCAATCGTACACTTGAATTTTGGGACTGAAAGCAGGCATACTTGACATGACCTTACTTCTAGCTCATGCAAATGGAGAAAATAAAAAACTGCAAAAGGCGAAAGCAGGCATGCCCAGTTAGTTACCTGTGGTTGCAAAAGCACTGACGGTGTGTATTCTCCTTCCCTTCACAACTCCACTGAGGTAGGCTATATAGTCAGTGCTCGGCCTCAGCCTACTGACCTGATAAGAGCTTGCATTGCTCGACAGGTTATATTCAGCTGGCTCCGTCCGCCAGCTGGAATCTATTATCTCCAGAGTAAACCAGTCAACATTTCCTTCAGTGCCATTCCAGGAAAGGAAGAAGCTCTCTGATGTCACATTAGACACGTGTAGCTTTTCAATCATTGGTGCACTCGCTAAAGAGAGAAATGTATTAGGATTAACACGCTGAAGAGCTGACAAGCAGATGGGGTTGAAACTACACTCTTAAAATAAAGGTGATTTAAATGGTTCTTTGAGTGACGATGGAGTGGAAGAACTACCTCAGGTTCGTTTAGGGTAGTGGGATCACTTCCTTCCACAAAGATGAATAAGAATGAAAAATAAGAGACCACTTAAAAAATATGATTTTCTTTGATTTTACCAAACTGAAAACCTCTGGAATATAAATCAAGAGGAAGATGGATGATCACAGGCCATCAAACCAAGCTGAACTGCTTGAATTTCTGCACCAGGAGTGGCACAAAGTTATCCAAAAGCAGTGTGTAAGACTGGTGAAGGAGAACATGCCAAGATGCATGAAAACTGTGATTAAAAACCAGGGTTATTCCACCAAATATTGATTTCTGAACTTATGAAACTTTATGAATATGAACTTGTTTTCTTTGCATTATTTGAGGTCTGAAAGTTCTGCATATTTTTTGTTATTTCAGCGATTTCTCATTTTCTGCAAATAAATGCTCTAAATGACAATATTTGTATTTGGAATTTGGGAGAAATATTGTCCGTAATTTAAAGAATAAAAAAAAAAACAAAGTTCCTTTTAATCAAACATACCTAAATCAGAGAAACTGATTCAGAAACGGAAGTGGACTTTTTTCCAGAGCTGTATATATATATATATATATATATATATATATATATATATATATATATATATATATATATATATATAATGTTGAATAAATAAATACTGCTTGCCCAGTCTTAACTGTGGAGGAGAGAGACTTACATTAGATTCTTATTATTTATTTGGTATACTCTAAAGTTTGACACAAGCTAACCTAGCTAACTAAATACTGTGTCCAGTAGCCAGTGTACATACATTTTAAATAAAATGTGGATAGAAAACTATGCATAGGGCAATCTATAATCAAGGACAATATGATATCACTTTATTATCTTTCCTCAGGATCATTACTGAAGTTTCTGGAAACAGTAACCTTTGTTATTGTCAGAACAAATTGTGTGAAATTTTCTCTAGGCCCTCAACAGACTTTAGAATCACCACTGCATATATGGCATTTCTCAAAGAACCATCTGGAGCACCTTCAGTTTAAGAATGTACTTCTGAAACTCTCAAAGATCATAGAGCAAGAATCTGAGGCTTAACAGAAACAAAATGAGCAAATTGACAGAGAAAAATGAAGGTGTTTCCATAGATGCAATGAAGAAAGAAGACATAATAAAGATAAAATAAAATTAATGGCCAGGGGGAAAGTATTTAGATTTTGCATGGAGCTCTTTGCTGATGAGTACATATTCAGTCTGTAATTTTAAATTATTGTGCTTTAAATATATCTTAAGCCATATAACAAATGTCTAGGCCTATAGGACAGTTCTGCTAAAACAGGAAACATTGTATATGCTCTTAGTAGCAATATATTATAGTAGAATCTGTTATATTATAGGAGATCTATGCTATACACACAATTTTGCAGAGTTTATTTTTGTCTATGAGCTACTACAGTAAAACCTACTACTGTTTTAAACAGTGAAATGTTAGTTGTAACTACAGTGAATTAATTAAATGTGACACATATCCAATTAAAAAAACATAACCCCTAACAATCCACAGTCATGGCCATTCCTACATCTGGACTGGTAAAATTAGGGTTCAATATATCCATTACACTTATTTTCCACCCCTCCATTGAATGCATTCATTCATTTCTGGCATACAATAGCAGTTTGCTTAATGCAAAGGTTTGCTCTTACTTTGTGCAATCAGATTTTTTTTTCATGCCTTGTGTTCATGCCCTGTGTTTCCTTGTTATTTCCTAAAGGGGGTTCCACATGGTGCACTAATAAAACAGAGGCTTGTTTAACTGAGCCAAGCAGTTCACTCTGAGCTCACTGTGTTACGCTAATAAGGTCCAGGTGGGATCTACATCTACAGCTGTGTTACAGACGGGAGACTAATAAATTCCAATAACAGTCTATCACTGTCTGAGAACCTGTGTTAAAACTAAAGTAAACTTTTTTTTTTAAGTCATAAAGATAAGCATTCAGTTAGAACATGGGGAATGATGCAATGAACTGGCATGCTTATATTTATAGGCGTGAGAAAAGTCTAAGGTCACTGGTGGTCCTGTCAAATTGTAACATAATATACCTCACTCACTCATAATATACCTAACAATTTTATTTAAAGATCAACCTTTATTATTTTTAAATGTAAATTCTTGGGATCTGTAATTGCTCTTTCTGCCTATGTTCTGTGCATGCCTGTCCACTAGAGGGCTATCTGCACTGAAATCTTCATTGCCCTTTTTAAGGATGAGTATATCCAGATGTAGTGAGCATAAATTCCAGATTTAGCATATGGAGCAAACATTCGTTAAAATCCCAGGATTTTGGACGTGGCTGGATTATTTGACTAATTAATCCTCTGAATAAAGTTATATTCTGTGGTACACTGCAAAAAACTAAATTTAGCAAGTGCAATTTTCTAAATTTAAGGCAATAAATCTTATTTTCTTCTCTGATAAGACTTTTTGTCTTACTAAGCATCGTAAGTGTTCGATTATTTTGCTTATTTTAGGGATAATTATCTTAGGCATTCTTACTTAGAATTTGTACCTTATTTTAAGTAATTTGAACTCAAAATAAGCACAATCAAGCAGCGATCAAGTTATTCTGATTCCTGTGTCCACAAAAAGTGACTTTTTTGCTTGATTTAGGTGTTACCTCACTCATTTTGAGACTTTGCTTTTGCTTTTTGTAAGAAATCTTAGTAAGAAAAAATTGCCTACCCCATTGGCAGATTAATATACATATTTGTCTTAATTTGCATATATTTTGTCTAGTTTTTGCCAATGGATTTTTTGCAGTGTAGCTCTTAAAGCATTGCAATTCCTTGCAAAATAAATTTTATTTCTTCCAGAATCTAAATCTCAACATGGTACTAGTGGCAGATTACTGACATATGAATAATTACTTCTAAAGAAAAGTCTAAGATCTTCTGTGCCGGTAAATATCATTGAGCAAATATCATGAGTCTTACAAAAAGTCAAACTGACACAGAAGGGATTCTAGGATCAGAGTTTTAGGAGTGCAGAACACCCACAGAACACAGCCCCACTGTCCTCTCTATCCTCTTTATAAAAATAACTATGGGCTGTAAATGAAATTGAGAAGAGTTTCCAGGAGGGGTGAGTGTGTCATAAAAGAAGAAATATAATAATTCACATTCAAATCAGACCCACAAACTATTATGTGAATGGGGACAACAGATATGAAGATAAAACTGTTGGGCACATTTCTTTTTCTTTTTTTATCTGATACAGACATACAGTAAACAGATAGTACTAGTCTAGCACAATGGCTTTAATATAAACACAGACCGACCAATGACTGCAGAGCTAACCTCTCTCGCTCCTGTTCTCACAGAGTGTAGCTTACTACATTAAAAACACGTTAGCTGATTACAGAGTGCGGTTTGATGGTGTGCATGCATATATTTACCGTTTACACTCAAAAAAGGGTTTGAAGTTTTTGACTGAATGATGCACGGTTTTTGACAACACAAATTCCAACTGCGACTGATTAAGACAGCTCAATTAAAAGCAGATAGATAAATTACAAACAGACAAAACTCCTCCATATTAAACGAAATGCAAATACCTGTGATTACTTCTTCAATGTAGAAAGGTCCGAGGACGGAGCCCTGATGCACTCCGTACAAAGCAATCGTGTATGAGGTGTTTGGGATAAGACCAGGCACACCCAGGCTAAATACATCACCAGATACTGACAACTTCTGCCTCTCTGGACCTTTTGAGTTTGTCACCTCAATCACAAAGTTCTCAAAGACAGTGCCCTCCTCAGTATTCCAGGTCACATTGAAGCTGTCCCATGATACATCAGACACAATGACTTTCCCGATTCGGGGCTTATTTTTCTCTGACAGATAAAGAGACAAGACTGAGATGCATTACTTATGAACAGTGGCAACGTCCTTCAACCTTAACACACGGTGCATGAGATGGACAGGAGGAATGGCTCAGGTAAGCAAGATGTAATGAGTGTTGGAAACAAAGATAAAAATAGGTAGAGGTTATTTTTTAGACTGGGTTAGAAATGGATGCGTTTCTTCTGGTGTCTTCAATAGCTTTTATCTAGACTGCTATTTACCACAGATGTTGTTGAACTGTAACACTGATCTAAGGTTTATGTTTATATTACCAGACTTTGTGAAGAGATCAGATTAATGACTCTTGAAATGTGAACGTAGCCTAAATTGCCTACCAATTTAGTTGATCTTATTCAAACTCTGAAACTGAAGTAATTTATAGAAAAAATAAAAATAATGCTTGTAATGCTACTTTCCCATGACATTTTTCTTTATTTTACTTGTATCTACCAATAATACTGTACTTTTACTGTAATAAACCAACAACACTATTTAGGAACAGCACCAAAACAAAAAAGGTAGATCTAATCTGATTTCCCCTCCATAGGAAAGATTCTAAAGATGTGAAATATCTAAGTGGTGTATTGTGTATTTAGAAAGGAATGGTCAATTATAAAGATTTAAGTCATTTTTTCCAGGTCATGTCATAGTGGTGTATTGCTTCCAATGTGCCAAGAACTGCAAAACTAGAATGTTCCACCCCCCAGAGGACATGCACACGGTGGCAGCTCAGAAACTGAAAGTGACTCATTGATAAAAGGAGTGAAAGGAAGCCACATGAATAGATTTTGATCTGATGAATCTCTACTATGGTGATAGTAACAACATATACAATAGAATTAATTGAATTCTGACATATATTTTAATTAAAGTACACAATTAGCAGCACTGTTTCCGTTTATAATTTTCTCTGCATCAGAAAATGAGCTTGTTTTACAACAGCGAGAATGTGAATGATGATTTTCTCTGCTGTGTGAAGCACTGGTGTTAGCACTGTAGCCTTTGGGTCTGCATCCCAATGAACTGCGACTGTTCTGAGTGAAACAGAGAGTGTGAGGCAATATTACCATACATTACCATAAATTCATGTGCTAATGTATTGCAGTGGGTGTTCCCACAAGAGATAAAAAGAAACAAATGGTTTTTCTACTGGTTTGTGCAAGTCCAAAGTGCCTAAAAGCCTGGAGTGTTTAAAATGTGCACATTAGAAGTGCCTCTTAATGGTTGCTGCGTATAGTTGATCATTATTGTTATTATTTCTATTACTAATATTTTCACATATTCCCTAAAATACTGAGTAAAAAGTAATATTAGGTAGTCCCAGGTAGGTCCATTCTTCAGTATGGGAAAGATCAGGGAAACTACTTGTAAAATTAGCTGTTCAGCATCATAGATCAGGCAGTTTTCAAAATATGACTTAATGACAGGAAAAGTTCAACTTTCTCCGGCAACTGAACAACTATAAAAGTAGGTTGAATTGGGCATAAGGCTACATTTCTTTGTAAAACCACAGTTCAGTGACTTCCCCAAACTAGGATTGTACGAAAATATTTAAGTGCAGAACTATTGTGATATTTTTTTATTTTGCAATACTGCATTGATTTAAAAAACAAAGTATTGATTTTTTTTTTATCTTATTTTACATGTAAAGATTGGTGTCAGACAGTGCATCATTTTGTGTTGTTTTAGCCTTGACTACTAGATAGCAGTGTTGTACTCACTGTACTGTTGTCTTCTGATCTGACTGCATAAAAATAATTTTATTTTAAATATATTTAAACAATTTTACAAATATAATACTGAGATTGTTTATACAATACACAAACTAACAACTATATGCGAGGTAGTCGCTGCTGTGGTTAGATCACATGTGGATGTTCCATCACTGGGATTTTTGACAGAAGGTTTCAATGTCCAAAAAAGACAAAAATAAAGCTTTAAGCTCCTGTAGAGCAGCACCCTACTGCATCTGGGACAATATGCGGCTGATGTTCTTCCAATGACCCTAAGAGTCTTGTGAGGATACTTTTGGCCCTTAAAACTTGAGATTTTAGCTCAGTGTCTGGAAGCTGCAAGACTGTTTCTGGATCTCCCAGCAAGGCAAAACTCCAAAGTTTACCTCCAAATCCAAAAATAGTTCCCTAACTGCATAATCACGTTTTTATAGTGGCTATCCCAGACTTAGATGACAAAGCTGAAAAGCAGAACACACGACCAAGGACCAAAGGATTTGAATAGTCCAGAGAGATTTTGTATGTTTTTATATTCATTTATATGTTTTCCCACGACCTCTAGGATTACAATATAAGACTATACCTATACTATAAGATTTTGGTAAAGGGAGGGTACAGAAAACACCAAATATTTTGGATGCACCAAATATTTGGCAATCAAAATGATTCAGCTGAAAATAGCAAAATAGCACTGCTGGAGTACACTTATGACTGAAATAGCACTGTTGAGGTACATTTATGACTGGAATAGAACTTCTAAGGTTTATTTATGGCTGAAATAGTGCTGCTGAGGTACATTTATGATGAACATAGCACTGCTGAGGTACATTTATGACAGGCATAGCACTGCTGAGGTACATTTATGACTGAAATAGCACTGCTGATGTACATTTATGACTGGCATGGCACTGCTGAGGTACATTTATGAGTGAAATAGCACCTCTGAGGTACATTTATGGCTGAAATAGTGCTGCTAGTACAGTTATGACTGGAATAGTGCTGTTGTGGTACATGTATGACTGAAATAGCACTGCTAAAGTACATTTATGACTAAAATAGCACTGCTGAGGTACCTTTATGACTGGAATAGCACTGCTGAGGTACATTTATGACTGGATTAGTGCTTCTAAGTTATATTTATGACTAAAATAGCACTGCTTATGTACATTTATGACTGCAATACTACTGCTTAGATACATTTAAGACTGAAATAGTGCTACTGAGGTACATTTATGACTGGGATAACGTTGCTTAGATACATTTACAACTGGAATAGCACTGCTATGGTACATTTAAGACTGGAATAGCACTGCTTACATAATTTAAGAATGAAATAGTGCTGCTGAGGTACATTTATGACTGGAATAACATTGCTTAGATACATTTACGACTGAAATAGCACAGCTTAGATACATTTATGACTGGAATACTACTGCTTAGATACATTTAAGACTGAAATAGCATTGCTGAGGTACATTTATGGCTGGAATAGCAGTGCCGAGGTACATTTATGACTGGATTAACATTGCTAGTACAGTTATGAATGGAATAGTCTGCTACATTTATGACTGAAAAAGTGCTGCTGAAGTACATGTATGACTAAAATAGCACTGCTAAGGTCCATATATAAATGGAATAGCACTGTTTATTGTTTCATTTTGTTTGGCTATGATTTAAAACAAACATTGTGTTGCTTCTCTACTAATCATAGTGTGTGTGCCAAAAAATGCCACAAATGTTATTCTTTTAGAGTAAATGAAAGCTAAGGATAACTGTTCACAACTATATACCTGCAGAACTGAATCCCATATTATGTTAATGTTAGGTATCTGATGTCTCCACTGATTTGTAATTATGTTAGCAAAGATAATGAAAGAGAATGTTAAATGATAGTGTTAAATGAGTAAAGAGTGAAGAAAGAAGCATAATCCATGTACCTGTCTTTGCACGGGTTTTGACTGGTTGAGATTTCTTTCCATCCAACAGCCCATGCAATGTAACATTATGTCGTTTCTTGGGGACCAAGCCGTCAATTTGTTTTTCCCTCACTTCTCCCAGAACATTTGATGTGTTACTTTTGGACAGATTTGAAATTGTCTGAGGCTTAACAGAAACGCTTACATTTCGTGAAAGGTCTAGACTTGTATTCTTAAGTTTAGAATCCGCTGCCACAATTGTTGGTTTCTTAATTGTTGTATAGGGAGGATCTTTTGTAGGAACCCCCATTTGAGAGGTTTGCAGCTTGGTGGGTTTCTTAGTTATTGGAGTATAGGGCGGGTGTGGTGTAGGAACCCCTACTTGAGAGGTTGATAACTTGGTTGGTTTCTTAGTTATTGCAGTATAGGGAGGCTCTGGTGTAGGAACCCCCATTTGAGAGGTTCCCAGCTTTGTTGGTTTCTTAGTTATTGCAGTATAGGGAGGATATTTTGTAGGAACCCCTATTAGAGAGGTCTGCACCTTGGTGGGTTTCTTAGTTATAGTGGTATTGGAAGGATCTGGTGTAGAAACCCTAATTTGAGTGGTTGACAGCTTGGTTGGTTTCTTAGTTATTGCAGTATAGGGAGGAACTGGTGTGGGAACCCCCATTTGAGAGGTTCCTAGCTTTGTTGGTTTCTTAGTTATAGCAGTATAGGGAGGATCTGGTGTCGGACCCCCCATATGAGAGATTCCCAGCTTGGTTGGTTTCTTATTTATTGCAGTATAAGGAGGGTCTTTTGTAGGAACCCCTTTTAGAGAGGTCTGCAGCTTGGTGGGTTTCTTAGTTATAGTGGTATTAGAAGGATCTGGTATAGTAACCCTGATTTGAGGGGTTAACAGTTTGGTTGGTTTCTTAGTTATAGCCGTATTAGGAGGATCTTTTGTAGGAACCCCTATTAAAGAGGTTTGCTGCTTGGTGGGTTTCTTAGTTATAGTGGTATTAGAAGGATCTGGTATAGAAACCCTGATTTGAGGGGTTATAAGTTTGGTTGGTTTCCTAGTTATAGCCGTATTAGGAGGATCTTTTGTAGGAAGCCCTATTAAAGAGGTTTGCTGCTTGGTGGGTTTCTTAGTTATAGTGGTATTAGAAGGATCTGGTATAAAAACCCTAATTTGAGGGGTTGACAGCTTGGTTGGTTTCTTAGTTACAGCAGTATAGGGAGAAACTGGTGAAGGAACCCCCATTTGAGAGGTTCCTATCTTCGTTGGTTTCTTAGTTCTTGCAGTATAAGGAGGATCTTTTGTAGGAACCCCCCTTTGAGAGGTTGACAGCTTGGTTGGTTTCTTATTTATTGCAGTATAGGGAGACTCTTTTGTAGAAACCCTGATTTGAGAGGTTGGCAGCTTGGTTATTTTCGTAGTTATTGCAGTATAGGGAGGATCTGGTGTAGGAACTGTGATTTGAGAGGTTGACAGCTTGGTTGGTTTCTTAGTAATTGCAGAATAGGGAGGATCTGCTGTAGGAACCCCGATTTTAGAGGTTGGCAGCTTAGTTGGAGGAGTTGCGATGTTTAACGCAACAACACCTGAAGAGGTCGACTTTGCTGCTAAACAAAAACACATTATAAAAAAGAAAGACTGTTAAAGGTACAGCACAAAATGGAAATTGAACGAGACATTGTGAACCTGTTGAAAGAAGATAATGTTAGATGTTCATTTGAGAGTATCAACACATCGTCGCTGTCCAATGAAAAACATGTATCTCCAGAACAGCAATTTTACAGGAGAGGGACAAAACATTCTTAAGTTTCAATGGAAGTCAATGTAAAAAGAGTTTATTTCAGGTCATTATAGAGAATTTGTATTGGTCCATTCATCAAGACATTTTGCCAACTAAAACTAAAAATCGACAAAAATGGAGACACTTGTTTTTCATTGGGTGATAACAACATATAAATCAAGCTAAAATACACTATATGTACAGTATAAGCTTGTGGACATACCTTCTAATGAAATCAATCAACGACTTTACATTGCACCCATGATACACATGTGCAAATGGACACACACACACAATTTACTTAACCCTTTCAAGTACTACCAATAAAATAGGACTTTCTAGAGCAGATAATTGGGATAGGGAGGTTGGGGATGACGTTGGGTATTGATCATCCAACATCCTGCTCTCATTATTGCTGTTGTCACTGAATGCAATCAGAGCCTCACAGTAATGGTTAAATGGCCAACATTTTGTAGAACATCTTCCCAGGAGAGTACAGAACATTATTCCAACAAATCCATGACCATCTTATATTTTTAGGACCCATAAAACACAAAATAAGTATGTGTCCATATAGAGTCTTAATCATGGTTTTCACTACTACTTCAGGTCCTGCAACTTTAGCATATTCTATGGTCCAAGACTATTTTGGTCAATTGCTGGGCAAAGGGCAGGCACTGGTTTGCAGGTTAGGTGTGCTGAGGCGTGCTCTTAGCTTTTTAATAGAGCCAGGAAGAGCATGATTGCTGGAAAATCCAGCATCCAGAACACTCAATCATTAATGTCCAACTATGACAAGTCATTAATCCTTGAGGTTTCCACGAAGACTGCCAGATAGGGCACATGGCAATCTTCAAGCAGATGAAGAAGCCATAATATTTAGAAACTGGACAGTTTACACTGCAGGTTTTAGTGACTTTTTCTGTTGCAGAAGCCAAAGCTTCAAGATACAGTTTTACTGTAATCTGTAGTGACTTTTGAATTGCCTCGTGTGACCACTTATTTGCTTTTACGAGTGAACTATATCTGATTTCAGTGTAAAATGACCTCTGTCTTGAAATGACATCAGTCTGTGAATGAGTAAAACAGCACACCGAGTTATGTACAGTGGTGCTTGGAAGTCTGTGAACCCTTTAGAATTTTCTGTATTTCTGCATAAATGTGACCTAAAGCATAATCAGACTTTTCTAAAAGTCATAAACATTGATTAGGAGGAAACCTAATAACGTAAAAGAGCTGAAATTGTTTGGTTCAAAGAAATAAGATAAAAAAAAACTCAAAGCTGATGTGCAGGACTGATCAACAGTTTCCAAAAACACTATATACTAAAAGCAAAGGTTCACATAAATTTTGCCACAAATTCTACAGATATACTGGTCCTCAATACGTAAATGAACATGTCTATTTGTATCTCCCTTGTTTAATTTTGTTCTCCTTAACAATTTTGTTCTCCTTAAGATTTTAGTATCCATCTGATGACACAAAAAAATGCGTAAGGGTTCACAAACTTTTACCATACTAAGGTGCTAAAGGACGCAGTTCTAAAACGTCATTTGTCTAAAACAGTGTCAAAAAAAGTGAATGCATATAAAGCAAAGGTCCGCCATTTCTAAAGTCTTCTAATGATTTTACAATGCTAAATAGCTGTTAACTGACCCTAAATGTTCAGACTGACCATAAACATTTTCCTATATCTGAGCCTGGCTGGAAATCTGTAAAAAATGATGGTGCGTATCACATTAACAGCTGCACAGGTGTCTCCAGTTTCCTAGCACATCATTAATGGTGCAGACACAGTTTTTGCAGGCTGGTGACAAATGCATCAAGAGAAAAACGCAAAAAATGCGTGGCATAGATGCATTTCATGGATTTTTTTTTTCTTGGGCAAAATATAGGAGCCATATAGGAGAAGAGCTATGAGACATGGTAGTGTCAGATAGAAAAAAAAAAGCTATACAAATGTACACAATAAAAACGAGTAAAAGTAGTCAGCTGAAATGAGACCTGGACCTTGAACCCTGTTTACTGTTTTTATTACTCTTTTTTACTAATGAAAGTGTAAATGTAACTGATTGACAATATACTAACAAGATCTACCAAGGACTAAAAAATAGATTCAAGGTCAAATCCTGGCAGGCATGTTTACAGGGTGTTTATACCGATAATGATCAATATATTTGTGCAGAAGATATTCTATAAAGTCTTACTGGGTTTTTGTTTAGTGCTTTTAATTTTCTTACAGGGATAAACATCTTTGTTCCTTAGAAACTTTGGAATTTTACATTGTAACTGTCAAGTATTATGTGTTTCTAGCACTAATGAGAGTCAGCAGATCCATCAAATGTGATTCTACACAGTGGCAAAGAGTGTGCTAACACCATATTTCTAAGAACTGGAGACTAAATATGTAGCAAAAAATACCCAGAAAAGAAAGAAAAAATAGGGATTTGTTTGCTCAGACATTAATTATCATCATAAATCACTAGTGTACTAAAGTATCATTTAAAACATCAAATCTCTCTCACTCACCTGTGGATGCAGTAATAGTAGCTGAGGCACTTTTCCTCCGACCTCTTTCTGCCACCAGAGAGATGGTGTATTGTATGCCAGGCACTAGATTTTTACGAGTGTGGGTAGTGGCCACAGCGGGCACCTCCACTTCCTTTCGTTTACCATCAGGGGAAACAAATGCCAGCCTGTAGTTAGAGATTTTGGCTTTAGGTCTTTTCCAACCCACAGTCATTGAAGTTTCTGTGGATTCACGTGCCTCTAGGTCTCGTGGAGCATCAATATCTTTAGAGTTGGGATGAAGAGGAAGATATGAAGAACAAATTAAACATTTGACAAATTTACAATTCACACTGCACACCTATATATTCACTTTCCACTCACTTTCCAACATGTCTTAAAAACATAAGTAAGTAAATATAAACCAATGGTGATAGAAAATGTGAATGCTGTGGTTAAATTTTCTCTGTTCTGTATAAATAAAGGCAAAAAATGTCTGCCATGTTGTCAAATTTGCAGCTAGAACCTGTGTAGTTTAGAGCCTATACATACAGAATGATAAAAATGCAGTTCATATATACAGCTCTGGAAAAAAATGAGAGGCCACTTAAAAATGATAAGTTTCTTTGATTTTACCAAATTGAAAACCTCTGGAATATAATCAAGAGGAAGATGGATGATGACAAGCCATTAAAGAATTTATAGAATAAAACAAAATAGTTAATTTTACTCAAACATATACCTATAAATAGCAACAGCAAACTGAAGTGGTCTCTTAATTAAAAAAAAAATCACTACAACTTAGCTACTCCTTTAGATGGTTTGTTTCAGTCAGGTTGACAATAATGTTTAAAAACTGATTTCTGGGGGGTAAATAAAATTAGTTCCAATATTAACATAGATGAAGCAAACATTTCCCTGGAATTAAACACAGGAGATTGAAAGATTAGAGGATAGAAGGAAATGTATTTTTTTTAGCCAATGGAATATATACAGATGGGTGGAGCTAAAAAGAGAACTGCAACCAGCTAGTAGTTTTTTCAACAGACACACATTTATATTTTGTGATCTTACCTGTCATTGCATTAGTGGTGGCTTGCTGACTCTCTTTCTCTTTTTTAACTGCTGTTACTCCAATACCATACTCTGTTCCTGGCTTCAGGCCTGCAGTACAATATCAGCATTTATATGTATCATTCACCACAATAGGCAAAATACATGTTCGTCATGAAAAAGAGGTAATCAATATTTATTTCTCTGTTTATTTACATTTATTTAAAATGTATGGTTCATAAAAAAAGTTTAAATCTATCAATATACTCACCAGAAAGAGTAGCCTGTGATCTATTCCCTGATCCCCTAGGGATTATATCTTCACCATGACTACCTCCAACAACAGGACCGTATTTGATACGGTAGCCATCTACAGGTGCACGGCTATTTTGCCACTCCACAGTAATGCTGTCATCTGTCTGATCCACAGTCTGGAGACCATGAGGAGCATCCAGGCCTGCAGCACAGTGAGACAGTGAGGGCATCAGGATTTAAAAAATGCATTTTAGTTATTATATCACTAAAATAATAATTAAAAATTGGGTTTTAAACAGCTAACTGACAGAAAAGCTCTTTCTGATCGTGTCATATGCAAGATAATTGAATATTGATGAGAAACTGACCCTACAATGCAAAAACACATGCTAAAAAACATTCTACATGTAATGGGACAGGAAATAATTTATTATCATGTCCCATGACTTGACTTCTGCAGGCCTCCTGCATAGAATATGGATGTGATTTCTGTATGTCTATTCCATGCCTGTCAATTCACACTGACAATTCTATTCAATAATAATATTCAGCAATGTATTCCCAGAACAATTGCAAGATAACACCTCACAACTTATATAGACATGGGCATTCTCAAGCGATCCCCTGAGCTAACACTTCATGGTTAATTCACAAACTGCTATCCAATAGCCATTTTTTTTGGTATTAAGGTTTAGCCAAGGCTGATAATGGCAAAGTAATAAATAAATGGTACAAAAGGGATAAATAAATATATGCATTTCTTATAACAGCCTATAAAATCCTTTTTTTTCCACAAATGTAACCCCAAACTTTCAGAGAACCCTGTATCAGACATCAGGCAACACTTTTTTATATCATGGAGTGTCATAAAAAAAGTTCTAGATGAGAGTTTCACATGAGATTTACAGCTGAGACGTCAACAGAAAGAGCAAATGTTATAAACTGAGGCTGCTCAACACACAAAACAGGTTCCATATGAAAGATGATTTTGTTCCATTTTGCTCTACAGGAGAAAGAGATAGCAACAACCAAGTGAAGAGTGAAAGTACACCATGGTCAGAATCTGAACTCTCCCAAGAGTGAAACTTAAGAATATACTGTCAGCTTTTTCCTATTCTGCTGCTGTTAATGTGCTTTTTGATTTCCGTGTTTACAGCATGATTTGTTCTTGATTCACAGTTGGTGAATACAGGGATTCATCATATAAAGGTGATAAAGGCGATCTTCACGGTTTTTTATTTGGGATCAGATGGGATTATAGAGAATGACTAATTACTGTTTTTTACCACGTTCTAGAAATTTACCGAAATGAACATTTTTTGCTGAAACTGAAACCGAACACAATGAGACACGGCAGATTACCAAACAGATATAGTACCTGTAGTAAAACTTTCGTAAACAGGATCACTGAATGTGTCTCCCCTCTTTGAACTGAGAGATATTTGATAGTCAGTGTCAGGCTCCAGTCCTCCCAAACTGTGCTGCAGGTTTTTTACAGGGACGTCCACATGTTTATCTAATGGTCTTCCACTTGGGCCATAAGATATCCTAATGTCGTCCACATCTGCCACTGGCCCGGACCAAGAGATTAGAGCAGAACTGTCTGCCACGTCTCGGACTACAACTTCTGCTGGTGCATCAATTTCTGTGAAGGAAGAGAAACAAAAATCTGTATTTACCTTCATTTTCTCTAGAATGATAAATATCAATAATTATTAATTAACAAAGGATACTGTTTCATTGGCAAGCACTCATGTGTTGACTAATTATTAATTATTCATGCTGTATTCCATTTTAACTAGGATGTTGGAATTTCTGAGTTGCAAGTAGAAGATTTCAACTAGAAAGCTCCAACAATCTAACTGCAGTCCTCTGTGATGACATATTTGAGACTTCTTCACACATCTTGCGCCCTGCTCTCTGGCTGAACTTGCTGGGATGGCCTGGTCTGGTCATATTTGCTTTTGTTTTAACTGTTTGTCTATTATTTTCAGAACAGTAAACTGATAGATTTGTAATTATTCTGAGATCTTTTCAAATCCCTTCCAAATTCATCTGCATCTATAATCTTCTTTATAAAGGACACAAAAAGCTTCTTTATAAAGGATACTATTTGGATATATTCACTCAATTTACTCACTTTAACTATCATGAGCAAACAAAGTACATGTTTGCGGTTTAAATATAAAGAGGACAGTCTCCTCCAAAGTCTTTCTAACTGTGTTTTAATCATCTGCTGACTGTTGTGGTGCACCTGGTTGTGATTCTGAGACTATTTTTTCTGAATTAGTTGTGTTTATTTATTTATATTACCTTCATCTTTAATCTGAATAGTGCTATAATGAAGATCAAATGTCTACATGTTTCAATAGGTTTATAAAAATACATGCTAAGACATGCTGCATTACTTGTCATGACAGTCCTTTTCAGTGGGGCTCCTCTTGTCTCATTCTTGATTATTCCCACAGAGACCTCATATTCCTGCCCAGGCCCAAGTCCTGGCTGCTCAAAATGCGTTTGGGAGGGTGGAAGAATGTTCACAATTTTCCCATCCTCTTCCTTCTGCAAAGAAAAGAAAAAAGTCACTGCCAGTCTTCACTCGAGCCTGCACTGCTGGACTCTGTAACAGCTTCTTCCCCTAGGCCATTAAACAGATCATGCATACAATGCATACAACATACAATGACTACACATCACATACACTCACTAAAAACACACATCTCACACTTATCTACACTCTCTCTACATACACATACAGCTCTGGAAAAAAATAAGCGACCACTTCAGTTTCTGAATCAGTTTCTCTGATTTTGCTATTTATAGTTATATGTTTGAATAAAATGAAC
Source organism: Astyanax mexicanus (assembly GCF_023375975.1). Classification (NCBI taxonomy): domain Eukaryota; kingdom Metazoa; phylum Chordata; class Actinopteri; order Characiformes; family Acestrorhamphidae; genus Astyanax; species Astyanax mexicanus. Next base: position 21,592,317 of record NC_064408.1, on the reverse strand, counting down.
ATTGTTTTTTACTTTATAAACTACGCACAACATTTCTCCCAAATTCCAAATAAAAATATTGTCATTTAGAGCATTTATTTGCAGAAAATGAGAAATGTCTGAAACAACAAAAAAGATGCAGAGCTTTCAGACCTCAAATAATGCAAAGAAAGCAAATTAGAATTCATTTTTTTTCAAGTTTTAAGAGTTCAGAAATCAATATTTGGTGTAATAACCCTGGTTTTTAATCACAGTTTTCATGCATCTTGGCATGTTCTCCTCCACCAGTCTTACACACTGCTTTTGGATAACTTTATGCCACTCCTGGTGCATACATTCAATTAGTTCAGCTTGGTTTGATGGCATGTGTTCATCCATTTTCCCCTTGATTATATTTCAGAGGATTTCCATTTGGTAAAATTAACGAAACTCTTTTAAATTTTTAAGTGGTCTCTTATTTGTTTCCAGAGCTGTATATCTCTATTTGTTTTCACCCTTTACTCCCACTTGCACATTTATAGGGAAACACTGCTGCTGAAACACTTTATTTCAGAAGTATTGCATTATTTTACCTTAGCTGTGCTTTTAATAGCTGTTCTCGGGTATACCTATATATGTATTCCTATATATATTATATATTGTATGACTGCATCTTATCCTAACCACATTAAATTAAATAATGAGTGCTGGGTCAGTGCTGCATTGGCCCGTCTGTTTACACAGTTAAATCTTAGTCATATCTCTATAAAATATTTTCTATTGTTTTACATTTATGGTTGCATACTTATGTGTGCATGTTTGTACTTTCTGTAATCTATACTCTACTGTTTGTTCCATGTTGTGCCATATGGACCTGGGGGAACATAATTTGCTCTAGTGTTTATTAGCACACAGATAGTATGAAAGCCTCTTGACTAAAGATCCATACTGCTCGTAAAAGGAAGCCTACGGTAGTTCTAAATGGATGATTCATGCTGCAATACAAAGCCACGATGTTCTTTTCCAAATTTAGCCCCATGACATAACTGCTGACTATGTCACTGACGCGTAAAATTCTTTTTCCTTATGAATTGATACAGCAAAGACTAAATAAACAAAACTGCTCTGGGTTACTATTTTACTATTCTACTATTTATATCATTGATAAGATCTTTGGAAACACAACTCTACACGAAACAGCCACAATGAATAAAGATATAAAATGATCAAGAGTGCACCAAAATGATTTATCATTAAATGTGCCACTATTTTTTAACATCTGCATAAAATTCATAATAAATGCACATAGCCAAAGCCTATGTATTTGTCTTTTTTTCAAGAAATAGCAGTTACACAACAACAATGCACAATACAGCAGTGCTACTCTAATCACAAAATTATTGCTGTTTTATCCACACTTTTAGCTAGCAATGCTAATTTTATCATATATTTACCTAAAGTAATGAAAAATTAATAGAACTTACTGGATATTTACATGATATTTGTCATGAATTTATCTCAGATGTGTTGTTCTAATCAAGTCTCACTTGATCAGTGAAATTTGCCATGAATTTAACATAATTAAAGTAATTCTAATCATTTATTAATGAATTTACTTAAGAATTGCAATATTAGTCGTAAATGTACCTCAGCACTGCTACTCAAGCCACATGCCGCCAGTCTTAGTTAGCCTTATGCTAAGACTAATTTAACTAACACTAGCCAGATAGTTCAGTTAGTTATTGTCCCTCTACAGCTGATATTTTTCAGCTGGAAACAGACAGTTTATTAAAAGGTAGAAAATTGAGGAAACTGATCCCTAACTGCTTCAGCAGTGCTAGCCGGTGTTAGCAGCAGGCTAAAGGATTGCAAGAAAACAATAGATGGTGCAGTCTGAATGTACTATTTACCCCTTCAAATCAAGTAATGAATTACTTGTATTATTCAAATTCATATAAAACCTCCACACTGGGAAAATCATGGAGTATCATGTTGTACTAACATAAATCCCTTTACCAAATAAACAGCTTTCCCTCTGCATTAACACTGGTCTGACTTTGGGCTACTTTCCATAGCAGGGAATAGAAGAGGACCAACCGTATTGTGGAAGGTGAGCTCCCAGCCATCGAATGGAATGTCCAGCTGGTCCCAGAACACCTCCACAGATGTTTCTCCGATAGATTTAAACTTCAGGCCCTCTGGCTGCGGCAGACCTAAAGTGAGAGGACCGCAGAGAAAGGAAATGTGAGCTTTTCTGACGTTTCTTTTCCATTCATCCCACTCCTCCTTCCTAGGCTATAGTTTCCCACACACTATAGAAACACAGCAACTAATCTAACCCGTGAGAAACACAGCTAGACTGTAGCACTCCCCGCAGACAACAGACATATGCAGTTACATGCTTTTTCAGTGCTCATATTCTCAACAGATTGGCATTAAAAGTGATCTATTTACAGCCATGTCTTATTTTGCACGTTCTGTCAGTGCAATCTATGTCTTCTCATACCTGTTAGCAGGGACTCTGAAACACTACACTAATGAAGACGTTAAATTACGTCAAAGAATAGGTAGTAAAACAGCAGGAAAATTACTCACAGTAATTTAAGCCATTTTAGGAATACATTACCACATTTTGAACTACATTTCCTGCAGCCTTCTATCGATTAGAGGTTATTCCCACAGGATTTTGGGGTCTCTACACAACATTGTACAGTGCAGAACTAACATTTAATATCATGCACAGGAGCAGATAACTAATCCAGTAAGTGTGAGACAGGGTATACATGCAGTTTTATATTGTCTATATAAACAGTGTAACAGTATAAAAAAATAAGCTTTTTATTGTTATACATTGTTATCTAAGCTCTTATATAGCTTTGTGAAATTCCTGCAAATGAGTTCAGCGCCACCTCCTGGTCAAATGCCTCCAGCCTCTTTTCTATAAACAGAGTGAATGCTGGGAAACACACAGCAGACTGAAATATCCCTGCTGTGGGTAAGTTTGCGCTCATAAATGTTCTAGTAAGTCACATGTGTTCAGTGCTAAAAATTCAACCTATTTTGTTCACTGGCTATCTAAGCAATTAATACATTGATTATACAATGTTGATGCTGAACTCGATGTCTTTCATTTTGTAATATTTTGCATTTATTGTATTATCCATATTTTGTCTGTATGCTGTAAAGCTTGGCAAAATGTTAGATATCTAATTTTAAATTCTGAATGACTGAATTAATTTATTGCTAAGATATACCGTAGAAACACTCAGCCATACATGAATTACATTGAAAATTTAACATTTTTTAGCATTGTTGCTTATTAGAAGGGTAGTAATACAAAATGGCCTTTTATTCAAAAACAAAAAAGTAATAAATAAATAAATAAGGGTGCATAATGATCAAATACAAGTTATTTGGGGAATGCCTTAAATTCTGAATGACTGAATTAATTTATTGTTAAGATATATCATAAAAACACTCCAAACATTAAGTTACATAGAAAATTAATTGTTGTGTATTGGAGGGGTAGTAATACAAAAAGGGATTTTATTCAAATCCTATTAAAATAAGGATATATTATGATCAAAAACAAGTTAATTAAGGAATACTTTAAAATTCTGAATTAATAAATAAATTAATTGCAAGTGATTTTTGACCCATGTTGCGCATCAAAGGGTTAACCTACTAGTGGCCGCTCTGACGCTGACGGGGACACTTTTCTTGTTATTGAGGATGGCGTGGACGTTGATTGAATATTCAATGCCAGGTTCAAGTCCAGGTACAGTGGCAGTGTTTTGGTTTCCTGGCACAGTGAAGTCCATCTGCAGGCCTCCTGGTGTTGTGGGAACATAGGTGACCAAGTATTCTTTCACCAGCTTCTCATTGCCCCAGTCAAGTTGTAGTGTCTGTGGGTCTATCTCATAGGCTGTCAAGCCTTTTGGTGGAGAAACTGCAAAAAAGCAGGGAGCATTTTACTTTATGGCTAGTTTTTTTTTTTTTTACAAAAATGCTGTATTAGTCATTTGGGAATAATTGCCCTCCATGTGTGTGTTTTTGATAGTGTTGTTAAATGGGAAGCTTGTCATTTTGGCAGTGTTTTTCCTTACCTTCTGAACAGTCCTCACCAATGTACCCTTCATCACAGATGCACTGTCCATCCACACACTGACCCTGTCCATGGCAGTGGTTTAGGCATTTTCTTTCTGCACAGTCGCTGCCGGTAAAACCCTCGTCACAGAGGCATACGCCATCGATGCAGCGCCCATGATTATTACAGGCGGTTGGACAGGATGCAATCGAGCAATCCTCACCTACAAAGCCCTCCTTGCAGATGCAGCGACCATCCACACAGTCTCCGTTACCTAAGCAGTCATTGGGACATTTCTTCTGGCTACAGTCTTCTCCAGTGAAGCCTTCATTGCAGATACACTGGCCTGCTACACAAAGGCCACGATTCTGACAGTTGTAGGGGCAGCTTAGCTCACTGCAGTCTTCACCACGGAAGCCTGCAAAGCACACACATACTCCATCTATGCAGTGACCCTGGCCATAGCAATGGGACGGGCAGGTTTTTCTGCTGCAGTCCTCACCCCCAAATCCCTCCATACACACACACTGCCCATTAACGCAGTGCCCCCGGCCATTGCAGTTGTTTGAACAGGAAAGGTCAGAGCAGTCGACCCCATGAAAACCAGCGTTGCATTCGCACTGGCCGTTAATGCATCGTCCCCTGTTGTAGCAGTTGTTAGGGCAGGAGAGGACACTGCAGTCCTCACCCTGGAAGCCATTTTCACAAATGCACATTCCATTAAAACAGCGCCCCCTTTCGTTGCAGTTGTTCAGGCAGGTAAGTGTGGCACAGTCTTCCCCCGTATAGCCAGCATTGCAAACACACCGGCCCTCCACGCAGAAGCCTTGACCCATGCAGTTCCTGAGGCAGATTCGCTCTCCGCAGTCTTCTCCTCGGAAGCCTTCATCACAATAGCAAGTGCCATTCACGCATCGTCCGCGGTCGTAGCAGTCACGTGGACAGATCAACTCCGAGCAGTCAAAACCCGTCCAAGGCTCATCACACACGCAGTCTCCGTCCACGCAGAGGCCACGCCCCAGGCAGTCGTTGATGCAGGCTGCCTGCGAGCAGTCAACTCCAGTGAAACCCTCAGCACAAAGGCAGACACCACTGATGCACTGACCATTCTCACCACAGTCAACAGGACAGGCCTCCATACTGCAGTCCTCCCCAAAGTAGCCCTCAAAGCATTCACATTTCCCATCAATGCAGCGCCCCTGAGCACTGCAATGGTTTGGACAGTCGGGCAGCGAGCAGTTGGGGCCTTTCCAGCCTTTCTCACAGACGCAGGCGCAGATGTCAAAGCTGTAGTTTCCACGGCCACTGCAGTAGGGCTTGGTTCCGACTTGACCTGATCAATGTCATGGAAAGACAAGAAAACTCTGATAAATATTTGATATTTACATTTCTATTTACATTTTGTAATTGCCTTAGCAGTTTGTTTGAGATCATTATCATGCTATCGGACAAGGCAGCACCCAATAAGTTTAAAGGGCATTGACTAAAATGTACGCAATGTACACATTAGAAGATATATTCATGTACACTTCAAAATTCATTGTGCTATGCTTTCAGCAGTTACATCAACAATGAACATTAATCTGCCAGTACCTGTGGCAGCCAAACATCTAGCAATGTCTAAACAATGACACTTCCACCACCATGTTTCACAGATGAGGTTTGGGTTGCTTTGGGTTGTGGGCAGTCGACGCATTGCTCTTGCCATCACTCTGAAACAGGTTAATCTTGTTCTCGTCTTTTTCCATGAATTTTGCAGACTCTTTGAAGTACTTTCTCTTTAGTAGTTTGCATCTTTTTTTGTAGTTTTTTAGTAGTTTGCATCTTGCATGGCAGACTCTGTTTTTTTATGCAGCTTTGGTGGAACAAACTACCTTCTACTACCAGAGCAGGAGTGTCCCTCACTATTTTTAAGAAACTCTTACTGAAGACAGAGCTCTTCAAAGAGCACTTACTCTCCTAACACCTTTAACAAACTAACTACTTCTAACCTCATTTCCTTCTTCCCCTCCTTTCCTCCTCGGTCCCACTATTTCCCTATTACTGAAGATTCTTCTGCCCTCTGCAGTGGAGATCTTCCTTTGACTACAAGTCCTTTTGCCTTTAATGGACTCACCAGTGTACGCCATACAGTTAATTTTAGTAGTTCTAAGGTTTGACCAGCATATCTAATAGTTTTATTCTTGTTTTTTATCCTCATAACAGATTTTTGACACCTTATACAGACCTTAAAGAATTTGAAAGCGTAGTATAGGTATACGTATCATAAACCTCCACTAATGACAATATCAATATGATGTATGTACTGTATATGTACATTTTTACCTGTAACCTGTGCACTGCAGCACGTGGCCTCCCCTCCACATTGTCCTCTAAGAGTGGATACTTCCCCCTCCAATATTTCCAGCCGGTTCAAAAGCGCTTTCAGGTCAGGAAGGTCCTTTGTGCAGCCGCATGTCTGCTTGGGGATGTTGATGCGATGAGTGAAGACGATTTGATTTTGTCCATCTGTAGTGTAATCGGAGGTCTCTGATCCAGCAGGTGCATCTTTTGGCTCCAGCTCGGAATCTGCTGGAGAATCTGTGTTGTCTGAGCAGAGGGAGCTCTCTGGGACGTTGATGGTGTAGACATGGCTGAAGATGACTGGCTTTTCAGGGTCAGACTGGGTGAAATTGTGTATACTTGGAGCTGGCAGAATGTGCCTCTGGTGCTGTAGAATCTTCTTCACCAAGCCAGCTTGATACAGTCTCATTAGTGTGGCCAAGATCAGACATCTCAGAACCAGGCAGTGTGTCCTCATGTTACCAGAGTTAACTTGGAGTTTGTGATGATGGAATTATTTTCTAGAAGTTGGAAGCTAGAAGTACCTGTTATAAACCAAACACACCAAACATGTAATCAACTACAAACACTTTCATTTGAAAAAGCAAACACACATCCATTCATGTCCATTTTTAGTTTTATTAATAGTTTGAACCATGTGTTTTGTACACTATGTAAATAATTAGAAATAAATCACCCATTAAATTTAAATTGAAAAACATTTTGCCTTCTCCTGTTAAGTCATCATTTTGGAGATACATGTTTTCATTCAACAGGGATCATTTGTACATTGGACATATTGAGTTGACTGGATATCTGCACAACTTAGACCTAAATTCACATATATATTCACAAATTTTAAATCATTTTACGTATAAAATTAATAGTGGTGTCAATCGATTAAAAAATGTAATCCGATTAATCACAAAAATTCTGTGATTAATTGCGATTAACCGTTTTTTTTTTCTTCAGATGCGAATAAAAAAATGAATGCTAGAAATGTAAAATGCCGTTACTGTTTGTTAGTGGTGTCAATTAAAATACTAGTATATACTTTGAATGTTTGAGGGGGGAAAATCAAAGTAGGGTGCTGGAAAAAAAATGCATCATAAATTGTAGATGTCTCAGGCTTGTTGTGAGGATTTCTGAATTCAAACTTAATTTGATGAGAATAAAAATCTCAGGGATGAGGAGCAGGGAGTGTGTGAGAGAACGAGAGAGAGAGAGAGAAATAGAGAGAGAAATAAATGGCTCTCTGACCAGGTTCAGAACGCCGCCGTTCAATCATTTAGCCAGACAACAGACCAGTGCGCTGGGAGAGGGCCGGGCAAGTTACGGTGCAAGTAGGAGTCAAACTTGGTGCCCTAATTAATTTGTGTTAAAAAAATTGTAACGCGTTACTGATTCAAAATTAACAGCCCTTAAAATTAATGTTAATAATATTTTTCTGTCCTCATACAAGTAGTTTTTGATATTATATTGGTACAATAATATCCTTCAACGGCATCATATCATATATTATTGTATCACACCAAAAAACAACCCAAAATGTAATATTTTTTGGACAGCTACAATATACACTGTACATATCACACTTCAAACCTGTGACCTAAAATTGCAGAAGATTTATTGTTTGTATTGAAAACTGCAGATTTCCTTTAGGTGTCACTGTAACAGGAGAAGAAAACTAATTTAGCATCAATGGACCTTACGTTAACGGAAAGCAGTTTGTCTGAAAACGTTCTTCCAGAGCCAGGACTGTCAGGTTCTTTGCAATAAGTCAACCCAGATTAGATTAATGTGGCTGCATAATTAGCATCATATCACTTGGGGAAGAAGTGATGGCGCAGATTAACCTTTCTCATTATAAGACACAGGATTGACACAGGCTTGACCAAGGACACACTCCCTTAGCATTAGGATATTTAGGGGGATATCCTCAGTGGCAGTGACTGAAATAAATATCAATGTTTTCCCTAAATTAAAATCCAAAAGGACTGCGTCTTTATTGCTTTTCCTTGTCCTGGCAGCACTGAGGGAACTTTCCCACATGGAAAAGTGGGATGAAGAATGTTGGCCCCCGTCTCAGGCCATCTGTTATCCCTGGTCCACAGCAGCGCAGACCTTGTGCGAGTGTGCGTGTCATACGCTCAGGCTGGAGCGGCCCTGATCTTCAGACGCTTTTTCACAATTCGTTACATTTCCCCCTGGCAGGCATGCGGCAATAGAGCGGAGTCCTGGAGCTGCTGATGACTGTTCTCAGACAGAAAATATCCAGCTGTCGTCTGTCTAGTCAGCGCTTGGCCATTGTGTGCTGAACTGTCAGTGTATTCAGTAGCATTTTTGGAGAAGTGCTCATTAAACATCTCTGCTTTGTTTTGAGTTTTATATCATATGACTAAAAGAGCATTTTGTGGAGTTAGTAGAGTAATTAGAGTGCACACGTCGACATAAACATACAGATATAAGTTTCATGCTATTCAGCTGACCGAATGAATCACATATAACTTGGCCAGGAACATTTTTTTTGCTAGAAGATTGAAAGCATGAAGTTCTCCTGGAAACAGAAATACAAACAGAACCTGGACCCTTACCCTGTAATTGTAGCCTATTCCTCATCACACTTGGGTCCTCATCAAGAAGGGCCCTCACTTTGTCGTCTGTGTGTTGATATATTTAACTTAGTTACAGTAGGGTGAGCAATTTGTGCATTTTTGTCCTTTTTTTGCACATTCAGTCTGGTTTTATAGTGGATAGGTGCAATATTTAAATAGTTTGGCTGGAAAATGTACTCAAACATTTATTACATCTTTATTTATTACTTCTTCTTTTAGCTGTGCTCTAAAACCTAGGCTCTAGTTGAGGCAGGTTGAATTTCTCAGGCGTTACATCATATAAGAAGGTTCCAAAGTGAAAGTCCCTGTGTTTACAGTCGTGAAATGCAGCAGACTTTTATGCTTTCTGGTCTTAGTTATCCATAATAAGGACCTGGCCTACCTTAACTGCAGCATTAAGATCTGTCACTCTTCCTGGATCTTCACTACATTTTCCACCATTTAAGAACTGTGCACCCGCTCATCATCTCCAGACTACTGATCTTTATCCCCTGTTTCTTATTTACCTTATTGTATCTAAACCTGTTTGTAACGCTCCTGTTTTGCGAAGTATTGCCAACCATTCCCATTGCAAACCGAGCATCCAGTTTTTTGGCTTTCTCTGTCACATGACATTCAGGCATTCAGTACCTCCTCCATTTCCACTCGCTGTTGTGTTTACGCAGGTCTCCGTGGAAACGCACGCCAAAACTGTAATTACGGTGCGTGGCAGTGGACAAATACCTATTTTATTAAACTCGAGGTGACGAAACTCAGACATGTGGATCCGGACGGGACTAACATTACCCAAGTTTAGCAAAAACAGAAGGTAATTCTGCATGTAATTTTCTCAGAGGGCTCCCCATAACAGAGAAAATTACCCCAGGACTCACTGAGAAACTAATTCTGTCCAGATAGGGCTTAACATGGGCACTAGATGTGCCTGCTTTTCAAAGCAAGAACCTCATACCAACTGTGAAGCCTGGTAGTGGTAGTGCAACGGTTTAGGGATGCCTTCAACAGGACATTGACATCTTGCTACCATTTAGAAAACTTTAAACACTCCTTATTAAATATTTTTTTAGAGTTCTCTGCTAGGGAAGCAGCATTTTGACAGCAGATAAAAGGAGTCTTGACAAGCTCTGTCTTTGGGTGAATACTGGATTCAGTGGAGGCAGTAGGGTAGAAGTGGATTATGCTAAAGCTGTCATCTTTAATGGAGAAGACTTTTCACCCTCTGCAGGTAACTGCAGCATCACCTGACAGTTCTTTTAGTGATAGGCTTCAGGGAGAGATATTGCAGATCCTGGCTGATGTCAGACTTTGCAACCTTCATAGCTCCAAGTAGATTGTTAGGCACTCCCTTATTTTCTTTTTTTTGACAAAGCACTTAAAAAGTAAGCCATCTATCACTGTTTTAACCTTTTATAATTGTAATATTTATTTTGCTTGTTCGTTGCCCTGGTGAAAAACATATATACTTATAAAATAATATAAATAAATATATATATTATATTGTACTTAAAACATATTGAGAAATGTGTATGCTGTAAATATACTAACATATTCATGTGCTTACCTATTAAATATTAAAATTACATTAATAATATGCTTTATTAAATGTTTGAAAGTAAACTTTGGTCATACTTTGTAAAAAGTATAATCTACTTTTTAACTAGGGTGTTTTTCACAAAGTGGAAAAGTGTGTAACTTAATATCCCTCTTATCTCGCTTTAATCTTATTTCTGGAGAATGTCAGCCTTTATTTCTGTGAGCTGGGTTGAAGTCAAAGCACAGATGGGCCATGCTACAAGGCAATGACCCAAACCACACCAACAATTTTATCTCACGAACAAAATAAAAGATTGGGAAGACTTTTAAATTTCTGGAAGAGTTCCCCAAGTTTCTGACTAAGCCCAACTGAAATATTGTAACAGGACCGTAAGAGCAACAGTGTTCTGTGGTACTTTAGTCTAAGAAAAAATGCTGTAACTCTCTACTCTTAAAGTGAGCTCTGTCTCTGAGACTCCAAATGTGTGGAACCATGACATGTTATTCTTCACAAGAACATGGTAAGTGTGAGGCATCAGTCATTAGTGTTGGCAGAGTCCTTTAGCCAAGCATGTTCTGTACTGTCTTGACGCTAATTTGCTTAAGACATTATAATTGTATGACATAATGGAAAGGTAAAGTACATACTGCCATAACGGTATCACCACCAGTCTAATATTCAGTAGGTCCTCCTGGTTCTGCCACAACCGATCTTTTCATTCAAGGCTTCCTGTGGAATTTAAGCTCATAGAAGGGGCATCTATGGATCGCATCAATGAGTCTTAGGTGCCCATGTCATCAATTACAGGTGATCCTTGTCTTAAAGCACTTTTGGTAGGTTCTGACTTTGAATACAGCGAAAACCACCCAAGACCTGCCTTGGCATTTGCCTGCGTTCTGATTTTGCTAAGTACACAGCACAAAAGGGCATACTTAAAAGTCTGTACTTTCCAGCAAAACTAAGAGCAGTGTAAATAATTAGCAGACCATAGTGCTGACCATACCGCTGCATATAGTAATATTTTTTTCGAGGAGACTAAATGAGATTTACAGTCAAGACTGTGAGACCACAGAAAAGAAAAAAAGAAAGAAAAACTAAAAATTAAAAAGTCAGAGTTGACAGCTAAGTGTGCAATTCTTCAGACTCTGAACTCCAGAGAAGCAGATGGAAAAGTAAGAAGAAATCTGCTAGCAAAGACAAGGCACTATGGTGGAACTATGGTGTGAGTTTGATTTCGTTCTTCAGATGGAGTTTAGATCTACATTAGGTTTGCTTTTGCTGTTTTTGTAGCTATAGCTGCACAGCTGCACCAAGAGATGTGTGGGTACGAGAGAGAAGCACGTAGCGCATGTGCAAAAAAACGCATGAATTTTAATTCTGATTTGACCATTCACATTCATGACGCATGTCCATGGATTGGATATGTATCCGATTTAGGACCACATATTAAAGTGACTCAAATCTGATTAGAAGAAAATGGATTTTGGCACGTTCACACAGCCATGAAAAAATCAGATCTGAGTCACATTGAGCAAAAAAAAAAACGGATTTGAGTCACTTTAGCCTGGTAATGTTAACATAGCCTTAGACACTCCTGCCTAACTGCTTCACCTACTACATGTAAAGTCAGAGACTGAAGCTCTGAATCTGTTGCTGCACAGGACTAGAGGATGCTCACAGCAGCCCTGCCCAAAGGACACGATTTCAGCAGCAATTCCAGCAGCGACACTGAGATGTTTAAAACTCCAGCAGCACTGCAGTGTCTGATCCACTCATATCAGCACTACACACAATAACACTAACACACCACCATTTAAGTGTAACTACAGTGCTGAGAATGATCGATTGTTGTTTACAAAACTGGCATGTTTAATTTGCCCATCTAACCGAGATTCGTGCAGCACTATGTATAGAAGGCCACTTTTCAGTTTAAATTGTGTGCGGCTCCTTAGAGCATGCTGTAATGGAAAACATGCATCACTGTGGAAGTGAATAGTCTGAATCAGATTGATAGCATGCTGTATGTTGAATGGAAAAAAGGCTGGGCTCACAGCTGTAAACCACAGCAGCGGTTTGATTTGTTAAATGAAATGATCGTTTTCAAATAGCAGAATCTGCTTTGTGTTAGAATGTAAAAGCTGATCCCACGACAGTGTGAACATGGAGAAATAATGTCATCAGGCAAAACGCTGAGCTAATGCACTTTATTCACCACTGCCCACGCCATCCAGCGATTTTCCTTTTTTTTGCCTTCCCATCACACACACAAACTGGCTGTTTCTCACCCATCCTACAGCCTGACAGTTACATCACAGTGCAGAGTTAGCAACCAGGACTTTTTTCTTAAAGAGCTAATGTCATGAAAAATTACTTTCTCTATCTTTTTTTCATTTTCTTTTCAATTAATAGTTGCATGAAGTTTGTACACATTGTTGAAGTTTTAGTTCTATAAGCTATATAAGCTGTATAAGCTTTCAAATCAGTCCATTTTAAATGTTTTTTTTATGTTGTTGTGAGGTTACAGAAAGCAACATGCTTTTTGCACACTAACATGCAAAAAGTCATGGGACAGTATTGCTACTATGGTGTCCCATGACTTTTGACATGCCTATATATTGCCTTGTCTTTTTGCATATATTACGGTGCTTTTGCTGTCTGTGTTAAGTGTGTTACTCATGTACTTTGAACTGTAAGCGTCTTTGGGTTCTTGATAAAGTGCTTATTATTATTATTATTATTATTATTATTATTATTATTATTATTATTATTATTATTATTATTATTATTATTATTATTATGTACCATGAATGCTAAAGAACACTGCACTGACCTGCAGGATATGCAGGTGGGTGTGAGTCCCTAGTCTTTTTGCGTGGAGAGTTTTAGCCAGATGCTGCTGGTCACAATCATTCCCATCTACTGCACTCTATTTTGTGTTTCTGACATCTGCAATCTCTCAAACGCCGGCATGTGCTCAACTTCAATCACAAGATAACACCTCACAACTTATACAAAATTGATAGGACATTTCACAACATCATGTTTGTGTCAGAAATACAATACATTTGGCATTACCACCCATAGTGAATGGTTCAGTGGGTGGAAATGATCATGACTGGCAGCATCTGGCAAGAATTTTCCAAGAAGTTCTTGGAACTTCAAGTGTCTCTCAAAGCAAATATATCCACTATGAACATACATATCTGATAGTTCAGTGCAGCCTTCGTTAGCTTTAATGGGACATGACAAAAATCATGGGACAACAAATTATGATAACTAATATAGATCATTATACTTTAAAGAAATGCATAAAACATTGATTAAAGACTATTCAATTCAGAGACAAGAACCAGAAGCAGATTTCACAAGTATAATTATTACGCTTTTAGCATCAGAAGCTGAAAACTAATTCTTTTAAAAGAAAATAAATATTTGCTATATTTAATCAGATCCTATATGCTCAGATCTGAAAAGGATGGAGTCAATTCTTACTCACAAAAACTTAATATTAAGCTTAATATAAAAAAATAATTTAGTGTACCTTACCTGCACCAAGCCCTGCTGCGCAGCTCTGACATATAACCAGTGATTCAAATTTGACCAAAGGGAAAAATCAGGCAGAAGCCGTGTTGAAGATCAGAAGAACTGCCCTCCACGTGCCTCTGTTCACTGAGCTAAAGCTGCTGTCCGTGTCTGTATTCCGCACACCAGAGCATGCCTTGCCTCTGGGCTGATGTGTGCGAGGCACAGAGTGAGAGAGAAAGAGAGAGGGAAAGAAGAAAGCGTGAAAGAAAGAGAGGGGGAGATTTTTTTTTTTGCTCATGCCCATGTGTATTACAAAGACTGCCCTTAAAACGCCCCTTTTTTACTGGTGCTCTCTCGCTCTTTTTCTCTCTCTCCCCTTCTCTGCCTTTCTGTCTTATTGTGTTCTGAGATGCTGAGATCATCTAGCAGTGTACTCTCAGTGAGCTCTGTGAGCATATGTGCGCTTGTGCATGCATCAGCCTTGCTATTTTGGGTGTAGAGGATAGAGAGAAAATACTAAGTTTTGAGCTAAATCATTTGACACAACATAAAGATAATAAACCTCCCAAATTAAAGGGCAAAAAAAGGATAAAAGTCCAGTGATTTGGAGTGATACAACAGAAAGAAACACCTTTGGTTTCCTAAAGAATCTGCATGGTTCTTCAAAGGAATTCTCCAGCTTTTTTAATCCGCTGTGCAATTTGCAAAAAGTATACGCATTTGAAACAGGGGTGTCAAAACTTATTTTAGGTGACAATCCACATCTATGCAGTCTAATGCAAGTTAGTTGGAACAATAACGTTTTTAAGTAACATAATACAGGGAAATGAAAAAATATTGCATCTAAAACCTGGGGTTACACATTCTTCTCTCTACATTCCTAAACTCTACCAGTCACTCACTATTAACTATAAAGGCCTATCCGGACAGGATTGGCTTCTCAGGGGGTCCTGGGGTAATTTTTTATTTTATGTGGTTTTATTTCCATCTGGAACAAACATGTATGTGTTTTTCTCACACGTCCTCTGAAAAATTTACAGGCTGAATTATCTACTGTTTTTCGCGAAACTCAATGGTCCTCCAGTAATTTTATTCCCTTCCGGACTGCCATCTCTGAGTTTTGTCACCTCGCGTTTAATAAAATAGCTATTTGTCCACTGATTCGCCCTGTAATTACACTTTGGGTGCGCATTTCCATTCAAAACAGCGAATGAAAATGGACACAGCTCACAGACGCGTTTTTATACGGACTCCCACACTTTACTTATGTAAAGTACTTATGTAACTGTACTTATGAATTGTTGCTGAATTTTATCATTGCCCCAAACCAAAATAAGAGTCAGTGTCTCTTCTCTGCTCCTGTGCTTTTTAGAGCACTTAGATGCCATGTGACCGAGAAAGCCAAAAAACTCACTGTTCCTCTTGTTTTTTCAATTGCAGTCCAGATGCAGAAGTTTTATCATTGAGTGGAAGTGTGAAATATTTTTCACAGACGTCCCCCTGAAAAACTAATCCTGTCAGGATAGGGCTTAATACACTTAATAACAACTCCTCCACCTGACAGCTATGTTGCTGTGGCCATTAATAACCCAATTTGCAACATTTAACCAAACATGAAGACCAGACACCGAACAGTTTGTCCGTTTATGATCTGATCAGCAACATTTAACACAAACACAAAGATGTGACACCTCACAGCTAGGTTGCTGTGGCCGTTTATGGTCTGACCAGCAACATTTGACACTGACACAAAACACATAACCCTCCCTTCAGAAAATACACTATTTTTCATCTACGTTGCAAGCTCCTCACAGGGGTCATCAGGTAGGCACCTCCCTTTGCAGCAATTAATTTCTATCATCCCAGACTCACTCTACTCCAAGCCTACTACATAAGACATTACAAGAATTTTTGCCCACAACCTTGATACCACTATTCACACGTACCAAACAGCCTATATCTACCCCACTCCCCAACTAAACACATTCCTTCTTGGTCTTTCAACTACTTTTGTCAGTTCCTTTATGATTGCATGACTGTCCTCAGCATCCAGCCTCTGAACCCAAATTTTACCAATGCAGACATGACAGACTTTGCTAAATCTGCATATTTAACTTTTCTTTCGACAGCTCCATTAACCTCATCCTGAAATGGCACAGTTAGCTCTATAAACCATCCACATTCTCTTTGAGTACAATACAGTATCTGCCCTAAGAGTAGTTACTCGTACATTAGCCCATTTACAAAGGTTTTTGTAATATAATATATCCTGTAAACTCTGAGTCTGGTTGCTAATAAGGAATATGTCGGACATTTTGGTTAAAGTGTGCTAATGGAAAATTGATTGTCTTACTGACTAATGATGACTTTGTCATTGGTTATTCGTTAGGGTACATATTATTTTATGACCTAGCCACAGATAAATTACACACAGGGTGCTTGTTACAGACTTAACAGATGAAGTCTGTAGAGAAGAATTCAGTTTATTAGAGTTTACTTGACAGCCACAGAATCAGATAGGTTAGTAATGGCTATTTAGTGGATAAGTAATGCCTGACGGTGTTGCTCTAGAATGTTGATTGCTTTTGCCTTTATATAAATATACAGAAGAGCAGTTTAGATATCTGCTCCTCATGTTGTATGAGTAAGAACACAACAGGAATGCTTCAGGTAATCAACTTAGAAGGGGGTCTGGTGTCATTGTGTGCTGCTGGAATAGAGCTGCAAGTGGCAATCCTTGGGGTTGACTACAAAATTGACAAAACTACAAGTATGATTGTCTTTTTTCTAGGTACTGTTCTTTTAAATGTATTACTGTCATGGCAATATAGTCAGTTTATAAACATTCACATTTTGTTGGCAACAGCATTTCTTTATTTCATTACAGCAATAAATTCTACCAATTTGGCAGTAAAATAAGCAATGTAGTACCTCAGTAATGCCACAGTTGTCATAGAACTGGGAAATAAAATAAAATGAATTCTTAATCACAACTGGACTTTTATTTTATGTTGTGGCAGTGTTGTGTTTTCTGCAGAAGTTTTATCTTTGAAAGAAAAAAACGCACAAAAACAGTATGTCTGAACTTAACATAGTGTCACATGAACATACCTGTTCATTTGTAGCTCCGCCCCCTTGTTACCTGGTCCCAGGTGTTTGCTGTTTCCTGGCCTTGTCTGTGCATAAATAGTCCCCTTGTACCTGTTTTCTCCTGTTCGTGGTTGTACATTGTTACGTCACTTACGTAACAGTTATGTGCATTATCTATGTTATCAGTGTTTCCTTTTGTTTCTGTTTTTTTGGTCCTTTGTTTGTTTATTCCTTTTCTTTTTTCAATAAATACTCACAAATGTGTCCACTCTCCACGTCTCATTCCAGCTCCAACCTGACAGACGTAAAAATTTACAACCACGGACAGAGAAAAAACAGGTACAATGGGACTATTTACACACACGGACAAGGACAGGAAACAGGAAACACCTGAGACAAGGTAACAAGGGGCGGAGCCACAAATGAACAGGTAATTACCAGTGTTGGGCACGTTACTTTGAAAAAGTAATTAGTTATAGTTACTAATTACGTCTCTAAAAAAGTACTAAAGAGTTACTAACTGAGTTACTCCACTACCAGTAAAAGTAACTATTGCGTTATTTTTGTGTTACTTGAAAAAAGTAACAGCGTTAGTAACGTCATTTATTTCAACGCTGTTATTCTCATCACTGGTAATTACATATATGTAAAGACAGGGGCGGAGACACAGGATGCACACAGGGTACACAGGACAGACCAGAGAGATGCAAAAACAGGAGGAGGCCATGCCACATAAGGTTGAATTAATACATACAGTGTAAAAAAAAAAGTATGCAAGTGTCAAAATGGCCAAAGCCTCATTACTTCTACTATTCTACTACTAGTTCTAAATAACTGCAGAATGCAGCAGCACGTCTGATCTTCAACCAGCCAAAACGGACACATGTCACCCCGCTGCTCATTGAGCTCTATTGGCTACCAGTTGATGCTCGCATCAAATTCAAAACTCTTACAATCGCCTACAAGGTGATGACAGAACAGCTCCTTCCTACCTGCACTCGCTCCTGAAGGCTTACGCCACCTCCCGGCCGCTGCGCTCCTCCAATGAACGTCGCCTCGCTTTACCAAACAAACATTCACACAAAGCAATCCAGACTGTTCTCATACAGAGTTCCCCAATGGTGGAACAAACTACCTTCCACTACCAGATCAGGAGAATATCTCACTATCTTTAAGAGACTCCTGAAGACAGAGCTCTTCAAAGAGCACTTACTCTCCTAACACCTCTAACACACTAACTACTTCTAACCTTATTTCCTTCTTCCCCTCCTTCACTTCTCTATCCCATTATTTCCCTTCGACCTCCTTTAAGCCCTATCTAAAAATGGTTTATCTTAATTCCTATTACTTTTGTACTTGACTATTGTAAGTCGCTTTGGACAAATTTAATTTAATGTAAAAACTGCAGATTCCAAGATCATCAGCTCAGACCATTATACAATTTTTAACACAACAAATACACATTTATACAAGTACAACTTACTAGGAGGTGTATCCTCTTTACCAAGGTCTAAAATAACATTTTAACTATCACTTTTAGTAACAGGAAATTGTTTCAGAAGATTGCAAACAATGCATGAACCATGCAAGCACACAATTGTCATGAGTTGGAAGCTACAGAAACACTCCAGGAGTAAGAAAGTACAATAGGATCAACTGGATTGACAGTTTTGGGCAGTTTCCAAGTGACCACATGGAAAAAATAGATACTTTCTCTAGAGAAACATTTTATGGTCAAATAAGACGAATATTAAGATCCTAGGCCACATAAAATATGTATATTTGAAGTAGTAAAGGTGAGTCACCAAAAACAGCATAATTCCCTGCCAGTAGAACTGATGCATTGCATAAAGTGGATGGACTAATGAAAGAGGTGGACTTCCTCAGAAATCTGCAGCATAACCTCAAACCAGCAGCTAGACGGCTGAAGGTATAATAATCCCAAACCCACTTTAATAGCGGTTGTGGAATGGATAAAGCAGGCTAGCATTAAGCTGAATGGCCTTCCCAAAGTCCGGACCTCAAAAATGCAGACTGTGCTTAGAAGTTGTATCCATGCCAGAAACCAACAGATTTAATTGAACTCTACTATTGAAGTTCTGCCATGAATAGTGGTCAAATATCCAACCAGGATTCTGTCTGAAGCTTGTTGATCGCTACCAAAAGCATGTGGTTAGGGTAGATTTTGCTAAGGGACATTATTCCAAATATTAGTTGTGTTGCATGCATATAATTGCCCTTTATGTATCATTTGGATTCTGTGTTGATTTTAACCCAATAAATGAAAAAGTGTACATCAAATGTGTTGTTTTCTATAAAAAATATTGTAAACTTTCTTCTGCCCCAGAAAGAATAGCACTTTGAAGAAATTATTTAAAGCCCAATATTGCCATGACATTAGTGTTGATGATGAGTGTGTGTAAACTCTCAATCACAAGTTCTTAAAAACCCTTCTTTCTGAGATGGCAACAAAAATGTTTTATATCATTAATCGAAAATTTATAACAAATCAGCAATCAAAACCAAATTTGTCTTTGCTCATACACTCTAAAGAACAGAGATACGGTATAAGTACTTTTTTGTACTCAAAGGTAAACTCTTCATAATTGTACCCTCAAAGGTACAATATTGGTCCTTACAGGGTCAGATGTGTTCCCTCTGAAGTACAAAGTCTTTTCTAACAGCAGGAAGTACAGATTTGTACCATTTAACCAGCTGAAAGGTACATTCAGTATTCTGTATCACTGTACTAATAAACAATATATATTTTAATTGCACATTTTTTATTTGAAAGCCAGACAATTTTGGATCATCAAGTTCTTGACACATATTTAGTTGATGATAATGTTTATAATCTTTATAATCTTTACTAGAACAAAACCATGGGTACAAAAAAAGGCTTTCACTCAAAGATACATTTTTGTACCTCAATATAAGGTACAGCCCCAGCGACAAGCTTTGTACTCTTTTAAGTACAAATATGTACTTATTTTTCTTAGTGTGTATGTCACATTTTTATATCCTGTATATATTTTCCCCACTGTCTCTGTTAATATACTGTTCCCTTTAAAATATACTACTATGTGTAAAGTGACATGAGTCTGGCCTGCGCAGTCTGTAATAGGGCTGGGATGTTAATCAAATTAACTTGATCAATCGAAAGACTGTTTTATTACGAGATTTTTACGATAATCGAGATTGTATATCTTTACATATAGAAGGATCTCAGAGTAGTCATATCAGAGTATCTCAGTAGATAGAGATTTGCTTCTGTCAGAAACCTGTAAAGATCTCTTTTATGTGGCAGTTACTTTGATATTTTCTAACAGAAATACAAGGATGTTATTTTTTCACTGTGTTTAATATAAAAGCTGCATGTAAGATTGAAGGGGTCTGCTAACTATTCATAAGAAAAAAACTTGAATAAATATTTGGGAATTAAATGTAAAGGAAAAGATGCGAATCATTTTAAATGGCGTATTTGTAAACAAATAAAAAAAAGTTATGGTAGAACTAAAAATCGAAATTGTAATTGAGAATGGCTCATATATTTGAAGAATATTCAGATAAATATTTTTTACAATATCGCCCAGCCCTAGTCTGCAATATAAAATACCAATCCAAGCAAACTATACAACTCAAGCAGCTTGTTCTAAAGTCTGTTACTCGTAATAAATAAATGTTCATTAATTGTAACTAAACTAAAATGTTTAAAAACAGCTATTTTCTTTATTTTGAAAACATTGAACAACAGCATAAAAGCAATAAAATTAACTGTCAAAAACACTTTCAGGAATGCATAAAATGAGCACAATTTGTTGTTTACAAGATGATATACAGTAAGAGCTTTGTTTGTTTTAAGTTATGGAAACAAACATCACTCCTGTGGGCACTGGCGTGAAAAGTATTGATGCACTATTAATATTTCACAGTGATGCCGTAACCAACCCAACCCTAGCCTATTAAATGTTTGCTGAAGCTTTTCTAGTTATGTCATTCTTATCAACAATTTTGCAAGGCAGATAAAAAGCACAGAATGCCAATATTTTCAGCATGGGAATTCAAACACTAAAACTTTGCATGGTGACATTGAGGGCCTGTGAGTTTACAAATAGTAGCCCATTTCCTGCTGATAAACCACCATTATGTGCCATTATGTGTAATTAGTGTCTTGTCTTATTATTTTATTACATATGTCTGACAAACCTTAGCATCTTTAGCAGGTTTGCTTAGTATCTGATGATACATCCTGATCTTGTTGTGATCCTTTAAGGGATTAATGCACTGTGATGGACATTATACGAGCCTAGCCACCCATCACTGTAATAAGAAACACCTTTATTAAGGAACAGGGATGTACGTACAGTGTTAAGGCAGAAAGAAAGACAGAGACATATACAGAGGAAGGATGAGTGCACAGCTCTGGCTCTCGCCTCCCTTACAACTATTGATGTACCATTTTCTAGCTGGGGTGAAACATGTACAGTTTTACTATCCGCCTAATTCCAACCTTCAAAACTTTCCATAGCCCATTTTACCACAAAACACAAACTGAAACCATTCTCCAGAATCACTCAGAAGCATCAACAAATTCTTATTTGTTTCGCCAGGCAGACGTATATGATTTTGACTTTTATCAGCTCTACAGTTAGTTACAGTATATATGCTGGGTTAAGCTAACAGGGTTTAATGAATGTTAAAACTATTTTGCTGGATAGGAATTATTAGATGGAAAAGTATCTATTTTATATGTTCTAATGTGGACAGGCTAGTTTTATAGGAATTGTTTAATTAAAAAAATAATAAAAAAAATTACAAGCCATCAAACCAAGCTGAGCTGCTTGAAGTTTCATAAAGTTATCCAAAAGCAGTGTGTAAGACTGGTGGAGGAGAACATGCCAAGATGCATGAAAACTGTGATTAAAATCCAGGGTTATTCCACCAAATATTGATTTCTGAACTCTTAAAACTTTATGAATATGAACTTGTTTTCTTTGCATTATTAAAGGTCTGAAAGCTCTTTTATTATTTCAGCCATTTTTGCAAATAAATGCTCTAAATGACAATATTTTGGGGGGGAATTCGGGAACAATGTCCGTAGTTTATAGAATAAAACAGCAATGTTCATTTTACGCAAACATAAACCTATAAAAAGCAAAATCAGAGAAACTGATTCAGAAACTAAGGTGGTCTCTTAATTGTTTCCAGAGCTGTATCATTACTTTTTGGGATTAAAAAATATAGGTCCCAAATCATAAATGATCTTCAGAAAATAATGCTTTTCTAGGCATTTCTGCAACATATGGTCTTTATTCCAAAATTGGACACCTATTACTAATAATAATATAAATTATTATGTAACAGACGGCGCCTGCATGTTCATTGCAGTCATTTCAACCTTTAGTCTGTTCTCTAGAGCTTTATTTTCAAGACACAAAACAGATCAGTGCTGTCACTTCGGACATAAACATGAACAAATATGGGATTCTATTCACTGGTACCTTCCATTTGGGTCAGACGCTCATAGCCTGCCAACTCTCAGGCTCTCATAATAGACTTATTTTTCTAGGCTTTGCCGTCGCAATCCCTAAAAGACACTCATAAGAATTACTTGTCTACTATAAACAGGTGTTACTCAGAAGGACTTGACCTGGAGTACTTTTTTGTTTTCCAGGAAAATCTATTCTAAGATCAGTTTCTGCATTATCCTCTTTATCCCCTTGACAAACTAGGAATGTTTCTATACCAGTTTGCCATGCACTGGTATGCTTAGCCAGGTTATCTTTCATAT
The DNA here is from genome assembly GCF_023375975.1 of Astyanax mexicanus. Classification (NCBI taxonomy): domain Eukaryota; kingdom Metazoa; phylum Chordata; class Actinopteri; order Characiformes; family Acestrorhamphidae; genus Astyanax; species Astyanax mexicanus. The sequence continues at coordinate 21,569,398 of NC_064408.1, read as the reverse complement.
ACTTTTCCATTGGTAGTGTGGGCTTGAGGGGTATAAAGACCCTCATTACTGATCTGTGGAGCCATGGAAATAACTCTTTTATCTAGAATGATGGTGCTCCATACAATACTTTTGTGATGAGTTGGAAATTTGGGGGTTGATGAGGTGTGGTGTTTATCATTCTGCATTCTGACCTTAATAATGTTAGCTGTTGTCACTAAAAGCATCAATCAAATCCTCACAGCAATATTTAATTTTTTTTTAGTAAAAAGCCTTCTCTGGAGAGTATAGACAGTTATTCAAACAAATGCAGGCTGAACACTTTTAATGCCCTTGATTTCAGAATATACATCATTGAGCAGGTTTCCCAGTACTTTTATTTCTTGGATTTGGCTTGGTCGTAGATTATGGACGTTGTCACATTTTTTTCACAATGATCCGCACCAAGGTTCATGTGTGTGTAACATTCTGTAAATTTAGTCCGGTTAGTTTTGGTTTCACACTGTAGTTGGACTAAAGAACTAAAGAACTACATTGTCATCATCAGCTACGTGGGGGGAGTCTCTCCTTTATATTAATGCTGGGCGGTATACCAGTATATACGGTACACCGAAGGGGAATTTAGAACTGGTATGCATTTTTCACATACTGCCATACCACTAGAGGCACTGTGGAGCGCCATGTAGAACAACGCCACCAAAGAAACACACAGCTCGATAGATAACGCTAGCCATTCAGCATAACAAGCTTTTTGGGGCAACTGGAGAAAGAAGGGAATTGTGGCTGATTTTAATACTGCAATGCCTCCAATGGCTTCAGAGAACATTGTAAATTGATATTAAACTCGTGTCTGACTTGTTCAATAGAGCTTTTGAATGCTTAACCATTGAGTATTTTAGGTCTATTTAAAGTGTTTATGGAACTATTTGAAAATGAAGCCTTGTTAAAGTACTTAAGTACTTTATTTAAACTTAATTTAAAGCCTTTGTGTTATTATATTATATGCACTCCTAACAGTAGAGTAAATCACAAACCTATAAAAAAAGTCCTAGTCATGCAAAAAAAAAAAAAAAAAAAAAAAAAAAAAATATATATATATATATATATATATATATATATATATATATATATATATATATATATATATATACTTTAGAATAAAAAAACTGTGAAACCGTCAGAAACTTGAAAAATACCATGATATACATTTTTGGTCATATCGCCCGGCACTACTTCATATTAATTGGTTTGTAGAATGCTATTTACAGTTATAGTTTAGAGAGTTGCTTTGACAGGTGTTGTGACAAATTCTAGCTCTCTGTCAGAATCTGACTCCCCTTTGCTTACAAACGCCCTGCAGCAGAATGAGTTAAAAAAAATTATCCTCAAATTACTTTAATTTCTGTTTATAAATAAGGCTTAATCTACTGTTACAGTAAATTAATTAATTTCCAGTGTAAGCAGTTGTGTCTCTACTGTTGCGTAACACGCCAGTCAGATTTCGGCACAACACCTATTATACCTTCTATGTGTTTGAAAACCTCAACCATTAAGAAAAGTGCTTTCACACTGCAGATGAACCGAACTATGGTTCAGTAGATTTGGACAGAGACTACCTTTTTTGGCTGGTCCAAACTCTGGTGCTTTGGTCCAGACCATGGTTCACAGCCCCATTCACACATGTTGCTTTGATTCGGACCCAAACTGAAAAGTCTGAAAGTCCAGACCAAACATGGCAGAAAGCACCCTATATTTTCCTTTCAACTAAAAACCTCTGTTCAAAAAGAAGCTGACTCTATTTCACAGGATTGTTACACTCTTATTCATTTCTTTTTCTAAAATCAAAGAGTATTAAAAATAATTAATAGTTTACTATTCAAGTAGAAATGCATGGCTGCCATAAAATATTACACATCAACTTAGTGAAGTCTGAAGATGAAGGTTATGAAACCATTACCCTATATGACACTGGAAGAGATGAAACTCTGGTGTTATTCATGCAAACATCAGAAAGTACCAATTATTCATGAGGCTGACATTTATATCATGTGTCCACAGCAGTTACCTGATTAACAATTAATTGCTTTTCAATCATTAAGGGTCCCTGGGGTTATAATCATCACTTCCTAGCTTGCAGCTGCAAGACTAAGATCACCAGTCAAAAAGATTACCTGAGAAATCTGAGAAAGTACACCTATTTGTGCATGTCTGTAGCAAGGTAAAATATGCTGTATGTAATTATAGGCTATAATACATATACTTGCACTATATGGACAAAAGTATCAGAATATTTGTTCATTTATTGATTATTTTAAAATCTATGTTATTAAAAAAGGCTTTATTCTGCATTTGGTGGAGTACTGTCTCTACTGTTCAGTGTCTACTATATTTTGAAGCATTGCTGTGAAGATTTGATTGTATTCAGCAGTAAGAGCATTAGTGATGCTAGTAAGTGATTAGTGATGCTTAGTGGATGATCCCCTGCCTACTTAATCCCTACCTCTCCAACTCATCCCAAAAATCCTGGATTTGGAGCAGAAAATCAGCATTCAAGACAACACAATTCAACTGCTCCACAGATCAGTGCTGGAGGACAGTGTAGGTTCATGTTTATCAGGTTAAAAACAGATCCAGGAATGACCTGCAATGGTAGGCATGAGCTTGAGATTTACCATTTAAGCCACATTTTGTAATATTTGTTTCAAATTCAATGGGATGCTCCACTGACTGTAATGTGAAGAATAGTATCTCTATTTTTGCTTTACCTGGTTTGGCACGCTGCTAACTGCACTATGTTGCTTTAGGGAAGTGGACAGAATAGCGCCATCTTTAATAATTATGTGACGTTACTCTACCACATATCTGTCCACATGCATCTCCCACTGTTCTGTACTTCTCAGATTGTCCAGAAATGCACATAAGCGTGTCCTTCTTAAAGTGCACATTCTACTTCCTAAGTAAAAGAGGACATCAATAGAAAGAAACACAGATTCTCCACACAGCTGCTTTTACTCTGCTGCTCAACATGTTTTCCTCTGTGGCTGTATCTGAAAAGCCTTATCTGTGTCTCTCGTACTGCCTTATCTGTAGTTATCTGTAGTGTCAGTAAATACATTGGATATGCGGACTAGCCGACGGAAGTTTTGCTTGAACATTTCCAAGATAAAACATTTTCACTTCCGTTTTGTCACAAGAAAACTGCTTATTTAGCCAATATATTTAAAATATATATTATTTAAAGCTTTTTCTTTAGTCTTACATGTTTAGTTGAATTACAAAATGTGCTTATAACATCTTTATAATGATGCCAAGCCATATTCCTGTTCAGTTTTTTTTTACCTAAACAAAGAGAAATAACTGCAGTGAGCAGTAAGTCTCTCTTTATGTGATGGCCAACTGATAGAGACCCTTTTTCACCCTCCACACTGACACCAGGAGGCTAAACAATCCTACACCAGTGAAAGCACCAGGACTAAACGAAATAAACACACACAATCATAACACCCTTTAAAACTTCCATAAACTTTTTAGTTCACTTAAGGTGCTTTCTTATTCAAATTGAAGAACCCTTGGTAAATGAACAGTCAGTTCTTGCAGTCAACAAAGGTTGTCCCATCCCAACAGAAGAACTCAGACCCTTAGCTTCATTGGATGTACATGCTGTTTCCCCACATCTTGCTGTAGCATGCTTATTTTAATGGGACCCATGACATCAGCTATACGGATCCTCCATTGCGTTCAACATTCCATCTTAAAACCTCACAGCTAACACCAAGAAGCTGAGTCCAATCTGGTAGGCGCATAAATTAAGCTTGCAGTCTGTGCTCAATATAAGTGCTCAAAGCAGTAAATCCAAGACAAAAGCAGCATGTCACTGTTATATAAATAGCAAATAGCGACTGCATCATTGTTTACTGTGGTTTAGTTTGGTGTTAAACTTCCCCACCACACACCATCACCACAGCCTCCCCAGATGTTCCGCACAGTCTGGCTAAACATGTTCTGAAGCACCAAACACTAGACCAAACAAGGCTCAGGTTGTCAGGCATAAACAGCAACAACATCAACAGAGGAATTAGTAACAGACAATGAAGCCGTCGCCAAATACAGATGATTTACTTTGTTTCATGCCTGCTCTCACTCAGCATGATTTATACTTCTGGTTGGAAACGGGGAACAACAGCTGGACACACATCCCCCCATAAACCCCTGCTCCCCCTGCTTCTGGAAAATAGACTGATGGAAAGGGTCTCAGTACTTTCCCAGCACTATCTGTGTAAGATGAGCAGGTGTGTGCTTTATGATTGCTTGTGAAGTTTGTGGATGAACTGCTTTTTGAAGCGATGAAACTATAAGAATGCCAAGTGATATATTCTTAAAGAGGAATTACAGAAAGTTTTCCTTTCTTGCTTAAAAACAATGGTAATTTTCTCACAGAAGGTGCCAGAAACGTGTGTGTAAAAAATAGATAATTAATTATTTGACAGTAGGACACTATTTTTTATAGACACCCCTGCTGCCAGAACTACTTTTATATATATTTTACACACATTTTCCGTCTTGGAGCAAAATATGCTACTTTAAAGAATCTAAAGTAATATAATCAAGAGGAAGATGGATGATCACAAGCCATCAAACCAAGCTGAACTGCTTGAACTTTTGCACCAGGAGTGGCATAAAATTATCCAAAAGCAGTGTGTAAGACTGGTGGAGGAGAACATGCCAAGATACATAAAAACTGTGATTAAAAACCAGGGTTTTTACATTACAATATATTGATTTCTGAACTCTTAAAACGTCCTAAATATGAACTTGTTTTCTTTGCATTATTTGAGGTCTGAAATCTGTGCATCTTTTTTGTTATTTTAGCCATTTCTCATTTTCTGCAAATAAATGTTTTAAATGGCAAAATTTTTATTTGGAATTTGGAAAAAATGTGGTCCATAGTTAATAGAATAAAACATCAATGTTCATTTTACTCAAACATCCACCTATAAATAGCAAAATCAAAGTAACTGATTCAGAAACTAAAGTGGTCTCTTACTTATTTCCAGAGCTGTATTTGATATATATATATATATATATATATATATATATATATATATATATATATATATATATATTGTAAAATTACAGAAATTGTCATTAAATAATACAGTTTCATTTTAATATAATTTTCCTAGATTTATTTTCAGACAATATATTGTAAAATATATTGGGGAAAACATGAGACATTTTTTACAGGATATCATTTTCTACTCTTTTTTTTCCTCGTGTGTAAAAAAGGCAATAGTTTAAAGTGGACTGTATGAAGCAGGGCCATCTCTAATATACTGTAATCCAGCGTGCAGATCTGTGTGATTGATGAGAGAAGGCCTGTTTTCCCCCTGTTAGAAATATGCAGCAGCCTACGTCAGTCACATGCTGCAGAGACACAGAGACAGGTGCCGTACTGGGGGAAGCGGAATGTAAATAGGATGTTCTGATGATGAATTAGTATATGCTGGACCAATCAAATTACTCATAGGTTTAAACAGCTGTGCTGAGCCCAGTGGCTAAACATGAAAATGGATCACTTGAGGCAGAGCCAAGAGTGCTGGAGGAAAGCAAGACTGAAGAGCGAGACCTTTACCAGTGAAAGCATGTCTGATTCCCCTTCATTACAGTGTTATAACACAGCAAATCAGCTCCAGAGAAGCTGCAAATCACAAATCACTCCGGTTTATAAAATCAGCTCAGAATTCAGTTGTGAACACATTATGAAGCAACAGGTCTGATTGCAGATTATAATTTAATTTTATAGAGCCTACATCATATTTGATGGTTCATATTTGTGTATAAAAGACTACCATTTACATCATTATCTACAGCTTTGTAATTATAAACAGAAGTAGTACATAAACATACAAATAAATAAATTCATACTCAATGATTTTAGTGTAATAAATATTCAAAATAAAATGATAAATGTAGTAAATGTATAGTACATTTTTAGTAAATGTCTGTATTTTTATTAGCTTAGTTAACAGTGTAAATATTTATTATTACACTGTATTTGAATATGTTCCTTATGACCTAATCACATATTAAAATTAATACTTGGGCGCGAGTGGTCCAGTGGTCTAAAGCGCTGCCACTATGAGCGGGTAGGTCGCAGGTTCAAACCCCCACTCATGCAGCTTTGCCATCAAGCTGCTGGCACTCAGAGGGAGCAAAATTGGCCCTGCTCCCTCTGAGTGGGTAGATGGTGTTCTCTCCCCAAATCATTAAAAGGTGATGTCTAGAGCACAGGGCGTCTGTGAGCTGATGTACCGGAACCAAGTCGCTGCGCTTTCCTCCAAGAGGCTGCTCGGCAATGCTGCATCAGCTCAAAAAGAAGCGAGGGCTGACTTCACATGTATCAGAGGAAGCATGTGTTAGTCTTCACCCTCCTGGTGTGTTGGAGCATCACTAGTGATAGGTGGAGTCCTAATAAGTGGGTAGGGTAATTGGCTATGTAAATTGGGGAGAAAATGGGAAAAAATTGAAATACAATTATATAGAAAAAACTAATACTATTTTTAAAATGTATTTATTTTATTCATTTCAAATGATAAATGGTAAAAAATTATACAAATTAATGCAAAGTAATAAGTTAAATATCTGAATCTGCATGGAACCAACAATTACAGCTAATCCCAAACACTGGACACCATTGTTACAAAATACAGTTCACCAGATATTTAAGTGAGAACTAGGGGACTTCAAGTGTCCACTGCCACTATGATCAGGAGATTGCCGGTTTGAATCCTGTTCATGCAGCTTGCCATCAGCTGTCGAAGCCCTGAGAGAGCAACCCCTGAGTTACTCTGCAATGCTGCAATGCAATGCAGCATTTTGAAAAGAGGTGGTGGCTGACTTCACATGTGTCGGAGGAGGCATGTGCTAGTCTTCATCCTCCTGGTGTTGGGGTATCACTAGTGATAAAGGGAATCCTAATTATTTTTTAATAAATACAGGAAAGTCATATTGGTAGAGCTTTTTTCTAAGTTAATTTAATTAATTATTTAATTTACTTAAAACTGAAACAAATATTGTTTTTATACAGGGTAACACCTAACTCCAACAAGTGGTTTTCATATGGAAAACACTGTTTACAATGCTGGGTATGGCAGTACAACAGCACTGGAGATTAACTACACTTGGCAGGACGCAGTCACAGTGCTGGTTCACAGTTTATTCAGTGAGTTTTGCCAAGGGTCAGAAGACCTGTTTCAACAGTCATCTGCTTTTACTTTTGTCACGGTTTAAAGGAACATCATCCTCTTTCCTTTAGGTGTAAATCCAAAAGTACCATAATAATAACCGAATGCATTAAACCAGTGTTTTTACAATTCAGCACCTACTGATATATCTTTCCATTCATATAGAACGCTTCATTTTACCGTCCTACTACTACAAATTTTGGAGTAAGGAAAAAAGCAAAAAGCATCAGCAAAATATGATAAAGAAATAAAGCAAATACTGCTCAAATAAAAGTGAAATATGCATTCAGCTTGAAGAAATACAATTGATTGGTTGTTTGTGTTTGTATTAATAATATTTAGTAGATTTTAGATGATTTTATTTACCGGTAAATGGGATTTCTAATTGCAGTGTGACTGTGATAATTAAATAAGGGTAAAATATAGCTAGAAATAATAGAAACTTTTTAAAAATATTTGTGCTATGATGTTTTTTAATTACTTGGCACAAAATAAGAAAATAAAAAAATAAGTAAAAAAAAAACATTTTAAAAACACACAATTTGCCATTTGCACCATTACTGTCCCCATCAATTAAGAAACATTTCCTGTTTTCATTTTCGAGAGACGAGAAAAATCAACAAAAAAAAAGCACAAGTGTTCCTGTCCATTCCACTGAGAGAAAATGATTCAGCACTGAGAGTCTGAAATAATATGAAGATGATTAAAAGCTCTTACTGAAAAAGGAAAAAACTGGACAAAGATTTTGTTGTTTGAATGGAATATTCAGGGAATGAAAAGGTGGGGTCTGACATTGGGACATACTGTACTAATATTTGTGAGCTTTTTTTGTGTGATTTTTCTTATTTTCTGCAAATAAATGCTCTTAATGACAATATTTTTATTTGGAATTTGGGAGAAATGTTTTATAATTTATAGAATAAAACGACAATGTCCATTTTACTCAAACATATACCTATAAATAGCTAAATCAGAGAAACTGATTCAGAAATTGAAGTATTCTCTGTATTTTTCAGCTTATTCTGGCTACTGCGCTTGTGCAGATCTCCACATCTACTGGAGTTTTCCCTTAACTCCTCTGATGTTGGCACAATCAGCAAGCTGATTGGTTGTTTGTGTTGAAGGCAGACTTTAACTATAGACTATTAGAGACTTTAACTATAAACACCATCTTGACCATTATGAGTGCTCCCATTCAGATTTTAACTAGTGTCTGGTCTCCTCATTAATAACATAATTGCCCAGTAGCAGTTTATTTTACTGATTTTTTTATTTTATTTTTAACTTTCACACTGTTTTTCTCTGAGAGTGTATGCGGCCTTATTACATTTAGCATTATGTAATAAAATGTGTTCCAATGTTTGTCATTCTCTGCTTTACGTTGCCAGAGCAGTTGCTGGGAGTTTCGGAATGACTGACAATGCTTAAAGTATTTCACACTTAAACAAAGAGATCTTCAAAAGTCAACAAGTTAAGAGTGTACAGTCAGCTGGATTAACGGTGTTTACAAATGCCATTTCTCTCGTATTTAGATTGGACTGTCATCTGCAGAACACCTCTGTAAGAAGTACACTCTGAACAAAAGTGCTGTGCACTCCCAGTGACACACAGCAGCCTGTAAACATATCACATTCCTCTTAACGTATATTTAAAGGCTCAGTCATGGTATTATATGTTGCATATGTTATGGATTACTTCCAACTATTTTCACTTTGGGGATGTTTCCCATATGTAGTCATATTACAGCAATAACTGCAAGTAGTTCATTATAGAAAACCACTCACAGATCCTTTTGTTTAAATGGAAAAGGACTTTGTGCTTCCAAAGAGGACCAGGTTCCTGTGAAGGGCCAAGAGTCTGTCGTTCCTCATGGATCACAGCTGCTTCACAGTCTAAACATTATGATTTAGGGAGACACTTTTGTTAGGCTACTGTTATTCAAATTCTTTTCTACATATTCATAATAATGCACATGGCAGGGGGCTGTGGGGGATGCTGAATAAGATTTGGTTGGGTTTCCAGGAAACTGATCAATAAAACAAATGAAGCATGTGCACCCCTTCTTTATTATGGGGGGAGCAAACACTTTCTTATCTTGTTGTTTTTTTATATACAGAATAAAATAGGCCTTTTACTGTAACTCTAAATGCAGATCTGTGTCTTTGTGTACATTTATCAACAAAAGAAAAGGAGTGAAAACACCTCATTCTTAGCCCATAAGAGAACAGATCATTTCTGAATGTTGATTTCAATTTCTAAATTGTATCTGATAAATTCAAGAAGCAGCTAATTCATGTTTTTTTTTTTATATTATGGGCACATAACTATAAACCGGACCCAAACCGATAAACTACAGAGAAGGATTTAATTCTAGCAGTGTTCATTTAAAGCCGCGAAACTTTTCTTTTCTTTACGGTATACGCGTTCTGCGGCGCAGTAAACTCACGGACCAATCACGTGTGGTGTAAGATCATCAAATGCTCTCCTCTGCCAATCAGATCTGTGCAGACCCCTGCTTCGGATGGTGAATTGGGACGCGGCCGGAAAAAAAAACGCATTTATAAAGAGATAAGGAACTCGAGAACTAGCTTAAAAACGAGAGCGGGCGGAAACTAAATATACATATAGTATACAGGATATAGCACTGAACCATAGCACAGGTTAAAAATGGTGACGTTTCAGACCTTGGACTGACAAAATTTTCTCCAACTGGACCGTACTAAATTCTATTTAAAGATATAAATATTTTTAAGCTTAAAATTCTAATGTTACGTAAATGACATAACAACAATTTAATGATTTTGAAAATCAGAATTAGTTATATGAATGTAAAACATTTCATTAAAACATTTAAATGGTTAAATGATTGAAACAGAGCTGTAGAAGCAGAAAATACACTTTCAAAATTAGCTAGTTTATCTCAAGCACAAACCCATCACTCCTACATCCTGTAAATGAGGTCACATTAATGATCATCAATTCATTCACTGTCCTGTCATGCTCTCAGGAGGTTCACTATGTGTCACTTTTTAGGAACTTCATGAGATAAAAAGATGGACAAAGTGCTTTAAGGAACTGTGACACATGCATATATGGGCTCTTTTGGGTTAGACTATGTTCACAAAGCATGTAAATGTGGTCCAAAGCTGCTGCATCAAAAGGAAATAAAAAGCTTAAAAGTAATATTTAAGTAATAATTTACAAAGGATATCTGTAGATCTTTTGCTCAATTGTGGCAGAATTGTTTTCCTTTTTTTATCATTTGAACCTTTCCAGTGACTAACCCTATATATATACTGTGCTTGTGCAGATCTCCACATCAAGTGGAGCATTTTCTTGATCATCTCCCACTCTTAGCACAACCATCGAGCTGATTGGTCGTTTGGGTTGAAGGATTATCTATAAATGCCACGTTGAGCATTACGAGTGCTGGTGTCTAATATCTTTGCACAGTGACAGTTTTGTTTAAGCCTTTCATTTAAATTTCATGTCCCATGACTTTTGCCATGTCCAATTGAAGCTAAAGAATGATGCAGTGACCTGTGGGATATGCATCTGCATCTGCTTCTGCGTCTGAGGACTCAATGCAGTGCAAGGAATATACTGAACCCTGTTAGAAATGCAATAGTTTTATATTTGTTTCACTTTTATTTAAGTAACAATAAAAAAAAAAAGAATAGCTGTAGTTTTTTTGCTCAAGTGCATGTTATTTAAACTATTTTTTTAAAATCCATTTAACCCTTTCAATAAATAACTCTTTATTAGTTAAAAAAAAGCATTGTTCAAACTCTTCCAGAATATATCATATCAATGTCATTTTGATAGGGATATGAAAAAAAAAAACAGTAAAAAACAAAATACTCAATACCAACTGATATTAAGCCTCATGATAACTCATTGTTGTTCACCATATATTGTCCCAGAAGTTAATGCAATGTATAATATTATTGTCATTTAAGGCCTTTATTAAAAGGCTCTGTATTTAGGCCCTTTATTTAAAAATTATTATTAAAAAAAATAATAATAATATAATAATACCATTATAACGCAGTTAGATCTGTATAGAGAGCAGTAATGAGCAAAAAGGTTTTAATTGAAAAATGTTTCAATTTCCTACACAAATAAAAATTAAATAAAAATAAATCACTAAATGAATGTGGCATATCAGCTCACTGATGCTAATGCACTACTAGCGTGTACATGTTTGGTGGCGGGGCATAGAGTGCCCATCACTGTAAATAATGTGAGTACAGTATGTGCACAGCAGTGCAGTAGAATACGTGTTATGTATAATGAATGGTGTGAGACTGTATTGGCTTTGAGACACTACGTACATATACAGCATCACACGCACATAAACACAAGATAAAATGTTACTCACTCTGTCTGTCGTCTCTAAGTATACATTCTCAGCTCGGAGGACCACAGCAGTTAAACAGCAATTTAAAGCACGTCAAGAGTCCAAGCGTCACCGAGGGGTTTGCAGTTCTCTGCTCTGTTCATCACACACGTCCAGCTTCACCAAGTGTGACTCTATATGGTGTTACTGGGTCAGTGTTAATTTGTGGATGCAGCTACAGGCTTAATTGTAGGCAGTTGTGATCAATAATTATATTAGTAAATCAGTCACACAAAAGAGGTCACAGACTTCCTCCCAGCCATTCTAAACAGGAGATGTACAGTAACTGTACAGATATCAGTATATCAGCAGTTCATTTAAAAAAATTAACAGTCAACAACAGTAAAACAATTTTAAGATATGTGTGAATGAGGCTGTAAGGGTGAGGTAGTATTGGTGTATATGCTGCCTCTGACTAAGATCTATAAATCAACAAAAATATTGCTGAATATAAGCCTAACAGAATAAAATCTGAATGTAAGCATAATTATTCATAAAAAAAAAAACATTTCAGCTGTATTTGTCATAATTTGAATCTGCTTGTGTTGCATTATAAAGCATTATAAATATTTTTCTAATGTTGGACATTACAAAAAAACTGAATTTATTTAACTAATTAATGATTATTATTTTAAAAAACTGCCGTTGTGAAGCCTGTCTTGAAAAAGAAAAATTTAGATACAAACTTATTTAACAATTACAGACAAATCTCTAATCTACCATTCATTGGACAAATAATTGAAAAAACTCTCTTTAAGCAAGTTATGCACTTTCTGTCCATAAATAACTGGAGCACCTTGGTATTCACTCCAATATGAAATGGAATCACTGCCTAATTAGAACCCACTACCGAAATTGGGGCGGGGCTGAAAAACCAGTCAGCCTTAAGTTAAAAATCAGAGCCCGGAAAGCATTTCATCGCTGTCCAATGAAAAACGAGTATCTCCAAACTCTTAACTCAATTACTTAAATCTCTTGACTTGATTTCTCTATCAAGGTTAATATATTCCTACTGGTTTTATAACCGGTCAAGAAAAAAATATATATGAATTAGAGCTGCTGTATAAATACTAACTCAGTGCTGACAGTTTTATATGTCTGTGGACTTTTCCAGCTTCTTTTACTATTACTGCATCCATAATTCACCCTACAGAGCCCTCTGATGGTTGAGGCCATACACTGCAGCCCCTAAAGCCCACTGAGGTAATGTCCCTGTGGTGCCACATATTACTTGCATTATAATACAAAAACAGTACACTTAAATGTATAAATGGAGAATAACGGTCATTATAAATAGATACAAGTAAATATAATAATAAAACATACAGAGTATTTACAGCCATGTGTTACTCTACATGTGTTAAATTAATAACTGAATTCATAATCCATTAGTTTCATCAGTGAGCCTAAGCTTTAGCACTGTGGTGTGTATAGTTTAACCCTGTATACACTGTAAGTTGGGCCACAATTCAATTCTTGATTTTGAAAGCTACATTACTAATAAACTAAAAATAAGATACGACTTAAAAATCTTGAGTTTCCTTGATTTTACCAAACTGAAAATCTCTGGAATATAATCAAGAGGAAGATGGATGATCACAAACCATCAAACCAAACTGAACTGCTGGAATTTTTGCACCAGGAGTGGCATGAAGTTATCCAAAAGCAGCGTGTAAGACTGGTGGAGGAGAACATGCCAATGCATGCCTGTTGAGACTGAACTGGACTTCATTAGACAGCAACCCAATTAGCAATAATATTTTATATAAATATATTATTGCTAATATATCTCCCTGGGCTGCCACCTTATCGCGGTGGAGGGGTTTGAGTGTCTCAAGGATCCTAGGAGCTATGTTGTCAGGGGCTTCATGCCCCCGGTAGGGACACCCAAGGCAAACAGGTCCTAGGTGAGGGACCAGACGGAGTGCAGCCCAAACGACCCCAATGAAGAGATACAACATTGGAAAAAGTGTTCCCTCGCCCGGACGCGGGTCACCGGGGCCCCACTCTGGAGCCAGGCCTGGAGGTGGGGCACGCTGGCGAGCGCCTGGTGGCCTGGCTTTTGCCCATGGAGCTCGGCCGGGCATAGCCCGAAGAGGAGACAGGGGCCCCCCTTCCCATGTGCTCACCACCTGTGGGAGGGGCCAAAGGGGTCGGGTGCAGTGTGATTTGGGTGGCGGCCGAAGGCATGGACCCTGGCGATCTGATCCTCGGCTGCAGAAGTTGGCTCTTGGGACGTGGAATGTCACCTCTCTGGAGGGGAAGGAGCCGGAGTTGGTGTGCGAGTTAGAGAGGTTCTGGCTAGAAATAGTCGGGCTCACCTCGACGCACGGCTCTGGCTCTGGAACCAGTCTCCTTGAGAGGGGTTGGACACTCTTTCACTCTGGAGTTGCCCCGGGAGAGAGGCGCCGAGCTGGGGTTGGCATACTTGTTGCCCCCCATCTCGGGGCCTGTACGTTGGGGTTCACCGCAGTGAACGAGAGGGTAGCCTCCCTTCCCCTACGGGTGGGGGGACGGGTCCTGACTGTTGTTTGTGCCTATGCACCGAACAGCAGTTCAGGCTACCCACCCTTTTTGGAGTCTTTGGAGGGGGTGTTGGAGAGCACCCCTCCAGGGGACTCCCTTGTTCTGCTGGGGGACTTCAACGCTCACGTGGGTAATGACAGTGAGACCTGGAGAGGTGTGGTTGGGAGAAATGGCCCTCCCGATCGTAACCCGAGTGGTGTTTTGTTATTGGACTTCTGTGCTCGTCATGGATTGTCCATAACCAACACCATGTTCAAGCATAAGGGTGTCCATATGTGCACTTGGCACCAGGACACCCTAGGCCGCAGTTCAATGATAGACTTTGTTGTCGTGTCATCTGATCTGCGGCCGTATGTCTTGGCCACTCGGGTGAAGAGGGGAGCGGAGCTCTCCACTGACCACTACCTGGTGGTGAGTTGGCTCCGATGGTGGGGAAGGATGCCGGTCAGACCTGGCAGACCTAAACGAATTGTGAGGGTCTGCTGGGAACGGTTGGCAGAGTCTCCTGTCAGACGGAGCTTCAACTCCCACCTCCGGGAGAGCTTCAAACACGTTCCGGGGGAGGTTGGGGATATTGAGTCCGAGTGGGCCGTGTTCCGCACCTCCATTGCTGAAGCAGCCTACCTGAGCTGTGGCCGCAAGGTTGTCGGTGCCTGTCGTGGCGGCAATCCTCGAACCCGCTGGTGGACACCGGCGGTGAGGGAGGCTGTCAGGCTGAAGAAGGAGTCCTATCGGGCCTTTCTGGCCCGTGGGACTCCGGAAGCAGCTGACGGGTACCGGCAGTCCAAGCGGCATGCGGCACGGGTGGTTGCTGAGGCCAAAACTCGGGCGTGGGAGGAGTTCGGAGAGGCCATGGAAAATGACTTCCGTACGGCTTCGAGGCGATTCTGGTCCGCCATACGGCGTCTCAGGGGGGGGAAGCAGTATCCCACAAACACTATTTATAGTGGGTGTGGTGTGCTGTTGACCTCAACTCGGGACGTTGTGGGCCGGTGGGCAGAGTACTTCGAAGACCTCCTCAATCCCACCAGCACGCCTTCCATTGAGGAAGCAGAGCCAGTGGACCTTGGGGTGGGCTCTCCAATTTTGGATGCTGAGGTCACCGAGGTGGTTAAAAAGCTCCTCGGTGGTAAGGCACCGGGGGTGGATGAGATCCGCCCGGAGTTCCTTAAGGCTCTGGATGTTGTAGGGTTGTGTTGGTTAACGCGACTCTGCAACATTGCGTGGACATCGGGGGCAGTTCCTGTGGATTGGCAGACCGGGGTGGTTGTCCCCTTATTCAAAAAGGGGGACAGGAGAGTGTGTTCCAACTACAGGGGAATCACACTCTTAAGCCTCCCTGGTAAGGTCTATTCGGGGGTCCTGGAGAGGAGGGTTCGTCGGATAGTCGAACCTCGGATACAGGAGGAGCAGTGTGGTTTTCGTCCTGGCCGTGGAACACTGGATCAGCTCTATACCCTCAGCAGGGTCTTGGAGGGGTCATGGGAGTTCGCCCAACCAGTCTACATGTGTTTTGTGGACTTGGAGAAGGCGTTCGATCGTGTCCCTCGGGGAGTCTTGTGGGGGGTACTCCGGGAGTATGGGGTAGGCCCTTTGATACGGGCTGTCAGGTCCCTGTATGACCAGTGTCAGAGCTTGGTCCGCATTGCCGGCAGTAAGTCGGACTCGTTTCCAGTGAGGGTTGGACTCCGCCAAGGTTGCCCTCTGTCACCGATTCTGTTCATAACTTTTATGGATAGAATTTCTAGGCGCAGCCAAGGTGTTGAGGGGATCTGTTTTGGTGGCCTTGGGATAGCATCTCTGCTTTTTGCAGATGATGTGGTCTTATTGGCTTCATCAGCTCGTGATCTACAACTCGCACTGGAGCAGTTCGCAGCCGAGTGTGAAATGGCCGGGATGAGAATCAGCGCCTCCAAGTCCGAGGCCATGGTCCTGAGCCGGAAAAGGGTAGAATGCCTTCTCCGGGTTGGGGAGGAGGTCCTGCCTCAAGTGGAGGAGTTTAAGTATCTTGGGGTCTTGTTCACGAATGAGGGAAAGATGGAGCGGGAGATCAACAGACGGATCGGTGCTGCGTCAGCAGTCATGCGGGCGCTGCACAGGTCCGTCGTGGTGAAGAGAGAGCTGAGCCAAAAAGCAAAGCTCTCGGTTTACCAGTCGATCTACGTTCCTACCCTCATCTATGGTCATGAGCTTTGGGTCATGACTGAAAGAACGAGATCACGGATACAAGCGGCCGAAATGAGTTTCCTCCGCAGGTTGTCTGGGCTCTCCCTTAGAGATAGGGTGAGGAGCTCAGTCATCCGGGAGGGACTCAGAGTAGAGCCGCTGCTTCTCCACATCGAGAGGAGCCAGTTGAGGTGGCTTGGGCATCTGATTAGGATGCCTCCTGGACGCCTCCCTGGTGAGGTGTTTCGGGCACGTCCCACCGGGAGGAGGCCCAGGGGAAGACCCAGGACACGCTGGAGGGACTATGTCTCTCGGCTGGCCTGGGAACGCCTTGGAATTCCCCCGGACGAGCTGGCCCAAGTGGCTGGGGAGAGGGAAGTCTGGGTTTCCCTGCTTAGGCTGCTGCCCCCGCGACCCGACCCTGGATAAGCGGAGGAAAATGGATGGATGGATGGATGGATTTTATATAAAGGGATCTAAAATGCTAGTTTTACTACAAACGCAAACACATTTTGTATAAAATCATTAATCTAAACATTGATAAATACCACAATAATACTGGTGTTTATCACTATTTCTGTTTCACGTTCTTTTAGCCTAATTGTGACATCTACTCTTTATCAGTCATCAGATTGTCAAAACTCTAGAATTACTGCATTTTTTAAATAAATACATTTAATAATTAACTTGACATTGTTCCAAACTAAAGTCATTTTGTCGACGTGTAGCATGAATTGCCTCGCATGCATTAGATAAACACTTGTCTGCAAATCTTTAGACACTGTGTGCACACAAATTTACAGCAAAACATTTCTGTCTGAAAGAAAAGACCAAACACCACTGTTTCATGGTTTACATTCTTTTTTTTTATGACTGATTGACAGCTGTACACGCATCTCAATTTACATTCTTGTAACAGTTCAACATGGCTTATGAACGTTTTAAACACCCACACACACACTCACAAGAGATGCAGTTAAAAACTTCCTTCACGAAATAAAACACAGAAGGAGAAAAATAATGTACATTATGTACAGTTACTAATGATCAAAGCTCACGTTAGCTTGTGCGTAGGTTCCAGGGGATTCTGTGCATGTAGAAAAACACCATGACTGACTTAACATACGAGTGTGTTTACATACACTTCATAATCCGCTTACTGCAGAACATGTCAGTTTTCAATCCACACATTTAGAATTAACTTGAGTAATTAGACAAAAGGTGGTGTTAATAGCTGCTTGCTCATTTCCGGTACTTTGGTCTGTTTTTAAGCATGCGGAGACTGAGAAATAGGAGAGTACTCCAGTTAAGTGTATATAAATGGACTAAAATTACGATTACGGAGCTAAAATCCACATCTCTTAATCTGATTTCCTAATCTGATATTGAGGAATACTTAACAATAATCAAATAACCGCAGCAATCTGATTATAAATGGATTTCTGAGTGCATGTAAACGTTGCTTGATTTGACACTTCCACAGTAGTCAAAATGACAGTAAAAAGTCTAGTATTTTTTTTTGTTTACAAACAATTAAGCAATATGTTGTTAAGACTCAAGAATGGATGAATAAAAGTAGCAAGAAGGAAGGGAGACACACAAAAAACATTAGAAGAGAAGTAGTCTGAAAAGAACATATGAAGTGTGAAGCACCTTTTTAGAAGCAGCTTCCAACACAAAGTATGATGAACATCTCCATTTATTCCACTGATCTTAAAGTAAAAAAGGCGGCACATGAAGACAAATGTGAATATGACTGCTGGTGACATAAGTATCATCTCTAGAATAATCGCCAATAATACCCCCCCCCCCCT
Source organism: Astyanax mexicanus (assembly GCF_023375975.1). Classification (NCBI taxonomy): domain Eukaryota; kingdom Metazoa; phylum Chordata; class Actinopteri; order Characiformes; family Acestrorhamphidae; genus Astyanax; species Astyanax mexicanus. The sequence goes on along the minus strand of NC_064408.1, from coordinate 21,551,270 downwards.
CCAACCCCTCTTTCTTTAGTCTTCTTTTTTAAGGGTCTATCCATTGCCACTCCGGCCTGGTCGTCTATGTATTCAGCAGCTCTCCAAGCTAAGTGTCCATCAGTGCAGCGTGTTTTTTTTCTACCACTTGCCCCTTTTGCTCCAGTCTTTTGGGGTGAAATGCAGACATTTGGGGTCGATGCGTAGGTGGCGCTTCTGCATGGCACGTTCATGACCGTCCACAATGTCCTCTGACAGAGTGAGGATATACTGACCCTGAGGAAGAGAACAAAGAAAAAATACCTCCATTATTTCATTACATACATGACATACAGGAAAGACAAAACAGATTCAGATTTTAACTGAACCTGTTAAATCACATTTACACTTGGTCACATGAGGGTTCCAGATTAAAACCGAGACAAATCTAACCACTTTAACCATTTCAGGAGGTGGTCTCAGATGAACCGAAGGTTATTGGCAGTGTAAACACATCCTTTTCTTGAAAGCCACATTCATACCCGTCAACCTTGACAGAATTTAATTAGTACTTAATTAAAACGTAATTATTATTACGTAATTAAAACCATTTTTTTTTATGCTGCCAGTTCCCTGTATTGTTGGGAGGGAAAATATTGTGATTTTCATAGTTGCTGAGTTTAAGTGAGAGCTTTAATAGAGAAAGTATACACTAGAGGCAAGCAACAGTGTGAACGGCAACAAATACACTCACAACAGTCAAAAACCTAGGACTACATAGCGAAATGTTAGACGTCAAAAGATATGGGTACTTTAGAACATGGGATTGTACAAGTGCACTACGTCAAAATTGTCAAATTGCTTAACCATTTCACATAATGCACACATGCTGGCAGATCTGCACATTTAACAACCAAGACTCATCCCATTACAAACAAAACATTTTATAATAATCATGCAATGAGAAAATTAGAAATTGTCAATCCACAAAGGAAATGGATTTCAATCTGAGACATTTGACTACCAAGTGTGAACACATGTGGCAAAAGATTTTTCATCATGATACAATCCAGATAGTGGTTACATATAGTGACCACGTGTAAACATAGTCAATGTCAAATAATTATGGTTCATGTTACCCCATATTTTTGTTTGAGTTAGCTATCCCTTACTTAAAAAGCATGTGTAAAAATCCCTGTACAATTCTTATGACTGCCAAAAACAGAGCTGTTGGGCCAACTTCTATGAGTTTAATGAGCACTAATATTTACCTTGTAGTAATTGATGAGGTTGAGGTACTGTAAGGTCGATATTACGTCCTCCTTTTTTACACTGGTTATCTCGCTAATTTCACTGAAAACAAGACAAACAAAAATGGCATTAGTCGTCTACTTACAAATTAGTCTGTTTTGTAAAATAAGAATTTTGTTACTATTCAATACAATACATGGAGTCATCTAGTGTACAAAAAAAAGAGGCATACTTGATTGTAATTTGCGGTCTTTCTCCGTTGTCTGATTTGAGGTCCATGAGAATTTCCAGAATGGTCTGAGACCAGTAGGAGCGATAAGACAGCAGGCCCAGGTCAGACAGAGGCTTTTCTGGGGTCCCCGTCTTTCCCTCCACTTTAGACAACTCATAACCTGAGAGAAAGACAGTATATGTGAGCTGGCTGCATAACAGATTTAAACTGTGTGGTGCAGTAAATATGTTTGGATAAAAAAAATATTTGGATAAAAAAAAAAAAGATATTCCAGCTTTTCTCCTGAAGAGAAGGTAGTCTAAACTGAGAAACTTACTGAACTCAATCAGCAGTTTTCCATAACCTCTCCTCTGATATGGTGGTAGTGTCAGAATACAGGCCACGTTATAATCTTCTGTTGACTCTTTTTCCTTTAAAAGGTAACACACAACATAACAGCATGGTTAAGACTGAGCGGAATCAGGAATCAGGATGGACAAATCTCTTGTAAAATGTTGTATATTATTGTGTACAATTGTAGTAAACAGAGTTTTATTCACATGGTAAATGAGTGGATAATGTTTAATAGCTCAATCAGTCTCTCATTTGTCCACTCCTCTAATTTGTTTATATATCAGATATACAGCTCTGCAACAAATTAAGAGACCACTTCAGGATCTAAATCAGTTTCTCTGATTTTGCTATTTATAGGTTTATGTTTGAGTAAAATTAACATTGTTGTTTTATTCTATAAACTACAGACAACATTTCTCCAAAATTCCAAATAAAAATATGATCATTTAGAGCATTTATTTGCAGAAAATGAGAAATGGACGAAATAACAAAAAAGATTTGGAGCTTTCTAACCCTAACCCTCAAACAACGGAAAGAAAAAAAGTTCATATTCATAAAGTTTTAAGAGTTCAGAAATCAATATTTGGTGGAATAAAACAGGTTTTTAATCACAGTTTTCATACATCTTGGCATGTTCTCTTCCACCAGTCTTACACACTGCTTTTGGATAACTTTATGCCACGCCTGGTGCAAACATTTAAGCAGTTCAGCTTGGCTTGATTCCAGAGGTTTTCAATTTGGTAAATCAGGGAAAAACATCATCAAGTGGTCTTTCATATTTTCCAGAGCTGTATATTCTGATCATGTTTGGTAATAGAAGCAGGTATCAAGCACATCCAGCTTTCTAATGTAATACAGGGTGGGAAAATGATCTATGAAGCAGGTCTAAGCTTTTTTTTTGTTTTTTTTTATAGAGAAATAATGTACCTTAGAGAAGTAGCCGACTATGTGAAAGCCTTTGCAGTCATACTCTGTCATTACATAGAAAAGGAAGGGGTCTGTGTCATAGTACAGGGTCTTGTGGTCCAGGAAGCATTTTGCCAATAAACACAAGTTCTGGGAGTATGTCTGCAAAGCAAAAAACAGAGCAAAGGATGTTAAAATGTCTACCTGGAAACATATGACAGAAAAGTTTATGCTGACTGTCATATTAATCAGTAAGGGCAAGACTGATATCAGAACAAATATGCATGGCAATATATTACAATATAGCAAATTAAATATAATCACCTTGTTTTTCCGGCCATCAATTTCAAAGAAGGAGATGGTCCCTTTGCGGTAGATTTCATTTCCTGGAGGATGCCGGAGGTTACACTTTGTCTGTTCACAATGAAGACATACAAATATTACACACTGAAAATAGTAAATACCACATTACTGATCATGATCAAATGATAATACATAACATACAGTGGGAAAATAAGTATGTGATACACCTACAAAAAAATGGAGAGTTTTGTATGTTTTATGGTACATTCACTTCAACTGTGAGAGACATAATCTATAAAAAATGATGATTTTTAAATAATTAATTAGCATTTTATTACATAAAATAAGTGTTTGTCACCTACCAACCAGCAAAAATTATGGCTCTTACAGACTTGTTAGTTTTCTTTAAGAAGCCCCCATTTGTGAATGTATTACTTGTATTAACTGCACCTGTTTAAACATGTTACCTGTATAAAAGACAATCAATCAATCTAAAGACACCAGGGACAAAACTGTAGATCTGCCCAAAGCTGGAAGTGGGCAAAAATCCCTGATGCAGTGTGACAACTTGGTCAAGAACTACAGGAAATGTCTGTAAAAAAAAAAAAAGGTTCTGCTTTTCTATTGTGTCAAATATTTATTTTATTATTTAAAATTGGAAAACTTGCAAAATTGGCAGGGTATAAAATACTTATTTTCCCCATTTTATTACCAGGGTACACAATAACAACTACATTAAACACTTCCACATGAGTTAATGAATATAAACTACCTACAAAACTACCTGTTTAAAAAGTGGTTGACTAAAAGTAATGCCCTGTCTGCTATGTATCATCACATGTACAGCTGTTCCTTGTTTTAAAGAGTGTGTGTGAAGCTTCTATAGCCACTGCTGAAATGCAAATGCAAAAATGCAAGCCCTTACTATTTCTATAAAAGTGCTGTTGTGGTTATGCACTCTGCCTGCCTTATATAGCGTGCGTAGCAAGTATCGCTCACACTAAAAAAGGAAAAAAAAAAAAAATAGACCCAACATGTAAAAGTGTGTTTTGTGTGCATGTTACTGCTGTGTACAGTACACAGCTTCTCTCACCAGGTGCCTCTGCAAACACTTGAGGCTCTTGAGGTACTTGAGGCAGAACTCGCAGAGGTAGAGGATGGGTAGAGTGGTCAGCTCCTGTGGGTAAGGGGAGAAGTACCAGGGCTTGAGGCGATGGCGGCCCAGCTCGATACAGTCGATGTTCTTCATGCGTGTGATGATGTCATCGTGACTGCGGTCCGACACCAAGCTGCCGGTCATGCGGGGGGCTGTGGGGATTCCGTCCGAGCTGTCCTGAGAGTCCTGAGGCCAGAGGGAGGAGTTTAGGGCATGGGGGACTCAAAAATCACATATTAAAAAGACAACCCTAGTGAAGTGCCACCACACCCAATTTTAAAGAGTGCAGACAAGTTTATAATTATAATCTTAACTTGGAAAAACAATAAAAGAACAATTTCAAGTTTCATTTAATCAGTAGGTTAAATACACATTTTTTTGCATTTAAGTGTCCAATAATAGTTATATTAAATTAATAATAAATGAGAAATTGTTTCAATTGCAAAACAGGAAAAAAATAATTTTTTATAAGACTCTGAGAACCCTGTTCTCTAATCAATCAAAGCAGACATTAAACTACAGTCAGTTTTTCCTCTGTCCTAAGTAAGCAGAACTGTGTGTGTGTGTGTGTGTTTGTGGCCACTGCTCCCTATCATATGAAAAAGACAAAGCAAATAGGCAAGGGTAAAGAAAAGAAACGGACCTCTCCCGGCGGCAGACAGCCACTGGTGGTGCGAGGGCTGTTATACTGGAATACCTTTATCATCTATCAGAAAAACACAAGGGGTTGCAAAACCTTTGGGACACTTTCACTTAAGAGGGGAGCAAAAAAAAAATGTTACAGCAGAACAGATTTGACTTTTTAATAACAAGGTGGGGAACTGGTAAAATCAGGCTTGTTCTTATTCTGTATTCCTGTTTCTTAATGTACAGTTTGAGATAAACAGTCAGTATGGTCTGTACTAGCAGTAGAAGAATATATATTATCAGGTGTTAGTGAGCAGGACCTGTTAGGAGTGCTTTTGTTAGGCACGTTTGAAGATCTTCTGATGGTACACTTCAAATGCTACTGCAACAATAAAATTACTAATCTGTATTGTCACATACACACAATATAAACACATTATGGCCTGTGGGATGATGGATGTAAAGAGTTGGAATGTCCCAGTCTGATTTGCACATACATAAGACACATCCGAATAATTATATATTTGTACTTGCCAATTACCTAAAATGCTGCATTATTAAATCATTAGTACATTACTTTCTCACTTTAGAAAGGTATGTACCTCACAATGTAGCCTTTCTCATCTAAACTGGTTGGCTTTGATGCACTCAAAAGTAGTTTAAAAGGATTTTTAGCTGTATTTTTATACATTGTAAAAATATTATACACTGTATACATTTATAAATATCAGTCCAGTACATTTATACTTTATATAGAATAAAGCTTGATTGGGACATTCCAAATAATGAAATGAAATGGTTTTAAATAAAATGAATACAAAGTGCACATGTATGGTGTGAAAAGCAACTTTAAGGAACAGTTCAGTGATAAACCTAAATTACATCTTTACATTTAGCTACATTAGCTACATTAATCATGCAGCTCCAAAACTAAAAAACTAAAGTAAATTTGGCAAACAAATAAACAGAAATAATCAAATGGTCTTGGTGGAGTAATTGAGGGGAAAATTAAGAAAATCTGTTGAACCAATCCTTAAAGTGGGGATTAACAGTGAAATGTAACATGGTGTAGTAATGTAACATAAGGAGAGACGAGTAAGGTGCATCAGTGCTCTGCAATTCTTACCTCATCTGTCCCACAAGTCTTCCTTTTCCTGCCAGGCTGAGAAGGTGGGAGAACACGGCGAGTTGTGCCATTCTGCCAATGTAGAGAATATAGACCTCAGTATGTATATATATATATATATATATATATATATATATATATATATATATATATATATATATATATATATATATATATATATATATATACACATCTTACACATCCCTCAGTATTTATGTACCAAACTGAGGTATAAAATCTATGTATCAGTTACAGAGCGTGACAATTTATACTGACCGTTACTGTAGTGATAGAGGTGAGCGGTTCATCTTCTCTGGTTTTTGTGGTGAACGTTTCCCGGGCTGCTGGGTACACAGATGCCTGCGTGGCCTCTGCTGAGCTGGGGAGTGAAGGCACTGATGTCGCTGGAGTAACTTGTGATGCCAAAGAGACAGTTTCGGCTTTTCTCTTCTGTAATCCAATCACAAAGAAGAAGATTAAAGCTACTTTTTCAAACAGGAAATTGTTTAAATATGTATTGTTACATCTATAATATGTTCACATATACGTACACACTGTATATGTGTACTACTGGACATAAATATACAAACAAACACAATTAAACTAGTATACTGACAAGTATGTTTGTGTTTTCTTACCATTTTAAATCTTCATTTTCAAGCAACATCTTCAAATCACTTTCAGCTCTACTTTCTCAACCACCAATTAAAACATATAAACATTTTGCTAAAGCTTATTACCTCTACCAAGCTCTACCAATTTACTCCAACTATCTGGTCCAATAAAGAGAGAAAATAGAAATGAGGCAAAAGGCACATTAAGTATATCCCTCCCACTTCACGGAAAGTGTCAGAGAGGATCCAATTAGGGCATTTCAAGAAACAAGTCATTGTGAGCCCATTCATACAACTTTTAATATGGTAACTCAAAATTGTGTATTTTTTTGGTGTAGAATGGGCAAGGGTTAGCTGTACCGGTGTGGGGAGGGTTTTGCCTCTGGAAGGAGCTGAAGCAGCTTGAACGTTGAGATCTAGACTCTTCCTCTGAATTTGAACAGAAAGGAAGAGAACAGAGTTAATGGGTAGAAGTCATTTAAACACCTGTGCATGGTAATATGTATTTATTTTTTGGCAAGATTTCAATTCTAGCATCAGTTTAAACAAAATTCAATGAATAAATGCACAATTTTGTGGAAAAAACTAGGGACCAAAGCTCACACCTATAATTTGGCCTCCAGAACATTAAATGTAGACATTAGAGGGCAAGTGCAGTCTCTCTTACCACTTCTCTTTCTGGTGAACTGGGTCGAGACCCAGGTAGTCCATTTTTTGTGGGTGTTTTCGCCTCCTTCTTTGGAAATTGGAGCTTTTTCATGTCCAACCTGTCCGGAGTGACCCATTCATCCAGACGCTTGTTAACTACAAAGAAATGACAAATGCCCGTGACTGAACTGTCAAACACTTTTTTCGTTTGTTTAAATTCGTAGCTTTATGAAAGCAACACACTTTAACATGAAATGTACTTACAGTCAATGTAGTGAACATAGAAAAGCTTCCTCCCAAGTGTATCTTTGACACTGAGAATTTCAGCCAGTGCTAGAGAAGATAAAATATAAAAAAACAGACATTACTGAAAGATTCCAACAGTATTTTGTAATGCCACTATGGGCAGTTTTTTTTTCTTTTTGTAAAGAGAAACCAGGATTAAATGAAAAATTAAATCCATCTGTACACCAGAGGTGATGAGGCCAAACATGCCTCTAAACCCCATATAACAGAAATCTACAACAGAAATGGTTATACTGATGGCACCTGACAAATTATTTTAGTTCTGAGAGGTTCTTATATTTTACTTTTACTAATTATAAAGGAATTTGCTTACATTCCAAATGCATAATTTTGCAGAAAAAAAAACACTAAAACTAGAACCTAGAAGAAACTATCCAATTGGATACACTAGGTCAGTTTTATTCAGCTACACTTAAAACTTCTATTTAACAACTAAATACAGAATGACTTTCTCAGTTAGTCAGTCTTTACCTAAAACTCAAGCCTGCTCAGTGGGAGAAACAATAAAGCCCATTCTTAGTATGTAGTACCAGTCAAAAGTTGAGACACACCTTATCTCATTTAATCTTTTCTTTTTCTTTATTTTCTTATTTTATTTACATTTAAAATGTAATATTGAAGTCTAAGGCATCTAAAAAACACTACATTTACTTTGGACTTGATATAACACAGTGGACCAACACCAGCAGATGACATAACTCTCCAAACCATCACTGACCATCAGTAAAGTGGGTAAACAGTAAACAGAAAATCAAGGGACCAGAGTCTGGAGAAAGCGTGGAGAGACACACTGTCTTGAGCTTGAGGTCTAGTTTGAAGTTTCCACAATCAGTGATGGTTTGGAGATATGTCATCTGCTGATTTTCATTTTCCAGCAGGACTTTTATTTGCTGTAAGCCATAATCATAAACAATAAAACACACTATATATAATATATGAATTTCACATTTTTACTAAAATAAAATTTGCACTAGTAATTCAATAGTATTAAAGCTATACAGTAACACACACAGAATGATTCTATAAATAAAACGTGTTAAACAAACCAGAATACATGTTCTACATTTTTACTTTTCTACGTAGACACATTTATCTTTGAGGACAGATCTAAACACTCTTGGATAAGTCACCTGGATATGTTTTTAAAGTCTTGAATGAGTTCCTGGAGGTGATGAACAATAGCTGCTGCTTTTCCTTCGAGCTGTGAAGCTCCAGCTCATATTAAATAACCATCTCAGTTGGGTTTAGGTCAGGGGATTGTAGAGGATAAACACTTTTTTTGTTTGTTTACTTAATAATTCCCTATCACTACTACACTATTGTCTTGTCTCCTGTCTCAAGTATTGTCTATATCTGTGACCTTGTTGTATTGTACATTTAGTGTCTCTCATTCTTTTATATTTATAATTTTATATTGCTGTAATTTTGGGAAGAAGAGTAACCTAATTGTAATCCTCTGTATGTCGTGCACATATTTAATATGTACAATAAAACTACTTGACATGATATTAATCTACATTAAAATATTTTTATAGAGAATACATTAGAGAAAGTAATAAAGCAAAACATTTAATGAGAAGGTGTGTCTAAACTTTAGACTGGTATTGTACAGTTCTACAGTCTTCAATTTTAGCCTTGTTTTATATGCTTTACTCAGGTGTTTTATTTTATAGCTAAACGCCCTCAGGACAGGTAGTTAACAGGTTACCTAGGTTATCTAGCTATCTTGGTTAGATTAGTAAGGAGCTTTCCTTCAGTTTAGGTTAATAAATAAACGTTAACAGATCATGACAGCAGAGATAAAAGACTGAATTCACTCCGGGTTCAGTAAACATGTCCTCAGCGGTCTGATTTTTGGAGTTATTCTCGGATTTATCGCCGCACGGTTGTTGGAGCCGCTCTTTGTTTACATGCTGCTCCGCCATGACAGCGCGTTAGCAGCGTTAGCGGCGGCGGCTGAGAGCGGACGGTACTTACGCCACTCGTCCTCATTTTCTTGATTTTTCCGGAGAACAGGGAGACGGCAGCCCTCCACGATCTCCATCTGTGGATAGATAAGATATTAAGGTATTTAACCAGCCTCGGTGAGACAACGTAATTCTGATGTAATCGCTCGTTTAGAGGAAAACTATAACCGGACCCTCCATAAACCACTCACCGATGTGTCCGCCATTTTCGTCTTCAGCGCGCTCTCTCGCGAGACGTCCGCGGGGCGCGAGATTACAGTGATGACGCGGATGAGCTGTTGAAGATGATGTCTGACAAACAGCTTTGTGAAGCTGCTCAGAAATGTTACATTTACCCGGTCCTGTGTAAGTGTATGAATTTAAAAAAAAATCACATTTATAGACCATTAACAGTACTTACAGACACAAACCTTCCCCTTAGTTTAACTGTTCTTTCATTTAAACAATCTGTACAAATACAAGTCTGAAAAATTAAGAGACCACTTCAGTTTCTTAATCAGTTTCTCTGATTTTTGCTATTAATAGTAAAATGAACATTGTTGTCTTTTTCTATAAACTACAAACAACATTTCCCTCAAATTCCAAATGAAAATATTGTCATTTAGAGCATTTATTTGCAGAAAATGAGAAATGGCTGAAATAACAAAAAAAATATGTATGTTTTTATGTTGTGCTCTTGAATGAATTGTTCATAAAAATGTTTCATTCAGTAAATGTAAAAAAAAAAAACTCTTTTGTGAAGCTGTTCAGAAATGTTAAATTTACCCAGTTCCAAGTGTATAAAGCTTGTATAGAAGATTAACATTACTTTTAGACATAAACTGTTCCCTCAGGTGTAGTGTAGCTTTAATTGAACAGAGAAGAAAATAAATGTAGTAAATAAATATAACAAATTGACTGGTCATGTATAAAATTCTGGTACCACTTTAAAATAAGACTACCTTCATAAAGGGTTTATAAATGGTTCACAGTTAGTTTATTAATGGTTACTAATTAGGTTGTAAATGCCTTAAAATCATTAATAATCAGTTATAACACATATGTAGAAAGGGCAACAATGACCTGTTATTGGCCAAATAATGAACGCACAGTTATCTATATTGTTGCCCTTTCTACGTATGTGGTTCTACGTACCAAAATCCTTAAACTAAACTAGATAACTAAACAGAAAACTAACTAACTAACTATTTCTGTTACAGTTCACACACCAACCACAAACCCTGTCTTAGTCATCCTGTCCTGAGCTGCCTCGAGGTGCCCTTTTTTGGTTCCAGTTCCTGCATTCTGGTAACAGGCCTGTCCCAATTACAGCAGGGTTTATACACAACCATTCTAAAATCCTTTTCTTTTCTGCATTTCTGTTCTATCTCTTTTGCATGTTCTGTTGAGCCTTGCTATTCACTGCCCTGCTGCCCTTTGCTCTGCTCTGGAACTTATAATAAGGATTCAAGGAGACTTTATTGTCATAACAATTAATAATCTATTTCTATATTAGCTATATCTCCCCATTATCTCTCTGTACAGTTGTTTTTGTTATGTTATTTGTTTGTGCTGTCAAGGTCAACCAGAGGACAATGGGTTCCTCTTACTGGGTTTGGGTACCTACCAAGGTTTGTTCCTCTTAGTTTGAGGGAGTTTTTTTTCTTGCTTAATTTTGGGGTGTTTCTGTTGGTTCATTCATTATAAAATTTAGACCTAATGTAATGAAACAACAGGCAGATATATCAAAAAGAAAGAAAATTAGAATGGAATAGATATGGAAACACAATGTGCATTTTTTATGAAAATTTACCAAGAAAAGGAAAACATAGTTAATGACTGGCTTACCCAATAATTTACTTGGCAGTAAAGTGTGGCACGGAGGTGAAATGTTTCACACATTTTCAGATAAAACATATCTGATCCAAGCATAAAGTTAAAAAGGACAGAAGGGGTTTGGAGGCAGATGGATGGCATCTGCTTAGTTTGGAACAGTTTGCTAGTTCACAGCAGGTATATTGGCTGGATTCATTCAGACCGGGTATTGGTTGGAATAATTCCTAGTAAACTTTGATTCATTCAGAGCTGGCATTGGCTTCCTTCATTCAGAGTGGGCACTGGTTTGATTCATGCAGCGTGGGTCCTGTTTTAATTCATATAGTGCGGGCCTTGGATGACTTGGATACTTTCAGAGCAAACATTGGCTTTATTTATCATTCAGAGTGGGCACTGGTTTGATTAATTCAGAGTGGGCACTTGTTTCATTCATTCATAGAAGTAATTGGTTTCATTCATTCAGAGTGGGCACTGGTTTGAGTCATTCAGAGAAGACACAGGTTTCACTCATTCAGAGCGAGCACTGGTTTGGTTCATTCAGAGGAATCACTGGTTTCATTCATTAAGAGCGAGCACTGGTTTGGTTCATTCAGAGGAAGCACTGGTTTGGTTTATTCAGAGTGGGCACTGGTTTGATTTATTTTGAGTGGACAGCAGGAAATGTCCCTATATCTAACTTAATTTTAAATCAGATGTTTGGAGTCATATTTTTTATCTTTAATATAAATCACATTTTTGAAAAATAATATATTTTACACACATAACACACTAGCTTTTCATAAATTGCACACATGAGGGCGCAGTCTGCTCTTTGCACCTGGACATACTGCAGAAATTGTGGTTTTCCTGTGCAAACCCACAACTTCCTTCACTTTAGTAGCTTCTCAGTAAGCTGCAGGATGAATAACACTGTAACTGTGCTGTGCTTACAGAATAGACATTAAACCAATTATTTACATAATCTTATTTTGGACTATGTTTCAGGTGCACGTTATGCGTTTTTGTAATATCACATATAGCAAAGAGACAAATTATTATGATCTACAGCCTACACCAATGCTCCAAGAAACAGATCCCGTGCTTCACAATTGCCCATTAGTCAGTTTAGTCAGTTTAGATGGATATGCACCAAACTGGTGTCCAACATTATGCTGATGATTTGTGGTTCTAAAGATACTCTAGTCTGTTCTAGTTATCTAGTTATAAAAATCTGGCCCTTAATAAAAAATGGTGCACCTTATTTTGGCCATTTATCCCACATGAATCAGTGTTAACAAGCACCAACAGGTAAAGTTTAAATTATCTGCCCGAACCCGACCCGAGGCCCAACCGAAATCAGGCCAAGATTTCCCAGCACTTTTCTCAGGCTGGGTCGGGCTTAGGAAAATAGTCTGTGATGTAGGAATCTGTTTTTAATGCGATCTTTATTTTATATACGGTGTGATGATCACTAAATAGCTAATTAACAAATTAAACTGTTTTTCAAATACAAATCGCACAAGTTAGAATGTTATAATCACACAGCAGTTCCACTTTTGTCCGCTTTTGACTTGCAGCGCTATGTGTAGCTGTTCCTGATAAACATTTTCCTTAAATAATAGGACAAACTAAAAAATGTTGGGTTTGGGCTTGGGCTCATAATGACAGTTTATGGGGCGGATCGGGTCGATTTTTTTTATGGGCCCGATGTAACAGGTACCAACAGGTAAATTTCCATCTAGCATACTGTAGCCATCTTGTTGTTACAAGATAATCTATCTTATTTCCTTCATTTATTTCATAATAGTCATCATGTTTTGGTTCATCTGTGTCAAACATTATTGAAAATACCTACTGTTCTTTGTTGTTCAGTGTAAATCTGTGGACAGACCTTTTGATTAGATTAGAACATGCTAAGCAGAATGGATCTACACAAAGCAACTTGACACTGGCCCTTAACCCAGTGCTTCATGGTTTTATTAATGTTTGCATGCTGACAACACCTTCATGTTTGCTCTAAAAAGTAATGACGCAGCTGAAACAGTTTAGTCCACATTACTCCAAAAAACTCATGACTATCCAGTGGATAATCAATAGTGTTGGGTTATAAGGGCTGCAGTAAAGCATATCAACATTTTTGACATGTAGCTGTTTCATTTTCTTAGCTGTTATTTAAAAAATCTAAATTGTTTATTGTCTCTTGAAAATGTTGATCATAAATTCCTTCAGGGGCAGGCTGAGACTTTTTCCAAGCCAGAAAAAAGTTCTTTCTGATGTTTCTCAAGTCTCTCTCCATTTTTGTGTTGGTAGTAATCTTTCTGTCTCATCCAGAGCTTCTCTTAGAGAGCCTCGTGGCCTCCTGTCAGTTTGTGGAAGAGCTCCTCGTTCAGTGTGTCGTTTTGCTCGCGGCTCCGGGTGGACATGAAGATGTAGCCGCCGATGTACTCGTGCACGATCTTACAGTCCGCTGTCACGCAGCTGAAGGCAATGTTCACGTTTCCATTGAACTCAATGGCAACCTGGAAAGCAAAGAATAGGTTTACTCAAAGTACCAAAGACTTATAGAAATCTACACTGCAGAAAAAGATCAAAATTACAAAACTGAGATTTATTTTTCAAGATTCTAAGGCCTGAAACATACTTCTCAAAAGGTAGTAATGCAAAGACCCAGTCACTGCTCTGCAAACGCATGGTCCTGCTGTGGAAACTCACTATGCATTCTTACGTTACTGCGGGGGTTTAAACACTCAGTAATCAGGGTGGACAAAGAGGACAAATCTTATCGTCAAAATCACACCAGCAGTACCAGACAGCTTGGCTGTTGCTATAGTGTTGCTCAGAGTGTGGCTCACACTTGTATTTTGACACATTTCTAAATGCAACTATGCGCAAAACCCAGCTTGCATAGCTTCAAGTCAAAATGAATGTTATTAAGGGTAGGGTTGCAGCGGTAACCGGTTTCACGGTATACCATGGTATTAAAATGCACGGTTATCATACCGTGTGTGTTTGCTTATTACCGGTAAAAGGCAAGCCAGCGGAGAAACTCACCCGCGCATGCGCAACTCTGCTCCGCTTCAGCTGCTCAGCACACAGCGGTGAGAACAGCAGAAAGTGCATCAGACTAAACAAATCTCCGTCCGCCTAAAAAAAGGCTAAACTAAAATCAGCAGTGTGGGACTATTTCAGAGACCCGCCGAACGCACCCGAGGATGGTTATCCGATTTATAATCAATGTGGCCGTAAAGTCACAGCTAAAGGTGGACATACGTCAAACCTGTTCTCCCATCTCTGAGAACAACACCCCGCTGTGCAGCGCAAAGTATGTGTTTAGTTTATCATTTTAATCTGAACCTAAATAAAACCTCTTTGTAGTCGTGCACAACCCAAAAGCGCTGAGTTATCCGAAATTTGGGCACGTGGGTACAGGCGTGAAGTGCGTGCTACGATGGATTCACGTGTGTCCGTGTAAAGGTCCTGGCCGGACTGGATGTGAAAGACGCCATTCATTTACATGCGTTCATTTTTAAATTCTGACGTGCCTGTTTTTCATATGTTAAAACCAGACTCGCTGTGAAAGCCTTAAAATAGAAATCTCTATTGTGAGGATCATGTCAGAAATAAATCCCCTCTTTCTGCAGTATCTGGTTATATACCAACTCGGCAGTAAAATGGACGTTTACAATAGTTGTTGATCAGACACTGACCCAGGCTCAGTTTATCAGATATAATAATTTAAACTTAAATAATTGTACTGAATATTTTAAATACAGGATCTTTACTTTTTAGAGCACATGTAATGTGTGACACGTGTGTGTGTGTATGTGTGTGTGTGTGTATATATATATATATATATATATATATATATATATATATATATATATATATATTTTTTTTTTTTTATATACACCCTTAATGCCCTTAAGAGTAGTGGGAAAACCTGGTTTCCTTTACCTAATGGTGTACAGCTTATTTTTTTTAAGGAGACATTATCTATATTATTGTTCCAGGTTTCTACAATAAATAGTTAATTGAACAAAAAACCTTTGTTGTAATTTCTTTAAGGGTCAGTTTAATAATATATGTAACAAACTGTGATACCGTGATAACCGTGATACCGCGGTATTTTCTGAGACGGTTATCATACCGTGAAAATCTCATACCGTTGCAACCCTAATTAAGGGTCATCAAAGGAGAGGAGCCCTAATTGTCTCTATTAGGTCTGGCGTTCCAGGTCTCTTTATAGATGGTGGCCAATCATGGTACTGCACATACTCAAAAACAGCACAAGCATGACAAGAACCTGCCTTAAGTATGTTTCAGGTCTTATGAAGTAAGCTTCCATTTGTCCAGATCAAAATGGCTGATTTACAGCCAGGCATAAGCAACACACCTGTTTAATGTCCCAGTTGACGTTCCACTGTCTCATTGTGTTGTACCTCCATGTCTTCACAACATCTTCTACACTCAGGTCAATGCGGATTAAGCGGTTGTTGGCAATGCCCAGCACCTCATCCTTACGGCATCCTTTAAATCTGGTTACAAAGAGAGAGAGAGACAATGAATGTTAATATACTTAAAATGTACATAGGTTAATGAGTTTTCTTATAAAGCAGTATGAAATAAATTGTACAGAGTATTTAAACTTGAACTGTCTTTAGTTTTTAGGGTGTTTTCACATCTTTAGTTAGTTTACTCTGGTTCAAATCAGTTAAAGATATCCTCTTGGTTTGGTTTCTTTTCCCACAGGGGGAAAAAATCAAGTGCACCAAAAAAGGTGTCACTGTGGATTAAATCAAGGTTAAATCGTGGTTTTACCAAAAACGAACCACTCCAGAATTCATTTGAGACGGGACCAAGACCACCAACTTTCAAGTACAGTGGCAAATGAGGTACCCAAGAATCATGTACTTGACTAAAGGTAAAATATTACTCCAGTAAAAGCAGAAGTCCTCTACTTGAGCAAAAGTACGATAGTATTTGACTACTTTTTACTTTTTGCAAGTAAAAGTACCACGATTTGTATTGCTCTAATGTCTTATAGATGTTTTTGCACCAAGACTTGTTGATGAGTTGCGTAATTAACTAATTGTAGATCTTTAATAGAATGTCTGGTTGACATTCTGGTAAGAATTGGGCTTGAAAAGAGCTACATTTTGTGGAGGGTTTTAAACTCGAGACTTGAAATTCTAATGACAGCGAGAACAGGACCACACACCAAATAACCCAAAGTCTAAACCCGTCTAAACAGTCATAGTCTCAGGTGTGTTTTAGCAATATTGGCCAAATCTGTGTGCTAAAGGCTATATTGAAAAGTGTGGACATCATAAGCTCTGAAGTGAACTTACCTCACAACAAAATAGGAAAGGCCAAAGTCAGGCAGAGCTTGCCATATCTGGAGGAACTTCAGGATGGCCTCTGTTAGCGAAAGCTGTGCCACATTCTGGTGGGCCTCTAGAATGCGAGGGGTCAGCTGGGGGAGAATGAAAGAGAGTAATTAAGCGACCGTGTTCAAACCCTATCAGATATAAAATAAATCATATATATTGATTAACATGAGGTATTGCTGTTACCTGTTTGGGCTTGTACTTCTTCTGGTAGCGAGGGGAGACGAGGCTGTGTGTGTTGATGCTCTCATCACTTTGGACTGTCTTATTGCCTGGAGTGGTTTTCTGCATGGCCAGGAAGGACTGAATACTCTGGACCTCGCTGGAGTAAGAGGCATCAGCCAGGGTCTTTCCTTTAGAGGCCAGGCGGCTTGCAGCCATCCATTTGCTGTACTGCTGCTCCTGCACAGATTTACAGAAGAGAAAAATGGCCTTAATATATTCTTGTATGATAAGCAAAGCGGCCTTAACTGGGTTCCATTCAGTGGCATGTAAGCATATGTTGTGAGGTGTTATCTTGTGAGTGAAGACACTGGCCAGCAGGTCTGAACAAGGACTAATAGTGGGTGGCAGATGAGACATTCCATTTTCTCCAAAGTTATAACAGAACAGAGGCGTGCAGACGTAGACATAGACCAACTCTGCCCTTTATCAACCAAAGTGCCCTTTTGAAACTTCGTTTTTTTTTTTTTTTTTTTTTAAATATTATTATTATTAAGATTTTACTGAGGCCGGTTTGAAATGATCTTTTGAAAACCTGAGCGAATAAAAACGAGTGAAAACAGAATGCCCTGAAATCAGCTTGCACACACCCGACCTCTCTCTTCCTCTGTCACGCTTGGTCGCGTGCAAGGTACACTAGATGCGCTGCAGCAGCAGTTCAGTTCAGCGAGTCTTCAGCACAGCACGCACAGCAACAGATAGGCTTCTTCTCCCCCCGTGTCCCACCAGCCAGGCAATACACACATCAAGTAAAATACCGTTTGCCCTCTTAGCCCAACGTGAAATTATTTATTGTGCAGTAAAATGTCTCATTCAGCACCAAACTACTAAGCATCTTTAGCCAACTGGTCACCAGATAAACTAGCCGCTCTAGCCGAAATCAATGATAAATAATGTTCTTTTATAATTAAGTGTTCTACGTGCGCTAAAAAGTGCCCTTTTGTCCCCCCTGAGCACTTGCCCCCCAAAATATCTGTGCACGCCACTGTAACAGAATGTGACAAGGCTTTACTACCCACAGTGGACAGTATAATGGGTGGTATTGATTGTGTCCAGCAACATCTGGCAAGAATTGTAGAAGCAAACAGACAAATGACATTGATGCCGTTGAATGCAGGGAGGCCCCACACATATCCCACAGATCACTGCATTGTTCTTTAGCTCTTTGGGTTGCCTAATGTGAGCATCATTGGTTCATAATTCCCACAAACTTCGAATTTCATTTGAATAATCTGGAAAGCAAGTTTTGATAAGAATAACAAGAATAAAACAGGGCATATCAGAACGAGTTGAATGAGTCCGACACTAAAGCTCCTGTTTCCTTAACCTTAATAGCAAGACTGTGCCTTGGTGGTTCTTGTGTTGTTCCTGAATAGTTTCCTCTCACTTTTCCTCTGAGGCAATCCCCTTTGTTGGAGCTATTTATGTTTCTTTAAAATATTTGTTCATTTTGACACTTTCCACTTGGGGGCGCTGCCAAGGTTTATAGGTTAATGTATGGTAGAGTTGGGGAAAGAGCTTGGGGAGGAAGTCAACAGTATTTAAGGGTGTACTCACACTAGGCAATCCGAACCGTGCCCGGGCACGGTTACCTCCCAAAGCACGGTTCGTTTGGCTAGTGTGATCGCTCCGGTACAGATGCAGTGTGAGCGCAAACCGTGCCCGGGCACGGATCAAGATGACGTCAGTGATGCGACGCTACTGTAAACGGAGGACGTTTTATACACAATTCTGCATATAATATTTTTGAAAAGGGTTCTAAAGAGCACCATAATGGTTAGTGTTACCCATAATAAATTAGGACTACTATCTACAAGTCCTAAACAACAAACACATTTTATTATTACTTGAGTTTTATGTTTCGCTCCTTTGGTCACTATTTATGTATATAGCAAGTACGTCTCTTACCTTACTGATAAACGTGAATTGTAGTCCGCGAGTAAAGCTGCAAATTTCTCCCTGGACGTCTGCTGCTTGTGTAAAAACCTTCTTACACGTGCAGCACGATTAGCAGTAAATCGTTGTGTTGCACAATCAATGAATCTCTGGTTCAGTTGCGTATTTGCACGCCCAAAACGACTCCAGAGAAACAAAAACAACAGTACAATCCTGAACTCCATTGTTTTGCGCACGCATACTGTTCTTCAAAACAAAAGTCACCTGTTGACGAAAGCGTGCTCGGGCACGGATCGTTTAGCGCAGTGTGAGTGCAGGCCTGCGGGGGAGTGGGGAGGGGGCCGAACCGTGCTCCGGCACGATTCAACCAAAACGGGCCTAGTGTGAGTACACCCTTAAACACAGGGTGAATACTATTGGTGTGTGTAAAGCGGGACATTTAAAGATCTTGAACGCTGGAACTACTGCTGCAATATGTACTGCTGATGTAAGACCAATAAATGGATTGGTATATCCAACGTTTTAAAGGTATGAACTTTTTTATAATACCCGTTACAGCGAGTCAAAGCTGCTATCACCAGCTCTTCTTCTAATTGTGGTGGCTTAGGTTATTTTAGTTCGTTTTGTTTAAAAGGTCACTACACCCTTTACAGACCTGTACTGAGCATTTTGGACCCTCCCATTGTACTGTGTGTTGGTCAATCAAAATTGTTAGTACTGTCAAAAAGGCCTGCAACGGTTAGTCAGCGTAATCGGCAACGTCGACTATAAAAAATTGTAGATGCAGAATTTTATTGTCGACGCGTTGTTAATGTGTGATGAAGAGAGAGAGAGAGAGAGAGAGAGAGAGAGAGAGAGAGAAAGAGAGAAGGAGAAAGCAAAGACCAGAGAGAAAAGGACAGGAGAGGAAGACACACACACAAATAGTGAAAGAAAGATTAGTTGACCAATGATGTTTTAGTCAGGGTGGGACTTGCAGTGTGTGAAAGAGCAGGAGAGAGAGCAGTAGAGACGCACATACAGTGTAATAGCAGCACTGTGTCCATTAACCACAAACACACACATTTAATTCCACAATACTCTACAGTCAGTCTTTACTAGTTCTGTACAGTTTAAACACTGATTTCTATATTACCCGTGGTGAGATAAATAACTGCAGAGAGCTGCTAAGTTCTCACTAACATTAGTTAGTTCTCACTAACATTAGTTAAACCAACGTTAGCTGGCTGCTAAGTGTTAAGAAGTTACTGTACTCTGTCCACTCCTTTAAAATTAAGTTATAGGTTATAATAACTACAGACTTTAATAAAAAAGCTTTATTCTCTTAGACAAACAATCATGTCAGGGAGGTATCTCCTTGGGGAAAAAGTAGGACAAAAAAGTAAAAAATATGTATTATACATAAAGTATCCTATAATTCCCCGAAAATAACATCCAGTCTTTGTGAATGTTTCCTGTAATATACTTTGTAATTTTAGTTCAATATAGGAATATAGGTACATCAAACTATCAAAATATACTGCAAAATTGGTCTTGGATCCTAAATATGTAGCTGTTCTCACCAGTAGGAAGTACAAATGGAGGGCATGACAAAAAAAGAATTGTCACCTACTAAAATAAGTCATTGGTTGCAGCCCTACAGTCAAACAAACCATTTTTATATAGGCACAAAAAGCTGCCAGCTGAAGTCAGTCAGTATTTTAACAGCAAGTTAAGAGGCCTTGACTTTCATAATGGCACTCACATTGTCACAGCGCAGGTAGACCTCGTTCATGCCCTCAGGTTCAGGAATCAGCAGCCGGATACAAAACTTCTGGGCAGCCACACTCACATCAGGAGCCACCTCACAGCCTGAGGATAAAGCCATGAAATAAGCACGGGCACATGCACATACAGTTTACGGTAAGTCTTGGTTCAATATTGTTACTAAATGAGTGTCTGGGATTGTGTGTGTTCTGTTTTATGATGTTTGGGTTTAAATACCTACATTAACATTTACTGTACAACCATACCTTTGAGGTTCATCTGCTGTATGGGCTCCTTGCAGCTTTCTTCTTTACTCTTATAGTAGGAAATGGACGTGTCCTTGAAGGTGAACCAGAACTGCTTGTATTTCTTCAGTGTTTGTTTTTTTGGCCTGTGGAGATATGAGTATGGTTTCACAGACTGCAACAAGTGCACTCCATTTATTATATACCTTAGACTTTGTGAGTGTGTGTGTCAAAGACTGTATATAGCATGGACACCTTCTATTTATAGAAATGAAGACCAAAAATTGTCCACCACGTTGTCAAATTGGCAACCAGATTCTGTGCAATTGAGACAAGAGGCAGAGCCAAGAACGCCTATCCATTCAATAGACCTGCCCTCTTATTCCAGAACAAGCATCTCTGACCATCTTCATTTAGTTTACAGCATTAAGCAGATTTTTCCACTGGATTTCCAGTTTGTCCAGTAACAAGAAAAGTACAGCTTAAGATTTTTATTACGAAACAATTAACATTTTCATCAAATTATCCTTTTGGGAGAGCACTTGCTGCCACTGCACACAAATACTACTGAAAGAACTTGAGACGTTTTGCTTCAGCCAAGTCTGTCAATTACTTAATTTCTAACTGTAACACCAACTTGTTATGATACGGCAGGAAAAAAAGAGAAGGGTAGGTACTGCAACTAGACATTAGAGGCCTTAGACATTGCACTGTCCATGCTGAAATACAGTCATCAGTGTGTGTGTGTGTGTGTGTGTGTGTGTGTATGAGTGTGCATCTTCTAGTACAGTACCTGAAAAGCTTCAGATAGTCATGCAGCTCTGGCGCTGTCATTGTTTCCTGCAGCAAAAATACAAGAACATTAAATGACAAACGTTAAAACTGACCTACTTTTGTGCCAAACACCTGCACATAGGCACCTGAACAATTGAGTAAGTGTTACACATGCACACCCCTACCTTTGCTAAACCTTTATTTGCAATGTAGCCAAGTATTGACAGTAGAAAGGGATTACAAGAGAAAAATATATATGTTTAAGCACCTAAAATTAGTATAGGTTAATAAACAAATAAAACAATAAACAATATAGTATAAAAAATAACAAATTATTATTTCATTAGTAAGAAAACAATTAAAAATAAAGTATTTAGTCAAAATAACACAAATAAAACCACAGACTAAACATTTAAAATAGAATAAGTAAAAATATCAAGAGTCAAGTGTTAATTAAATGGAAATGTTTAATATGTCTTTAAAACAAGATTGTAAACAACAAACTAAATACTACAAATTAAATACTAAATAAAAAAGAAACATAAATAAAACTTAAGAATTTCAAATGACAAAAAAGAATAAAATAATAATCATAATAAAGACATATTTTCAGGGGTTAACAAGTACACAATTAGCTATATATTTACCACTGTAAATATAGTGCTTAAAGTATATTTTTCAAAAATGTTAAACATGTGACTAAAATAGGCAAGATTTTATGCAAGTAACTTACAATTAACTCATTAAACTATATAAACTTAATTTTACAGTGTGTTAAGTCACAGTCTACACTACTTTAGAAGAATAATTAATGAATTACATCAATATTTAATTCTTGATACTTTTTTCTACCACTGCTTACAGCTGTAACTGCATTGCTTTGCTCAGTGTGTAAAATCACAGTATAAACTCAGTGTATTTATTTATACACACCAGCATCTCCTCAGCACTGGTCTCTGCCTCCATCTTGACCTCCAGACACTGCAGGGCGGAGTCCAGGTCGTCCATGGCTGGACAGGAAGCCACCAGTTGCTCTGTTGTGGAGACCTTTCCGATGTGGTACTAGAAGAATGTTTGGGTATTTCATTATAATTACATACTAAACTGAAATCACTGGAAGCTGTAGGTATTCTTATATTGTATACCAATGAGCCAAAACATTATGACTACCCACAGATGAAGTTAATGGCATAGATCTATGTCAAGATTTAGGATATATATATTATATGGAGAAATGTTTTTGGATGCCTAAATTTTTCAACATGCATACTGCAGTAATGCTGGATGACCGTTTGCATAGTACTGTATTTACCTGCAGGGCAGCGAAGAGCATCATCTCCTCTTCTGTGCAGTCGATCTCCTCTAGCAGGATGGCCCATTTGGCCTGCTCATATAACTGGGTCAAACGCACAGCATCAAACTGCACACACAGATACAGATACAGAATTAGGAGCACTATATACAGAACAAACTCAAGAGAGAAAAAATAACTGTTTTTTTTTTTCTTAGCTGTGGTGTAAAATTGCATCATTACAAAGGCCCACCCCTACTTTGAATTTTTGCATGACCATGTTTTACCATCAGCTCACAATACAGGAAAGCCAATCAAAATAAAGGACATTTACATTGTTTCTTCCAAAATCAAAGGTACTGAAAAATACTCTTCTGTGTGCTTTTCTTGGAATTGCTTTTGTCTGTGGCCTAGGGAATGCACTCTTCAAGCCCACGCCTGGAACTGAGCATAGTTCCAATAGGTTCGTGTTTACCAGCTTCATAGATTCCTATTCTATAATTAATGCCGACCTTACACCAAAAGATTTTTAAGTGATTTCACTGTTGTGGACAAATTTCCAGAGTCAGGATAAAATCATGAGAGTCTTGCTAGAGTCAAGTTGCGGTCGCGTCATCTCGATCGTTTCAGTGTAAGGTGGTTAAGATTGAAGGTTTAAGTCAGTCTTTTTCTTGTCCTCTTTCAGATAAAAACAATCGTGTTTAGTATTATCATAAGTCTTGAGACTTGGCTCACGCAAATTGTGACATGAACAATGATAACAACCAATAGGAGAGCTACAGGAAGCCGCAAGGCTGAATGCTTAAATCGCTTTTGCACTTTTCAGCAGAGGAAACTGACCGTTTAAACTATGAAAGTGTGCAAGTCTGCATTATTTACAGAAACAGCATGTTATTGCTGTTATTTTAATGTGTATTCTGTTTTTTGTTGATGTAAAAGTTGGGTTTGTGAGCTGTTTTACATCCATGCATGAGTGTAACGAGTGTACGCGCACGCTATGCACCCCGGTGTAACTAAGATATGAATGTCTGACAGTTGACTGCGGCCAGGGTTCAAATCAGTCAGCGGAGCACCTGTATTTTCTGCCACCAAGATAGCAATATGCCACATATATACCTGAAAACGCATCACTTCCAGACTACCACGCACATTGGCATAATTAAATGGCACAAGGCGCGAAAATAGACTGTTAATCTGGTGTACTATAACAATGGGCCCCTTGTGTGTATCAGGGTTAATATTGTTACAGTGCCTATTAAAACTGATATTTGTAAATAACCTCTCATCTAACCTCTAATCAGGCAGCCCTGTATTGTTTGTCTTTAAAAAAGTGGCCTCTTTGCTTCAGTGTGACAGTCTGGGGCTAATTAGCTTGAGGCCAAATATGACATCACAAAAAAACAAGATGTTAAAATGTGTTGTATTGCAGTATATATTTTATATGTAGGCAGATGAGAACTTTTCATGAAAAAATTTGAATTGCCAAGCTCTTTCGTTTAAAAAAAAGCTAAACAAATGTATTCCTGCATGATAAAAGCTCTTTAAAATGCAGAAGGCTTTCTTTGTCAAATTACCTGAGGTGCGAGGTCGTGGAAGCTGTAGTATTTGAAGCGCAAAATTAGTTTATCGCCTTCTTTCACTCCCTGCTGCAGAAGAGAACGGGAGGAGTCGAGCCATCTGAGGACAGAGGAACAACATAAGCACAGAACAGTCATTAATAACATTTTTTAAGAGGCTCAGCAAAATGCTAGTACATCTCAAAAAATAGAATATCTTTGAAAAGTTACTCCAAACCATCACTGATAATCAGTAAATTTTGCATTTAATTTGGAAATCAAAGGAGCAGAGTCTGGAGGAAGAGTAGAGAGACACAGTGTCCAAGCTGCTTGAGGTCTAGTGTGAAGTTTCCATAATCAGTGATGGTTTGGAGAGTCATGTCATCTGCTGGTGTTGATCCACTGTTTTATATAAAGTCCAAAGTCAGTACAGTATTTTCACAGAAAATCTTACAGCACTTCATGCTTCCCTCTGCTGACAACTTTTATGGAGATGCGGATTTCATTTTCCAGCAGGACTTGACACACTGCCCACACTGCCAGAAGTACCAATTGGTCTATATAATACTCTGATATAAGACACTGATTTTCACATCTGTATAATATACGAGTTTCACTTTTTGTACTGAATTACTGAAACAAAGTATATGACTTTTTTTTTTTTTTTGAGATGCACTAGTATCAGAACACAAATGCATACAATTTATTGTGACATAGAAAAGTGATAAAATATACTAATTTTGCTCTAAAAAGCTTAAGCTTTTGCTAACCTGCCGTTTACTTGTGCTTTGTCCACCTTGCTGGTCGGCCGGTACATTTTAGTAATGGTCTCAGGGGGCGGGGCTGGCTGGCTGACTGACAGCATCTTGTACACAGACTCCATCTCAGGTGACTCAGCGAAGAATGCAGGCATGCCATTGGCCAGCTTGATGATAGAACCTGGAACCAGACATATGAAATTTGTAATTGTATGAACACAGTATTTAATGAAAAACACATTCAACATTCACTTAAGCAGAAGTGTCACTGTCGGAACAAAATCATGCTCTTTAGAGGAAATTGCACCGAACTGATACACTTTTCACCTCACTTTTTTTTTTTTTTTTTTCCTTTTGCCTTTCCATAATAAACCTTCTTTTCATGTCACACCAACACCTTCAACCAATCCAGAGACATTTCCCATTTTTTCAGTTCACCTGGTTCCAATCATGCCTCGCTTTGCAAAGTATTGCCAACATCGTTGCATACTGAACGTTCTCTCGTGTCTGTATATCTTGTGGATGACCTTTGCTGTGTCTTTTGCTTTCTCTTTTTTGGATTTCCTCTTTGTTATTTTCAGTCTGGTTGTTTCCTTTATGGTTATGGCTTGTGCTTGGTTTCTGGTTTGGTTTTGTTCAGGTCTGTGTTGGTTGGCTTGCTTTTGTAACCCATGTGCACCATTGTTACTCACTCACTTCTTTTCACTGAATCTAATTCACGATTTCACATCCTCCAATTTCTGATACATTCCTCATTCAAACATTACAACAATGTAAAGCATCAATGCACACAGCAAAATACAGTTTATAAAACATGCAAATTTCCTTTTCATATATACTTTTTTAATAGTAGTTTTTTTTTTTCATGTTACTTGTTACTTGTGATGTTAATGTTGTATGTCAGAGCTACAACTAGATAAGCAGTATTTAATTGACTGTGAAATAATGATGCAGAATAATGGGTTTGCTTTAGTTTAGTAGAAAACATTACATATTACAATAAGTATAAAGATAGAGCTCTGGAAAAAATAAGAGACCACTTCAGTTTCTGAATCAGTTTCTCTGATTTTGGTATGTATAGGTATATGTTTGAATAAAATGAACATTGTTGTTTTATTCTAAAAACTACAGACAACACTTCTTGTCATTTAGAGCATTTACTTGCAGAAAATGAGAAATGGCTGAAATAGCAAAAAATACCTTAAATAATGCAAACACGCTCATATTTATAAAGTTTTAAGAGTTTATAAATCAGTATTTGGTTTTTATTCACAGTTTTCATGCATCTTGGCATGTTCTCCTCCACCAGTCTTACACACTGCTTTTGGATAACTTTATGCCACTCCTGGTGCTAAAATTCAAGCAGTTTGGTTTGATGACTTGTGATCATCCATCTTGCTCTTGATTATATTTCAGAGGTTGTCAATTTGGTAAAATCAAAGAAACACATAATTTTTAAGTGGTTTCTTATTTTTTCCAGAGCTGTAATAGAGTAGAGTACAAGAACGTAGAGCACTAAGCATTTCCGTCCATGCAGACAAGCTCTGACTGCAGTGTTGAGAATGTTTGCGCAGGCCAACAATTGTGAACACATT
Organism: Astyanax mexicanus; assembly: GCF_023375975.1. NCBI lineage: Eukaryota > Metazoa > Chordata > Actinopteri > Characiformes > Acestrorhamphidae > Astyanax > Astyanax mexicanus. The sequence goes on along the minus strand of NC_064408.1, from coordinate 21,524,579 downwards.
GTGACACTGATATTATAGCAGCATAGCAATGTGTGTTGTGTTGGTGTGAATGTATCAGCAGCTTTACTAGATTTAGAGCATGCTTTGTGTCGGTGCTGAGCTGAGAACAGTTAGAACGCCAAAAATATCCAGGCGAAAGCGTCTGTGTGGTCAGAAACGGATCAAAGATACACACCTACAACATGATGACACCTACAGACCTGCATCTACAGATGCAAACCGTAGAGGTGGGGGGTTTTAGATAAACTTAACCAATTTATGAGCTCCGCCTGCACAACAGAATGTCCGAAATGTTGCAGACACCACCAGCTTGTCTAATGGTTCTTCTGAAATTGTGGGTATTAACATTGGGGTTTGTGTCGACTTTGAGGCAGTCTAGAACAGCCTCTACTCTTCTGAGAAAGATTTACAATAAATGTTGGGTCATTGCTGTGAGGATCTGATTGCACTCAGTCACAAGAGCATTAGTTAGGTCAAGTACTCAATACACATGTTGGATGATTAGTTCTGGATAACAGAACGCCAGTGGGCTTCATATGGCTTTACCAAATGGTTGATATTGGGCACAATGGGCGCCTTAGGCTCTAGTACAGCTACACGAGACCAAATCTTTCCATTGGCTGAGCTTAGATTGTACTGATGGTGTGTGCGCAGTTAAACTGCTACCCTAGTTAAAATAGTACATAGAAATAAATTGGGTGTTAATATATATAGATTTAAACCCAGCTATAACAATGAGGAGGTGAAAAAAGTAAAATGTTGCACACCTGCAGTGAATACTGTACTCTACAAGACATTAAATGTGCACCACTATGCTTTGCTTTGGATCATTATATCTATATTTATTGTCCAATATTGATTTCTCTGTGTAAGGTAGATTCCATGCTTTAAAGAATAGCGTAGGGACGCGAGTCTGAGTTACCCACTGAGGCTCATGGGATCGACCACGCTACTCACGTAAAATGTGGGTTTTTGAAGCGGTTGTAATATATGTGGCCAGTGGCTGTCTAAGTTGGTTTGTGGTCACCATGGCTGAGGTACATGGACTGGTAAATAAGAGCGGGGTTTAATATGGGTGGATTATTCTTGCTTTGGGTCTTTTGTTTTGTATTATGCACCTGTTTTGAGAGCCATTTGGCCACATTAAACGTGTATTACTGAGTGAATAAACCAGTGTTAAATATTGTTCCAAATTTCTGTGTTAATTTTGAACACTGTTTAGACAAGAGTTTAATTTTAACACTATCTAACTTTAACAATATTACTTTTTGATCTTACTAAATCTTATATGTATGTATGTAATAAAACTAAACTCTGTAGGTCAGGGGTCGGGACAATAATAAAAAAAAATGCTTCTCTGGGGAGCTTTTATTTACATTCCTCCCCGTCTCTCTGTCGTGCTCATCGTGACTTTAGTTTCCACCCGTTCTCGTTTTTCTGCCCGTTCTTGGGCTCCTTATCTCCTTATAAGGGCTTTTATAGTCAGCAGTGTCCTAATTCACTAACCAGGGCAGCGGTAGTGTGTTGGACCGCGACCCTGACGACAAAAGTTCGATCCAATGTGAGGAGTGGTGTGTTTTGTTTTTTCCTTTCTTATTGTGCTTATCTGATTTAAGATCAACTGCAATTGGGTTCAACAACCCTCTGGGCTGGAGAACTACTAGTCTGTAGCACTCCATCCCATTACACTTCATTTTCCAAAACTATTTTTTTTGTGACCCACCGCCACTTGATGACTTGGAAAATATCTGGTCAAACCTAGTTGCCGACCCCTGCTATAGGTGTTATGTTAACACTTCCAATCAGACCTGTTTGTGTATACCTGTTCAGTGTATGTCTCACTTTGCAAATTATTGCCAACTTTATCTGTTGCAAACTGAGCATTACCTTGTGTTTGTCTATACTGTATATGATCTTTGCTTTTTCTTTTCTTTTTTTTTATTTGATTTTCTGTGTCTGAAGGTTTGATACTGTTTATAGAGTAGCTTTACCATCAACACATTTTGAGTGTTACCTATTATAATTTGAAATGGAGTACTTTTTTATTGTAGGTGTTAAACTAACACTTTCTATTCTCTAGAATTCACTATTTATCAGAGGTGTCTGGATCAAACAGTATATGAGTGGTGGTGGGATTGTGGTCAAAATTACTCAACAGAAACCTCCCAACTTGCCCTTTATAGAAAAGAGTGTACCTGTAGGTAGGGGTGCAGAAGTGATGTCATACACCTCCTCCTCGTCGCCCTTCTGCTTCTTTTTCTTCTTTTCTTCTACTGGTCTAAGAAGTGAGAGCTCTTCTGGGTGACGGATATCTGAGAAAGAGAGTAATCAGGGGAAGTTCCCAGCATGAAATTAAAAATGCCCCTTGATCTTTAAATTGTATAGCTTCTGTCCAAAGTGACCCATGGATTACCCATATATATATATATATATATATATATATATATATATATATATATATATATATATATATATTTAACTTATATATATAACTTTAACTTATATATAGGGATACCTTAATGACCTTGCTGTCTCATAAGCCTTAGATGTGCCTTTGAAGCTATTGTGGTGATAAAACGTTATGCTTAGCTGTATGTCACAGCATTACCAAGATACCGGAAGTTTATGGCTAACTTTCAACATTCAGCTGAGTAAACATTAGTTTTTAGAACCAAAATTTAAGCATTAATTCACAAAAAATACCATTAAGTTAATTAGGAGAAGCTGGAAATGCTAAATTGTTCCTTTTCTGCTCAAAAAAGTTATCAGAAATACATTTGTTCCTTTCTACAAATATGTGCTGTGGTGTATATTTTTTGCTCTCCAAACTGTCAGCACTGACACACACATTTATAGGAAATGTAAAGTAGCAAATTTGTGATGCCTTCCTAAAATATCCAGCAAAAGGGAACCTCAGCTAGCAGCATTTTCTACAAACATGTGATTCAGAGACATGACTGGGTACCTTCCTCTGAATATACTGTCTGTGAAGGCAGCATTACTCAACATTACTCTAAACTGGTTAATCTTGGCAGCACAGGTTGTGTCTTTGTTTAAGTTTGATGGTTTAGCTGGTCTACAAGCATGGCCAGTCCGGACAACCAGTGTGACCAAGTTGGTCGACCAACATAATCAACATGAACAAACTGCTCAAATGTCCTGACCAGCAAGACCAAGATGCATCACTTTGACTCATAAGTCATACTGCAGTTTTTCCTTTAACATTAAGGTTTTTTTTTCAGTGTCAGCAGTATTTTCACACTCTTTCCTTCTTCTCTCCAGGATTCTGGAAGTGCTGTTTGTCAGAGTGCTGCTATATAGGGGAGATCAGGGACGATTATGACGCTTTTAGATTTTTCCAATAAATCAAAAGCCATTTACATTGGAATATCTGATTTGCTATATTATAAACTCCAATGTGTCAACTACTGAAATCATGTATTTAAGTGTTTTTCTGAAATATGTACAGTTTGCAAAATTTATTTAAATATAGTCACTCCACTGTTACAACCATCCCAGTGTACAGAGATGGTTTTAATATGTCTTGAATATGCATAATTATCAATCAAATACTTAAAATAAAAAAAATACATTCATGTTATTGTGACAAATGTCTGCCTTAGAAACTAGGAAAGCCAAGAAAGTGTTGCAATCTGGCAGAGACAATCCTGGAAAAACCTTACACTGCAACACTGCAAAACAAAATATTGGCAAAAACTATACAACATATAGGTCAATTGAGACATATGTGCCAAAGGAGTAAGATTTTTTTCTTAGTAAGATTTTGTTTAAAGCTCACCTTCCGCGAAAATCCGATTTTTCCTGTTTTTTGTGGAATACAGTAGGTCTCTCCGAGTTGAATGTGTACACCTGCACATTAAACTGTTTTGCAGCCCCCATCGTCTGCAGGAGCTAAGCAAAGAAATCCCCCCTCCCCCCCTCCGAAAAACGGGTGAATTTTGAATTATCTTTCTGCCTACGTAGGCAGAAACTCACAGACCAGCCCACCTTGGCTCGAGAAACTCCCAGAGGCGGAGCTGAAGCGACGCAACATCACCGCTCATCAGTTAGGAGGTGGGAGGCAGTGAGCGGCAGAGCGGCGGAGGGGCGTCGCAGTGCTCCTAGCCAATCAGAGGAGAGATATTTGCATGCTGTTTGCATGTATGAATATTCATGAGCAAAGCTGGAATCCGGTCATTTTGGACACACCCCTAAAACAGTCCATTAAAAAAGAGCTATACAGAGACACCTGAGCACTTTTTTTTTTACAAAAACGGCTCACATGTCATTCATTCATACTAGAGACCACAACTAGACATTTTAAAAAACGACGGAAGGTGAGCTTTAAATAAATAGCAAGGTCTCAAAACAATAAGTGAAGTAAGACTTACATCAAGCTAAAAATCAATTATTTTATATCATAAATTTTGAAAAAAAAAAAAAATAAAAAAAAAGAATTAGAATAACCTGACCACTTACGTTTTATTCTTATTTTGAGCAAAAATGACCTAAAATAAGGTGAAATGTCTAATTGTCTAAATGTCTGATTAAGATAATTATTCTAAAATAAGCAAGATAATCTCACACTTACAATGCTTAGTAAGATAAAACTTCATATTAGTGAAAAAAGTGACATTTATTTGCCTTGAAATGAGATCATTTTACTTAAGATTTAAGATTTTACGTTTTATGTGGTGTGCTGTGTGAGGCTAAGCATTATCCTGCTAAAAAAAATGCCAGTTGAAAGCCTTGTCATGAGAAGCAGCACATGTGGCCACAGGATGTCCTGCACATATCTCTGATCTGTCAGCCTGTATCACTGCTAGGGGTGATGGTAGCATGGTTCAGTTGATCCTCTTTTGGTCCAGACCGTGGTTCATGGTAGCTTTCTAACGGTATCTATTTTGGATTAGGACCTAACAAGTCCAGAGGTCCAGATTAAACACGGAAGGATGATTCTGACATTCAAAAATCCAAATAAAAGTTACATTTGAAAAACAACTACAGGTTCAATGGCATTTTAAATGGGGTTGTACTCACTAAGGAGCTTGCAGATGCCGATGACTGTGCGGAACACGGGGCTAGAGAAGCAGACTCGAAGCCTGAGGGTGAGCAGGTTGGGCAGGACCAGCCGCAGGGGCTTGTGCTGGGGGGTGAGGTAGAGACGAGCGTCTGCATGAATCCCACATTTATCCAGCGTCCACGCCGGCTTCAGGAGCCACTGCTGCTTCTGCTCCCACCACAGAGCGTGATCAGACCAGTCCTTCTTAATCTCTGCAGCACAGCAAGGAACAACAGGCACATGCTATTACAACTGGTTATAACTTCATTAATATATATTTATTAACATTTATTACATTAAAATACTATCGTCAAACCACTAATGATAGTAACTTTTCCCATTTTCTCCCCAATTTACATGACTAATTACCCAACCCACTCATTAGGACTTCCTCTTTCACTAGTATTGCCCCAACAGAAGGAGGGTGAAGACTAGCACATGCCTCCTCCGATACATGTGAAGTCAGCCACCGCCTCTTTTCAAACTGCTGCTGATGTAGTATTGCCGAGTAGCATCACAGTGTGCTCGGAGGAAAGTGCAGAGACTCAGTTCTGATACATCAGCTTACAGATGCCTTGTGCTGATCAACATCATTCTTTGGAGTGATGAGGGGAAACAGGGCCATCTACCCACCCAGAGAGAGCAAGGCGATTTGTGCTCTCTCAGGGCTCTGGTAGCTGATGGCAAGCTACATGAACAGGATTCGAACCGGCAATCCCATGAACATAGTGGCAGCGCTTGGCCCACCCACTTGGCATAATGTTTAATGTGTGTGCAATACAGTAATTTGTTTTATTTGCATGCAGGTCACAACTGATATGAGCTCTTACCTGTCTTTTCCACGATTTTGAGAATCACTCCTCCGATGTGAAGGTCAGAGGTGACGCTGATTTTAAGGGGTGGAGCCTCTTCCCCCAGTTCTTCTACATTGACAGACAGGTCCCACACTGCCATGCTGAAGAGAGAGAGAGAGAGTGAGTAAAGGACAGAAGATACTTTTACATTAAACTGTTCTCAATGGGTGGCAGATGAATCTACTGTATCTTGACGCCTTTTCTTCTAAAGAAATTCCCTTTTTAACAATATTATTGTCTTATTCTCTCTCTATTTTTTTTCGTTTTCTCACCATCTTGACCTATTTATGTTGGAATCTCAGTTTCTTTGATTTTACCAAACTGAAAACATCTAGAATATAATCAAGAGGGAGATGGATGATCACAAGCCATCAAACCAAAATGAACTGCTTGAATTTTTGCACCAGGTGTGGCATAAAGTTATCCAAAAGCAGTGTAAGACTGGTGGAGGAGAACATACCAAAATGCCACAAACTTGTTTTCTTTGCATTATTTTAGGTCTGAAAGCTCTGCATATTTTTTGTAGTTTATAGAATAAAATAACAATGTTCATTTAACACAAACGTATTACTATAAATAGAAAATCAGAGAAACTGACTCAGAAACTGAAGTGGTCTCTTATTTTTTTTCCAGAGATGTATGTAGGTGCAATATTAAAGTGAAAGGATGAATTCATGGAAAAAATGTACAGTTAAAATCACATTGAAATAGCATTAATCGACAATTGGTGTAAATGACAGGCTGTGTTGATCGAAACCATCATTCTGCATCTATTAACTGCATCTATGATGAACCCATTTTTAAAGTGCGTCAACTAGGTAAAATGTCAGCAATGTCTCACCAAGAAGTACACTACCCAAAATTAGCTCCTGAGAGCCTTTCTATAGGCCAGCAGAGGAAGCATTTTTAATGCTCTCTTGACACAGTGTCTGATCAGACCACATCTTTAATCAGTAACATATATGTTCAACACAAAACTGCATGCCATGTTTAGCAGCAATTCGTGAACATTATTATTTTTGTCAATGAGTATTTGAATAACTACAACCCTGAATAAAAAATGTTGGGATATTAGGGAAATCAGGTCAGGACTGCATGATAACAGTCTGGATTGTCCTTTTCTGCTTTGGAGTCTGTTTTTTGCCAAAAAAAAAAAAAAAGCTCTGGAATATTGATTTGTCTGACCACTATACCCCACCCATCCCAGATGCCTCAGAGCCCAGAAAATTCTACACTGCTTCTGGGCATGGTTAACATAAGACTTCGGTTGTGCATGGTAAAGTTTTAAAAGAGAACTCTGGTGTGAAATGGACTTAGGTTGGACTTGTAGTTGTAGTGAAACACGATAATGAGTACAAACTTTTGTTGAATAGCCCACCTCCATTCATACCCAGCATTCTGAAATTCAGAGCTTGTAGCTGAAGTTCCCAACAGGCTTACAATTGTAACGATAGGGGGATTGGTATCAACTACCTCAAGGTACTTGTACTTGTCTTGTATAATGAATTACCTGTACGCTTTAAAACTCTTAGTGTCTTGTTTTAAATGTCAGGGCCTTCAACATGCTACCAATGAAGTGTGGAGCTTCTTTGAACTTGTTAATGGTGTAAAAATAGTGATTTCTTTGCATGGGCAACCTAATGTCCCTATCACCAGCATTGTAAAAAGTGAGCATCAGCTAAAAGCGCTGTATTTTGGAACACTGGGGGAGAATGAAGGTGGGCTATTTGACCAAAGTTTGTATTTGTTATAACTTGTTTTCACTACACCCCAAGTTAATTTCCATTTTCTTCCAGATTCCTCCTTTCAGTGGCATTTATGAATGTAATCCTGTATTGTAGTGATTGATAAAAGTTGACCAAAGTAATTCCTTGCCCATGTGGTTCTAAGCTATTGTTAAAGAAAGTTCCATGATGCAGTGCCCTTGCCTTTCACACCCTGATTCTTTAATAGCTTAATGATATTATGCAGTGTAGAGGGAAACATATGCAAATCCCTTCATTTTTTTCTTTTCTTTTTTTGTAAGAATCACTTTTTTTCCATATGACAACTCCAGTTATGAGTATAACTTTTAACAAAATGGTAAAATAGCTTTAGGTTACTGAAAGGGTACTGAAAGATTCATTAGCAGCATGACAAAATCATTTCAGACATCATGTGAGACACATTTTACACTTAAATGGTTGCCTAAAAAACATTTTCTACATTTCAAACTAACTTTACCATAAAAATCACGTGTGTATTTCACACATTCACACTAGCATCACCCCTAGGTCCTCAGATCTACCAGCTCAGCTACATAACAGCTAAGTCAACCGAGGGAGCAGGCCACGTCCATGAGGCTGCTGAGACTGAGGCCTAACTCTAACCCTAGTTTCCCGCTCTGCATGACTATAAGCAACACACAAAAACACACAAACACAAAGTCAGAAACACAAAACAGCCTCTCCCCCCTTTTTCTTTTTAACACACTCTCTTTTCTTACCTTGTATATTGTGGTAGTCAAAATTCTTGTTGAACAGACTACGCCCTGAGTCTGTGCCTCTCTCTCTTCGACAGCCAGTGACTCCGCTAACTTCCTCTAGTCAGTCTTTCTCTCTGTATGTTTCACCCCCTTCGCTTGTTTCGCTTGGCCTGTGAAGAGACTGTTCCTTCTTTTTTTTTTAGCTTATTTCTTAAGCGCTTTGACAGCCCTTTGCACACAACAGCTTTCTTTTCCTCTTACTGAGACGCATCCTGTTTTGCTCTATGATCAGAACTGGAACAAACAAACAACAAATAAAAATAGAGTAGGGCCCAATGCCTGATTTCTCACCATGCTAGATAAATGCAAAAGCACACATCAAACCCACAATGCAAACAACCAGGGCTGCCTTGATATTTATTTCACTGCCATGTATTACTGGTGGGATTTAACATTTGTAAATAATATAACATGACAGAGGGTTAATACAGGTATTGTCTGAGCTACTGTCAATAACTGCATGTAGTGAAGAAGATGAAATAAAATACTTCCAATTTTACAATGAGGACATGGTGTCCTCTGTTGGACAATGCATGTAATTACAAAATAAATGTATTCACTGTGTGGCCCACTACATTTTATACATTTTAATTACTTGAATGACTTCCAAGCACATTGAAATTTTGTACTGCTTGCACTAAATACTGCTCTACTGTCACTACTGTCCACTTAAAGAGCCACTGAACCCTGAGACATATTTTTATTTTCATTGAATAGCTGAATTGACCAGTATTTCCATTAAATAGCTGAAATGTTTCTTTAAAGTAATGAAACATACCAGTCCTGCTTTCGAATTTTATAAACCATTCGTAACCTTTAAAAAACGCTTTTAATGTGGTAATGTCCGCCTCTGCAGCGCCCTCTCAGGTTCAACTGTGCTATAGGCGAGGATGATGTGTCCGTGTATTTTTGTACATCACATTATGCAAATCAATTAATCACTGATACCACTCTCCTGCTAATGTCCAATCATCTCACTGCTATCAGAGGCACACTGCTGCTGCAGCTCAGCCAATTAGCTCTCCCACCTGCCCCGCCCCTAAACCCATACATCACCCAGTGCCCCGCCCAAACTACCACTCTCCCATTTTTTAGCCTTTTTCAAAACTGTCCTGAGGGTGGCGTCAGCTAAACTCAGGGGGGTTTAGTTACCCTTTAAGGGTTTGTCTGACCACCAGAGGAAGTGAGTCCCACCTGCCCCGACCCTAAACCCATACATCACCCAGTGCCCCGCCCAAACTACCACTCCCGTTTTTTAGCCTTTTTCAAAACTGTCCTAAGGGTGGAGTCAGCTAAAATCAAGTGGGTTAGTTACCCTTTAAAGGTTTGTCTGACCACCAGAGGAAGTGAATCCCACTTGCCCCACCCCTAAACCCATACATCACCCAGTGCCCCACCCAAACTACCACTCCCATTTTTTAGCCTTTTTCAAAACTGTCCTGGGGTGGAGTCAGCTAAAATCAAGGGGGTTAGTTACCCTTTAAAGGTTTGTCTGACCACCAGAGGAAGCGAGTCCAAAATAAATAAATGGGTTCCTATGGAGCAATTGAGCAAAATCAGAGTTTATAAATATTTAATAATATTTATACTGAAAATATGACGAATTTTCTCATCTCAAAACAATATCAAGTGTTTCAGCACAGCATACTTATTTTTTTTTTTTTTATACTCTTTATTTATTCACAATTTTGAGATACAAAACAACCTAACACAGTGTTCAAAAAATGGAACAAATAACAAGGTGAGTGACAAAGCTAAAAGGGAAAAGGGGGAGGGAAAAAAAAAAAAAAAAAAAGACACGAGGTCACAGAATAGCTGGGTTTGACAATTCCATATACTTACTTTAAATCAAAAGTCAATATGGGCTATCTTTCAGTTTGGTTAAATAAACTCTCCATTTACCCCATCTTTTTTCTCCCAGTTCTTTCTGGAGTCTTATTGAAAAGGTCATCTGTTCTAGAAGGTGCATTTGTTTAACAATGGAGATAAAAGTACCAACTGTAGGAGCTTTTTTTTTAAGCCAGCATTTGGTAACGGCCTTCTTGCTTGCGGCTAATAGAATCTTTAGGAGATACATGTCATCATTACTCAGACCATCTGGAAAGATACAGAGATACATGCATGTGAAAGTTGTGTTAATGCCAAATCCCAGAATTCTTGCGACAATCGCAGCCACGTCCTTCCAAAAAGACTGAATGAAGGGGCAAGACCAAAAAATGTGTGCATGATCAGCCAAGATTGTTCCACAGTTCCTCCAACACTGTAATTGAGTGCCAAGCTGTTTAGATTTCTGTTTAGGAGTGATGAAAAACCTAATTAAGTTCTTCCAACAGAAATCTCTCCAATCCAGTGAACATGTAGTGGTTGACTGTATTTTCCAGGCTGTCAGCCACATATCCTCAGTTATTTCAATTTTCAGCTCCTTTTCCCAACGATGTTTTACATAGTCAGTTGAATCCTTTTTCAATATTATGATGCCATTGTATAACTTGCTTATAAGGCTTTTCATATTTCCAGAGTTATAAGCATTAATGAATACCTGGATTACAATTGGCAGTTCACTAAAATGTGGACCCTTTATCTTTTTATGAAAGTAATTGCGGAGCTGTAAATACCTATAGAAATCTTGACTACTCAACCCATGTGACTTACATAAAGAGGCAAAACTATTTAGTTCCCAGTCTTTTACTATTTTACATAATGCAGTAATACCGGAGCCAGTCCATTGCTTATATCTATGGTCTAGTAATGCTGGCATAAAATCAGTATCATAGGCTGGCCACCTTAGTAGTTTAATTTCTTTTTGGAGTTGGAAATGTTTAACCACCTCTCTCCACACTTTCAATGAGAGATTCACCCATTGGTTTGCCGTCTGTAGTAAGTCCTTTTCCCTGCCTACCAAACCTAATAGTGACTGTATGGGCATGTCTTTCAAGGATAGCTCCATTGTTTTCCATTTGGCTTCATAAGATGGGTTACACCAACACACAAGTGGTCTCAGTTGGGCTGAGATATAGTAATCCCTAAGAGATGGGAGGGCCATGCCTCCACTCTCCCTTGGCAAATGAAGGGTACTAAGTTTAACTCTTGGTCTTTTTTTCCCCCAAATGAATCGGGAAATATACTTATTCCAATTTCTGAATTGGTTCAGAGGTATTTCTACCGGGAGAGACAAAAAAAGATATAACAATCTAGGCAGGATGTTCATTTTAATGGTTCTAACTCGGTCACCGAAACCTAAAGGAAGCAGGTCCCATCTATTTAAGTCATTGCAAATTTTCTTGGTAATGTGGTTGTAGTTAAGATCAAATAACTGCGACAGATCTTTGGGTATATATACTCCTAAATATTTGATATGGGAAAGATGCCAATTAAAATTTAAATTTGGACCAAATTCTTGAGGGGGGGTAAAGTTAAATGTTAAAACCTGTGTTTTATGAATGTTAAGGACGTAGCCTGAGTACATCCCGTATGTTTTCATCATATTCAGCAACAGAGGCAACCCTGACTCTGGGTCCATTATTGTAAGCAGCACATCATCAGCATACATGCTTATTTTATACTCCTCTCCTCCCACTAATATACCTTTTATACTTTTCTCTTGGCGTATGGCTTGCGCCAAAGGCTCGATAAAGATATTAAAGAGGCTAGGGCTAGCAGGGCAACCCTGTCTACATCCCCGTTGTAACATTATAGTATTAGAGAGGCTACCATTAATCTTTATTCTTGCTGTAGGGGAGGAGTACAGTACTTGAATGCAACGTATAAAATCTGCACTAAATCCAAATCTGTCCATTACGAGATAAAGGAAATCCCACCTGACCGAATCAAAAGCCTTCTCGGCATCTAGACTGAGGACAATAGAACTTATCTTCTCTTTATTAATTTGTTCAATAACATGCAAGGTTCTCCTTATATTATCTTGAGCCTGCCTGTCCTTTATGAATCCTGTTTGATCCTCGTCTATCAAGAAGGGCATTACAGTTTCCATCCTCTTTGTCAGAATAGAGGCATAAATTTTATAATCTGCATTTAGGACGCTAATAGGTCTATACCCTGTGCAGTCTAACCTGTCCTTTCCCTCTTTTGCAATAACTGATATGTAAGCCTCTTTCCAAGAGGGAGGGAGAAAACCCTCTTTCATGATATAATTAAAACAGGATTCCAACACAGGAAGGAGGTGTTCCTTTGTAGCTTTATACCACTCCGGAGGGTATCCATCTGTACCTGGTGATTTATTGTTATTCAGTCTTGCTATAGCCCTATCTATCTCTTCCTGTGTTATGGGTAAAATAAGTTTATCATTGATTTCTTTGCCTACTGTAGGTAGGTCTAAAGAATTGAGAAATTCGGTGATTTCGTGTCTGTTAGTCTCATACGGCTGAGAGTATAAAGACTTATAATATGCTTCAAAGGTTTTTTCTATATCATCCGGATTGTTAAGAATTTTATTTGTGGTGGGGTCCTTTATCCTATGGACAGCATTTTCTGCCTGTTGTTTTCTGAGCCTCCAGGCCAATAGTTTCGTTGCCCTGGGTCCTGCCTCGTAATACCGCTGTTTCATAAATCTAATATTCTTCTCTACTTCCTCACTTAATATTTTATCTATTTCCTGTTTCACAGTTCTGATTTGAGATATGATATGCTGACCCTTAGTTACAGTCTGCTGTTGTTCTAGCTCTCTCAATTTTCCTTGCAATGCCAGCAGGTTTAGATTTTTTACCTTTTTCCTCTGTGCTGCCCTAGCTATTATCTTTCCCCTGAGGACAGCTTTAGCTGCGTCCCATAATATACAGGGATTAACATCTCCTTTATCATTGTCCTGTAAATACGCCTGTAAATCAGATACCATAGATTCTTTAAACATTGGGTCATTTAATAGGCCAACATTTAACCTCCATAATGTATTACGCCGTCTACCATCCAAATGTACATTTAAGTAAACCCCTGAGTGGTCCGAGAGATCCCGCGAACCTATTTTACAATGCTTCAATCTATGTAAGTCCCTAGCAAACATTAAGAAATAGTCTATTCTTGAATGTAAGGCATATCGTGCAGAGTAGAAGGTGTATCCTGGATCTGATCCATGTATTGAACGCCAAACATCATTCAAACCTAGGTCTTTAATTACCTTATTTACATATTTTTCGACTGGGTTTCTCCTTCTCTCTTTATTTGTAGTATCTAATGCAGGATTAAGGAGCAGATTAAAGTCTCCTCCGCATATAAGGGTGCCATATGTTTCTAATGTTATAAGATTGAATACCTGTTTAAAAAAAGAGGTATGGCTCCCTGGGGGGGCATATATATTGAATAAAGTTATTTCTTTTTGGTCTATTTTTCCTTTTACTAAAACATATCTGCCCTCCTTATCTTTTGTTTCAGATACCAGTTCAAACCTAACAGAGTTTGAAATAAGGATAACAACTCCCCTTTTCTTCCCATTTCTATATGATGAGAAAAATGCATTCCTATATCCCATTTTTCTTAGTTTGTCATGCTCGCCATCTGAGAGATGGGTTTCCTGCCAGAAGATTATATCTATCTTCTCCCTTTTTATTTTAGCTAACATTTTGCTGCGTTTGATTGGATTATTTAGCCCATTTACATTCAGAGAAAGAATATTATATCTTTGATAATGCATCAATTTCACATTGGCATAGTTGTTCTTGTGCCATCCCAGACCTCGAAACACTAACACAATCAAGCAAAACCAGGGAACTATAATACAGAAACTGAACTTCCAACAAGAAAGGTCCTATGTCGCCTTCAATGGTGAGGGAAATAGCCACCGTGTGGGGTCCCTCTTTTAGCAGAGTTAAAGAAAGAAAAAAAAAAAGGAAAAATATTTTGTGGCTCTCTGTCTATGATACCTGGGTGTCAGCCGGTGTTGTTATCCAAATGAGAAAAGAAAGAGGAAGAGAGGGATTGCGGCTGAACCGCTCATCCATCTCCAGCTGCCGCACCGGTGTCCGTTCGACGGTACTCCTGCAGTTTCTCCCGGATCTGCCGCTGGAACTGTTTTTTCCCTCCACCATGCCGGATCTCCCACGGTAAAAGTCGAGACAGCGTTTTCTCCGTAACTACCTCGTGCTTTGGCCCACGGGAGACCTCCCCCACGTGGAATCCTCGTTTTCTCAGATCTTCGGCCGCCTGCTCCGCACTGTTGTACATAACCGTACCCGTTTTAAGAAAGACGCGCATTCTGGTTAATGGAGTTTGGAAACGTATTCCCTTTTCCCTCAACGCCTTCTTGATGGGTATGTACTCTTTCCTCTTGTTCTGTACGTCCGCTGCGTAATCGTGATCAAAATATACTCGCTTGTTAAGGACACTGACCTCCTTCTTCCATGCCGTGTAGAGAATCTTTTCTTTAACTGAGAAACGGAGGAAGCGGACCACAATAGAGCGCGGCGGGGCACCCGCGGGTGGCTTTGGAGCGAGGGCGCGATGTGCGCGTTCTATTCCCAGGTCGCTCTCTCGGTCCAGATCGAGGTCATCTCCCAGTTCGGACTTTATAATGTTTGTAACAAACGCCGCTGTGGAAGTGCCCTCTGCTTCCTCCGGAACGCCATAGATTCTGATATTGTTGCGCCTCGAGCGCCCTTCCAAATCAGACACTTTATCTTGCAGCACTCGCTGGTTTCTCAGCAGCTGGGTGAGAGCTTCCTTAACACCGATATCCCAGCGCTCCATGTCGGCCATACCTTCCTCGATCCCTCCGACGCGTTCCGCTATACCTTGCATCTGGCCCGTGATTTCTTGTATTTTCCCGTTTAACTCAGATTTAAGTTCGCCCATCTGTTTTTTAATGTCCTCATGAAAACATTCGCGGAGGTCGGAAAGATCTGTTTTTAATTCCGCACGGAGTGCCGCCATCCCCGCTGTCAGAACTTCACTCATCACCTCTCTGATCGAGTCCAAAGTTTCGTTTTCTCCGCTGCCTCCATCTTGTCCTTTTGAGGCCATGCTGTTCGAAGCTTCTTTCTCGGATTCTCGCTCGGGGTTGCTTCGCAGCTCGTATCCCACTCTCCTATTTTTGTCCCCACTCATTATTTTGTCAATCTAACTTAGTTTAACTGAATTATAGTTCTTGAATTGGGGGAATTAAAGGCTGACACCGGAGCTCTAAAACTAAGCTGCCATCTCGTCTAGCGCGCCACCGGAAGTCCCAGCATACTTATTTTTAAAGCTGAGTTTAAACTGAGTGTCCTGGCCGTAACTGTCACTCAGCACATTTTAGCGGTAATGCTAGTGCCGTTACGGCTTAAAACATGTTTACTGAAGAAAAACTGAAGTATATAGGTAAGTTTTCTTTGTTTTTTAGATAAATACGTAATTGTAATGAGTTTTTAGTTGTTTATATCCTTTCTGTGGACTCTCTGGCTCTCTTTAGCTGTTTGCATTCATTTATTTGATGTAACGGCGGCTCTGGTACTGCTAGGAATCCTTCCAAAAAATATACATATTTTAACAAACACTACTTAAGAAGCGTCATACGTAAAACATAGCAAAAATATAAGTCAACCAATGTACTGAAGCAATGTTTATCTCTGTCTGAATTGACTTGTTTGTACACACTGATTTGATTTTACATTAATTCAACGTTATGGTTTTATATGCATGGTTTTTATGTATGTATGTTTTTACTTACATTAAATATGTACATCCTGTTTATATTCTATAGCCTCCAGTGGTCTTGCAGAAAATAAAAGGAACATTTAAACTATAATTATTATTACTAGTGGAAAGCACCTTTCACCTAAAAGCAATAATGTGAGTGTTGATTCAATGTCAGAATTGTAACATTAACTGATGCCTATTAGGGAATGTTAAATAAAGGTTATTTTAAGGATGTTATTTTCTGCCATTAAAATTAAAAAATGTAATACAACCAAAAACTTGACATTTTCATGCACCCACAGGAAAATTAAATTTTATACTTAAAACAGAGTATCCTTTTGAATTTACACACAAGCCACATACATTAAGACGCGTTTCACTAAAACTTAATAATTAATATTAATTGATAACATAAGTAGGTTGTTAAGGCACCAGAGCTTTGATAAATCCCTATTCTTAAAATAAAACAGGCTCCGCCCCCTCACACCTGATTATCATCCCATTGATTAAAAACACCAGACTTTAATTTTACCTTTAAATTAACTGCTAATCCTACAATGTTTTAATATTACATATGTAATATTGGATCATTATATTTTTGTCTAATTTGTTAGACTTTGTTCTTTTTATCTTCTTCTAAGACGTCTTTTAGAAAATATTTATTAAGAGTTCACAACTTCCAAGCACCACTGAACAAACACACATTTGTTCAGTTTATGCACTATAAATTTTAGAACTGTGGACACGGAGATTGGTAGTCTGTTTCAGTTTGAGTTTATTTTTTCACGCTCTTAATTCTCCATTTCCAAGTGTCATGCCAATATAACTTTCTGTTGTGATGTGCTTCCTCTCTACACATCATAAAACTACTTGCAGGTTACAGTAAGCTTTTTCTACAATACAGGAACTTAAGGTTTATTTGAAGAAGTGACCCCAGGCTACGCACTGAGTGGCAGTTATTTCTGTCCTGCCATCTTTGAGCAAACTGCAATTGTGAAGAGCCATTCGACTGGACGCAATCTGGATGCCCCGGCGTGGATGTCAGTCAAAGAGTTTATTGAAGTGAAAAGACATGGAGCGTGACAGCAGCCGAAGATTTTCACATGGCTAAAGTCCCATTCTGCTCTTTCGCACTGAAGACGGCAAAACGAGATAGATAAGCAAGGGGAGCTTTCAGGTCACTCAGATGGCAGGCTTGTCTTCAAGACACTGGGAACTCTGGGAATAAGCAATGAACAGGATAAACTGAAGACTGGCCCACAATCTGTGCTACTTGAAGGCACCCTGTAAACCAATGCCACACTTTTGAATTCTTGAAGATGCCTTTCCAAGAAGAGTTCCTAAATGCTTATGTGGAGAAGCTTAGCATTGCATAATGTACCAAAACAACACTGAACAACAGTTATGTTTTCATACTTTAACAACTACTTCTGACCACCTTCTTGTTTCTACATACATGGTTCATTCTTTCAGCTACACTGAGCATATAGAAGCACTTTGTAGTTTTGTAATAAGAAACTGACTTCCATCTGCATAGTTTATTATCTTATTTTACCCTGTTCTCACCTACAGTTCCACCACAGAGCAGGTATTATCTGGGTGGTAGATCATTCTCAGTTTTTAAGACAATAGTCCACCAACCAGAAATATCCAGCCCACAGCCACATAATACCTGCTAGGTGGTGGAACAGGGTGGAAATTACAATGTATGCAGAAAAAGGGCTCCATATGTTGAGGAGAGCTGATAAAATGGAAAGTGAGATTAGAAAGGAGGAGGTGGTCAACAGTGTTGCAACATTACTATGATAGAAAAGGGGAATTTCTGTAATTCCTAACTCACAGTTTCAGTACATTAAGCTTTGCAAAGCTTTTTATCATCTTGTTAAGCACAGGTGGCATGGCTGAACTATAGCAAAGCCTAAAAAGACAGTATTCAATTAAAACTAACATTATATGAAAAAGGTTTTTTTTGGGGGGGATAAACACACATCTGACTTCTCAAATTAAGAGTGCTGATTAAGGATCACTTTCTTACATTTGCTTTCTTACCCACTGTGCCCAGCTAAATGCTGCCTAAAGATATTTCCTGCTGGGAATAGAGTGCCTACAGAGATAGGCTGGAGCTGCAGGATTTGCAGTGAGGCAAGCTTTCTCCTGCTGAGCGCGAAAAGGTGAAAGCAATCAAACTTTACTGTTCAATTCAACCGCGAGTTTGTACCCGATCCAGACTCCATATCTTGGTAATTTCACCATGAATATGATTACACTGCCAGCATGGAACTCAACGCAGGTATGCACTCTTACCCTGAGATGTCTGATAACCCTGAAATTTCTGTGAGAAGTGGCAACCAGCTTTATCGAAGACTAGCAGTCCCCCACACAAGCAACAACATTCAGAAATTAGAACCAGAACGCACACATAAAATGATAGCAACAAGCATCTCAAAATAGTTGCGCAATTCATACTGCATCCAGGAATGCCCTTACAACACGCCATACTGAGTGAGGTTTATACTGAAAGAGTCAGAGGGTCAAAATTGAAGTTGGCTGAATATCAAAGCTGGTACTACACAGTTGAGTTTTTCTCCAGTGCTTACATTTGTGAGATTACACTGTAACAAACCTGATCATCCACAGGTTCTCTTCACCCAAAACTTCATGTGTCATGAATCAATGGTCATTGGTACTGGAGTATTCTAAAAAAAATCAAATCTAGTATTGCGCATTACATGTTTAATATAACATGTTTAATGAATGTCTAATTAAGGCCTTACATTGAAATAAAAAAACAGAAAACCCTATCACATATAGATGTGGAGTACAGAAATGGGTGCACATTTCAGTGAGCTAGAGTTTGTCGATTTTGGAATGGCATCATCTTCCCTCTGTGGTCTTGTGGCGGTGTTGATCTGGATGGTGGTAGCCCTGCTTCTCCTCTGCCTTCGCTGTGATTACCGGATGGCTATGAGGCCAACGTCTATCAGTTTCTGAATCTTCTGAGCAATTACTGGGTTCTTCAGGTGACTGAGGAGAGGGAGGAACAGAAGGTAGACTGTTTAGCACACTTTAGCACTTAAACTATATACGTATATGCTTGCAAGTCAACAAAAACAGACCCAAATAAGAGATGTGGGCAGCTACTGCTTAGTGCTAGTAATGTGGATTTTGTTAATCAAACAACACAAAATGCAACCCTACTTGACTATATGTAAAACCAATTCATTTCACTCAAAAGACACACATGGTGGGACAGTGAGCACACATGCCTGGAGCAGTGGGCAGCCATTGCTACAGCTTGGGAGCAGTGAGGGTAACCAGGTTATCAAACCCACAACCGCACTACCACTTAAACCACCACTACTGTCAACTGAAAATTTTGCAAGAGTGCTCAAATACAATCTAACATGTTAGCCCTCTAGTCACTAGTCACCTAACCAGAGTTGGGTTTTAATTACTCTCATAAGAGTTATTATTCCCAGCGTTTACAGTCAACTTGCTCATTCAGGCAAGTGGACTGAAATTTCACCATCCCAAAAAGCATCTTAAACACACTTTTTAAAAAAACAAATAAGCACTATTAATTCATTAAGTGGAAATAAATGATATTGCAATTACAGTACTATTACATTTTTAATATTGTTACCATTACTTACTTAGTTATGTAGGTATTTTTATACTTAAATATCTGGAATACCGAAGTTCTATGCACCAGTTTTCTTTTACCATAGCTAGCATTTAGCTTTTTATATACAAGTTTGTTTTCTACCCTATTACTATTTTTCTATTGTTACGATATAAACATGTTTGCAAGAAATCAAGCTTTTGTTACCTGTGATTATATTAGCACACAGCATACATAGGTCAGGTCTATGGGCTGAGCATCTGAGACTGCCTTCTACCCAGTCTTCTTATTGTACACTGTACTGTACACTAATGTACTTAATGGTGAAAACAACATCTGTGAGCTGGGGAGTGGCAGTGTATATCTTACTCGCTAAGGGCCTGGGGGTCTTTCTGCATCTGCTCCAAGATCATGCGCATGGCAGGGTCAGACATGATCTGTTGCACCTCCGGATCAGCCATGGCCCTCCGCTTTACATCCTCTGGGCTGTCGTTCCGCACTGCCTGACTCACCATGCAGCGCTGCATCCCCTCTGTGGCCTCCTGTACAAACAAAACACACAAGGGTGAGTACATGTGGGAAAAGACAAAGCACCAGAACAACAGCAGCAGTAGTATAATAATCATCAACAAGCTACAAAGAGCACAAGGATTCCAACATTCTGCAAGAACTCTGGATAGAGATTAACTGGAAATTAAGGGAAATTAACTGGAACATTCAGAACCACTAATCAGCATCTTTAGGTCTGTTTGCCTTTTCTTAGTATCTGTGAATATCTATCCATTTTGATAACTTAAGTCATTTAACATACAGCTCTGGAAAAAAATGAGAGCACTTCAGTTTCTGAATCAGTTTTTCTGATTTTGCTATTTATAGGTATATGTTTGAGTAAAATAAATATTGTTTTATTCTATAAATTACAGACAACATTTCTCCCAAATTCCAAACAAAAATATTGTCATTTAGAGCATTTATTTGCAGAAGATGAGAAATGGCTGAAATAACAAAAAAAGACGCAGAACTTTCAGACCTCATATAATGCAAAGAAAACAAGTTCATATTATAAAGAGTTCAGAAATCAATATTTGGTGGAATAACTCTGGTTTTCAATCACAGTTTTCATGCATCTTGGCATGTTCTCCTCCACCAGCCTTACACACTGCTTTTGTATAACTTGCCACTCCTGGTGCAAAAAATCAAGCAGTTCAGCTTGATTATATTCCAGAGGTTTTCAATTTGGTAAATTCAAAGAAACTCATCAATTTTAAGTGCTCTCATTTTTTTCCCTGAGCTGTATAACGTTTCCATGTTTTCAAGTTATCCTATGGTTTGCATTAATACCATAACATTGTCATGCAAAGCAAAATAAAAGAAAAAGCAGAATTAAATGTATTGCTGTTAATTAGTGCTGCATACCTTGGAGTTGGAATCCAGCTCCAGAGCTTTCTGGTAGGCATCCATGGCTTTGGAAAAGTCCTTCATTGCCTCCAGTGCTGCTGCCTTGCGTGTGTATCCTTTAACTACATAGGAACCATTGAAGCGGTAAGTGAAAGAACCTTGACGGTTAAAACATCATTAAGAACACCAGAATATTGCTAAGCACTTACTGAATGCAGGGTCTAGATTGATGCACTCCTCACAGTCCTATAAGACAGACAAAAAACAAATGACCTTCAATATGCGCAAACGTACAACGGGAGAGCTAACTGAGGAGAGAAAAAGCTGAGCATGAATGCGTGGGTCTCAGTACCTTAAGTGCCAGCTGGAACTCCAGTAGTTTGGTGTAGCAGGCTGCTCTGTTGCTGAAGAGCTTGGCGTCATTGGGGTTCCTCTTGATGGCCTCTGTGTAGTGCTTCATAGCTACAGGATAATCACCTACACACACACAAACATAGAGTTAAGAGGTTGAATCAGCTTAACCTGCTTGATTTGGAACTGGAATGGTGATGTATGAAACTGGATCGTAGACTCAATCTAATCACCCCTACCTTTCTGGAAGGCTTCATTGCCTTTGTTTTTCTCCTCTAGTGCCAAGTCTGGGTTGATGTAGGCCAGTTTTTCCTGCTCCTTTACTATCTTCTCTGCCTGTAAAGGGGCAGAGATCAGATCTTGTACTGCATGACTGCACAAACACACTTTTCCCCTTATAAAGATGTATCTAGTGCAGGATTAGGATAAGATAAGAATCCTAGACGAACCAAAACAGCCACAAATGTTGGTGTCTTTCCTGCAATAAAACACCAAATCTAGCAAAACAGTCTTCCCAGTTTTAAATCAGAAGTTGTATTTATTTATTCATGCAGTGGTGCTTCAGAACAAGAAATAAGTGGCAGCGATGCACGTACATGACCTTTCTGGTTGATTTAATATGATATATACTATAATTAACATCTTAATGTATAAAAAAATGCATTGTATTATTATGTAATACGAAGAACCAGTAAATACAGTAAGCAGTAGGATACAGGGGTTAGGATACTAAATACTGCAATACTATAAAGCAAGACGATGCACTGATTTTTTTAAAAATCCAATGAAACCCCATGACACAGCTAAATATTTTTAGATCCTGTTAAGTATTTTTCACAATACAGCTCTGGAAAAAATAAGAGACCACTGAAGAATGATGAGTTTCTTTGATTTTACCTAACTGAAAACCTCTGAAATATAATCAAGAGGAAGATGGATGATCACAAGCCATCAAACCAAGCTGAACTGCTTGAATTTTTGCACCAGGAGTGGCATAAAGTTATCCAAAAGCAGTGTGTAAGACTGGTGGAGGAGAACATGCCAAGATGCATGAAAACTTTGATTAAAAACCAGGGTTATTCCACCAAATATTGACTTCTAAACTTTTTATAAATATTAACTTTTTCTTCGCATTATTTGAGGTCTGAAAGCTCTGCATCTATTTTTGTTATTTCAGCAATTCAAAGAATAAAACAACATTGTTAATTTAACTAAAACATACCTATAAATAGCAAAATCAGATAAACTGATTCAGAAACTGAAGTGGTCTCATTTTTTCCAGAGCTGTATATTTGTATCAAATATTGTATCTAAACAACTACTAATTATTTACTACAATCATCAACATGAATAACAATTAAATCACTACTACTATTAAGTGCACACCTGTAAGGAAGCAAAATACAAAATCTCAAGGTTCATGAAAAGTACATTTTGTACTCGGAACATAATGAGCTGCCTATCGCCTCCTCAAACTCCTCCACGGAAAACCTACCTGCTGGCACTTTTTCAGCACCTCAGGAGTGCGGTGTTCTGTCAGACTTTTGTTAAAGAACTGAATGGCTTCCTTATACTGATCCTGCTTGAAGTAGGAGTTGCCAATCCTGGCGTAGGCCCTGAAAAACACCAGAGAACAAATTAAAATTAATGTTTCTATTGAGCTCCCACAAACTGTGATAATCAGGTATGAGAGGAACACAAATATTCCGCCATACACTCTCAGTTAAACAAACCCACACACTTACTTGGCAATTTGTCTGTAGTCCTCACGATTTTCACGTCCCACTTCAATGGCTTTCTCACAAGATTCTCTACACTTGTCAAACTCTCCTTTCTCAAAGAACACAGCTGGAAAAAAAATGATGACAATAAAATAGAGAACACAACAACTGAAGCTGAAACAGAAGGTCAGAAAGTTTAGACCGTGCAATTCAAATTTCCTTTGACATTTATTAAAATATGTATTAAAAAAAACTTGCACTCCATTTCAAGGACACACTTAATCTAAATACAAAACATATTACTGTAAAAGACAGTGAGCTGTTTTCTAAGTGACAATCATTTGTTTACTAAACAATCAGGTTGCTAAAATTCAGTAAAGCATCTTTTATAAACTTGTTTTCACTAAAGCAATGTACAGTCAACAAAACAGCCAGTAAGTGTACAAGTTGCTGAAGTGCATCCTTACTCATAGTTAATGCAAACATCAATAGCATTGTGGACAAAGTGTTACAGAATGATGGCAAGGACAAAAGAGGAATCAGATAGTGACACTGGATATGATGTTTTATGCCTGGGTAATGGAATGATTTATAAAAAATAAAAATAAAAAATAAAAAAAACTGCTACTTCAGTGGATGGGGGGCATGTAAAGGCTGTGTGGCACATTTGTGAACAAAATGCCTTGTGACAGCAATGTTGTTCTATATTCTTTAATTCCTATTTTTATAAATGTGGAATACTAAAAGTAAGAGCCAGTTATAGCAGAGTTTCCAAATGTAGATTTTCTATTTTTACTTACTTTATATACCATCTTAAAAAATAAATATTTTTGTATTTAACTTTACCTTAGCAATAAAACAATATTTTATTGTATGATAAAAAATTCTTCTTGAATTGACAATATACTTTAAGCATATTGAAGAGATGATCAATTCTTACAGAACACTGCTCTAACTGCACATTTAATTATAGTGTAACCATATTTTTTGCGCACCTAAAATCCTTTAAATTTCCCAAAAATCAACAGTGATGAGTATGAATTTTATCAGTCAGATTGTAAAGAGGAGTAAAGCCACTCTGCTGAAGTACAGCTTTATAAAGGATTTTAGTTTAGTTTCTCCAGCACAGAGACTCAAGACTGGAGCAGTATTAGCATTAGCTGCTAACCACGCTAAGCTCTAGCTTGCCATACAGAGGTGAGTATATCGGCCCATAGCCCGCTGAAAAGCACGGCTAGCACTGCTGGAGCAGCATTAGTTTACCATGTTAAAACAAGCTACGTGGGACGAACCGCTAGCTAATATCGCCCGGCTTACCAGAACACTCAGGGTTCCGCAGTGTAGCGCTGACTGGCCAGCCTAAGTGGCAATCTGGAAATCTAAGCTTACTGTAGATAAACAGAAGCACTTTACTCACCTAAATAGTTTCCAGGAGAGAAATCTGTGTAAATTAACATTGAGTGCTGATTTAACTTTTAAAATAATGCGCCTTCTAAGCTGGTGCACCTTGTGTATGAAAATAGATGTTTGATAGTGAACCTTATAATCCGGTGCACCTTATAGTGCGAAAAATAGGTAGTCTAGTTTAATTAGATGAAGGACAGGATAATTTGAATAGACTTTACTGTAGTCAGTATGAGTTGCTACTATTAATGCATTTTGACAATTACAATACATTTTATTTGTACTATTCAAGTTACAAAAGTTATAAGACTGCAAATACTTACTAAGCTAATTTAACAGATTTCTGGCTATAACCAATCAAAATTAATGTGCGGGAGGTACAGCCAAATGTGCATAAAGGAACATAAAGCTCAACCCAAATAAATGGTTTGCAATTGGAAGGCACCATATGCCTAATTAAGCTAAACATGGCTCTACGATCTCAAAAAAAGCTTAGTGTACACATTGCTAAGTAACACCAGGTAATAACAAAATTGCAAGGTGCCTTCTACTACTAATACATAATCAAATGTACACAACACAAGCTGTCGTTTTAAGCTCTGTACTGCTCAGAACTGAGACATTTTGCTAAAGACTTCAATTAGGAAGGTTACATAATGAAATATTTATGCTTCGCCTGCTGGGATGGAAAAACAGGCAGTTTGTCTGACCGTATAACTGCAATAACAAGCAGCTTGAGGGGGCTGAGAGAAATACTAAAGGTACACACAAACTGCTCCTGCGACATATGGTGTGTGTGTGTTTGTTCACTCTGTAAGGGTGTATGTTCAGAAGACAGTGCGAGTGTAAATGGGCACATTTGCGTTTAATATGCATACCGGCCTGATTTGACAGATAGGTCATGTTGGTGGGGTCATGCTTAAACGCCTCTTCATAGTGTTTGAGGGCAGTGGCAAAGTCCTTCTTTTTGTAAGCTGCATTGCCAAGCTCCTTCTCCTTCAGTGCCTGCAAGCAAAAGCAAAACTGTCAGTCATGCATCATATAAACCACAAATGAGGCAGATTGAAATCAATAATGCCTGAACTAAAGATCCTTTGGTGCAGTTTAATTAAAGAGCCAAGAAATGTTCTTTTTTTATTAGAAAAGAGGATGTATATAAGGATGTCAGGTAGCAGCAACAATCAGAAAGCTAAAGGAATTATGTGATGAAGTGATTGATTTGTGAGCACTAGGTAAGAAGATCTTCTCAGCTGTATTTTCACTTTTAGCACTATAGTGGTAGCTGGTGTAGGAATGTGTTTCATAGCATTTTTAAACATGGTTAACCTTGAGAAACAATGAACTGAACAGTCCTAAAGCTCTGTACGAAAATGCATTACCAAGCTTCTGTGGAAACGTTAATGTGGCTATAGTGATCAATACTGGCTAAAAAAAAATCTATAAGGTTCCTCTGTAACGGTCAAAACTCAATCAAAAAAAAAAGGAAAAGAAAACAGAAAAAGGAAAAGAAAACAGAAAAAGGTGGCTTACGTACCATTCATTGAAACTGAGTGTGTAGCCTATATGTACTTTAGATTGATACAACATAGGTTTTTATATCCAAAAAGAAGTAGAGTACAGATAAGAGCTCCAGTTTTGTAACATGGAATAAATAACATGTATTATTACTTTTAACTCTTAACAATATTTTAAATAAATTGTACCAATCTCTTGTTCTCTGGCAAGTCTTCCTCTTTGGGAGGAGGCGGAGCTGTCTCTTTAGGTTTAGGTGGAGGTGGTGGAGTTGGCTCCTCCTCTTCATCCATGCCAACGAGGTCCAGCCCCAGTAACACTGAGAGAGTAGTCATCACACGTGGATCCTGCAACCTCCTATACAGAGCAAGAGAGAAGATGAAGAAAAAATTAACATGATTGTCAAACACACAGACAAAATAAAAAAAAAAGAAATGGGAGTGCTGGAGACGATTAAAAGGCGTGGGTGGAAATAGAAGAGATAAATTGAGAGCAAACAGATGAACCACAAGGACTCTCAAACTGGAGGAGTAGAAAGAAAAGAGACAAAATAGATAAGCACAGAAGAACTAAAGCATAGGATTGCAGGATTTACAGACAAGTATGCAGACAGCAGTGTGCATGAGTAGCAAAAGTGAAACAGGAGTGACAGAACTCATTGAAAGAGTTCTCTCTCTTTCTAGAATAACAAGTGAGACTGATAACAGCATTATTGAGAGAACGGCTTCAGAATGAAGAGCACTTACGTGCCGAGTTCAGACGGCTTAGTGCGCAGCTGCTCCAGCAGCTCTCTGTAACTGGGGTCAGTCAGCAGTGCCCGTGTCCGAGGGTCCCCCTCCAATTTCTCATATAAGTTGGGGATTGCAAATGGGTTCATCATCTTCTTGTCTGAAGTGAGAAAGAAAAGGAGGTAAACATTTGTGGGGGATGCACATGACCTTTAGTGTGAGTTGTAAACATACTGAAACTGCTGTACTAAAAATAAATAAAGCTCTGGAAAAACTGCAACTTATTTGACTGCAGTGGTGTGATGGAATTTTAAACGTCCCAAATTATAAGAGTAGAAAGATCATAAAATGAGGGATATTGGGAAAGAAAAAAAAAAAAAACTGACATTGTGATACTCTGATTCTTTGTCATAAAAAAATAAAAATGCAATCATTAGTCAATGATCAAACATGTCAAACAATTCAATAATTAAATAATGCCCTAATGCCTATTACACATATTTTAAAAAGTATTAAATAAATATTAATCTAAAAATCAGCTGTATAACAGAAACCTGGTAAAGTAAAGAATTTGCATTTTCACAGTGCAAAAAAGACCAGATCATTGAGTTCTTAGATTATTACACCTGTAACACTTTCTATAAGAGAGTCCATACCTGATAGTCGGGCCTCAATATTCTGAAGCCCCTCTTTCAGTTGCTGATTGGATGGCTCATGTCTGATACCCTCCTGATAGGTTGCTTTGGCATCCTCAAATTTCCCCAGAAACTCCAAAGCTGCTGCCTTCCGTGAGTAACCCTGAAATTAATCCAAAAAGAGTTTTAAATTCCCTTTCTGTTAAAAGCATCTATTTTGAGTGAGGGAACAGCGACTATATATTAAATAAATCATGCTTTTATTTCTGCTCTGTGCTTAACTTTTTAATGAATTATGGAAGTTTTAAATCATTTGAGACTAATGCTTCTGCTACTACTGTCAGTATTCAGGCACTGTAGAGTCTGGCTGAACACTGAGGTGAAACATCCTTCTCTGAATGAATATCAGAAGAAAAATGTTCCAAACTCTCAACATTTTGTTCTGTTATCCTTTTATCTCCCAAATGAAGCTGTATCTTCACCATTTTTGTGGCAACACACTTTTGACTCTGAACTGCCCTCTAGAGGATGTATTGATTAACATTCATCCCAATGCAAAACATAAAACTAAGGGAATACAAATTAGTCTTAATATTCCTACATTCATACCAAAATAATGCCACCATATCAGCTACATAAAATATCTACTATTCAATCCTACAGTAACCTCACTTGACAAAGTCAGGTGACTGTTTTTGTTTGGAAATTTCTGACCTAAAAATGTTTGAATTCATAGTGACTGTAGATTTTACTTGTTTGCCAGCCACCACCCCCCTCTTCGGAGGACCATTAAGACTTTATTGGTATTAAAAAAAACTTCTGGTAACTGAGGTCACTGTGAAGAGGGAGGACATAACAATGTGTATATATACAAAATAAACCAAATAGAAAATAAAAATAGAGGGGAAGAGAAGAGAGAGAGAGAGAAAATAAAAAGAGACAGAGAGAGAGAGAAAAAAGAGATTAACTCTTTTAAACCTGGTGACTAAAATACTTTGTTCCAATACTTTTATCCACCAAATGTACCTAAAAGTTCAATCAGCAAATTAAACACATTTCCTATTTGTGCAAACTGCACAGGATATACCATAAAACACTCCTGTGGTGCTCCAAACTGTTATCGGTTTGCAAAATCAACAAAAAAGTCTCAAAATACAGCTTCTTTATTTCTGTGGATATGTCCCACATATTATTCATGAACCATCTACAGAAGCAATAAGGGCAACCGACCATATAGCAACTTAGCTATAAAAGCTAAAACATAGAGTCAACGGTCTTGTGCTGTGCATCCATCAATATTTCAGCATATGGCTGACCCAGCCGATCTGAAGAAGAGGGGAAATAAAAGACAAAAAAAAGCAAGAATTTTATTCACCTTGCCCCAGTCTGGCTTGATTTTAATGGTCTGGCAGGCATCTTTCAGGGCATTATCGTAGTCACCCTTTTTGGCGTAGGCAGCAGAGCGGTTGCTGAAAAGGACATGGTTGGATGGGTCTAAAACCAGGGCTTCCGTGTAGCAACGAACGGCTTCATCAATGTTTCCAGCGCTCAGCGCCTTATTGCCCTGGTCTTTTAGCTGAGATACCTGGGAGGGAAAAAGAGCATAGTAATGGGTAAACCTTTTAAAAAACATTCAATTCTATACTTTATTAGGACACTGACTGATTTGATTAAGTGATTAACTGCCCAGATTCTTACTTAAAAGATAAGAACTTTCAGTACTGCTTAGAGATGGTTTAAAAACAGAATGAGAAACAGAAAAGAAATAAAAAAACAGCAGAATTTAAGTATTAGGGCAACAGAAACACACAGCTTGTCCCGCACTCAACCAGAACTCCATGTACATTACAACATGAAGCAGGTGGAAGATGCTGAGACTCTTTTGCACTGCAATTTAAACAGGCCAGCCACTAGAAGTATCTGCCCGTAGACCTTACAGTGCTTGACCCACTATTTTTTTTTTTTAAAGACACACTTAACATTTACATTAATGGCATTTGGCTTATATTACAGCATGTTATGTGACCAATGACTCATGGCAAGGCAAGGTGTGTTGGCATAATTATTTGTGCACACACGGCTTATTTTTTCCTTGTAGAAAAGTACAGCCAATAGAATAGAAGTCTCTAGAGAAGAAACATGAACCTACTGGCACCATGCCTTATATCAGGCACGGGCAAGAGGGGTATAAAGCATCCCTCCATTAAACTGTGATTTCTGGAATCATGATGCTCAATCCTGTAATTTTGGATGACCTCCTTAACCAAACAAGTATTGTCAATAAATGGCAATTAAAAGACAATTACTCTTACAAAGTCAGAAAAAACTCTTTAATACTCTTGATTTTGAAACAGCAATGGATGGAAAGTGTCCCAGTACTTCTGTCCACACAGTTTCTTTTTATTTGTGACATTTCAGGTATTCATATATACACTCATTCTTATGTAACTAAGAAGAGCTACCTACGAGTGAGAGAGAGAACAACTCACTTAGCACAACAGTGGTTAGATAATAAAGCATCGCCCAACTTTACACACAAAAAAGCTCTTCTTCACACTAATGGTTTATAGGGTAAGCTGCAGCACCACATCATCTCAGAACTGCGCATCAGGTACAGATTTAAGATTGTAGATCATACAATGTGTAAAGGTAACTTTTAATCTTCATAGATTTTAGATCTTCATAGAAAAGCTAAAATGGGTAAGTCTGGAGCAGCATGCCATCACTATACCACCAGATTACAAATAGCAAACATTGTCCACAAGAGTATAAACCCCAGGCATTGGGCTGTGGATCAGCAGAACAGCATTCTACATTTGAGAAGAGTTACAGCAGTGTTTGGGACCCAGACCTACTAAATCACACATAATGAGCTGACCACACTAATACTTTTGTGGCTGAATGCAATCCAATCCTCACAGGAATGTGATCTACTGCACAATCTAAGTAAAGGCTTCTGCTGCAACAAATAGTGAAAAAATTCTTATTAATACCACTGATTTTCAAATGCTTACTGGTGGTGGTCAAAAATCAGAGTGGTCAGAGTCAGCTGCCACACCACACAGACCTGCTCTTAGCTAAGTGTCACAAATGTCACTGACAGACAACCACTGACAGCAGTCACAGCAGCTGATCTACAGGCTGGAGAGTAACACCTACAGTCTTCACAACTCATGACAAAGACTTGTCTATGTGGTTAAAGACTAATAATACTACATACGCTCAAACTGTTCTTACTATTCTTAAAACCTTACAACACTGATACCAGACTGCTCAACACTAAGGATGTGTCCCAACTACATACTAATAATACTATAAAAATATATATATCTTGGGCTATACATTGTTTTGACATTCCTTATTTAAAAAATATGAGTTTGTATTAGCACTTAATATGCAATTGGGATAAAAATATTGCCCATACAAGGACACTACTAACTATAACAAAATCTTCATACTCAAAAACTAGTTACTAGTGCCTAGTATTAGGGATGAACAATTGTATCAACTTTACATTGGTTTCAGTCATTTCCTCTTCTTTTTTCCCTTTTTTTAGAGGATCGATATCATATATCTTGCTATCTGACATTCTCAGGACAGAAACAAATCAAGAGGCGAAAAAGCAGAAGGTGGAGAAGCTAACCAACACCAGCAGAAGACATGGCTGTCCAAACCATCACTGATTGTGGAAACTTCACACTAGACCTCTGGCAGCTTGGACTGTGTGTCTCTCCACTTCTCCTCCAGACTCTGATCCCTTGATTTCCAAATTAAATGCTTAATTTACTGATGGGTCAGTGATGGTTTGGAGAGCCATGTCATCTGCTGGTGCTGGTCTTACATAACTCATGCTTCCCTCTGCTGACAGCTTTTATGGAGATGCGGATTTCATTTTCCAGCAGGACTTGGCACAGTAACTATATTGCTATGTGTTGCTAGTAAAGAAATAAATTATACCCTGTGTAAACTATCTGACATCGTCAGGACAGAAACAAATCAAGTGGAGGAAAAGTAGAAGGTGGAGAATTTAAACAGATAAAGTTAATTAATCAGCTAAACCTGGACTTCTGGTCAACTTCGTTTAGAAAAGTTAACAAGACTAGCAGGAATTAAGTGTTTTATCCACAGAAAACCATATAAAACGACTCTGTTTAGAGCTATACATTTATTATAGATATAGTTAGCTATGTTATATCAGAGCAACAGGGGACATTTATAAACTGTCGCAGTGCTTATGCACCTAACCTAGCTTACAGCTTCATCTCTGCAAAGCCTCCCCCGGCTAAGCTAAGCTAGGCTAAGCTAGGCACTTACAGCTAGCCTAGCGAACTAAGCTAATTGCTTAGTTACGCTGCTAATACGAGTCAGACAGCTGCGTTAACGAAACAACAGTGCCATAAAAATGAGCTACAGCACTGCCAAACATAAACTAGAGGAATAACTCCAATAACTGGCTTTTATTTTATTAGTCATGCTCATAAACTTAGCACCGGAGCTAACAATGAGCACCGCTGCAGCAGCGCCTGTCACACAGCAGCTAGCTTAGCTAATATTACCGCTAGCTCACCGGCTAATGTTAACTGCCGCTAACGAACTTAGCTGGGGTTTAACTGGCCAGCCCACTCACACCACGACACAATCCCCCCTCAGCTAACTGCAGAAACACGCAGTAAGTATATGCTGTTCCCCACAGAATATATATCTCCTATTTTCTCAGCAGGAATATAATTAATTCCCAGGCTGAAGTGGTACTTACTTTCTCCATGGTGTAACCATGAGGTTCCAGAAACTACTGTGAGACGACAGTGGAGACGCGCCGCCCACCGCTCAATATGACTATACCCCAGCATCTGGGTTGCCATGTCGCACTGAAATATCCCTCCGTGACTCACATATGTTGCATAATTGTCTGTTTTAAACAGACATGTATAATAATAAAACAAGTACAAGTGCTCTATTTAAAAGGTGACTTGATTAGAAGTTAAAGTGTTTTTAAGCTCCACACTTAGAAGTAGAAGTGCTAACTAGGGGTGGGCAATATTATATCCAAATACAATATATTGTGACACAGAAATATCATGATATTAAAAATCCATATCGTGATAATAGGGATGTTCTGTCTTAAAAGTAGTCCATTATTTACTGTGAAGCTTTAAGTGAATGTATTGTTTAATTGTTTTAGTTTGCAGTTTATATGCATGCACTAAATATTCTGCAATTTTTTTTGCTGCATTATATTATTTTATGCTATGTTATTTATTTTGCCACATTATGATTATACTGTTAAACTATTATAGTATATTCCTGAAATTAACGAATTATTTCTGTTTTCCTATATCGGCAAGTATATCGTTATCGCAAAAATACCCTGAAATATCGTGATATTATTTTAGAGCCATATCGCCCACCTAGTGCTAACCCCCCAACTGGCACACAACCGACCTTCAGCGTTGAAATGTGGTTGAAATATGGTTGAAATATGATAGAAGTACTGTCTGTTGTTATTGTTTCAGTGTTGAAATCAGGTTTAATATGGTCGAAATATGGTTTAAAAAATATCTGTTTAAAATATCTATAAAATTTTAACTTTCAATCAACATAATGTCCTCAACCTTCTGCCTTTTGAATTAGTATTTTACATTGAATCACTATACAATTGAAAAAAATGTTTGGATGGAAGGATGAAAAAATGGTTTCAAATTCTGGGCCCTGTACACTCTCAATGTCAGTGGGCCCCTATCCATGCCAGTACACGTGAAAAAAAAAATCTGGATTATCATGGGCCCCTCTCACTACTCTGGCCTTGGGTAGTCAGCAATACAAATAAAATTGTTAATTTCATCATGGCATACAGTTTTTTTCCCTCTTCCATACAATTTTAAGCATCCCGAATATGAGCTAAGTTTTATTAAAGGTTGAACGTTCGACGTTGAAATAACATTGCCATATCAACATTTATTCACTTTTTAAAATAAACACCAAATCCAACGTTGGTTGAAGCATAACACCAACGTTAATTCAATGTTGATATGCCATCATTTATGTACTTAAGTACTACCCAAGTAATGAAATTAAAAGTACAGTACTGTGTTACATATTTATTACATAAAGCAGTGGAAAGTTTGCAGAGTGAAAGGTAGAACAGGATTTGTA
The DNA here is from genome assembly GCF_023375975.1 of Astyanax mexicanus. Classification (NCBI taxonomy): domain Eukaryota; kingdom Metazoa; phylum Chordata; class Actinopteri; order Characiformes; family Acestrorhamphidae; genus Astyanax; species Astyanax mexicanus. The sequence goes on along the minus strand of NC_064408.1, from coordinate 21,490,992 downwards.
ATGATTCATGGCTATTGGTTTATACTTAATCCATTGCAGCTGCACATCACGCCACACTTGAGCGAAATGTCCCAACTAAGCTTCTTTAATATATTTACATTGTACTAAAATACGTTCATTTTCAATGGACACCTGAGAAATGAGTGGATACTTTAAAATGTGGATACTTTTGATTCTTTTGTATTTAAAAGCTGAATAACACAAACAAGCAGTGTTTCTGATATGTGCAATGAACAGAACATACATATATTAAACTTATTTACACCTACACTTCATTAATGATTTGCTTTTTATATTGTACACTTAGTTAATGTACACAGAAAGCTCCACAATTTCTCTTTAATCAACGGTCGTGTTATTTCACCTGCAAATCTGGCAACCCGCTATACATGGGAAAGCGAAACGCCGGGTTCGCGCATTGTGACTTTTCTCATCGCTTTAGATTCATCCTCTCGCTGATTGGTTGTTTCGCTCAGCGCGGTTTGGTTTAGAGCAATCAGAGGACAGTGCGCTGGAGCTGGGAGGAGAAATGTGACGGGAAAAAGCGGCAGAAATATTCTAGCGAGTTCTGGAAAGTTCATTGGTTCATATTCGAGGCTGTACATAAATAACTCCAGCTGCTGCAGGGTTGTTGTGCTCTGGAGACACACAGAATCTACCAGCACTTTCTCAAGACTCATTAACAAATTATTACAACCATAGAGGAAAGCTACTCTTTAAAATACTTTTTCTGCATTTATTACAGTTATTACAGTGTTCTTTTGTCATGTTCACGGTGCTGCCTAGTTAAGATAAAATGAGATTAAACAACACAGTTTTATACTTTATTTTCTTAGTTTTGAAGATTAAAAAAAATACTTTAGACTTTTCTTCAGTTATTTCAGTTTTCATAAAACCATATCAAGCTTGGAATAAATCCTCCTTTAAGAACCCGTGACATCAGTCACTTTACATGTTTTCAACAAATGTCAATTTTTGCTAAAATTGTCCTCCTAGTCATTGTCCACTTTGTCCACCTGTGACAGGTATAATGAAAAATGATTAGGCTGGGACAATATGATTTCCGTGTAGTCTGATGTCTACTATTTATACATATGATACATAGTAAAAAAAAAGGATTTAAAATGTCAACTGATTTATAAGTATTGATAGTAATAGAAGTAGTAATAGTAAGCGGTAGTTGTAGTAATAACATTAATAGTTGTAGTTTAAAGTAGTTTTAAAGTAGCAGTATTGATAGTAATAGTGGCAGTAGTTGTGAACATAGTGAGAGTAATAGAAATAGTAGTAATAGCCATAGCAGTGGTTGCAGTAAAACAGTAGCAATAGTAATAGTAGTACTTACATAGTAGTATTAGTAGCAGTAGTAGTAGAAGTAGTAGTAATAGGAGCAGTTGTAGCAAAACTGGTAAAAGTAGTACTAACAGTAGTAGGATGTGTTAGTAACATTACTAATAGCATTAGCAGTAACAGTAGTTACAGTATTAGTTACTAGGAGATAACCTAAATGGTTAATAATATTAGTAATTATAGTAATATTAGTGGAAGTAGTGGTAATCATAGTATGAAGTATTACTAACATTTTTAACAGTATTAGCAGTAACAGTAATCACAGTAGTAGCATTAGTAGTAACAGTATTAATAGTAATAAACTAATTAGCTCTATCCTCACTTTAGTTGGGTACACTAACAGTAAACAGGAAGCTGTTCTATTGACTATATGTTGTTTCATAAACAACAGCCAGACAGGGATCAAGCTTAGCTATGGATTATATTTTCTTTTTAATGAAAAATGTTAATTCAGAGTTCTGTGTAGTCAAAGACTAGGCTTAATCCCTGTCCGGGAAACCAGCCATGAATGTCTGAAAGTACCCAGGCAGCCTTTTTTAATTACTTAATCCAACTACTTGCTACTTAGGTGCACTCAGTGCTGACATAAGATGTTAAAATGCACACACACACAGAATTTATATAGCCCTGACAACAGACTGGGATGCTCTGGAGCGGCACATGAGGCCTCCATACCACCAGGTCACAATCATCAGCTGAGGATCAACAGATAGACTGGGAGCAGTAGGTCTGAATATCTACAGGGTTGGAGCTCCATCCAATACCTTTGGGATTATTTGAAGCAATGTTTGTGATCCAGACCTAATGATCAAATGTAAATACCCCACTATACTCACTAATATCGATGTCCCGATCTTATCCAGGCATGTTTAAATGGATCAGGTATCAGCTATTTGAGTCCAAATCCAATTCTAAGTCTATGGTTTAACCACAGTGTTCATAGCAAGTAGTGGACAGTATCGCCCAGTCGACTGCACTGAGGAGAGTTCTCAGAAGGTAAATACAGTAAAGAGTTTAGTTAGTGTGGAACTAGTGTGCAGTGTGGAATTAACAGATATCAGTCCAGGGAGTATAAACCTGAATACACATAGATGTACACAAAAGTGACTTGACTGCAGTGTTTCAAAGGAACTGGGAGCTAAATGGTCAGGGAGTCTGGTCAGTCAGAAGTCTTATTAAATAAAATGTTACTAAAACAAAGTAAAAGTACTTCAGAATGATCTAAACTGCATGGCTGTTATTATTTATACAAACCCAAATCACATTGGATCATATAAACTGACACAGATAATTTGCAAAATAACCTGATCAGGACATCCCTACTCCCTGAGGCTGAAAGCATTCTAATATTCTTAGCAATGTTACAGCATCTAGTGTAGTCTGTTCCCTATTTGTACTCTCAGTTTCAGAAGAAATTATATGGTAAATGTGTCTATTAGGGACATACAGAAACAATAGATAGGTTGGTGTTGTTTGTGACACTGTTGTTTCCTGTTTTTTTTTTTATCACACAGTAAGCTGTGTTTAGTGTGTCTATGTATCAGGAGGTGACACTGGTGTTTTACTGTGGTATCAGTATGTCCTGTTTATCTCCTAGACATTCACAATCACTGTTCCAGCCCCACTGAAAGCCTGCCTCAGTATCTGTGGTGTCACTGATTGGTTTCTGAGCCAGACCCTGACACACGCACACACACACACCCACACAAACACACGAACGCACACACACACACACCTCACTGCAGCTGTTAGTCTGAGGAGGAGTTCTCATTCAAAAAGCTCTTCACCCAACGGCAGCAGCAGCAGCAGCAATAGCCTCCACTTAAAGAGGCAGCAATCAATACCCCTCCCTCTCTCTTTCTCTCCTCTCAATCTCAGATTATTGCTACATTTGCTCCCATACAAATTATTTATCTATCTATCTATCTATCTATCTATCTATCTATCTATCTATCTATCTATCTATCTATCTATCTATCTATCTATCTATCTATCTATCTGCATGTTTGTCTGTCTATCTATCTGCCTACATACCAACCTACCTGTCTATCTGTTTATCTATCTGCCAACCTATCTTCCTGCCTGTCAGTCTGTCTGACTGTCTATCTATCTGCCTACCTACCTACCTACCTACCTAACAACCTACCTGCCTGCCTTTTTGTCTGTCTGACTATCTATCTACCAGCCTACCAACCTACCTACCTGCCTGCCTGTCTTTCTGTCTGTCTGTCTATCTATATGCCTACCCACCTACCTGCCTGTCTGTCTATGTATCTACCTACCTACCTACCTACCTACCTACCTACTAACCTACCATGCCTGCCCACCTATCTATCTGTCTCTCTATCTATCTGTCTACCTACCTACCAACCTACCTGCCTGTCTCTCTATCTGTGGGTCTGTCTTTCTGTCTGTCTATCTATCTATCTGTCCACCTACCTACCAATCCCACCTTCCTGCCTACCTACCATCCTGTCTACATGAGGTTCCTGTGTGCTGTAGGTATTAGTAAAGTTTAGTTTATACTTGGGTCAACAATGGTGCAGAAGGTAGTGTATTCAGGGACATGGTGCTGAAGGTTTGATTCCCCTGTCTGTGGGGTGTTCTCGTGTGACTGAATGGCTGTATGTGGTACCCTGTGATAAATTTGAGCACTGTTGTTGTGTAGTGGTGAAATAAATGTAGAAAATAACACAAAGGACTCAGCAGTAGAGTTTAGGTTCTTCTCCTTTACTTGCTCTCACACACTCTGCCCACTCTAGTACATGAAGCTCTTTTTAACTTAGTAGTGACACCTACTGGCAGGAGTATGATATATAACATATTTCCCCTTATGTAGAAAAGCATAATGTTTCTTCACAAGAACTGTGCACAAAAAACCACTTAAACATGTATGTTGTGCATACAGTAGTATACAAAACAGAATGAACATTTCTTTTGAACAACAATTTTCTTGTAGCACATATACAAAACATACTGAACAGTTTTAGTTTTCTTACTTCCTTCTTTCTACACTATTAAGTAACATAGTCCTTAGCCCAGAAGGGAGCACGGCGAACCCTAGGTCGATGGTTTGTAGCAGGAGGGTCCGGAAGCAAAGCATCAGGCACATGCATCTGGTGTGGGATGTAAGTGTCCTCAGGCAACGTTGATGTGGATGGAGCAACAGAGGACAACGATGTTGGGGCAAGATGAGCAGCATTCCACACTTTCCCATCAGATAGAAGATAAGTGGCTGAGCCACGCTTTGCGACGACTTTATAAGGCAGACTGAATTTGGAATGTCCTTTGCTCACAATTCCTGGTTTCCTAATGCGGACAAAGGAACCCACCTGAATCCCAGGATGAGTAGCAGCACGACGTTTGTCAGTGTACACTTTTGCCTTTTGCTGCTTACGTTGAACTGTCAACTTCCAGGACTTCGTGGACTGTGGAGGTACCCCAGCAGGAAGATCTCGGACATGAAGTTTTGTGTGGATTGTGCGACCATGAAGCAATTCAGCAGGGGAACAGGTAGTGACTGCATGGGGTGTCGCCCTGTAAATGTGAAGGAAGTCAGTGACAAAGGATTTCCATGGCTTACCTTCGATGGTGGCAGTTTGAAGGCAGTCTTTAAAAACCCTGTTGAATCGCTCAATTTCCCCATTAGCTTGAGGATAGTACACTGAGCTGCGACAGTGCTTGATATCTCTCTTTGTTAGAAAGCTTTCAAACTCAGAAGAGGTGAACTGCGAACCATTGTCCGTAACAATCTCACAGGGATTTCCTTCACGACTGAATACAGCAGAAAGAAAAGCAATGATCGTAGCAGAGGTAACTTCAGATGCAAATGCCACCTCAGGCCATCTGCTGTGATAATCAATCAGTGTAATGGCATAGCGGCAATCATGAGAAGCATGGTTGTAGGGACCAACAATGTCAATGGCAACTTTTTCCCAAGCCGCTGTAGGGGTAGGTACTGGATGGAGCGGGGCAGCACGAGTTATGGCGGTCTTATCATGCTGCAAGCATGTGGTGCATGTTCTAATGGCATCTTCTACTTGCAAGTCCATGCCTGGCCACCAATAGAGGTCTCTCAAGCGCTGTTTTGTTCTGACAATTCCTTGATGTGTGTCATGTGCGAGTTGAATGAACTGGGGCTGCAAAGCTGCAGGTACCACTATGCGATGAGTGCCACGAATTATGTATCCCTCATGCACAGCAAGTTCATCTCGTAAGCGATAAAAGGGTGTAAATCTTGAATCCATGCCTTTAGCAGTACAAGGCCATCCTTTCAGCATGTAAGCCTTAACCTGTTGCAAGACAGGGCAGTGGTCAACAGCATGCTGAAGTTCAGCAGCTGTTACAGCAGCAAAATCAGGTAAAATTAGTGCAACCATTTCAGGCTCCTGTTCTTGTTCGCCCTTCACGTTGGGTAATGGCAAACGAGATAAGCAGTCAGCAGTTACATTTTCTTTTCCAGGTTTGTAGGCAATGCTGTAATTAAAGCATAGCAAGCGTGCAGACCATCTGGCAATTCGCATACCTGCTCTACCAAGACCTTTTGTAGAGAGCAAGGTTGTTAGAGGACTGTGGTCTGTTTGCAGTGTAAAATGACGTCCCCAAAGGTATGTGCGCCATTTCTCAGTAGCCCATACACATGCCAAGGCCTCTTTCTCAGTTGCAGAGTATTTTCGCTCACATTCAGTTAGCGTTCTCGAGGCAAAGGCAACTGTCATTTCAGCGTCACCATGCCATTGTGTAAGCACTGCACCTATGCCATAATCTGACGCATCTGTGGTGACAGTGGTTTGGCAGGAGGGGTCAAACAGTGCCAGAGCAGGGCTGGTGGAAATGATCTGCTGTACACGGGAGAAACTTGCCTGTGCTTCATTTGTCCAACAAAATCCAGTAGATTTACGCAGCACAGCACGGAGGGGCTCCACCAAAGTAGCATAGTTTGGTATGAACTTGGAATACCATCCTGTCAGTCCAAGAAATGAGCGTAGGGCGTGTGCGTCTTGTGGAGGCGGGGCTTGCGTCACGGCCAGAACATGCTCAGGATCTGGATGAAGGCCAGCCGCCGAAATGACATGGCCTAAAAAAGGAAGCTCTGTTTTTCTGAAGGAGCATTTCTCCATGTTGAGCTTAAGGCCACGGTCTTGTAGGCGATGTAGCACAGCACGAAGTCTCCGCTCATGTGTTTCAGGTGTGTCAGCATGAATTATGATGTCATCAAGGTAGCATTGGACGCCGACCAGTCCATCCAAGATCTGAGACATCATCCTCTGGAATGCACTAGGTGCTGAGGCCAGTCCATATGGGACCCGAGTGAAACGAAACAATCCATCATGCGTAATAAACGCTGTAAGGTCTCTGCTGTCCTCATGCAAAGTCACTTGGTGATATGCATTTTGCAAATCAATAGTCGAAAACACAGCTGACCCCCTGAGATCTGTAAAAACTTCTTCAATGTGGGGTAATGGATGGCTATCAATCACAACAGCTTTGTTTGGCTCTCTCAGGTCAACACACAACCTGATCCCTCCCGACTTCTTTTGGATGACCACCAGGGGTGAGACCCATTCAGAGGAGTCTACTTTCTCAATAATGCCTTCTCTTTCCAGCCGTTTTAACTCTTGTGAGACAGAGTCACGCACAGCAAATGGAAGTCTGCGCAGCTTTTGTTGCACAGGTGGCACATCTGAGCGCAGTTTGACTTTGTGTACAAATCCTACAGCTACACCACAAGTATCAGTAAGGTTGACAGCAGCAGGACACTCAGCATTCTGAGGCATTACAAGGCCATTTCGTATTTCAAGTTGCAGTGCAGTGAACAAGTCCATGCCAAGCAATGGTGTTCCGTTCTCCACAATGTAAAAGTCCAGTCGTGTACAGTGAGCATGACATGCAACATTTAGAGCAATGCACCCCAGCACCGGAATTTGCTTCTTCAAGTATGTCATCAGACGAACTTTTGGGGTAGAGAGTGGCAGAGTAGCGAAGAACTGGTGGTAAATGTGTTCAGGCAGAATTGAAACAGCAGAACCAGTATCGACAAGCAAGTCTACATGAATGGACTGTCCATCATCATCACTCAGAGTCACCTTACAGGTAAGTTTGTTCCTTTGCTCTTCAGTAAGTGGGTCTGCAATACTCAGAACTGTAAGGTCTGGTATGGTCACTTCTTGTATATTGCATGCATTTTCAGAACTACGACAGACCCTTGCAAAGTGACCTATTTTCGCACACTTTTTGCATTTCACTTGCTTTGCTGGACATTTTGAACAGTTTGCTAGGTGTGAAGATGAACCACAGCGATAGCACATCTTACCCTGGGCTGGTCGATGAGAACTGGATAGCTGCTTTGGTGCCTTCGCAAACTGAGAAAATTTCTGAGGCTTTACAGTTGAATGTGCACGAGCATTTACAGCCTTTACTGTAACATCACCTGGGCATGTCATTGCTTTAGCTTCAGTAACTGCCGACTCCATTTGTCCTGCAATTGTTACAGCCTTTTGCAAAGTAAGATCAGTCTCTAAGAGCAAGCGCTCTCGAATTCGAGGGTTGCATGTTTTCTCCACAAGCTGATCTCTTACCATGTCATCTGCTAGAGCACCAAAATCACAGTTCACAAGCAGTCCACGCAAAGCAGCCACAAATTGGACAACAGACTCACCCGGTCTCTGAGCACGCTGACGGAATTTATTGCGTTCAGCAACTACATTGATTTTGGGCACAAAGAATGATTTCAGGGCACTTAATGCAGCTGCGTAAGTATCATTCTCCACTTCCAAAGTGTAGAATATGCGTTGGCCCTCTGTACCAAGGCAGTGGATAAGTAAAGCTCTCTTTCTTGTTTCTGGAACGTCGTCTGAGCAGAGTGCCACAATGTAGTTATCAAACATTCGAACCCAGGAGTTAAATGGCATAGCAGGCTCACCAGGGCTCTCCAGAAAAGCAGGTGGTGGTGGAAGTCCAAGTAAAGCCATCCTCGTCGCCAATATGTTGTGTAGTGGTGAAATAAATGTAGAAAATAACACAAAGGACTCAGCAGTAGAGTTTAGGTTCTTCTCCTTTACTTGCTCTCACACACTCTGCCCACTCTAGTACATGAAGCTCTTTTTAACTTAGTAGTGACACCTACTGGCAGGAGTATGATATATAACAACTGTTCAGAGGTGTTCCAAAAACGCTTCACCCAATAAACACCTGATCAGAAAGAAGCAGATATGAAGATGAATGGATGGATAGTTTACATATTAACTACTAAGACCAAAGAACCGGGCTAGTAATTCATTGTAATCAATTATAATTAAGGCATGCATAAAATTAGCTGCAGATTGGCACAATATCTTCTAATGGTCTCTCAAACAATTAGTGGAACTCATTGATTATTTAATTAATTCATTCATTTAGCATTTAACTAGTTCATGTTCACATTATTAAAGTGTAATTACCCTTATAAAACACCAGATGGCAATGTTAGTCTACATGCATCAGTATTGTTACTTTGTGTGTGAGTGTGTCTAAGAGAAAGAGAGAGAGAGAGAGAGAGAGAGAGAGAAAGGGAGAGAGTCAGCAGGCTCGATATCTTTCATTATGATCTATACCTCTGCAGTGCTAGTAGCATGTAATGTATAGCTGTATTGCTGTATATATTCATGGCTTGTCATGCCTCAGCCATTTCTTAGATAAAAAAAAAACAGTTGAACATAAACTGAAGTAAAACAAAGCATTGTTTTCTGCTTCTGCAATGACTTACAACCCACATTATTAATTAGCAATGTACAGTTATCATCAGGAGGCTTTAAATCCTCTTTAAATGACTGTACTTGGCCAACTATGTGTCTGCAACGCTTTAGCTCAAAAAATGCTCCAGCCTTTTTTTTAAAAACCTAACCTCTTTCTGAGGCATATGTATTGCGTGGCCGGTTACCATAGCCAATAATAATTCATGTACTTGGAAAAGAGCAGAAAAACTGTTGACTCAAAACAACACATATATATTAGAGAAGCTGACAGGCAGCTGCTGGTGTAAGGGTTTCTGGATGGACAATAAAATAAAGGCTCTGAGGACAAAGACAATTAGCTATGAATCAGAGACTGTGAGGCTGTGTAGGGTGTCCTGTTCCTCTTTTTGCAAATAAAAGAGGTGTACAAGAGGGCACTCTATGCACCCTTACTGTAGCCGTATGCGAAGACTGCATTTTACGCAATACATATCTGATTCGCAGCAATGTGATGTTTACATCAGGAGATTTGCTGAGGATAAAGAAAAAGAGAGTAACATCAGTAAGGGAGGTTTGCAGTTGCAGGATAGAGATTTAAAATACCACATAAATATAGTGACTGTGGTAAGTTGGGGTTATTTCGGAGGGTTTTATGTTATGAAGGAAGGACAGGGCCGGTTCTAGGGGGAGACTGAGTGGGACATTGTGCCCCCAAATTTAGTTTTTAACCCCCCCAAGCGAAAGGCAAGCAAAGACTATTTTTTAAATTTTATCTCTGAAAAAATCTCTGAACCAATCATAAAAACGCGTTTTGCTGTGCAACATGAAGATATTTTCTTGCTTAACTTGGTTAGTAGCAGCTTATCTCTTCTAACACAGACCGCTCTAACACGATACCGCTTTGCATGTATTTTATGAATGTTTCATTCAATAAATATACACTGTAGGAAACCCTATAATGTGTTGTTTCTGTTAAAGACACATGCATTTTTTTTATTTATTTACTTAATTCATCCATTTTAGCCAGTGTCATTAGCTCTGGCTTTAAAAATAATGACTATCAACATAAGTTTCCATAAGTTATAGAATAAAACATAAATGTTCATTTCACTCAAACATATACCTATAAATAGCAAAATCAGAGAAACTGAACAGTGGTCTCTTATTTTTTTGGTACTACTTAAACATAAGACTACCTTTATAAAGGGTTTATAAATGGTTTACAATTAGTTTATTAATGGTTACTAATTAGGTTGTAAATGCCTTAAAAATAATTAATAATCAGTTACAACAGAAAAGGCAACAATATAGATGGCTGTGGGTTCACTATTTGGCAATCAACAGGTCATTGTTGACCTTTCTACATATGCATTATAACTGATTATTAATTATTTTTAAGGCATTTACAACCTAACTAGTTACCATTAATAAACTAATTGTAAACCATTTATAAACCATTTATAAAGGTAGTCTTATTTTAAAGTGGTACCAATTTTTTATACACATTTTTCAAAAAAGTGAAGTATTAAAAAACTGAAAGATTTAATGCAGTAAAATCTCAGACATTTGATGCAGCTTGCAAGAAGTCCTGATAAGCCAACATATAAAAATATCTAGCCCATTTCAATGCAAGCCAGTGAATGTGTCTTACAGCAGCCTGTACAGAAATGGCAGTTTGGGTTCTTTTTTCTCTAGTTAGTGTTGAGCTTCAGTGAAGTTGTGTTTCATTCTGTTAATATTGTGTGATAAGAGGTGTCCAAGGTACTGGTCACTGACTTCCACCAGCGGTCATTAAAATTGATACTAATATATCCTAATGAGTCCAGCAGCTGTTTAGACTCTGACCTTGTGCTTCTGCTGTGTCTGCTGTCGCATGCATTTTTCCAGCCACCTTCTGCCCTATTCTTCAACAGGACTGGTGCTAAACAGACATTATCTGAGGGAGGTCTTTTCTCTGCAGAGATGTTACAGTATACTGACACGATAGTGTGTGTGTGTGTGTGGTGCTAGTCTGAGTGCATCAGCTGCGGTGGTGTTGCTGTAATTGAAGGTGGAGCTAGTGTATAAACAGGGTCGGTAGAGCATAGCTGGGCTGGTGGTGTGTGTTAATGAAGGGTTGTAATGCTGAGTGACAGGTTTCCGCAGTTTCACACACTTCATCTATGCTGAGACTGCTAATACCCACCGAGCTCAAAGAGCAGCGGCTGTTTGTCACAAAGTGGGTGCTGTGGATGATTCAGGTGTGAGTGTGCGCTGCTCTGCTGCGGTTTGCATAATAGCTGCTGTAGAGAGGATAAATGTGGAGGCCTAACAGAGGAGAAAGAGATGCTAGCAACCCATATTTCTCCATCAGAGCAGAAGAAGCTTTATTCAGCTGCCAAACAAACATAGCTGCTGTTCCACCAGAGACAGACAGAGAGAGAGAGAGAGAGAGAGAATATAAGTGTGTGTGTGCGACAGAAATGTCATGCGACCACCCGTGAGACATAGACTATACACTACTGTAACAACACTTATTTATAACACTCTATACATTGTTACACCACTGACCCATAACATCCCCCACAAATTACACACAATTCATAGTGTTACACCACTGACCCATAACACACTAAGCACTGTTACACCATTGACCAATAGCACACTCAGCACTGCTAAACCATTGACCAATAGCACACTCAGCACTGTTACACCACTGACTTATAACATGCTCCATACTGTTACACCACTTACTTATAACATACCCCACACTGTTATACCACTGATTTATAACATGCTCCACACTGTTATACCACCAACCCATAGCATGCTCTACTCTGTTACACCACTAACTTATAACATGTTCAACACTGTTACACCACTGACCCATAACATCCCCCACAAATTACACACAATTCATAGTGTTACACCACTGACCCATAACACACTCAATACTGTTACACCACTGACCCATAGCACACTCAGCACTGTTACACCATTGACCAATAGCACACTCAGCACTGTTACACCACTGACTTATAACATGCTCCATACTGTTACACCACTTACTTATAACATGCCCCACACTGTTATACCACTGATTTATAACATGCTCCACACTGTTATACCACCAACCCATAGCATGCTCTACTCTGTTACACCACTGACCCATAGCACACTCAGCACTGTTGCATCACCGAGCCATAACACGATCCACACTGTTACACCAGCGACCCACAGCACACTCAGCACAGTTACACCACAGATTTATAACATGCTCCACATTGTTACACCACTGATTTAAAACATGCTCCACACTGTTACGCTACTGACCCAAAACATAATCCACACTGTTACACCATAACACACTGCACACTTACACCACTGACTGTTATACCATTGACCCATGACACACTTCTTACTGTTTTAACACTGGCCTATAATACTCTCCACACTGCTACACCATTGATGCTACACACTCTGTAATGTCACACCACTGTCTCATACAGTAATACTCTCCACACTATTACACCACTGACCCATAGCACACTTAGCATTCTAACACCACTGACCCATAACACATTTAGCACTGTTACACCACTGACCCATAACACACTTAGCACTGTTACACCACTGACCCATAACACACTTAGCACTGTTACACCACTGACCCATAATACACTTAGCACTGTTACACCACTGACCCATAACACGATCCACACTGTTACACCACTGACCCATAACACACTCAGCACTGGTCACACCACTGACCCATAGCACACTCCACACTGTTACACCACTGACCCATAGCAGGATCCGCACTGTTACACCACTGACCCATAGCACACTCAGCACAGTTACACCACAGACTTATAACATGCGCCACAGTTTTATACCACTGATTTAAAACATGCTCCACATTGTTACGCGACTAACCCAAAACACCACTGACCTATAACACTCTCTGTAATGTCACTCCACTGACACATACACTAATACTGCACACACTGTTACACAACTGACCTGTAACACTCTCTGTAACGTCACTCCACTGACACATACAGTACTTCTCTCCACAATGTTACACAACTGACCTGTATGACACTCTGTAGTGTCACTTTACTGTCACATACAGTAACACTCTACACACTGTCACACCACTGACCTTTAAGACACTCTGTAATGTCACTTCACTGTCATATACAGTAATACTTTCCACAATGTTACACCACTGACCTGTTACACACTCTGTAATATCACTCCACTGACACATACAGTAATTCCGTCCACAATGTTACACCACTGACCTGTAACACTCTTTGTAATGTCACTCCACTGACACATACAGTAATTCTCTCCACAATGTTACACCACTGACCTATAAGACATTCTGTAATTTCACACCACTGACACATACAGTAATACTCTACACACTGTCACACCACTGACCTGTTACACACTCTGTAATGTCACTCCACTGACACATACAGTAATTCTCTCCACAATGTTACACCACTGACCTATAAGACATTCTGTAATGTCACACCACTGACACATACAGTAATACTCTCCACACTATAACACCACTGACCTATAACACACTCGGCATGTCACTCCACTGATACATAAAACACTTAACCCTGTTGAACAACTAGTCCATAATACTCTTCACACTCTATTACACCACTGACCGGTGACACAATCCACACTGTTTCTTGACTGACACCTAACACACTCCCCAGCATTACACCACTGACTCTGACCTGGACTCCTCATATATACTGTATGTGCATGTATATATATATAATATACAGAACAACACATTTCATTTGCTTACTGTTGTAATTGTTTAAATTATTACATTATTATATTGTATTAAGAATAGCATTATAATTTTTTGCAAATACTTTATTCTTATTTTTGCTACTGTTGCTTTAATGCACAAGAGAGTCACATGCACATAGAGTCAGTGTGTGTGTGTGTTTGAGAGAGAGAGATAGTCAGACAGTCTGTGTATGGGGTCTACGCTCACAGAAGATGTGTGTGCATTTGCATTCGAGTGTGTATTCACCCTGATGTGTGTGTGTGTCTTTCACAGCCCAGTGCACAGCTAGATTGCCTGCAGAAGAAGCGACAGCACGAAGAGAAAAATGAGGAAGGCCGTGCCAAAAAGAGAGAGATAGAGAGAGGGAGGGAGAGAGAGAGAGAGAGAGAGCAACACACAGATGAGTATAGGGGAGAGTGGAGCAGGCGAGCGATAAACGAGGAAAGACTGGGGACGAGAGGAGGAATAGTGCTGAGAGAGGGATTATAAAAGAAAAAAAACGAATGGAAGGGTGAACGAATGGAAAGGAAGGAGGGAAGAAAGGAAAATTGAAAAGGAGATGAGGAAAGCAAGAGAGCCTTGTTATAGAGGGATAAAAGAAGGAGAGGGATAAGAGAAAGGAAAAGAGGAGAAATCAGCTAGAAAGGTGCAGAGGGGTGAGAAGGATTTAAAGGGAAAAAAGATGGAAAGAGGGAAGGGTAAAAGCTGAAATGAAAAGGAGGCAGAAGTAGAGAGAAAAAAACTATAGGAAAAATAAGAAAGAGAAAAAAGATTGATGGAGAACAAGTGTGTAATAGAGAAAAGTGGGGATACATTTGAGGTAAAAGAGAAAATGAAGGAAGAAAGATAGAGAGATAGGGAAGAGATACAGAGAGATGAGAAATAGTAAGAGAAGGATATATACAGAGAAAAAGAGAGAAAGTAAGAGACAGATAGAGGGAAGGAAAACAGAGAGGACAGAGGTAGAGGGATGGAAATAGAAGAATGAGAGAGGAAGGGTAAAAGTTGGATGTAAAGAAACAGACACATAGGGAGGGTCAAAGAAGAATATGAAGAAAAAAAATTGAGACATTGAGAGTTAAAAAAACGGAAGAGAAATACAAGTATGGAGGGAGTGAAAAGATGAATATATGTCACTGGTTCTGTTCTGTGTCTTTTCTAGTCTTTATTTGTTATATCGTCCCTCCTGTTTGTTTATTTTCCCTTGTGTTTCTGCTCGTGGCTCTGTGTGTTCTCTGTGTCTGTCTGTGTGTTTTCACCTGTGTTCCCCCACATGATTAATCTGTAGCTCCGCCCCCTTGTTACATGTTTCCCCAGGTGTCTTCCATTTCTATTTCCCTCCTAATGTGAATTTATACCCCAGTGTTTACACATTTTCTTTGTCTGACTTTGTTGATTGTAGGTTCTTTCTCATCTTGTTTATTTCTCATGCTACTCCCCTGTTTAATTACCTAGTTTATTTCTTGTTTTGAGTTTAGTTTTGAGTTTCTTAGGCTCCCTGTTTGTTTATGTTTCCGGGTGTTTGTTTTGGTTTATTCGGTTGTTTCTTTGTTTGTTCTTTGTTTAATAAATATTTCTCGGTTTACCTATATAAATACCTATATTTTACAATATAAAAGAAATGGAGAGTAAAAGAAGGAAATAGAGGAACAGAAAAAGAAGAATATATAAAACAGAGACAGAACAAAGAAGAAAAGGAAAAGGAGGGAAGAAATATGAATGAGAGGAACAGAGGAAAGGGGGATAGAATGAGAGAAGAAAGGATAGTGAGTTGGTAAAAGAAGAAGGATATGAAGAGAGAGTGGAGGCAGAATTAAAGAGAAAGGAGTGGCATAGAAGAAAAGAGAACAAGAGGGATTGGCAGTAGCAGAGGAAAGGGGGAAGAAAAAAGAAAGAGAGAGAGAGAGAAAGAGAGAGAGAGCATGGGTGTTGCAGGGGCATCGATTGATTTATTCCGGCTGCATCGATCAGTGGACAGCACTGGCCGTGTGGGGAGTGTGTGAGGATTAAGCCAGTGGCTCGTGTAATGAATGGCCCGTGTGCACCCGGGAAAGAGTCAACAGTAAATCATAGAAGTGTGTGTGTGTGTGTGTGTGTGACTGAGAAAGACACTTGGCCCCTACACTGGGGACTGAAGGGTCAGTGCTATATGTGAAAAAAGTCTGATAGATTTTAGAAAGCGAAGAAGTGTGTGTTTCTGTTTGTGCAAGTCTGCAAACACATGGAAGAGGAGGTGGAGAAAGAGGTAGAGAGAGAAAAGAGAGAGAGAGAGAGAGAGAGAGAGAGAGGTGTGTAAATGTGTGTGAGACAGAGTGAGATAGGAGAGAGACTTGGTGTTGAGGCTACACTCCATGGTCACCTTTGCTGCTCCTGGTGTTTGATGTACTGAGTGTGTTAGTCATCCTCCAGCTCTTTTTCCAGTGGTCCATTTCTCTCCTTTCACTCCTTCAGCTAGATATTTATGGAAGGTGGGCAACTCTCAGCCTAGCAGTGACAATGAGGTGTGCAAAACCCATAGCAACACTTACTACACCTGCTGGAGGCTGCTATAACTGCTCAGCAGCATATGTTGCTCTCTATGTAAGACCTCAACGCTTTTTTCTGTGTTAATTGTAATGACACAACCCCATACCATATCAGACGCCTTATTTTTGTAGTTATGGATGGTGAAACATGGTGAGAGATGTGAGATAGACTTAATACGCTATGTGAGCTGTGTACTGACATACAATCAGTATGTCTTTGCTATCGTAACGCCGGGAAAAGTATGTATTGCGCAGCTTGAAACATGTAAACAGCTTTGATTGTGATTTTTCTTTTAATTAACCATGGGTGTGTTTGGGTGTAACATTCAATAAACCAATCAGCATTTTACTTTCCATTACATTTAAGAGTCTGTTGCGCTCTGACTTTTTTTTTGGATTTTGGTGCATTTCAATGGCTCTCCTACCTGGACATGTCGCTTCCGTTACTAGTGGGGGAGTACACACGTCTGTGTTGACAATTCACTACCAAGATAGCAATGAACATCTGACTGTTGATGCCTGTCTAGGATGTTTTCAGTCAGTGGTGCACCTAAGTTTTCCATTGCCAAGATAGCAATATGCCAGAAATTGACTTATTTCGAGACCACCATGCCCATATATACAGCTCTGGAAAAAAAACAAGAGACCACTTAAAAAGATGAGTTTCTTTGATTTGATTAATTTGAGTGGCATAGGGTTATCCAAAAGCAGTGTGTAAGACTGGTGGAGGAGAACATGCCAAGATGCATGAAAACTGTGATTAAAAACCAGGATTATTCCACCAAATATTGGTTTCTGAACCTCTAAATCGTTATAAACATGAACTTGTTTTCTTAGAATTATTTGAGTGTTGAAAGCTCTGAATCTTTTTTGTTATTTTAGCCATTTCTCATTTTCTGCAAATAAATGCTCTAATGAGAAATGTAGTTTATAGAATAAAACAACAATGTTCATTTTACTCAAACATATAAATAGCAAAATCAGAGAAACTGATTCAGAAACTGAAGTGGTCTCTTAATTTTTTTCCTGAGCTGTATATTCACAAACACCATTGCTATTTAAATGAAGCAGGCACAAGGAGGGACTGTTTTTGGGGTAAAAGATAGCAATGAGCATTACTACCAAACTTGCTAGGGAGCAAATGTTGCTGTAAGATGTCTATGTACCATTATCGCTGCCATCATAGAAGTGTACTAAACTAAACTGAACCCCTCTTTACCATGACAGACCCTTGCCTGAAGCACAGAGTATCTGAAATACTGATTTGTCAAACCACAAAACACATTTCCACTGTGTTTTCACTGTTTTTTTTCCCAGAGTCAATAGAAGTCTGCACCACTTCTGTATATTGTTAATATAGGGCTTCTGTTTTGAAGAGTACAGTTTTAAATAACATGTGTGAATGTTACTTACTGTATTATAGTGTCTGATAAAGGTTTGCCAAAGTAATCCCTTGCTGTTTGATGTACACAGTGTGTTAGTCATCCTTCAGCTCTTCACCACTTGTCTTTTTCTCTCGCTTCACTCTTTCACCTGGATATTTATGGAAGGTGTGCAACTCTCTGCCTAGCAGTGACACAGACCCGTGCCAATCTCCTAGCAACACTGCTATACCTGCTAGGCAACATATGTTGCTCTAAGATCTCAACATTATTTTCTGAAATGATGCTGCCATCATTGAAGTGCACTGAAATAAAACCCCAACAACTATGACAGTCCCTGGCTTTTGCTGCTGATAACAGTCTGGTCATCCTTTCTGTCTATGGTCTGGAGAACACTGTCTCCATTTCTTCCAATAACAGATCTAAAACAGTACAAATAAATCTTAGGGCCCCTCATAAATCATAAAAAGAGTTTACTATGAGAAAAAAGTCATAAAATTACAAGATTAAGAATATAGAATATAGTTAATAACACACAAACAGTCATCATGCATAAGTAAAAGGGTTATTTCCTTTAGTCATGACTGGAATTTACTGTGTTTATTTTCCTTTGGTCACAAAACTGAACTAAAAGGCTGAAAGGAAAGGAAAAGCTCTGCTTGGCTACCGCTTGGCTACCAGGACGCAGCCACAGCAAAATCTGGACATTGTATTATCTAACTGTAACAACAGAGCATTAATAATCAGCAGGTTAGAAATGTAGATAACTGATGGTAATCACAGCAGCCCTGTAACTGATCATGAGCAGAAAGTTCTTCTTTTCTTTCATCTGTGCTCCATTCCTAAACTACAACCCAAGCAGTTAGAACTACATTTCCCTCAAAATGCTTTTATGCTTTTAATCTCATAATTTTACAACTTTATTCTTGTAATATTATGACTTTAAAGTTGACACCACTTCTGCTTAAGGACATGGTTAACTGTTAAACAAGAACCAGTACTAGTGTACTACACCTACTGGTTACCTTTGCTGCTCCTGGTGTTTGATGTACTGAGTGTGTTAGTCATCCTCCAGCTCTTCATCAGTGGTCCGTTTCACTCCTTTCACTCCTTCCTTCAGCTGGATATTTATGGAAGATGGGCAACTCTCAGCCTAGCAGTGACAATGAGGTTGTTCAAAACCCATAGCAACACTTACTACACCTGCTAGACATATAGCAGCATCACACACACCAGTCTGTTCACACTATCATGTGAGTGTCACTGCTATGCTGAGAATAGAAAACCATCCAACAACTGGATGACAGCAGCTCAGTGTCCATCCACATATTTGCATATTTTCATGCATATTTTTTGGCTTGATGGAGAGAAATCTAGAATGGAGTGGTATACGTGTCTATCCTGGCTTGAGGTGCACACATTTTTTACACTGATACACTGAAATCTGTTATCACCGTAACTTGTTACCACCAGAGGCTACAAGGAATTAGATCCGTTTCTCACCGCAGCAGCGCAGCCAGGTTTCTGTCCAGCTGCGGGAAATGGAAATGTCACAAACAAACCAAGAAAAAGCTCCGGACCGGAGGATTAAACTGGTTACGTCACACTTCTATAAGCATACAGTAGCAAAAAAGTCAGACTTTGGACACACCTTCTCATAAAATGTTTTATTTATTATTTTTTTCCTTCATTGCAAATGAATACTGAAATCATCCAGCCTATAAAAGTACATAAGGAATCACGTAGTAACTTAAAAGTAAAACAAAGCAAAATACTCTGTGAAGAATTTAGGTGCTCTTATCTGGGGCGCTGTTAACTTGCGGCTTCTAAGGCTGGTAACACTGTTTATCCTGTGCAACAGAGGAACTCTTAGGCTTCCTTTCCTGGGGTGGTCCTGATGAGAGCCATTTATTCATTCTTGATAACTAGTTTTGTGTTGCCTAAATGCCTAAAAGTGGCAGCTAATGCCACTATGGAGTGGACATAGTGTGTAGAAGTTTCTAATAAAGTGGCCAGTGAGTGGACATACAAGTAGAGAGCAGTGTGTGTGTGTGTGTGTGTATGTTTGTGTGTGTGTGTGTGACAGAGAGAAAGAGACAAGGTCTGTGTTTAGACTTCCTTGTGCTTCCCTATTGTGGCCATTCTGTCCTGTACTGTGTGCAGCATCGACCACTTCGATTTTTTAATTCTCTCCCTGAACAGCACAGCAAAATGCTGCTGAGCCCATCATGTAGGCCCGTACACACACACACACACACACACACACACACACACACACACACACAAATGCATACACACACATAAACACATGAGGACGGCACACTATTTGCTATAGCTGTACCTTTTTAACCGGTCCTAATGCTGCTTCTCCTCACCTAATCGGTGGCTTTGAGGAACACTAATCAAATGAAATAACGCCTCATTATTCAATCCCTTATCTTAATAAGATTTGAATAGAGATTAAGCACAATGCTCAATGTTCTCCCTCTCTCTCCTTTTCTCCCCTTCCCTCTTTCTCTCCCTCTGTTTTCCAGGCTGCAGCTCCAGGCAAAGAAATTGGATTGATTGATTGATTTATGAGTGTCAAATGAAGGACACATAGGCAGACGAGGGGAGAGGGAGCAGGACAGGGAGAGAGAGAGAGAGAGAGAGAGAGAGAGAGAGAGAGAGAGAGAGAGAGAGAGAGAAAGGGGATGGATGGATGAAGGCAGGCAGGGAGAGAAGGGGGAAAAAGAAGGAGAATGGAGGAATGGAGACAGAGACAAATGAAAGGAGGGAGACAGAAGGGCGGGAAAAAGTCAGACGCATGACTGGTGACCTCCGCCTCACTCGGGGTAATCAATAAAGGGTGTGTGTGTGAGTGTAGGCATGTGTGTGTGTGTGTGTATGCGTGTGTAAATTCCTACATAACACTATGCCTTGACATAACCACCCACCTCTTTGTTCACCTCCTCTGCTATGTAGCCTAGTTCCTAAGGGAAGTTCGAGGTTCAGAATTTGATAAAATGTCAAACAATCGCAGTTTAAAATGTTTCACAGGGCTTATTTGTTACTTAAAACTTCAGATACTGACACCAGTGGCAATTTAAACACATTTACACACATAGAAAGGTAGCAATCTTCTGGTAAACAAACAAATGCTAAGGCTAAGTTAGCTCAGCTAACATTATTAGCCTAGCCCTGTACTGCTTATATATTTCAACTGAAAAGGTCAGTTATCTGAATAGATAGTAAACAGATGAAGCTGATAAAAAGTATGATGAGTGATTCTGAATCTTCCCATAACCCTGCTGTGTCCAGCTGCTGCTTCTGCTTTAATCCTTTTGAGCTCCCTCCTGTTAGCATTAAAGCTAACAACGGCTAACATACTCCAATCCTAAAGGAAAAATGGACAATGCACTGTAAAATGTTCATTTCCAACTCTTTATTTCAGACTGAATAAGCAGAAAGGCATCTTAAAGTGTGTAGAACTCACAAAAACTGGAAAAATTCTATTACTGATGAGCTACACTGGTGGTCAGAATTTGAACAAATAGCATAATTCTGTATATTCCACTTTAGCTATCTATTGGATACCAATATATCTATTGGATTCTGTTAAACATGTGCATGTTCAAAATGTGTTTTTTTTCTAGTAGCAACTTCCATAAAAAGAAAATAAAACAAAACAAAGAAAAAAAAATACAATAATTATTGTAAAAAGTTGTATTATTGTTAATAATTAGTGGTGTCATTCGATACATTTTTTAAAATCTGATTAATCACAACAATTTATGCGATTAATCACACTTGTTCTTCTTAAGATGCAAGTTTTTTTAGTGGTTATTAAAATGTAAATAAAATAATGAATGTAAGAAATGTACCTCCATGTTAATTATTCTGCATAAGTGGGTTCTCTGTTTGTTTGTATGTGACATTACAAGTTGTATGTTCAAAATTTATACTCACATTGTAGGTGCAATATATATAAAGCACATCCCTGTGCAATTTTGCTGCTGTTATGCTTAAAATAATCAATAAAGCTTCATATTATACCTTTAACTAATTGGTAAAACAGCAGGGTATAAAGTAAATATCTTTTTTAAACACTGTAAAGTTGTGACTAATGACCATAATACACATACATTCCTATCTAACACATTCCTGTGATTATATCTCTCATCTCTTAATCATTTTAATGAATGTTATACTTTCACACTTTAAAAGGAATGCACTTACCTAATAAATGCTTTTTAGTCACATTTACTGTAGGATATTTAATTGAGTCTAGATGAATCCTTTTTTATATATATAAGGCTTTCAGTATAATGTACTATATGAGTACAAGAAGTTGCGAAATCCTTTAAAAATCAGTGTACACTGCCAAATGAGCCAGAAAAGAACAATGAAAGAACAGAAACTGAAGGGAATTAGATAAGAGCTGTAGCGTTTCAAAGCCACAGTAAGCTAATGTATTTAAAGGGCATTAAGCATAATGCTGACCTTGTTGTATAATCATCTGTTAGATAGGCCATTATTTTGCACAGAGCATCCAGTGGAGATCTGGGACATTCTGACTTGTGTGGTCAAGGTAGCAGATTATTGTCGCTTTTTTTTCCCGCAGGGCCAAACGGTTCTGAGCACAGAGGGTAAACACTCTGGTGGCTTTTTTTGCATATACAGGTTTTAACATGGCCATAGAACCATTCAGTGGGAGGGCTTAAAAATAGAGGGGTCTGTCTATTGAATAGCCAGGCCATGCTAACACCACGGTAGCGTTGTCAGACAATGCTTCTAACCTCGTGCTAACTGTGCTGTAGCGATGTGGGATAAGGCCTGTAGCCGTCATGCTAACGCTGTGTTAGTGAAATGGGTTAAGCCTGAATTTAAAAATAAATTAAAAATAGTGGGAAAAAAGGTGACTCAGACAATAAGGGGTTAAACAGTTGTGTGTAGTTATTATGTGTGGTTTGGGCAAAGGTGTAGAAGTGTGTTTGACAAGCCCACCCTACAGTGAATTACAGTTGATCACAAAAAAAAAACCAAAATATTTTTTTTTCTGTACTTTTGTTTACTATTAGTTAAATCCAACCAAAGGTGACTTTACCTGAACATGTTACTTCACAATACATTTACTCTTATTAGAAAAAAAAATATGTGTGCAATGTCTGAATTATACACATATGACAAAAACTGATCAGTTATCACATAATATTTAAAATAATATAACAACA
Source organism: Astyanax mexicanus (assembly GCF_023375975.1). Taxonomy (NCBI): domain Eukaryota; kingdom Metazoa; phylum Chordata; class Actinopteri; order Characiformes; family Acestrorhamphidae; genus Astyanax; species Astyanax mexicanus. The sequence goes on along the minus strand of NC_064408.1, from coordinate 21,468,006 downwards.
GATTTGTTGTTATATTTGTTGCGTGCATCCACAACTTCTTGGCTTTAACTTTACTAAGAAAATGGAAATACCCAAGATACTGTAAGCTACGCTGACTCCTAAGAAATAATGAAACATAGTCATGTCACCTGCAGCCTCTCCCAATAGGGGGTGCTTTTACTGGCAGGGGTGCTGAATTCAGCGCAATAGTAGTGCCTAAATCTGCATCCCCGCCATGAAAAGCACCCCCTCTCAGCGTGTACGCAACGTTTTCTTGATACAAGTGGAGATAATTGCTTTAGCTTTAATATCTGTAATTAGAAACGCACTCCTGAGCGGGGGCGCTTTTCATGGTGGGAGTGCAGATTTTGGCACGCTTTCAAAATAAAAGTTTATTAAACGTTATCTTTTAATAAAAAAGTTTCTTCTGATATTGGGTTTGACACGTCCCACCTATCCCCCCAGTTCCTACACCAATGAGTTTGGGCCTTGGGGGACTGAATGTTTCTGGCCAGTACCTTACTATTATACAGTATCTTACTATAATACTATTATACTATTTATATTTAGACATGAGCTGCTTTTCATACACAGGAAGACACTGGATAGTTATGCAACAGTGAAACAATTATTTATAGACATGTTAAGGCATCCCTAAACACAGTCTGCACATTGTATATGATCCTGAATATCATGTCTTGGCTATTCACCAGACAGAGGAAAAAAAAAAAGATCAGGAAAAGAAAAAAGAAAACAGACGTTTGGGATGTGTTTGTGCCCTGTCCCATTTACTCAGCAGATCTGTGGAGTCAGGCAGATTAAGATGAAGACAGATGCGGTTCTCAATGTAATGTGACATGACTGCAGGCTCCGTATTTGTTGTACAAGTGCATTTGTATCTGTGTGTGTGTGTGTGTGTGTGTGTACAGAAGACTTTTGCCAAAGTAGGGGTTGCAACTAATGGGAGCTCGCTTGATTTACAAATGGAGTCTTCACTATGATGCCTTGTTTTTTATGTTTTTTCCTCCTGTGTCCTGTGGTCATATTTTGAAATGTTTCAAGAAGACCCTCTTATATTTTTATACATGATTCTTTTGTGTTTCTGTTTGAATTCTGTTGTTCTCCATTTTTCAGGTGCCTGCAGAGCATATATATGTTACCTATGGAGCAGAAAATATTTATCTGATGTTATTTATTTCTTTTACTTTTTATAATGATTGAGGAAAACATTTTTCAATTTGCAACCAGAGTCAAACTAGCAGAGGTTCTTTTATCAAATGGTGGCTCACTGGTGGAGTCACTTATCCACCTTACAACCCAATATCAAGAGGATAAATAAAATTTACCCTAATAACTCCAACAATGGAGAAAGGTGGCTAAAGAGCCATGCTAGGAGCTCTCCTGTGAGCCTCCAAGGCCTCTTCTAGGCCTCTCTGTGCCACCATAATATCATTGATATAAATATATTTTAGATATTATTAAACAATTATTTTGGATAATATATTATTTTACATTTACATTGCAAATATTTTTTCTCTTTTCAGAACTGATGCAGTACATTCAGAACAGCATTATCAAAGGTTTGTATGTGTGTTTTATGTGTCTTATATACATTGTACATATATAAAACAAAGGTTTTTCATGTGTAGCTAAACTCACTAAAATGTCACTTATGTATATACAATGAGAAACACTCCAAGGAAAATCAATGAATACAATTAATGACTTCAAATCAATAACTATGATACAGAAAGGTAACAAACTGGTATTGTTGTGAGTTTTTCTCAATTGGAACACAATAAAACCTGGACTTGTACTTAAAAGTTAGAAGTTTGGAGTAGGGGTGGGCGATATGGCCCTAAAATAATATCACGATATTTCATGGTATTTTCACGATAACGATACTCTTGGCGATATAAATTAATGATTTTTTTTTTTCAAAATACACAACTGCAACAAAATGATAATTTTACATTATGCATACGATTTATGCATACGATTTATGTCACACCCTTCCTGAGATATTAAAAAATACAAGAATTTGATCAGATTTGTAACAGAAGTCAATGATCCAGAATTTCATGATACTAATAATGCACTCCAAATATCTCCATATATCCAGGATTAAAGTAAAATAAATGATACTGGACGGATATAAATATCTAGTAGATATTTAATGGAAAATGAGAACAGTGTGATTTTTTCTTTTGCTAAAAACAGTCAAAAAGTAGTATCCTGGTATGATAATTAGGGGTGGGTGATATGGCACCATATTTTTAGGGTATTATATTGTTCATGGTATTCAAAAATATTGGCAATATTATCGCATATGATACGATATGGCACACCCCCAGTTTGGAGTCACGTTGTTAATACACAAACACTATTTTTTTTAGAATTGTGTGTATAGCTCCATTTTTTTCACTTATGCAATGGTGAAAAACTGTAATATGTTACACTATTGTACGGAGCCCGGGAGGGGCCGTGGATAAAAAAAACAATTAAATCGAGTGAACGATGTAGCAGTTCGTGCTCACGTTTTCTTTAATTCGAGTGAACGATTTGCAATTCGTGCTCACGATTTCTTTAATTCGTGCTCACGATTTCTGTAATTCGTGCGCACGATTTCTGTAATTCGAGTGAACGATTTCTGTAATTCGTGCTCACGTTTTTATGCGCAATAAGACAAGAAGCTCGGAGGGAAAGGAGCATTTTCTCTCTTGATCTGTTACAGGGGTGCAGTAATGATAATCAGTTATCTACCTTTATAACCTGCTGTTATTAATGCACTAGTGTTACAGTTAGATGTACAGTACAGTGAGCAGATTTTGCCTGGTGGTGGAATCTCTACAGCGCGTGGGGGAGAGCCGTCCGCGGCATCGGTTCCCCCGCCGCCAGACACCTGCCGCGCGCGCAGGTCTTCACGGAGCTTATTTACCAACAATGTAGACAAATACAGTCAATTCCAGTCATGAATAAAGGAAACAAACATTACTAATGCAGGATAACTGTGTGTTATTAAAACCAGATCAAAACAAAGTTATAATGCAATGTGGAACTGTTTATAATTTCTTATTTTCAACAATAGTATAACGTAAAGAAGTATAATTATATAAATATACAGCTATAAGACTTAGGTCCAAATGTACACTGTAAAAGTTAATAAAGATAATACAAAATTAATGCAAGGTGTGACAGTTGTCTATGAATGGCTCATATAAGAGCTGCTTTAAATATGTAACACTATATAAAATCAAAATAGCTGGTCTAAAATACTATTAATACAATGTATTAAGATATTTAGTAAATAGGCATTTCATATAATAATTTGGATCAATTTGATAATTTATTCCAATATGTTTCCTAAAATAATTAAGTTTCTATATCTGATGAAATGTCCTGAATATCTGCTTATTCTCAAATCACAGTGTCCTGCCCAGAAACATGCCACAAGCTTCAAATAAAAAAAATATAATAATTATAAACTTCTTAAATGTATATTTTCTGAATTATGTGTTTATTTATTATACAAATTATTAAAATATAGATTAAATCTATCATAAAAGTAATAATGATGTAACCAGATTTAAGAAGGTGTGCATTTCCTTGGAGGCTGGCTGAATGTTATTTAGAAATTAATAAACACATTTGCACATTGCATTATAACTTTGTTTTGATCTGGTTTTAATAACACACAGTTGTCCTGCATCAGTAAAATGTTTGTTTCCTTTATTCATGACTGGAATTGACTGTATTTGTCTACATTGTTGGTAAATAAGCTCCGTGAAGACCTGCGCGCGCGGCAGGTGTCTGGCGGCGGGGGAACCGATGCCGCGGACGGCTCTCCCCCACGCGCTGTAGAGATTCCACCACCAGGCAAAATCTGCTCACTGTACTGTACATCTAACTGTAACACTAGTGCATTAATAACAGCAGGTTATAAAGGTAGATAACTGATTATCATTACTGCACCCCTGTAACAGATCAAGAGAGAAAATGCTCCTTTCCCTCCGAGCTTCTTGTCTTATTGCGCATAAAAACGTGAGCACGAATTACAGAAATCGTTCACTCGAATTACAGAAATCGTGCGCACGAATTACAGAAATCGTGAGCACGAATTAAAGAAATCGTGAGCACGAATTGCAAATCGTTCACTCGAATTAAAGAAAACGTGAGCACGAACTGCTACATCGTTCACTCGATTTTATTATTTTTTTTATCCACGGCCCCTCCCGGGCTCCGTACTATTGAGAACATGCAGAACATAAATATACATTTTTGTTTAAATAAAACCATTTTAAAGGCTAGGCTACAGACCAACTGGAAGCGTATTCATTCTCCAAAATCATGCTAGAATCAAAGCAAAGTCTGTGTGGGGCCTAAAGTGGGGGCCACAAACGAAGCAGCCCCCATTAAAACATGAACGATTGTGTGGAAACAATGACAGATCCTTTTTCTCACTCCGTCTCTATCTCTCTCTCTCTCGCGCGCGCTGTGCTGCACTGAGGTGAGAAACGCAGTTCTGAACAGCCAAATGTGTCGACTATAAGAATTATTTTTTCAGCAGATTATTTCCCCACGGACTGGAAGGCTGTTGACTCAGAATAATAATTCTGGTGGCTTGTGTTCTCCCTCCCTCTCTCTCTCTCTTTCTCTCTCTCTCTCTTTTTCTCTCTCTCTCGCTCTCTGTCCTTCTGTTCTGTTCAGAGAGAACCCAGGTGCACGGATAGACAGAAACAATCGCTCTTTCTGGGCCTAAATTGATGTTCAATGTAATTCTAAACCTGTGTGTGTGTGTGTGTTGTTTTTTTCTCTTTCTTTCACATTTGGTCTGCCTGCATCTTCTCAATGTCTCTCATACCACACCTCTCTCTCTTTTTCTCTCTTCATCTCTCTTGCTCTCTCTTTCAATCTCTTACTCTCATTCACACCGCATCTCCCTTTCTCTCTCTGCCCCACTCCATCCCTCCCTCTTTCTCTCTCTGCTCCTCACTTTTTTTCTCACTCTCTATCCCTCTCACGCTCTCCCTCTCTCTCTTTCAATCTCTCTCTCCTTCTCACTCTATTCCTTCCTTTCTCTCTCTGCCTTTCTATCCCTCTTACTCTTTCCCTCTCTTGCTCTCTCTCCCTCCTTCCTTCTCTCTCTGACCCTCCCTTTCTCTCTTGCTCGCTCTCCCTCCTTTTCTCTCTCTCTCTGCCTCTCCATTTCTCTCTTACTCTTTCCCTCTCTTTAGTTCTCTCTCCTTCCCTTTCTCTCTCTGCCTCTCCATTTTTTTCTCATACTCTTTCCCTCTCTCGCTCTCTCCCTCCCTTTCTTTTTCTCTGCCTCTCCATTTCTCTCTTACTCTTTCCCTCTCTTTCGTTCTCTCTCCTTCCCTTTCTCTCTCTCTGCCTCTCCCTTTCTCTCACACTCTCTTGCTCTCTTTTTCAATCTCTCTCTCATTCACCTCACATCTCTCTCTCCCTCCTTCATTCTCTTTCTGCCCCTCCCTTTCTCTCACACTCTCTTTCCGTCTTTTGCTCTCTC